>NC_090448.1:349396176-349996176 GCF_031143425.1 Pleurodeles waltl | reverse complement strand
AAATCTTTTTATTAGTGTATCAAACCGCAAACATTAACAATCGCAGATCATAGAACGACAGCTATATCTTTAGGGAGGGAGTGAGGTGATAGTCGGCTGGGCTTCATATTTTGAACAACAAAATACATGTATACCATACAGATCTTATTACAGTCGCATAATAACATTATACACAGCTGTCTCCATTCCAGTGGTCACAGCATTTCAAAAAGAGTGGGTCATAGCCCATTTAATCTATGCTGGGTTAAGAAGAATTCGGCGTAAATAAGGCATCAGGTTGATGTTTGTGGTGGGATCATAAATTCTGCTGATAACTGTTTTTATAGTGTACTTGACATTATTCCATCAAGAAATGAACATATGTACCCAAATATATGTTGTGTATAGTGGGGTCCCCATCATGGCAGATAAATATCATCCTTAGCTTCCCACCGTGGAACTAATGCATTCCATTCTTCACTGCCTGTACTTAATTGCCCTTTATCTCACAGCAAACTCAAGACTCTTGCCTCTGTCTTTGCCCACCTCACGACCGTGTGGGACCAGTTAGTAATGTCCGGCGCAGTGGGTGCCTTCCATTGCATAGCTAATCGCCTCTTGAACAAAACCAGCGCCAGATCAATGAATCTATGGAGATATCTATCTTTTTTATTTTTGGGTTGCATTCCCAATAGGCACGACTCAGGGGTAGAACACAGCTGATGTTCTGTTATTGCTGTAATCTGGGAGGTGACTGTCTGCCATGCATTAATTGCTGTGGGGCATTCCCACACCATATGGTAACATACTGCTGCTGTTAATCCGCACCTAGGACATTGGGGTGCAGAGTCGGGGAACATGCGACTTATACGATAGGGAGGCCTGATGTTTGTAATTGAACTGTGTATATCGGAATCGAGGATTTCAGGAGACCTCCTTTACCTTCCTTAATGCAGCTGTCCATTGAGGTGGGGTAAGTGGTTGTGGGAGGACAGCATTCCACCTGACCAGTACTCCATTAGTGGTGGTGCCAGTGTCAGTATGTAGTGCAGTGTATAACAGTGTTATCATTCGTTTCTGGCTAATATCTGATAGCAAAGTATGCAGCACAGGCGACTGTGAGGGTTGCGTTTCGCCCGTGCCCCATGTGTCGTGTAGTATTCGTCGAATGGCATGGTAAGTCAAAAAGTGGCCTGGTCCCAGATCTGCAAGTTCCATAATATCTGCATAGGACATGATAGTCCCTTCCTTAAAAAGATCCCACACCGTTGTGATCCCCCCTGTGGTCCACGGTGTCAAATTATGACATGCAGTTAGCTCGCCCCAGCCCCCCCGGGATCTGAGAGTTGGGAATCAAGGGTGAGTACGGAGGAGTATGCAACGTGCCCTGTACAAATCTTGCCCAGCACCCTCGAGCATTCTCCATTAAGTCAGTATCACCTTGTGATTAACATGTATTACCTGCCATCCACCCATACATGGGAGTATTTCCTATCCTTTCACCCACTAGTTTTTGTGTCGCGCTCAGGTGTGTGCTAAACCAGGGCAGGGGCCACTGTAGCTGTGCTGCAGCATAGTAGCGCTCAAAATCCGGGGCTCCCACCCCTCCCTCTGCTAGTGAGCGTTAAATGATAGTTAATGCCACCCGCCGTTTTCCCTTCCCCCAGATCAATTCAAGCAGCAAACCATTCAACTCTCGGAAATAACTTCTGGAGAGCCAAATGGGAAGGGCGGCAAGGAAATAAAGCAACCTAGGTAATATTAACATCTTAGCGATTGCAACTCTTCCCAAGAGCGAGAGTGGTAAGGAGCACCAAAGGGGAGAAAGCCTCTAACCGCTTGAAGCACCTGGCCCAGGTTCCCATCTTTGAGAGCCTCCATATCGTGGTATATTTGTATGCCCAAGTATTTAATGGATTCGTAGCACCAGGGTCATCGATATTCTGTGGCCATGGTTCTATGGTGTGAGGGAATTGGGACCAGGGGAAATAAGCATGACTTTGACCAGTTCACATGCAAGCCAGAGAAATCCCCAAATGTGTCCAGTAATTTCATCACGCTTGTCAAGGAGGTTCGAATGTCTTTGAGATATATTAGTGCGTCGTCTGCATATTAAAAGACAATTTGATAACTGGCCCTATCCAGGATCCCCCATTCCTCAGCATGTGCTCGCAAGTAGTGGGGGAGGAGCCAAAATGGCGGCCGGGACGGAAGCTTAAATTAGAGCTCCGACCCGAGCCTACACAAAAATATCCTGAAGGCGCTCCCGGGCTGTCGTGAGGGGTGTGAGCGTGTGGGAGGCCAGTGTGAACACCCGGCGACCCCCAGGGGCTGAATGTGCTCGCCCGCAATGACGCGAGCTGAAGAGCGGACCGGGAGAGGCTGGCGGCCGAGTCGTCACGGCTTGCTTCGAGCGGCGTGGCAGAGACGGGGATGCCGCGTGCCACGCCGCAATAGGATCCCGGTGGGGTCTGGATCGTGGTGGGGGGCGAGGCTGTGGAGGTGCTCCCCCCTGCCCGAGGAGTTCGTAGTGGAGGGGGACCCGCGCTCTGGTCACCCCTCCCCCCTGGAGCACCAGCTGCCGGCAGAGAGCTCCGGCGGCCGCCGCTTCCATACCGAAGGAGTGGCGGTGCGCCCTGGAGCTCTGTTCAGGCCCGGGCGGGCACGAGGACCTGGTTGGACTGGAGATCGCGGAGGTGCGGAGGCGGCTGGGCACGGCTCCACCCCTTGGTGAGGGTGAAGGTAGTTGCTGCGGCGGCTCGCGGGAGGGGGTGCGGGCCTCGGGGGAGGTGGGCTCTCCCTCGCCGCCCCCCCCGGCCTTGGCTGCATCGTGGATTGTTCTGACTCCCCCCCCCCTATACTTACTGAAAAGGGAGGGCGAGGTGCGGCAGCGGGGAGAGAAGGGGGCAGGCCCAGGGCCCCTGAGTGGGCCAGAGCGACCGTGCCGTCAATAACCAGCGGCTGTAGAAAATAAAGTTCAACAGACTGTGGTACTCCCTCCCAGAAAGCTGGAACTATTATGAGCTGAGGGACAGGGCACCTTACACAAGGATTGTGTAACATTCTACACAGCAGCTCCCCCTATGGGGATTCAAGTTGGTCTATTGCCCCTATGTGATCAATAATGTCTGCTGGACCAGAAGTATTGCAGGTACTGGGCGCCTGCGGACCGTGCAGAACCGCTGCCATCCCCCACTCTTCTAGGCGGTGAGAGCTGCAGGCCGGGCTGGCTGTGGCCCGAGGGGAGACCCGACTGGTCGCATATAAAGGCTCCAATTAAGATCCACACCGCCCAACCGGTGCACAATCACACTGCCCTGCTCATTGCGAGCAGCCTATTCGTTGCACACTATGGCTGGAAGAAATAAATCAGCGAAAAACCAGGACTGTCTTACACAGGGACAGTCAACAAGCGATCAGCAGTTAGCACCAACTCTACAAGCACTGGAAACCACACTGCAGGCCCACTCTACCCAAATCAAAAAAGTATTACAAGCAATAATGGACACTAAAACTTCCCTGGAGAACAGGATAGACTCAGTATCACAAGACCTAAACTTGCTCAGAGTGGATCATCGCAACTTAGCGGAGAGAGTGAAGTCAACGGAAGCGGAGCTAAAAGAACTGAACCCTTCGGTCTTGGCCAATCAAAAACAAATACAATGGCTGGATGCAGAGGTAAAAACACTATGGCGCCGCGCCGAAGAGGCGGAGGGTAGATCCTGGCGAAATAATGTACACTTTCTAGGATTCCCCGAAAAGTTAACAGAGCAGAGTACAGAAATATTCTTGGAGCAATGGCTGATCAAGGAGGTGCTAAGTGGGACCCTGTCGAAATTCTTCTCTGTGGAAAGGGTACGCAGGGTACCGGGGAGACCCCCTGCCCCGGGTCAGCACCCAAGACCTTTGATAGCGAGATTCTTAAATTACAGGGACCGCAACCTAATTTTACAGCAATTCTGCAGCAAAGGCGCATTCCGACATGAGGAATTAATGCTTACCCAGACTTCACACAGGAAGTGCAAAGACAGCGCAACTCATTTGTGAAAGTCAAACAACGCCTCCGTGAGCACAACATTAAATATGCCCTGCTGTTCCCTGCAAAGCTGAGAGTAATATCAGACGAGCGCACCCATTTATTCACTTCCCCTGAGGATGCCTGGACGTGGCTGCATGCCAAAGGCTTGGCGCGATCCCAAACCGGAACAGATGAAGGAGAGGAATGGCTGACCACCCCATTGCGGAAGCGTCCTAAGAGAAGACCTAAAGGTCAGCCCACCGAACAACAGGCAGCTGCGGAAAGGGCAAAAGCCCTGAAAGACACCTCTCTGCACATGCAAAACACCTTTGTGGCTCTGCGGGAGGTCCCAGCGGACAGCCCAGACTCCGACTCGACCGGCTCGGCCTCCACGCTCACAGAATCACCTACAGGGCCGAAACTCACGCCTCGAGCGGCGGACGAACTGTAGATGAGGGTCGCCGTCCACCTCCCCCCCCTCTTCTCCCTTCCCCCCCAACCGTGGGGAATGACAACTCGGCAAGGAGGTACAGGCTAACTTTACGCTCACCTGCACAATGAAGAATGCTGCTACTGACCATGAGTATCTTTGACGATTCCATCAATGGTATTGTTTAATGTCGTTGGCCGTGCGCTTGGGGTGGGGGAAGACGGTCCGGGAGCGCCTCGTTGCACAGGCAGTCTACGGCTGCGGAAAGATGTGTGCCCCACACGTGAGCCACATCTGGTTGCTAACATGGCTGCCCCACAGGTATTCGAATGGACACAAAGTTCGTTGAGTATTAGTGTGATTGGTAGGTTGATATTAGTTAATAGTTTGGTGTTAAGTTGAATTCAAAAGGTCAATACAAAGTACAGGTAATACTGCTAGCACTGACACACTTGAGGGCGCACTTAATTGGGCTGGAGGGGACCCGCGTGGACACAGTCAACAGTATGAAGATGCAGGTAGGTGCTACACACAATGTGAAATGGCGTTAAATGCAAACCTCTCAGTTCATCAATATGATATAATCACGTGGAACGTGAGAGGCCTGGGTGCACCAAGCAAAAGAATCCGGATATATGACCGCCTTAGACGCCAGGGCGCACACATAGCTATCCTACAGGAGACACACTGCCTGGAGCTTGACTTGCGGGAACTACGAGAAAGATGGGGCGGACAGGTGGTGGGCACAACGTACTCGGCTTACGCCAGTGCTGATTTGGATAGCTGGCGGGATCCCCTTTGTCCAAACCTCTCAGACAATAGATCAAGGGGGTAGATATGTGGTATTAGAGGGTCACCTAGATGGGAAGCAACTGTCAATAATCAGCATCTATGCCCCTAACAGTGCAATAGTTGAATTTCTGGGCACACTCACCCCAGCATTATTAATAAACCCCGAAGCCCCAGCTATTTGGGGAGGCGATTTTAATAGTATCCCGAACGCAGAACTAGACAGGTCAAACACTACCTCAAAAGCAACACTAAATAGAACAGCTAGAAGCCCCTTGCTTGGTTGGGCGGCAGATATGAGCATATTTGATTTATGGCGCACAAAATATCCCCAGCGGAGGGAATACTCATTTTACTCAATACCCCACAAGGTATACACAAGAATAGATATGATGTGGGGGACCCAGGATATCTGTGACCTGATAAATAAGTCAGAATACCTGGCCAAAACATTATCCGATCATTCTCCACTAAGAATAACTCTGAACTGGGGCAGGAGACGCTCACAGATCCCCACTTGGCGAATGCAGGGGGAGGCCCTCCAGGATCAAGCGTTCAGTGAAGGATTAAATGTAGCGGTGAAGCAGTACTGGGAAATAAATAAGGAATCTACCAGCTCCAGAGCATTAGAATGGGAGGCACACAAGGTCGTAGTTAGAGGGTATTGCATTTCAACCAGCTGGGGAGTCTGGCGCACGTTACACGCGGAAATAAACAAACTAGAAAAGGAATTGGGAGAAATGGAAAAAGCGGTGGCAAACAATGTGGTTCCATACACCGCGCTAAAAGAGGTACGAACAAAATATAACAAAGCAGACTTCTCGCCTTCGGCGGCACGATCATAAATACCGTTTAATGCGCTTACACACAGAGGCCGATAGTTCTGGCAGGTTGCCGGCGTGGCTCCTCCGCGAGAACCGGCAGCACTCCCCCATCGGGACTATAAAGGGAGACGCAGGCAAAATGTTCACCACGCAGGAAGAAATTAATGGGGCGTTCAGAGAATACTACACAAACTTATACACCAAACGCACAACATGCACACCTCTGTAATTGCGGTCTTTCTTAGAGGGCTCCCCAATGGCGCAAATATTGCTGACAAACAGGCAGCTACTAGAGGCTCCACTAACACTGGAAGAAATAGATAGAGCAGTGTTGCAGATGCCCAGGAATAAAGCCCCAGGAACAGACGGACTCCCAATAGAATACTACTCCACATACTCGACACACTTGAAGCTGCACTTGCTGAAAGTGTTTGAGGAGGCATGGGCTAACAAAACTCTACCTCCAACATTAAGAGAGGCAATGGTGGTGGTCCTCCCCAAACAAGGGCGCGACCCCACCGACGTTAAATCCTATAGGCCATTATCTCTCCTGAACTTAGACTGCAAAATACTAGGCAAAATCCTGGCCAACAGGTTGGCCCCCCTAATACACACTGTGATACATGAAGACCAAAATGGCTTCATCCCAAAACGTAGCACCTTCTTAAATATCCGCAGGCTCCTGGGTGTACTGGGGACAAATTCCCCCGGAGGCTCATGACGAGATGGTATTGTCGTTAGATATTGAGAAGGCATTTGATACCCTGGAGTGGGACTTCCTGTTTGCCACTATGCAGGGCATGGGAATAGGGCCTAATTATATACAATGGGTACAGACACTGTACACCAAACCACATGCCAGGGTAAAAACAGGCGGGGTCATATCTGATAGTTTCCCGATCACAAGAGGCACTAGACAGGGCTGCCCCTTGTCCCCCTTGCTGTTTGCCATAGCAATGGAGCCGCTGGCCACCCGAATACGTGCCATGCAAGAGAGATGGGGGGTGGTCAGGAGTGGGCTACACCACGGTATATCACTGTATGCAGATGATGCACTAGTATATTTGCGGAACGGGATCGAGACAATACTCTTAGTAATGTCACTCCTAACCAAGTATGGGGACCTATCGGGGCTGGTGGTGAACTGGGATAAATTGTGTATATTTCCGTTAACTAGATGGTCCCCGGCAAGAAAAGAGAATGCCCCAGCTGGCCGTTTGAAATGGTGTTTTGACACATTCAAATACCTGGGGGTGCATATATACCACAAAAATGAAGACCTCAGAGATGGGAATCTAGGGAGAGCACTAGCTTCCATGAAGGGATCGCTACGATTCTGGACCAAACTCCCATTGTCGCCCCTGGGCAGAGTGGCAGTGGCAAATATGCTGCTGCTGCTAGGTTATTATATTACTTTGCGGCGCTGCCACTCTGGGTCCCCAGGAGTTTTTTTAGAGATCTGAATGCAGTCTTACTGCAACTAATATAGAGCGGTGGCAGGATAAGGGTCGCACTCACCACCCTGCAGCGCCCGCTCGCTGCGGGTGGGCTGGGGGCTCCCAACTTTGAACTTTACTATGCTGCTGCACAACTACAGAGGATACTGAACTGGTTGCATAGGCCAACACAGGCAGAGTCCATGTGGCTTCGGACGCGGCTAAATGGGGCACCACTGATCACGTAGTTAACTAATAAAATAGCAAGGGGGGAACCTGGCAACCCGTTAATGGGAGTGGCGCATTCGTGCTGGCAAAGATACATACAAAAGGGCCATAAAGCACTTCCATACTCACCACTCCTCCCATTGGGATCGATCCTGGGTTGGGCTAACGTAGTGGGCTCACACTCACTCAAGACTTGGACCGAGGCCGGAATAACAATGGCTGGGGACTGCTTCGAAGAAGGCAAATTGAAGTCATTTGAAGCCATTCAAGCCCTTACGGCAGTGAACTCTGGGCAATTTCTGTCCTACTATGCAATAAGTCACCTAATCCAAAAGACGTGGGCGTCGGGAGATAGGGAACCCGTGAGCTCTCCCACATTGCACCACATGCTGCAATTTGACGACCAAATAAAAATAGTGACAAATTTGTACAAAACTCTGAATAAACCTTCTGAGCTCAACTTGGAGAGAATGAGGGACAGGTGGAATGCAGTCCTCACCGACCCGATTTTGCAAACGGATTGGCCGAAACACTAAACAATCAGAAATAAGCGTGGCTCCCCTCCTCCCAGTACAATTAATAAGTGTCATCAGGGTGCAATATCAATCAGGGGCCCTGAGACAGGACCATTAGCTGCCACAAAGAATACCCCTTCAAATCAGCGCGGCAGTTAAATATATATACTGTAAGCAACAATAAGACCTAAGTTATGTTATATGTATGGTGGGGGTTTTTGTTTGTTTATTTAGTTGTATATGTATTTTTTGTTTCATTCCTTTTGATCCTGTTGTATCCTCCTCTCCTATGTTGTTGGGCGAGGAAGCATAGATGCAACTGATTCACATAATCCTATCAATGTAATCACATATTCATGTTGTATGGACCTGCATTCAAAATTTAATCAAATATATATTTTTTTTAAATGTGCTCGCAAGTGGTAGGCCAAGGATTCCATGGCCATGGCAAATAGCAGAGGTGACAGTGGGCAACCTTGTCTGGTGCCCCTGGAAATCTAGAAGCTGTCAGAAATAAGTTGTCCTGTTTTCACCTGTGCCATCGGTTTAGTATATAGCCTGCTGGCCCACCTCTGAAAATTGGGGCCGAAGCCCATGTGCTGGAGGACTACAAATAGGAACCCCCAGCTAAGGGTGTCAAACACCTTCTCTATATCTAGTGATAGCGCCACATGCTGATATGCCTCGGGGGGGGGGAGTCTCTTTCATGACATGTAAAAGGCGTCTTATGTTGAGAAAAGTTCTACGGCCAGGTATGAACCCAGTTTGATCTTCATGAACTAGTTTTTTTTACAAGTAGGGGAGGCGACTATTTGCTAATATTTTTCCGAGAATCTTACAGTCAATGTTAAGCAAAGACAAAGGCCTATATGACTTTACACCCAGATGATCCCACCCCTGTTTTGGCAAGACCACTATTAGCGCCTCACGCTGAGTAGTAGTTCATTTTCCCCTTTGCAATGCTTCTTTGAAAACTTCCAGTAGTGGCTGGGCAAGGTGGGCCAAGTACGATGCATAGTATTCTCTTGGCAGACTATCTGTGCCTGGTGTTTTATTGCGAGCCATTTGGGCTATAACTACGTGTATTTCTGCAACTTGGATGGGTTCCTCTACGTAGAGCAGCTGACCGCATGGTGGATATCCGGGATACAGGAGCTGTGCTCATGAACTTCTCCAGTTGTGTAGTTGTGGGTTGTGGAGATGCTTTATATAGTGTGTGGTAATAATCACGTAAAGCTCCGTTAATAGCGGATTGTGTGGTGGCCAGGGTGCCATCACTAAGCTTGATAGCCCCTATTGGAGTGTTGCGATGTGTCTCACGGATGAGCCAGGCCAGTATTCTGCTCACTCGATCGCCTTCCACTTGTAATCTAGTGAGTTGAAAATTATGGTTGTGTTTGCGGCGGCGTGTTTCAGCTTCGCTATATAATTTACGAAGTTTGCAGAGTTGAGTCGGGTCCGTCCCTTGGTTTGCGGTCATCTTTTCCAGTGGACGCAGCTGACTCTCTAATGACAGCACCTCTCTGAGTAGTGTTTGTTTTACCCCCCAAGTCATAGACAGACAACGGCCCCTCACCACCAGCTTATGAGCGTCCCATTCAGTGGCACAGAGGGACATGGAGCATCTATTATGTTCCAGGTAGTGTGCAATAAAAGTAGAGATTTCCGCTCTGAATGGGGGGTCTGATAGAGCAGCAACCTGTAGGTGCCATCTGGATATTCTAGGGTGCAGTGTGCCCCATTGAAGTATAAGCAAGAGTGGGCAACGATCAGATAAAGTGCGAGCAAGGTATTCTACTCTGGCTGTCTTTTGTCCCATAGTGATAGTGCCCAATAACAAGTCTATCCGAGTATGAATGCCGTGCACTGGAGAATAGAAAGAGTATTCCTTCTCCAATGAGTGTGTGAGACGCCACAGATCATAAGGCTCACTGTTCCTAATCCATGCCCCCCCTTGCTGGGATGCTCCCCTGCTCGCTGCGCCACGTAGTGGAGGGCGCAAGCCCTTTCCACATCAATAACACAATTAAAGTCATCCCCCCACAGGCATGGGGTCAGTGGGTTGCGGAGAAGAGCTGGCGTGAGTGTCTTGAAGAAGTCTCCCTGCGCATAATTGGGAGCTGAATAGGATGTGCCATAGATTTGACCTCGCCATTTAGCTCTTCGTTTGTGAAGTTCACCTTCAAGTAAGTGAGTTTCCTGTATTATGGCTATCTGTACTTTGTGTCGCTTGAGGTAAGTGTGTATTCGGTATCGTTTTAGTTGGTGTAGCCATACTCCGGACGTTCCAAGTGAGCATGGTGTATTGCAGCCTATTGTCAAGTGCAGGGTCATCCATTGTGGTATTGTTGGAAGTAAAATGCCCTTTGCAGGCTCTTGTCCCATAATGCCTGACGTCCTACATTGTGCCCACTCAGTATGCAACCAGGGTAGGCCATCCCAGCAAATGCCAACAGCACCCTGGTTCGTCTCCCTCCCTCCAATTTCTGCGAAAAACATAAATCTGTATTAACCAATAAACAGGTAATAATAACCCTGCAGGCAGTGGGGCTTTCCCCAGTGCGCCATAGTACCTCATATTACAGCACAAGCAGTTCCAACAAGATGTAGGGGTAGAACTGGTCCATGTGGATAACTTGGGATGGGTCATAAAGGTCTCACGAGCACTCACAATGTCCGACCTGGGCCCTCTTCAAAAATGTTCCATCTAACCTTGTAGTAGAATAAAGTTAAGGAGTAGCTTGTACGGGATCGTAACGTGCGTATCTGGGCCCCCAATTCCACTTCACTGTCCATTGCAGGAGTATTCTTGGCCACATCTGGCACTGATAGTGTGGCCGCTCACCTTACCTCACACCTTACCTTATGCTCTTTAGTTACAGTTCGTCTGCAGTGCGAGGTGAGACAGCCGGCCCTTTAGGTGTGCTTGAGACTGTGGAATGGGAGCTCCCTGTGTCTGATCCCAAGCCTGAGTGATCCCTCTTCCTGAGTGACGTGAAGGTATTCACTGTGTGGTGCGAGGTCTCTGCTAGGAATTTGGCCCTTTCTTTTGCAGCTTGAGTTTTAGTTGGCTTGGTCCTTGGCCTATTGGTTCGTTGACAGCGCGAAGTAGGTGTCAGCCATGTGTATCATCCTTATTTGCTGGTGCACTTCAAGCAAACGCCTTAGCATGCATCCACGTCCATGCATCTTCTGGTGTAGAAAAAAAGAGAGTCTGCTTCCCATCCACCACCGGGAGTCTGTTAGGAAACAATAGTGCATATTTAATGTTCAGCTCTCTGTGACGCTGTTTCATTTTCACATAGGAACCCCACTGGTGTTGCACCTCCGCTGTGAAGTCCGGATAGGCTGTAGAGATCTCAATCTGCCATGGTCCATTTGCTCTAAAGCTTTGTAGTATTAAGAACCGGGCATGGTAATTCAGAAAATGGCCAATAAGTGGGCGAGGCGGAGACCCAGGTGGTGGTGCCCTGCCTGGAATTCTGTGTGCACGCTCGATCAAAAAGAATTTAGGGACCTTGCCGGTCAGTACATTGTCCAGTAGCCAGTTTTCTATAAAAGGTTCTGCTCACTGACCTTCCATCTTCTCAGGGAAGCCCAAAAAGTGGACATTGTTCCTGTGGGAGCGTCCCTCTGCGTCTCCCATTCTGCAGTGTAGAGTCATTACTTCGGTGGTGAGTTGTTTCATTTGTGTCTGTAATTTGTCGACAGTGGATTTCACAGTGCACATGGTGGTCTCTACGTCTTGCACCCTGTTAGTTAGTTTATGATGAGCAGCTCGTAGAACACCCACATCTTGAGACACCAAGTCGATTCTGTGTTCCAACGAGCTTTTGGTATCTTGGATAACTTGCAGGATTTTGTTGAATTGCGAGGAGTGTGCAGCAAGCCTAGACTCTATTTGTTTCAGCGTGGACATACGTTCATCCAGAGGTAATAATAGGCCCATTTGGTCCTGTTGTTGGGGCTTAGTAGGTTTAGGTTTGACCATCATGTTACCACGGTCGAACAGTGACCCACCAAGTGTCCAGCAGCACCAACGGCGTTGTTGCAGGCGGCTTTTGGGACGCCTGTAGCAGATTATTCAGCACTTCAGCAGCCCCAGGCCCTTTCTGGACACCAAGGGCAGGCAGTCGTGACTATTGTTGCTGTTAAATGGTATGGTGCCCTCTGTTCTGCAGATAACTCCTCCGTCTTATCTAGGGCAAAAACATGCATATGCGTCGTCAACCGTCGCCGCGCCTGCATGTAGGCCTCCCACATCTCTGTCTCACAGCATCTACACTATGCAGACCGGCAGGCCATCCAGAGGTCTGAAGGGTATTGGTAAGCCTATCGGGGCTGCCGCGCCCCACGCTCCCTATGGGTCCGTTGTATCACTAGTTCTATGGGTGGCGCCAGCCGAGCCCGAAATTCAGGCCTGGGTAGCGCACCTTGTATCACCACGCCTCCCCAAGTTTCGCCTTCTTTGCCCACTCGTCGGTTCCTTACTTGGGAGGTAGTGGGTGTTGTAACGTGCTCCTCACGTGCAGTCAAGGTCACAGAGCCCAGGCCGATCCATGTATTCTCGTACAGGCCACACCCCTCGGCCTAGTCGGTTGCAATCTTCACGCTGCTGCCTCAGTTAGTACCGTTCTGCACCAGTGGATATCACTTCGAACTCGCCCCTTCTGCATATCGGGTGATTGCTCACTTCGATCCTAATGCTGGATGGACAGAATTATTTAGGATAATGTAAAGGCCATGAACGGAGCTGTTTTCTAGGCGTCCGACTCAGCTGCCATCTTGGTCACTCCCCACAGTCTAGAGTCTTTATGGTGTTGTATTTGGTGGCATGTTTGCAAGGGACGGCAATCAGGAAAGCAGAATAAGTGTCCACTACTGTGCAAGCGTATAGACACCCTCAGTAGTGGCCCAATGTAATCAATTTGCCATATCTGCCCCTGCAATTTCCCTCTCCCAACTAACCTTTGACTGTTTGTGGGACAGGTCTCTGTTGTGTATGTTGACAAATAGGACATTGCCTGATCACAGTTTTTAGCAAGTCTCGGGAATGTGCATCCCTCTAATCTCTGCCCACCTGCAAGTGGCTTTCTCTCCCAGATGTCCACATTTGTGGTGCACCCACTTGGCCATCCCCACCAAGTCAGAATCTGGTGTTGCCACATCTGGCTTTGAGATTTTGGCTTTGTTGTCTGCAAGGGAGTTAAACCAGTGTTCTAGTAAATCGGTTGAACAGTGGGCATCTACATGATACACAGTAACAGTACTTTGTTCTAGCATTTCCCAATTTTTTTACCACACCTCTTTGCCCCACACCTCCTTAGAATGTATTTGCCAGTTAGGTGCATGCCGTGTGGGAAGCCAGGTGGCTAACCCATTGGCGATAGACCAAGAATCAGTATGAATATGACAAGTCCCAGGTAATTCTTGTTTCAGTGCCGGATACACAGCATACAATTCTGTATATTGACTATTCTTCCCTTCTCCTGTTGTAGATCACAACTTCTTTGTGACTGGGTTATATGACACTGCTTTCCAATGTCTTCTGGCACCCACATACTTAGCTGAACCATTGGTAAACCATACATGCTTCCTTTCCTCTGGGGACAAGGATTCAAATGGCTCACCCCATCTCACTGGTGACTCTTATCAATGATACCTCCTGCACGCTCTCATCATCCTTCTTTGGGGCTTGTGACACCTGTTCATGTAGAGATGCTGTCCGTGCTGGTACCACTCGGGCCCTGTGCTGTATGTACCATTTCCACCGTATGATACTAGCTTTATGTGCATGTCCTATGCGGTGTGTTTTAGGTGAACTCATCACCCACTGCATTATTGGAATCTCAGGTCACAGAATCACATTATGACCTAGGATCATTTGCTCAGTATCCACTAGAACCCAGTAACAAGCAAGTAACTGTTTCTCAAAGGAAGTATATCACTCTCCAACATCAGGTAGCTTTTTTAGTCCAGAAACCCGGGGACACCCTCGTTTTTCCCTGTTTTTGCCACATGCTTCAATTTGCACATTGCCCCTGAACGGTTACATGAAACTCAATGTCTCTTTCCTGTACTGGCCATAAGTCTAAAGCCTGTTAAATCACCTCCTTTGCCAAGTCAAACACACACTGCTGCTGTTCATCCCATTCAAACTCATGTTTCTTTCTTGTCACTTTGTATAAAGAGGCCAGACTCTGACTCAAGTGAGGGATATTCTGTCTCCAAAAACCAAACAATTCAATGAATCTCTGTGTCTCCTGCTTAGTGCAGGGAGTGGCAAACTCTAAGATCTTTTGTTTTGCCTGCGGTATCACCTCTCTATGTTCCTGATTCCACTGAATTCCTAGAAACTTCACATTGTGAGAGGGTCCTTGTGTTTATCTGGATTAATCATCCACCCTTTGCTCTGCAAGAGTTCTACAATCCAGTCCAACTGAGTCTGCACCTGTTCTTGTGTCTCTCCCTACATCATCAATGTAATGGCTCAATTGCAACCCTGGAATGACAGATACTTCATCGAGGTGTTCTGCCACCAGTTGAAGAGTGATGGTGAGGCTATGTGCATACCCCATAGGCAAAGATAACATCTTAAATTGCCTGCCACCATGTGAGAAAGCAAATTGTTCTTGACACTCAGGGGCCAATGATATAGAAAAGAAAGCATTAGCAATATCAATGGTGGCATACCAGGTCCCTGTATGTTTTTGTATTCTTAAAATCAAAGTAATGGTGTTGGGGACCGTGGCAGTCAAAGGGGATGTATATTTATTCAGCTCGTGGTAATCAACTGTCATTCTATAGTGCCCATCAGGTCAGTGTACAGGCCACAGAGGAATATTCCATTCAGTGGTGACTGGAGCTATCACACCAGCCACAATCAACTCCTGTATAGTCTTACTTATTTTCTCATGCCCTCCTGGTATATGGTACTGTTTCAAACAAATTACCCTGGTTGCTGGGGTCACCTTCACTGGGCGTATCTTCGGATGACCCACTTATTGTTGCCATTGAAATGTATCTCTTTGATCCAAATTGATAACAACCATCATCCAAGTACAAAGTCAACCCGTTTAGAATGCCAATTCCCAGTATATATTTCAGGAGGGGCACAATCAAAACAATATAGTCTCTTTTTTGGAGTTCTTCCTATTTTCATCTGAACAGTAGTCTGCACGGCAGGGGGTTTGTTTTCCACCCAACCCTGTGATGGTGTATTGCTGACTGGTGAACCTTTTAGGATTTCCATAAATTAAAGAGTCCTTCGCTCTGGTGTCGACTAATGCCCGGACCCTTTGAACATTTTTGTGTTTCCAGTGTATTTCTAAATCAACATGGGGTCTGTATCTTTACGAGCCCATCCCTTTTCTGCTAACTTCCTTTTGGTCTAACCCTCTCTTACGGTTCATCTCCCACAAACTTTAGTATTTATCCCATCAATCTGCCCCTTGTTGATACCATCCTTCAGTAATGCCATAAACATGTCTTTCCTAGGTACTCTATTATCTGTGCGACCCTCAGATCACCAGGCTCTCTCAGGTTTATTCCAGTCTCCCAGCTCTCGCAACTTGCAAACTGCCTTCAGCACATCGTTCAATACCTGCCCTGTCTAATTAATTAGGAGAGTTATTATTACCTGCTTAGAAGCTGGGGGAGCAAGGCGAATAATTTTATTTCGTACTGAAATTGTCCAGGGAGCATCTAACAAATTGTAAGCTTCATCCAAAAGAATTGCAGTTTTCATACTTTCTTCTTTCATTCTTTGCATAGCATCTCTCAACCAAGGCTTATCATTTGACAGCCAATCTGATTCAGTACGATATTTCTGGCTACAACCCATAACTGCCAATTGCAACAAATTAGTTGCTGCTTGATTCCCATAACTTCTAAATTGTTCTTGTATTATAGGGTCAGAGCTAAAAGTACAAAAATTCCTTGAATCGCCATCATCTAGTGCCACTTCAGAGGCACTGTGTCAAAAAATCTCACCATCCACGTAAGCAATGCATCCCCAGACTTCTGTTTGAATCGGTGTATAATATTATTGAATTCTTGATGGGTGTAATCTTTTAGGGAGTGCATTTCAATTCCTCCTGGGTTCTGTGTAGTGCCCTGTATTTTTCGTCTACATATTGGCTATGAACAAACCACTTTTAGTTCGTCTGGCTCAAACTGGCCCCCACCTTTTTTAACTTCTTCATCACTGGAATTTGAAAAATCAGTAGACTCCCAAATGTTCAAATCCCATTTTCAGGGTCCAAGTCTAAACCTGCTTTAGCAATAGCTAAATGAACTTTCTTTTGATTGATTTTACCCCTTTATTTCTGATACCTGTGTTGAGCAACTTTGACAGCTGCCTTTTCGGTGACAGACTGATACGTATTGGCCTTATGTTGCAATAACTTATTCTGACAAGACAGCATGGTTACATTATTTTTAGTTTCAAACAGCTGCCTCTCTTATTGCTGGTTTTCATGTTTCAGCAGTTTACATTTATAATGCATTTTTCTATAAGCAGATAACAGAATCCAGCCTCTTCAGCCTAAAATAGATAAGTCACAACCCTGTTCGAGAGGTACTTTCTGTAAACACATGACATTTTTTGGGGGGTTCAGCATCACTAAGACATCCATCCCAGCTCTCGCATAAGCCTGTACCAGCAGACCACTCGTCGCAAGAACATTATAAGGTTCTTTCTCCCACACGGGAATCTCATGTACAAGCCAGGAAACTGCCTGTGAAGCTGCTTTGGACTTCTTGCCAAACATTTTTCACTTTTAAATCTTACACTTTTCATCCTTCCACCCTCATACTGCCTGACTACGCCAATTTGTTCTGCTTTACTTTACTTCAGACAGAGAGGGAACAAAGTGAAAGGAATGCACAGGATGCAGCACTCTGAGTAACAAATTTATTAAAGCACTTCCCAAGTTGCACGAAGATTATAACGTGAGCAACACACGTACAACTTTTAAAATAATCACAGCAGTAGAATAATAATGATCAGGGAAAATGCAATCCATCAACAACAAATATAATATACATACATATATATATATATACATACACATATATATATATATATATATCTATATATATATATATATATATATATATAGTGACTACGTATTCATAAATGCACACCGCAAAACTAGAAATAAGAATTAAAAATGCATCACCATGGGGCTTGACTCCGACATCTTCCCTTGTCTGCCAACGTCTGGTTGTAGAACCCTGATAACCGCAACAAGAGAGAACTACCCTGATGGGATTACTCTCTGGGCAATGTGTCCATTCTCGGAGATGAGTTCCTTGTTCTCCCAGCTGTCAAGCTTCCCCACTTTATATATATCTTAAACCAACTTAAGAGGAAGGTTCTAGAAACCCCCCTCCCTTTGATTAAGTGGTGAAATTCAAGTGCTGGCCGTTCCAGGTCTGTGTTGAAAAAACACAGTCGAGCCTGGCCAGGTCTCACAGTGTATTTCCAAGACTGAGCTGTACCCTGCTCTACCATAACCATCCTTATCTTACATTTCTCCCCCATATTGTGCTTCCTTTCCTAGTGAGAAAAAGCAAAAAAAACACATACACAAGCTGTGCACAGAAAAACACCTGAGACACCAATGTGACGGTGTTAAAAGCTAAGCTAAGCACAAAATGGAGTCAGTGGTCAAGATGGAACCAGTGATTAAATAAAGATGGCGTTACACTAACCCAGCCTGGAGGCTGCTGCCTCGCCTTAAACTTCTCCTTGATGCTGAAACTCCAGATCTTAAATCCTAGGTGCTATCCTAGTCCCATCAACTCCTTGTCAATTTCTGTTGTGGTTGAACTTGGATCACTAACCCCCAGTCTGCAGTAAATGGTAACTCTCAAAATAATACCAATATGAAAGCATCTAATCCCATGCTTCCCGCCAAGCAAACTCTACACCCAGGTAGCGATTCTCCCATCTATACAGCACAATCATTCAACAATGTGGCGCATCACTTATAGCTATAGAAACAAAGATTGGACACATTAGGAGTGTGATTCATTCTGCCTATCCTTTTGGAATCCTGCTTTTTCATATAGTCCTCTGGCAATGCAGGAGGTGGTGCAGCGGGATATCGAGGAGGGGGTCCAGGTCTTCCAGGAAGAAGACACATAGAAACCAGTCGCGGCTCTCTGACCTCTAATGGGGAGGGGTGCAGCACGTGGGGGAGGCAGGGAACACTAATAATTTTAAAAAAACAAAAAACTTACCTCCTCCGTTTCCGCCGCGCTGCTCCTCTGTCCCTTGTTGCTACAAACTGCAGGCACAGGCTTCCAGCCTGCCCTGCAGCCAATCCTAACGCTGCTCAAACCAGCGTTAGGATTGGTTGGAAGCACCCAGCCAGGGCACTCCCAGGCAGACTGGGAGCCTGCACAGGCTCTCTCCAGAGAGAGCCTACTGCACATGTGTGTTTGGTCGGCCCGAGACAGCCAGCTCTATGCACTCCCCTCAAGTGCTCGTCACCCACAATGCCCCACCCTTTTCAAGAAACCAATAATAATCGCAGTTTATTATTGTTTTCTTGAAAAGGTTCTGCAGCTGCTGCTGGCGGGGGGTGAGGCTTCTCTGCCCCAATGGAGGATCTGCCACTGTTAGAAACAGACCCTGAAATCTACACTGGGAAAATTGGGGAGACATGGCACCACCAATATCTGATTTATTATTTGTTTAGCTAGGTTTTACAGATCTGGCTTTATTTGAGTCCATTTTCAAAAGAGGTTGACAGCAAAATAGAGAAACTTATTTTAATAACACAAGCTTTTAGCTTCAAACTACTGAACAGTCACCTACATACATAGATAATATTGAAAACTGACCAAGGTGCAACAATATATGCATAACTGGTGTACAGGAAGCTTCAGGATGGGCTGAAAGTAAGAAATTTAAAGTCCAATTAATAATGGCTCAATTCCTGAAAGATATGAAGGAGGAAGCTCTAGTGTGTGAAATTCAGAGGGTCACAGAGACCAGTCCTAATTGAAATCAGAAAGAGCTATCCTCTGAAGGATAATAGTAGCTTATTTGACCTGCACAGTAAAGGAAAAATCTTTATAGCCGAACAGTCACTCAAGGTTCTAGAAGAAGAGGGCCCTCCTGCACCATGTAATCTGACCCCTCGAACAGTATGGAAGATAGGAGGTAGGAGCTAGGTAAGATAATGGAGGCTTTCAAAATAAGTGACACCACTATATAAAGAGGTTTTTGCAATCATTTATCTGATATATAGAGGCAATGATAAAAACAATCCCACCAATTACCACCTGATCACCTTACTAGACCACAAGGCAAAATACTTCACTGTGATTTTATTACAGGATCTGAGCAGCTGGGCAGATGAGCGGCAGACAATTTCCTACAATCAGTCTGGCTTTCGCCCAGAAATGGGCACAGTGACCAACATTACAATTTTAGCCCTGATCATAGAAAAGACTCAGAACCTTAAAAGCCCCCTTCACCCTGCTTTGTGAACTTGAAGGCTGACTTTGACCATGTTGACAGAATGACACTCTGGTCAAAACTCGCCAGCTGGGGTATACCAGAAAAATTACTGAAGGCAATACAACTTCTTTCTATGGATACATGGATCCAGATAGAAATAAGGAACGGAATGAGACTTTCCTGTAAGATCCCTATAACAACTGGTATCAATCAAAGATGTGTGTTATCCCCAATGCTATTCTGTCTCTTGCTGGCGGACCTCACTGAAGACCTAGTCCAGATAAACGTCCATGCACCCAAACTTGGAGGGCAACAACTGGAAAGCATGTTATATACAGATGATATTGTTCTCTTTAGCAGAACCAAGGTCGTCCTACAGAGAATGCTGCATAAGATAAGGTCCTTTACATCTGACAATAAGCTAGAAATCAATCTAAATAATAGGAAAGTGTTAACTTTCAGTAAAAAACGTAAGCTTCTCAGACTCTGGTAGTTAAACAATCAGAAACTATCAAAGAAAGTGAATGTGTCTCTGAAATAATTTGATGCAAAAGGCACCTACCAGCAGCAGAAGGACCAAAGAAAATCTAAAGCTGGATCAGTACTTGCAGGTTTCCTAACCTTACAGAAAAAATGATAGAAGTCCATTCCCTCCTTCCAATACTAGAGGTCATTAGAGTGAAATTTTTGCCAACGATCGCCTACAGCAGCAAAGCCCTCTATGGTTGTGACTCTAAGTGGTTAGGAGCATTACACCTAAACTTGTGTTGGCAGCTCTTTTGACTACCTTGTCACGGATTAACTACTGGACCGTGACCAGAGATGTTGTCTTACGGCTACCTTAAAATGCTTCTCCTGCCTAAATAAGGTTGGAGTTCGGGCTCGTGAAGCAAAAGTATGTACAACAAGGTGCTTTTATTACATTTTGTCACAAACTGAGAATCGCCAAGGAGAACACACTCGACCAAAGATAGAAAATTCAAACAACTGAGGTCATTGTCCACATAGGGACTGCCTATGGTCTTCTTTAGAGAACCTACAAATCACAGGGCTGTGGGAGCTCCCAACTTCTTTCATGTTTTCAAGAAACACATTAATTAAAGTGTTCTTGCACAATCCTTATTGAAAGACAAAAATGCCTTCTCAAAGCAAGCACACTCAGGGATCACTATTCGTTCTTACAAAACCCTGGTGCAAAAGACATATTTAGACTTTCACTGCTGAATTCACCTGCATTTGGTAGACATTCTAACACTTGATTTGTGCCCTAAATGGCTTGCAACTGGAAAGAATAACCTCTGCAGAGGTTGTAACCAGGCCTCTAAAACTGTCACAGACATCATTTGTATCTGTTCAGCATTTCTGAAAGAGTGTCAACGGGCTCAATTCACAAAGGTAGATTCCGCCCTAGAGCGGATGTAAATATACTACTTGTAAATGCCCTTTGTGATTTCCCAAGGTCGTAAACGTAGACATTTGGTTTAAGTTTAGAACAAGCGTCTAAGTTTACCTTTGTGAATCGAGACCAACGTCTTTTGCGCCACAGTTTTAAAACATTAGGAGTGTGCTGGTATGCCCGTGGAAGTCTTCGTCCCACCTCGGGTTCAGAAACCACAAGTGCGCTGGTGAAACACCATACCCTATCTCACCATCAAAAGACAAATGAATCTTTGGACTTAGTGAGGAGTGTTGTAGTCAGACTCATTAAACATATATCAATAATATAAGAACCATAAACAACTTTAGACACCACGAACAAATTTAAACACAGAATCAAACTCCAAACCAAATAAAGTTTCAAAGATTTTTTACAATCCCAGTATCAATGTAACGTATATGGTGCACAAAACTAAGTTATAAACATACATGAAAAACATAGGTTGACCAAAACATCTAAAGAGATTTAGCCTACTAAACATCAATATTGTTAAGCACTCCAACAGAATAACATAAATCAGCAAAACAACATTATGCACATTAATTTAAAATTTCAAAGCAGAAGATGGTGACATCAATAAATTATCAAAATACAATTTTTAGCAATCAATTTCAGAGCGGGCCATCCTTATCTCTAACACGAATTTGGACTTGCATGTGTGGTAATGGGCTAACACATGCGGACAAAAGCAAAAAAGGAAAAGAAAATCTAATTTGGAAATATCTAAGTAGGGCAACTTTCTATAAAAATATGATCCTGTATTTATCTAAGCTGGAAAGGAAACAATAAATCACATTTAGTTATACCACTCCGCGTGGGACACCAGACAGGATAGTTCAGATGAGCGTTCACCTTCTTGCGGCATCAGTAGACAGCAGCATCAGGACAGTGCAGAACACGGGCTGCGCATAAGTCAGGTCAGCAGTTCAGAATTGATTGGGCATATTAGTACTGAACAGCGTTTGCAAATAGGGCAATTAAAAGGAATGACTTTATTCTTCAGAGGATAAGTAAGGGTTAGAGGGATTCAGAAGGAGCAGCACCCCGTCTGGAATCACCAGTGCATCGAGGCTGACTCTAGCAGAGTTCAAGGCGGACTCACCCTCTCAGGGTATTCCGCCTTGGTCAGCTGGAACAAATACTGTTACATAGTTTACACTGAAACATGTTCTTTGCCTTCAATACAATAGGACATTCAACATCACGTGAGCAACCTAGGGAAAAATTCAGGTCAGAGGGAAAAGAATAAGCAAGTCATTTTCCTCTACTACTACAAGAATGAAACTTCAAGCGTAGTCCCGCTAAGAAAGCGTAAATGCACATTAATAAAATTAATAGACATAAATCCTATTACGCACCTTACCATTGAATCATATATAACAAGCTAATTATTTTAACTGCAAAGGTTATTACCGGCATATTAGAACACAATTGAAACGCATTCATTTTTCTGCACACATGTAACCCATGTTAATACATTTCATTTAAATCAATGTAAATACAATTAATTAATGTTCATTTAATACTTCAGTTCTAAAATTCCTCTAATAAAAACACTCTTAGCATTAATTTATGTTAATAGCGTACTCAAAAATAAATGCACAAAGTCTTCATGTTAAATGTGATGTCAAATACAAATGGAGGCCACATTGTCCATCATAATTCAAACGTGCACATTTTACATTGCCATGTTAATTTTCTCTGTTAGACTTTTAAATGAAGGCTTGTAAGTCACCATATGCTAACTTTTATGCCCATAAGGCATTAGTCAAATGCGATCTCTAGCAAGTGCGAAATGTTGGCAAACAGTAATTGTATGCTTCAGCGGGGGAAACACAAGACCAAAGGGGCATAAAATTACACTTTTGACTTTTGTCGAAAAGAAATTGCATCGAGAAACTCAGACAACAACCACAGAGTGTGCCATGCTTTATCCTGGGGTTCACTCCAGCACAGGAAAAAGGAATCTGCAGAAGGCAGTGGCCTGTGTGTTGTAGGCTACAGCTAGCATGTTGTTTCAGTGGTTTATATAGGTACTATCTGAATTGATACCACCCCTTTCCAACTGTTCATTAATCATATAAGTATTTGTATTATGAAAACAAGTCTGACTGTACCTTTATCAGTTAAATTAGTGTCGAAATATAATAATTTCATCTGTTTACAAATTTCCAAATAAAGATGGCTGAAGACAAATAAAATTAGCAAACCAATGTCCAAAAATAAATGCCATATAACAGAGAGCCTTAGTTCTAATACAGTACTGAAATGAATGAGTAAAGACACCATACATAATTTAATACCAGTAATTAGATACAAATAGTGCAGATCCAGTATTGGTGATGATGGTGAGGCTACCACAAATGGGAAAAACAGTTCGTACTTGGTAAAGATAAGCTTTCCAGTTCTCAACTTATTACCGCTGGTAAAACCTACTGGCCAAATAACTTGCTGTTAGGTTGAAACCAAAAACCACTGTAAAAAGTAATTACTAATTGGCAGCAGAGATTGTGCCCGCCAAGCAATAGAAAGGTCAAGCAGCAAGAGACTTGTTGCAGTCCAAGAATGAGGACCTTGAAACCTGGTTCAAGAGAGACAACTTTAGAATTTTTGGTCTTTCAGAATCTACCTGAATTGACAGATCGAGACATGTGGAATCCATGCTGCACACCTTATTTGAAGGTCACCTCACCTCTGTGTTCTCACTGGAGTGTGCCTATTGCTCCATGGGCCTGCTCCCACTGCAGAGGATAACTAAACATCCAGTACTAGTCCGCCTGTTGCATTCTCGAGTTTGGGATACAATCGTGCAACTTGCTCGAGAACAGGAGAAATACAATACAAATACCAGGGGAATTGGATTTATTTTTACCCTGACTACACTTTATCAGTGCAGACTGTCCTCAGAGATTTCTTGCCTGCTAAACTCCTGCATTGAAGGTAAATATATCTTCTATGCATTATCGTACCCTGCCAGACTGCGAGTCATGGCCAATGGCGAAATACATTATTTCTCTGATCCCAAACTGGCCACCAACGTCTGCTGCAAATAGGCTTATAAAGATCTTGAGATCAGAGATGCAGAGTGCGAAGTTCCCGGGGGTTATTTGACCGATAATGATTAACTGAATCTTCGTTATTTGTTTGATGAATCTCATCCTGGGGCGAGGTCCTCTAAAGGAACACTTGGTGGAAGTATGCTGATAACTATAATAACGCATCACAACTTTCTCAATGGCTGTTCCCGCTACTTAGAGCACACATTACCACGTAGGTGGTTTGGATCTCAACAGCCATCCCTGACCACCCATCTGCTATGGAGATGGGCTGTCTGCCTATCTCTCTGAGTTACTGTGGGATGGTTCCCATTCATTCTAAAATGGCTCAGTTAGGATGAGGCCAAAAGTTACAGTTAATTGGGCGAGAAGGAGGCTTTGTCGGGTTGGGGGTATTGAAGTGGGTAGTGGTGAGCTGGCTTTGCTGTATGCCTGTTATGTGGTTTCCCGAGTAACTGCAAAGCTACACATTATCTCCATGCCATAAAAGTATCTGAGATCTCAGAGCTGACAGTGGGGTTGCAGATTCCCCCTGCATCTATCGCTGAGGAAATAGACCGCTAACAATAGTTGACAAGCTGACAAGGGATACATTTCTATTGTGGAATATTCAGTGTTTGAACTACCAGCACAAATTAAGGCAGGCAATTGCTTACCTTAGAAGACATAGCATATATATCGGACTCCCACAGGAGCTCCACTTTACTGAATACAATAAGGTGAGACTGCTTTCTGGATGGATACAATAGGCTACTATAGCACTCTGTTCTGCCTATGCCAGAGGGTTGCAGGGGGTGAGCAGGAAAGGAGTGCAGTGGTGCACCTTACAGGCTATTGATGATAAAGAAGGAAGGCATGCTATATTTCAAGGTATACTACAGGTAGAAAAAAGTCACCATGGCCAATGCCTACTGTCCCAACAGTGACTGCCCTTACTTTCTCCTAGAAGCAATTCAAGGACTGGATTGCACCACAACCATATGGGGGTGACTTAAATGTAATCCTAGACTGGTGTGCTGACAAATCCCACTCTTCCAGGAGACCACATTCACATGGGCCCAAAAGCTAGCAGCAATTATAGGAGATAAAGGTGGTCATTACAACCCTGGCGGTTGGTGTTAAAGCGGTAAGACCGCCAACAGGCCGGCGGTAAAAAATATGAAATTACGACCGTGGCGGAAACCGCCAACAAAGAAAGCCACTTTAACACTCCGACCACCTCGGCGGTACAAACAAACAGCGCGGCGGTCACCACCAACAGATAGGCGGAGGACAAAGTACCGCCCACAGTATCACAACCTACCAATCCGCCACCTTTTCCGGGGCGGATTCACCGCGAACAAAAACATGGTGGAAACAGGACTTCGAAGGGAAAACGCTCACCTCTACACACCCCACGAGGAACCAGGATGCGATGGAACCAGAGCTTCACATTTTCCCAGCCTTTATCTTCTTGCTCCTCTACCAGGAGCACGAACGCCGGCGGCGAAGACCACGGTGAGTACTGCACCTACGACACAGGGCGGGGAGGGAAAAAACAGGGACACACACATGCAACACGCAACACCCCCACCCTCACCCACGACAACACCCCCAACCCCCCCGGAAGAATGCAAAGACAAAAGGAAATGAGTGTAACCATTGTAATCTATTAAAATCCAGTAACCAAAAATATATATACACTATTAACAAATATATACACCAAGAATAGAAGTCCAGGTATTTCTCCATTTAAGTCCGTGGAATACTGGGCCCACACTGCATGGTCGAGGCCCACACAAGGTACCCGAACATGACGGAGAGAACACTGCAGGGGCATCAGATAGAAATAAAACAGGCACCTCAGGGGGAAGGGAAAGGGGGGGCACCTCAGCCGGATGAGTGCACGGCGCCAAATCCACGAGGGGGCCACATGCCCACTGTTCAATCCTAGGGAGTGCAAAGCCACAGTCTCTCAAGTCTGTACAGTGGGTGGTTTGCCCACTGTTCAATCCTGGGGAGTGCAAAGCCACAGTCTCTCAAGTGGATAACAGTCTCCACTGGTTCTGGAGGGGGCTTGGTGCCCAGAGTGCTTCATCCTGCCAAGGACTGAGGTAGTGGATGTAAATCTCCACTGGTTCTGGAGGGGGCTTTGTGCTTGTTGCGGCGGTGACCTTGGCAGCGGTGCTTGTGGCGGCGGTGTCCTTTGTAGCGGTGCTTGTGGCTGCGGTGTCCTTTGCAGCGGTGCTTGTGGCGGCGGTGTCCTTGGTAGCGGTGCTTGTGGCGGCGGTGTCCTTTGTAGCGGTGCTTGTGGCGGCGGTGTCCTTTGCAGTGCTGCTTGTGGCGGCGGTGTCCTTGGTAGCGGTGCTTGTGGCGGCGGTGTCCTTGTCAGCGGTGCTTGTGGCGGGGGTGTCCTTGGCAGCGACTCAACTGCTGGCAGTCCTGTCTGGGCCTGCGGGGCTGCTGCTGGCGGTAGCCTCCTGGCCAGCGGGGCTGGTGCTGGCAGTCCTGTCTGGGCCAGCGGGGCTGGTGGTCCTGTCTGGGCCAGCGGGGCTGGTGCTGGCGGTCCTGTCTGGGCCTGCGGGGCTGCTGCTGGCGGTCACCTCCTGGCCAGCGGGGCTGGTGCTGACTGTCCTGTCTGGGCCAGCGGGACTGGTGCTGGCGGTCACCTCCTGGGCAGCAGGGCTGATGGCGGTCGCCTCCTGGGCTGCGGGGCTGATGACGGTCACCTCCTGGGCAGCGGGCTGATGGCGGTCTTCTCTGCCGTGCCGATCTTCCCAGACTTGCCAGGTTTCTTGTGCCCCTTCCCCATCTAGGAAGGTGTCGCAGCTGACTCCACACTCCCACCTGTACCCATGAAAGTAGCTTTGGTGGCTGGTGTCTTCCCCCTCTCCCGCTGGGCACTGGCCAACTTTTGATGCTTGACAGGTGGGGGACTGTCCGTGCTGTGGCTCCTTGCCACACTGGCTGCCCTGCTGCCTGGTGCACTCCAGAATCCGGTGACTACTGGCACCACTGATCCCGCTGATGTTGTGGCTGAGGCGCTAGGTTGGGACCTGGAGAGTTGGGCCCTAGGAGACTGACAGGGTGGGGGAGGTGAGGGAAAGAGGTCAAGGGTGGACAGGAAAAGTTTCTTGGGAACACTGGGACGGGTAGCTGGAGGGGCTTTGGGAGTGGAGGAAGAGATTGTGGTTGTAGGAGGTGTATGTTTGGTGACTTTGGGTGAAGGTGCATGTGCTTGAGGCTGTCGTGAGGTGGATGGCTGTTGGGTGGGTTTGTGCCTGCATTTGTGTACCTTGGGAGGTGGCGTCACAAACCCACTGGGAGAGGACACAGGGGATGTGTGAATGGTAGTGGGGGTGGTGACTGCACGTGAGCGGGGTGTGCTGGTGATGGAAGTAGTGGCAGTAGATGTAGTGCATGCAGGTGTGAGTGGAGACGAGACTGGGAGGGAGGAGGGAGACGAGGAGGAGGGGGACACAGTCGAGGCAGTGGATGTTGGTATGTCTGCATGTGTGTGATGTTTGTGTGAGTGCCTGTGGTATGTGTGGTGCTTATGTTTGCCTGAGCTTCCTTTGTGTGTTGGGGTGTGTGCATGCGGGTCTGATGGTGTGCTTGGGGTAGGCTGAGGTACAGGGGTGTGGGTCTGGGTGGAGGAAGTTGGAGGGGGGAGGCTAGAGACAGGGACAATGGCTGCCATCAGTGCTGAGGCCAGAGTCTGAAAAGCTTGCTGAAGGGTTGCCTGACCAGAATGAATGCCCCCAGGAATGCATTGGTTTGTTGCAACTGCCTCTCTACACCCTGGATGGCATTCAAAATGGTAGACTGCCCAACAGTGAGGGACCTGAGGAGGTCAATGGCCTCCTCCCTGAGGGCAGCAGGGGTGACTCGGGCAGGGCCTGAGGTGCCTGGGGCGAAGGTGATGCCCAGTCGCCTGGATGAGCGGGTACGGGGCAAAGGCTGAGGGGCTGCTGGGAGGGCGGTGCTGGAAGGGGGGGTGGAGGCTGTACCTGTAGATGGGGGGGGGCACAGATGGGCCCGCCACCACAAGGGAGCTCCCATCAGAGTCCGTATCACTGGTGTCAGCTCCTGTCCCCGCCGTGGAGCTCCCCTCGCCCTCCGTCCCACTGGTGAAATCAGACTCCATAGTGTCGCCCTCCAGGGCCATGTGGGATGCAGCTCCCTCCTGCTCCGGTGCCACTGCTCCTCTGCCTGATGATGCTAATGCACACAAGAACAGGGAGACCACAAAAATGGGGGGGGACAACAGAAGAAAGACATGTTGAGTGCATGCATTACCGCTACCGTTGGCGGGCACGACAGACACAGAGGCCCCCTGCACTACGCTGCGCACTTGGGGTCCACTATTCAATCCCTGGGACATGGCCTACAGAGCTATGGCCGACATCTGCACACATGGATGTCACAGGAGCCTGACTAGGTGTAGTTGGCACTGTACCCAGGTGGGGTGGGGTGCCACAGGGCCTGCCTGAAAAAGGGGACCTAACTAGAACACTCGCCCTGGCCTAGGGGAACCCACAGCCCACCTCCCCCACCCAGACACCTCCACTGCGTGCTGAATCAGCAGAATGAGAGTGTACTCACCCCCTTGTTGCTGCTGTGATGCCCTCAAGCGCCCATCCAACTGCAGGTACGCCACCGCCAGGATCCTGAACATCAGGGGGGTCATGGTGCGACGGCCACCCCTCCCACATTGGGAGGCCATCCCCAGCCTCTGCCGTCTTCTTGCTCCAGCGGCGAATGTCCTCCCATCTCTTACAGCAGTGGGTGCTCCGTCTGTGATAGACCCCTAGGGTCCGGACGTCCTTGGCGATGGCACGCCAAATATCCTTCTTCTGGTGGGCGCTGACCTACAGGAATTGTACAGGGGAAAAAGAGAAGTTATTACCAACTGCACCGTCACAGTCATTGGCCCGCATCCCTACCCTTGCCATGTGGCACATGCACTCACCGTTGTTTCATGCACACCTCATTCTTCCCCCACCCCCCTATCTTTCATCAAACCCACTCCACACTGGCATAGCCCATACAGCATGCTCCCAGTGTACTTACCTGTTTGTCTGGAGGACCGTAGAGTAGCGTGTACTGGGGGAGGACCCCATCCACGAGTTTCTCCAACTCCTCCGATGTGAAGGCAGGGGCCCTTTCCCCAGACGCACAAGCCATTGTCTCTTCCAGACTGAGGTCACAGCAGCACTTGCAGTGTAGGTCCTCTCCTGTCGAAGATCAGGTACAGAGTGATTGAAGTGATAGAAAATGGCGGTCACGTCCGCGGCGGTGCGTACCGTCACCGCCGGCGTACATCGTCATTGGCTCCTGGGACCCATAGGGTCCAATGTTAACCAATGCAGAACTGCGCCGCGGTCTTCGACCGCCTACCGCGACGGTGTACAACGCCAGCGCAGTTACCTCATATCCCATTGTCCCACTTTACAGGTCAGGCAGCCGCCATTTCAGGGGCCCACATGGCTCTATTTTTAACTGCGTCACACATAACTAGGCCTTGCCTCAACACTAATACATGCTAATTTCGGATTATGAATCGTGTTCTGTGTAAACTGTGTGTACGTACCTCTGAGTTGGTTGACTCTGTGCTCGCTGTTGTCCTTCATAGGCACCGTCCGCTGGGACATGTGAGGAGATAGCGGCATCCTCCAGTGTACAGACCGCTGGTGGACCTGTCGACAATGGAGGAAAGACATGAAATCATCACCTACAGGCTTGATCGTGCCACAATCCTGGAACTGTGTGCCCAGTTGGAGCCAGACCTGATGTCAGCTATCCGCCATCCCACAGGAATCCCCCTCAAGTGCAGGTGCTGTCAGTACTCCATTTCCTTGCAAGTGGGTCATTTCAAACAACAGTGGCCATAGCATCAGGGATGTCCCAGCCTATGTTTTCCAACGTGTTGTCCAGAGTGTTGCCTGCCCTGCTGAAACACATGCGGAGCTACATCGTTTTCCCTCAGGTAGAGGATTTGCCTACAGTGAAAGTTGACTTATATGCCCTGGGACATATCCCCAACATCATAGGTGCCATTGATGGGACACATGTGGCCTTGGTCCCCCCGCAGGAGTGAACAGGTGTACAGAAACCGGAAGAGTTATCATTCGATGAATGTGCAGATGGTGTGTTTGGCAGACCAGTACATCTCCCATGTGAATGCCAAATTCCCTGGCTCAGTGCATGACGCTTACATCCTGCGTAATAGCAGCATCCCTTATGTGATGGGGCAACTCCAGAGGCACCGGGTGTGGCTATTAGGTGAGCACCTGGAACCAAATCAGTGGGAATAGTTGTCTGGGTCTGGGGATATCCCTACAGGTTACTGTGTGTCTAACAGTTGTCCCTCACCTTTTTCAGGTGACTTTGGTTACCCCAACTTGTCATGGCTACTGACCCCAGTGAGGAATCCCAGGACAAGGGCAGAGGAACGCTACAATGAGGCCCATGGGCGAACTAGGAGGATTATAGAGAGGACCTTCGGCCTCCTGAAGGCCAGGTTCAGGTGCCTCCATATGACAGGTGGTTCCCTATTCTACTCACCAAAGAAGGTATGCCAGATCATTGTGGCCTGCTGTATGCTTCACAACTTAGCTTTGCGACGTCAGGTGCCTTTTCTGCAGGAGGATGGTCCAGATGGAGGTGTTGTGGCAGCTGTGGAGCCTGTGGACAGTGAAGACGAGGTAGCAGAAGAAGAGGACATCGACAACAGGAACTCGGTTATCCTGCAATACTTCCAGTGAAACACAGGTAAGAAGACAAACCTGCTTACTACATGTAATTTAACACTACGACCTCTCTACTGTCTGTCCATTTCACCTAGTGTAGGGTCACTGAGTTTTCACTTTCCCTTACGATTTCACAGATGTGTGTCCCACTGTGTGACATCTGCTTTGTTTCCTCAGGGACTAGAGCTGTGTGACATAGGTATGTTGACATTACAATTGAAAGAGCATTTTGTCACTGTAATTGCTAATACACTATTTCGAAATCACAGACAGACTCCAGATTGTTTTGTGCTTTAAGGGTGTTTATTTAAGTGCTCAATATTGGAGGGTGCTGTAAAATGGGGAGGGGTGATGGTGGAGGAATGTCCATGGCAGAGTCCAGTCTATTTGTTTCACAGGTGCATTGTCCAAAGGGGCATAGGAAGTGGAGCTGGGGCAGTTTGAGGATGGACAGGGTGACAAGGAGGGACAAAAGGATGACATTCAGGGCGGTCTCATTTCTTGGCGGGGGTCTTGGCATCGTTCTCTGTCTTTGTCCTGGATCTCAGGGACCGTTTGTGGGGTGGTTCTCCATCTGCAGGGGGTGGGGTGCTGGTGTGGTGGTCCTGTGGCGGTGCCTCCTGTCCACTAGCGCCGGCGGACGTGGTGGGCAGTTCATCGTCCAGGCTAGTGTCAGGGGCCCCTTGTTGTGCCACAGAGTCCCTCCTGATGTTGAGGACTTCCTTCAGCACCCCTACGATGGTGCCCAGGGTGGAATTGATGGATCTGAGTTCCTCCCTGAAGCCCAAATACTGTTCCTCCTGCAGCCGCTGGGTCTCCTGAAACTTGGCCAGTACCGTTGCCATCGTCTCCTGGGAATGATGGTATGCTCCCATGATGTTGGAGAGGGCCTCGTGGAGAGTAGGTTCCCAGGGCCTGTCCTCCCCCTGTCGCACAGCAGCCCTCCCAGTTCCCCTGTGTTCCTGGGCCTCTGTCCCCTGAACGGTGTTCCCACTACCACTGCCCCGAGGTCCCTGTTGTTGTTGGGGTGGTGGGTTAGCCTGGGTTCCCTGTAGTGGTGGACACACTGCTGATTGACGTGTCCTGGGGACAGAGGTATGGGCCCGCTGGGTGGGTGCTGTTCTGGTGTTTCCAGATGGGGGAAGCTCTGTGGTGGTCTGTGACTGTGTGAGGGGAACCGACTGTCCTGAGGTCCCAGATAAGCCGGGCTGGTCGTCTAGATCCAGTTGGACAGAGCTGCTGTCATCACTGTGGGCCTCTTCTGTTGGTGGTGTGGACATGTGTGGACCCTCCTGTGCGGTGACGTTGGGTAGGGGTACTGCAGGGGTGTAAAAGCATGATTATTGCATCTGTGTGTACCATGGTGTGCAATGGGTGGGTGACAGTGTACCACAGTGCTTGCATTCCTGTGTGGGACCTTGTGTGATGATGGTTTAGGAGGGTGTAGGAGGCTGGCCTGGCTTGTAGTGGGTACCAAGGGGTACTTACACTTTGTACCAGGTCCAGTTATCCCTTATTAGTGTAGAAGAGGTGTCTAGCAGCTTAGGCAGATAGAAAAGGGTAGCTTAGCAGAGCAGCTTAGGCTGAACTAGGAGACGTGTAAAGCTCCTACTATACCACTGGTGTCATATGCACAATATCATAAGAAAACACAATACACAGATATACTAAAAATAAAGGTACTTTATTTTTATGACAATATGCCAAAAGTATCTCAGTGAGTACCCTCAGTATGAGGATGCCAAATATACACAAGATATATGTACACAATACCAAAATTGTGCAGTAATAGCAATATAAAACAGTGCAAGCAATGTACAGTCACAATAGATTGCAATGGGAGCACATAGGTATAGGGGCAACACAAACCATATACTCCAAAAGTGGAATGCGAACCACGAATGGACCCCAAACCTATGTGAGCTTGTAGAGGGTCGCTGGGACTGTAAGAAAACAGTGAGGGTTAGAAAAATAGCCCACCCCAAGACCCTGAAAAGTGGGTGCAAAGTGCACCTAAGTTCCCCAGAGAGCACAGAAGTCATGATAGGGGAATTCTGCAAGGAAGACCAACACCAGCAATGCAACAACGATGGATTTCCAGACGAGAGTACCTGTGGAACAAGGGGACCAAGTCCAAGAGTCACACTCAAGTCGTGAGTGGGCAGATGCCCAAGAAATGCCAGCTGAGGGTGCAAAGAAGCTGCCACTGGATGGTAGAAGCTGTGGATTCTGCAAGAACGAAGAGGACTAGGAACTTCCCCTTTGGAGGATGTATGTCCCACGTCGTGAAGAAGCTTCCAGAGGTGTTTCCGTGCAGAAAGACCACAAACAAGCCTTGCTAGCTGCAAGGGTTGCGGTTAGGGTTTTTGGATGCTGCTGTGGCCCAGGAGGGACCAGGATGTCGCCAATTGCGTAAGGAGTCAGAGGTGGCGTCCAGCAAGACAAAGAGCCCACTCAGGAGCAAGCAGCACCCGCAGAAGTGCCGGAACAGGCACTACAAAGAAGAGTGAACTGGAGCTCACCCGAAGTCACAAAAGAAGGTCCCACAACGCCGGAGGACAACTCAGGAGGTCGTGCACTGCAGGTTAGAGTGTCGGGGACCCAGGCTTGGCTGTGCACAAAGGAAATCCTGGAAGAGTGCACAGGAGCCGGAGCAGCTGCAAATCATGCGGTACCCAGCAATGCAGTCTAGCGTGGGGAGGCAAGGACTTACCTCCACCAAACTTGGACTGAAGAGTCACTGGACTGTGGGAGTCACTTAGACAGAGTTGCTGAGTTCCAGGGACCACGCTCGTCGTGCTGAGAGGGGACCCAGAGGACCGGTGATGCAGTACTTTGGTGCCTGCGGTTGCAGGGGGAAGATTCCGTCGACCCACAGGAGATTTCTTCGGAGCTTCTAGTGCAGAGAGGAGGCAGACTACCCCCACAGCATGCACCACCAGGAAAACAGTTGAGAAGGCGGCAGGATCAGCGATACAAGGTTGCAGTAGTCGTCTTTGCTACTTTGTTGCGGTTTTGCAGGCTTCCAGCGCAGTCAGCGGTCGATTCCTTGGCAGAAGGTGAAGAGAGAGATGCAGAGGAACTCTGATGAGCTCTTGCATTCGTTATCTAAAGAATTCCCCAAAGCAGAGACCCTAAATAGCCAGAAAAGGAGGTTTGGCTACTTAGGAAGGAGGATAGGCTAGCAACACAGGTAAGAGCCTATCAGAAGGAGTCTCTGACGTCACCTGCTGGCCCTAGCCACTCAGAGCAGTCCAGTGTGCCAGCAGCACCTCTGTTTCCAAGATGGCAGAGGTCTGGAGCACACTGGAGGAGCTCTGGGCACCTCCCAGGGGAGGTGCAGGTCAGGGGAGTGGTCATTCCCCTTTCCTTTGTCCAGTTTCGTGCCAGAGCAGGGCTGGGGGATCCCTGAACCGGTGTGGACTGGCTTATGCAGAGATGGGCACCATCTGTGCCCATCAAAGCATTTCCAGAAGCTGGGGGAGGCTACTCCTCCCCAGCCCTGACACCTTTTTCCAAAGGGAGAGGGTGTAACACCCTCTCTCTGAGGAAGTCCTTTGTTCTGCCTTCCTGGGCCAAGCCTGGCTGGACCCCAAGAGGGCAGAAACCTGTCTGAGGGGTTGGCAGCAGCAGCTGCAGTGAAACCCCGGGAAAGGCAGTTTGGCAGTACCTGGGTCTGTGCTAGAGACCCGGGGGATCATGGAATTGTCTCCCCAATGCCAGGATAGCATTGGGGTGGCAATTCCATGATCTTAGACATGTTACATGGCCATGTTCGGAGATACCATTGTGAAGCTATACATAGGTAGTGACCTATGTATAGTGCACGCGTGTAAGGGTGTCCCCGCACTCACAAAGTCCGGGGAATTTGCCCTGAACAATGTGGGGGCACCTTGGCTAGTGCCAGGGTGCCCACACACTAAGTAACTTAGCACCCAACCTTTACCAGGTAAAGGTTAGACATATAGGTGACTTATAAGTTGCTTAAGTGCAGTGGTAAATGGCTGTGAAATAACGTGGACGTTATTTCACTCAGGCTGCAATGGCAGGCCTGTGTAAGAATTGTCAGAGCTCCCTATGGGTGGCAAAAGAAATGCTGCAGCCCATAGGGATCTCCTGGAACCCCAATACCCTGGGTACCTCAGTACCATATACTAGGGAATTATAAGGGTGTTCCAGTATGCCAATGTAAATTGGTGAAATTGGTCAATAGCCTGTTAGTGACATTTTGGAAAGAAATGAGAGAGCATAACCACTGAGGTTCTGATTAGCAGAGCCTCAGTGAGACAGTTAGTCATCACACAGGGAACACATACAGGGCATACTTATGAGCACTGGGGCCCTGGCTGGCAGGGTCCCAGTGACACATACAACTAAAACAACATATATACAGTGAAATATGGGGGTAACATGCCAGGCAAGATGGTACTTTCCTACACAACCCCCCCCCCCCCAAACGAAGGACAATAAGACTAGCCATGACCTGATGAGTCTTCATTGTCTAAGTGGAAATATCTGGAGAGTCCATCTGCATTGGAGTGGGTACTCCCAGGTCTATGCTCAACTGTATAGTCCATTCCCTGTAGAGATATGGACCACCTCAACAATTTAGGGTTTTCACCTTTCATTTGTTTTAGCCAAAGTAGAGGTTTGTGGTCTGTCTGAACAATGAAGTGAGTGCCAAACAGGTATGGCCTCAACTTCTTCAGTGCCCAGACCACAGCAAAGGCCTCCCTCTCTATGGCAGACCAACGCTTTTCTCTAGGGGTGAACCTCCTGCTGATAAAAGCAACAGGTTGATCCTGACCCTCAGAATTGAGTTGTGATAAGACTGCCCCTACCCCTAATTCAGATGCATCAGTTTGGACAATGAATTTGTTGGAGTAACAGGGGCTTTTTAGGACAGGTGCAGAGCAGATGGCCTGCTTCAGCTCCTCAAAAGCTTTCTGACAGTTAGCTGTCCACAATACCTTTTTAGGCATCTTCTTTGAAGTGAGGTCATTAAGATGGGCTGCTATGGAGCCATAGTTCTTTATGAACCTCCTGTAGTACCCAGTGAGGCCTAAGAAGGCTCTCACCTGAGTCTGAGTTGTAGGGGGAACCCAATCTATGATAGTTTGGATTTTCCCCTGAAGTGGTGCAATCTGTTCTCCACCTACCAGGTGTCCCAGATAAACCACTTTCCCCTGCCCTATCTGGCACTTTGAAGCCTTGATAGTGGGGCCTGCCTTTTGCAGGGCCTCCAACACTTTCCACAGATGGACCAGGTGATCATCCCAGGTGGAGCTAAAGACAGTTATATCATCTAGATATGCTGCTCTAAAAGCCTCCAACCCTTGCAGGACTGTATTCACCAACCTCTGAAAAGTGGCAGGTGCATTTTTCAAACCAAAGGGCATTACTGTGAATTGGTAGTGCCCTCCAATGGTAGAAAATGCAGTTTTTGCTTTAGCATCCTCTGATAACTTGATCTGCCAATACCCTGCAGTCAAATCAAAGGTGCTTAGATACTTGGCAGATGCCAGTGTATCTATTAGCTCATCTGCCCTGGGTATAGGGTGAGCATCAGTTTTAGTTACCTGGTTGAGACCTCTGTAGTCTACACAAAATCTCATTTCCCTTTTCCCATCTTTGGAATGAGGCTTTGGTACAAGTACCACAGGAGAGGCCCATGGACTTTCAGAGTGCTCAACCACTCCCAGTTCAAGCATTTTCTGAACCTCTTGCTTTATGCAGTCCCTGACATGGTCAGGCTGCCTATAGATCTTACTTTTGACAGGCAAGCTGTCTCCAGTATCTATAGTGGGCTCATACCAAGAAGTGGTGCCTGGCACAGTAGAAAATAGTTCAGAAAACTGACCCAGGAGATTTATGCAGTGGTCTTTCTGCTCAGCAGTAAGACAATATGCCAAAACTACACCTTCCACTAGAGCATCTTGTTCTGTGGAAGAGAAGAGATCAGGGAGAGGGTCACTCTCTTCTTCCTGTCCTTCATCTCTTGCCATGAGCAGGGTGAGATCAGCCCTGTCATAGTAGGGTTTCAGGCGATTGACATGGAGCACCCTAAGGGGACTCCTGGCAGTGCCTAAGTCAACTAAATAGGTGACTTCTCCCTTTTTCTCAACAATAATGTGGGGTCCACTCCATTTGTCTTGGAGTGCTCTTGGGGCCACAGGCTCCAAGACCCACACTTTCTGCCCTGGTTGGTACTGAATCAGAACAGCCTTCTGGTCATGCCATTGCTTTTGGAGCTCTTGGCTGGCCTGAAGGTTTTTGCTGGCCTTTTTCATATACTCAGCCAAGTACATAGTCCACTATGTCTTGCTTAGGAGCTTTTAAAGGTTGTTCCCAACCCTCCTTTACAAGTGTTAGAGGACCTCTTACAGGGTGCCCAAATAGGAGTTCAAAGGGGCTGAAGCCCACTCCTTTTTGGGGTACCTCCCTGTAAGCAAAAAGGAGGCAAGGTAACAGGACATCCCATCTCCTCCGGAGTTTTTCAGGGAGTCCCATTATCATTCCTTTGAGAGTTTTATTAAACCTCTCAACCAGTCCATTTGTTTGTGGATGATAGGGTGTGGTGAACTTGTATGTCACACCACATTCCTTCCACATGGCCTTTAAGTAAGCAGACATGAAGTTGCTACCTCTGTCTGATACCACCTCTTTTGGGAAGCCCACCCTGGAAAAGATTCCCAGGAGGGCCTTTGCCACTGCAGGAGCTGTAGTGGTCCTTAGAGGAATTGCTTCAGGATATCTGGTGGCATGGTCCACTACCACCAAAATAAACCTATTGCCTGAAGCAGTAGGAGGGTCAAGGGGGCCAACTATGTCAACCCCTACCCTTTCAAAGGGAACCCTAACCACAGATAGTGGAATAAGGGGTGCCTTTGGGGTGCCACCTGTTTTGCCACTGGCTTGACAGGTGACACAGAACTTACAAAATTCCTTTGTGTCCTCTGACATTCTAGGCCAATGAAACAAGGGAACAAGCCTGTCCCAAGTTTTCATTTGTCCCAAATGTCCAACCAAGGGAATGTCGTGGGCTAGAGTTAGGAGGAACTCTCTGTATTGCAAGGGAATGACCAATCTCCTGGCTGCTCCAGGTTTAGGGTCCCTTGCCTCAGTATACAAGAGGTTGTCCTCCCAGTAAACTCTGTGAGAGTCACTGACATCCCCATTTTGCTGTTTGACAGCTTGCTGTCTTAGACCCTCCAGTGTGGGACAGGTCTGCTGTGCCACACTCAGCTCCTCCCTGGCAGGCCCCCCTCCACCCAAAAGCTCAGCAGTGTCTGCTTCCAGCTCCTCTGGTGTAGGTTCTGCACAGGGTGGAAATTCTTCTTCCTCAGAAGTTGAATCCACTGTAGAGGGATGGATGGTAGGTAGTGTTTTACCTTTACTAACCCTAGCTTTAGGGAGCACTTTGTCCATTGTTCCCGGATCCAAGTCACCCTGTCCTTTTTGCTTTTTGGCCTGAGCCCTTGTCAAAGCAAAAATATGCCCAGTGATGCCCAGCATTGCTGCATGAGCCTCCAACTCCACTTCTGCCCAAGCTGATGTCTCTAAATCGTTCCCTAGTAGACAGTCTACAGGTAAATCTGAGGCAACCACAACTTCCTTTGGACCAGTAACCCCCCCCAGTTGAGATTCACAACAGCCATGGGGTGGCTGAGAGTGTTGTTATGAGCATCAGTCACTTGGTACTAGTGACCAAGTAGGTGTTGTTCAGGGTGGACCAGTTTCTCTATTACCATGGTAACACTGGCACCTGTGTCCCTGTAGGCCTGAACCTCAACACCATTTATTAGGGGAAGTTGCTTGTACTTATCCATATTAAGGGGACAAGCAACCAAGGTGGCCAAATCAATGGCACCTTCAGAGACTAACACAGCCTCTGTGGTCTCCCTAACAAGACCAACCCCAACTAAATTACCAAAAGTGAGCCCAGCTACTCCCTTGGATTGGCTATTAGTAGGTTTGCTCCCACCACCACTGTTATTACTAGGGGCACTAGGTGTAGCAGTAGGGGTTGTAGTGGTGGGAGGCTTGGTGCTTTTCTTTGGACAACTGGCATCAGTTTTCCAATGGCCTTTTACTTTACATAAATAGCACCATGGTTTCTTTACTTGATTAGAAGAGGATTTGGACCCACCACCCCCACCAGAGTGTTTTTGTGGGCCTGATGAAGACTCATTTTTAGATTTGTCCCCACCCTTGTCTGAAGACTTACCATCCTTCTTCTTGCCATCCTTGTCACCCCCTGTATGAACTTTTCTGTTCACTCTTGTCCTGACCCATTTGTCTGCTTTCTTTCCCAATTCTTGGGGAGAGGTCAGATCTGAGTCCACTAGATACTGGTGCAACAAATCAGACACACAATTATTAAGAATATGCTCTCTCAGGATTAAGTTATACAGGCTTTCATAGTCAGAAACTTTACTGCCATGTAACCACCCCTCCAAGGCCTTCACTGAATGGTCAACAAAGTCTACCCAGTCTTGTGAAGACTCCTTTTTGGTTTCTCTGAACTTGATCCTGTACTGTTCAGTGGTTAAGCCATAACCATCTAGGAGTGCATTCTTAAGAACTCTAAAATTATTGGCATCACTTTCCTTCACAGTAAGGAGCCTATCCCTACCCTTTCCACTGAAAGATAGCCATAGGATAGCAGCCCACTGCCTTTGAGGGACCCCCTGTACAACACAGGCCCTCTCAAGTGCAGCAAACCACTTGTTAATGTCATCCCCCTCCTTGTAAGGGGGAACTATCTTGTGCAGATTCCTAGAATCATGCTCTTTTACAGGATTACTATCTGTAATACTGCTGCTGCCACCATGGGGTCCAAACCCCAACCTCTGTCTTTCTTTTTCTAAGTCAAAAGTTTCCCTGTCTAGAGCCAGCTGTTGCTGTTTAAGCTTCAGTCTGGTCTCTTCCACTCTCAATCTATTGAGCTCCCTTTCTAACATTCTGTCATCAGGGTGGGTGGGTTGGACATGCTTAGACACAGAAGAATGGTGTGAAAGAACAGAAGGAGACCTGTCCCTAACAGTTGGCACTCTAACAACCTGGCCTAAAGGAGTAATCTCCCTACTGTGATGAGAACTCACCTTAGTACCAGCCCTGCTAGGTGGCCTGCTAAGGGGCAGGTTGGAAAGAATACCATCTAACACTTTAACTGGGGCTACCCCAGAATCAGAGTGTGAACCATCAGCTAATCTGTCACCTGATGTGCCAGCTAAGGCCTTATCATTTTCTATGAGCATATTAACTAACAATTCTCTGGAGGGATTCTTCCCTACCCCTAAACCTCTATCAATGCAGAGACTCCTTGCACCTTTCCAGCTAAGGAGGTCATAAGCAGAGCTGGTCAGATCCAGAGTTTGACCTGTACCAGACATGATAGAAAAGGGTTTAAGGGACAGAAAAAGAAAGAAAAAGTTTCAGAACTTTTTAAGGAACAGAAAAAAAACTTTTTCAACTTTTAAGAAACTTTTTGAAAGTTTTAGAGGTACTTTTCAGCACTAAGCAATAGAGTAAGAGAAGAAAAGCAAAACTTATTGGTTAGGTGTACATACACTGAACTTCTTTTGTATATTATTCTCTTATGAAAAGTACAAAATGACAAAGTGGTAAGTAGTTACAAGTACTTATCCCACCGCTGCACAACCAATGTAGAAGGCTGGCCTGGCTTGTAGTGGGTACCAAGGGGTACTTACACTTTGTACCAGGTCCAGTTATCCCTTATTAGTGTAGAAGAGGTGTCTATCAGCTTAGGCTGATAGAAAAGGGTAGCTTAGCAGAGCAGCTTAGACTGAACTAGGAGACGTGTGAAGCTCCTACTATACCACTGGTGTCATTTGCACAATATCATAAGAAAACACAATACACAGATATACAAAAAATAAAGGTACTTTATTTTTATGACAATATGCCAAAGTATCTCAGTGAGTACCCTCAGTATGAGGATGCCAAATATACACAAGATATATGTACACAATACCAAAATTATGCAGTAATAGCAATAGAAAACAGTGCAAGCAATGTACAGTCACAATAGATTGCAATGGGAGCAGATAGGTATAGGGGCAACACAAACCATATACTCCAAAAGTGGAATGTGAACCACGAATGGACCCCAAACCTATGTGAGCTTGTAGAGGGTCGCTGGGACTGTAAGAAAACAGTGAGGGTTAGAAAAATAGCCCACCCCAAGACCCTGAAAAGTGGGTGCAAAGTGCACCTAAGTTCCCCAGAGAGCACAGAAGTCGTGATAGGGGAATTCTGCAAGGAAGACCAACACCAGCAATGCAACAACAATGGATTTCCAGATGAGAGTACCTGTGGAACAAGGGGACCAAGTCCAAGAGTCACACTCAAGTCGTGAGTGGGCAGATGCCCAAGAAATGCCAGCTGAGGGTGCAAATAAGCTGCCACTGGATGGTAGAAGCTGTAGATTCTGCAAGAACGAAGAGGACTAGGAACTTCCCTTTTGGAGGATGGATGTCCCACGTCGTGAAGAAGCTTGCAGAGGTGTTTCCGTGCAGAAAGACCGCAAACAAGCCTTGCTAGCTGCAAGGGTCGCGGTTAGGGTTTTTGGATGCTGCTGTGGCCCAGGAGGGACCAGGATGTCGCCAATTGCGTGAGGAGACAGAGGGGGTGTCTAGCAAGACAAAGAGCCCACTCAGGAGCAAGCAGCACCCGCAGAAGTGCTGGAACAGGCACTACAAAGAAGAGTGAACCGGAGCTCACCCGAAGTCACAAAAGAAGGTCCCACGACACCAGAGGACAATTCAGGAGGTCGTGCACTGCAGGTTAGAGTGTCGGGGACCCAGGCTTGGCTGTGCACAAAGGAAATCCTGGAAGAGTGCACAGGAGCCGGAGCAGCTGCAAATCACGCGGTACCCAGCAATGCAGTCTAGCGTGGGGAGGCAAGGACTTACCTCCACCAAACTTGGACTGAAGAGTCACTGGACTGTGGGAGTCACTTGGACAGAGTTGCTGAGTTCCAGGGACCACGCTCGTTGTGCTGAGAGGGGACCCAGAGGACCGGTGATGCAGTTCTTTGGTGCCTGCGGTTGCAGGGGGAAGATTCCGTCGACCCACGGGAGATTTCTTCGGAGCTTCTAGTGCAGAGAGGAGGCAGACTACCCCCACAGCATGAACCACCAGGAAACAGTAGAGAAGGCGGCAGGATCAGCGATACAAGGTTGCAGTAGTCGTCTTTGCTACTTTGTTGCGGTTTTGCAGGCTTCCAGCGCAGCCAGCGGTCGATTCCTTGGCAGAAGGTGAAGAGAGAGATGCAGAGGAACTCTGATGAGCTCTTGCATTCGTTATCTAAAGAATTCCCCAAAGCAGAGACCCTAAATAGCCAGAAAAGGAGGTTTGGCTACTTAGGAAGGAGGATAGGCTAGCAACACAGGTAAGAGCCTATCAGAAGGAGTCTCTGACGTCACCTGCTGGCTCTGGCCACTCAGAGCAGTCCAGTGTGCCAGCAGCACCTCTGTTTCCAAGATGGCAGAGGTCTGGAGCACACTGGAGGAGCTCTGGGCGCCTCCCAGGGGAGGTGCAGGTCAGGGGAGTGGTCATTCCCCTTTCCTTTGTCCAGTTTCGTGCCAGAGCAGGGCTGGGGGATCCCTGAACCGGTGTAGACTGGCTTCTGCAGAAATGGGGACCATCTGTGCCCATCAAAGCATTTCCAGAGGCTGGGGGAGGCTACTCCTCCCCAGCCCTGACACCTTTTTCCAAAGGGAAAGGGTGTAACACCCTCTCTCTGAGGAATTCCTTTGTTCTGCCTTCCTGGGCCAAGCCTGACTGGACCCCAGGAGGGCAGAAACCTGTCTGAGGGGTTGGCAGCCACAGCAGCTGCAGTGAAACTCCGGGAAAGGCAGTTTGGCAGTACCCGGGTCTGTGCTAGAGACCCGGGGGATCATGGAATTGTCTCCCCAATGCCAGGATGGCATTGGGGTGGCAATTCCATGATCTTAGACATGTTACATGGCCATGTTCGGAGTTACCATTGTGAAGCTATACATAGGTAGTGACCTATGTATAGTGCACGCGTGTAATGGTGTCCCCGCACTCACAAAGTCCGGGGAATTTGCCCTGAACAATGTGGGGGCACCTTGGCTAGTGCCAGGGTGCCCACACACTAAGGCCCTCATTCTGACCCTGGCGGTCGGTGATAAAGCGGCGGCCAACCCGCCAACAGGCCGGCGGTCCAAAAAATGCAATTCTGACCCTGGCGGGAACCGCCAACACAGCCCGCCGCATTAACACTCCGCCTGCCACGGCGGAACAAACAGCGCGGCGGTCCCCGCCAACAGCCAGGCGGCAGACAATGTACCGCCCACCCTATCACGACCCACCAATCCGCCACCTTTTCCGGGGCGGGAGCACCGCCGATAAAAACACGGCGGAAACAGACTACGAACTGGAAAACGCTCACCTCCACATACTCCACGCGAGATTCCGGCAGTATGGAACCCGAGTTACAGGTCATCCCCGCACTCCTATACCTGCTCCTGTACCAGGAGCACGCCCGGCGGCGCGGAAGACATCGGTGAGTACTGCACCTACGACACAGGGGAGGGAAAAGATTACCGGCACACACCCACCCACCCACACCCACTACAACACACACATCAATGCATTCCCACAGATCACTGTCACAACCCACAAACCCCCCCCTCCGAAATAATGCAAAGACCAAAAGAAGAGATCTTAAACGGGCAGATATATTGAAAAATGGACAGCAGTAATCCAAATAAATAAATAAACTATGTACAAAATATATACATCTACTATATGTAGTCCAACCACTGTCCGTGGACCACAGGGGTCCTGAGCAAAGAGGCAAGGCACAGTCCCACGACAAGAACTCCACGGAGAGAACACTGCAGGGGCATCAGAAAGAAAAAAGGACAGGCACCTCAGGGGGAAGGGAAGGGGGGGCACCTCAGCCACTTGAGTACACGACGCCAGATCCACGAGGGGACTCCATGACCACTGGGCCATCCTGGGGAGAGCAAAGCCACAGTCCATACAGTCCATACAGTGGGTGGCCTGCCCACTGGGCCATCCTGGGGAGAGCAAAGCCACAGTCCATACAGTCCATACAGTGGGTGGCCTGCCCACTGGGCCATCCTGGGGAGAGCAAAGCCACAGTCCATACAGTCCATACAGTGGGTGGCCTGCCCACTGGGCCATCCTGGGGAGAGCAAAGCCACAGTCCATACAGTCCATACAGTGCATGGCCTGCCCACTGGGCCATCCTGGGGAGTGCAAAGCCACAGTCCATACAGTGGGTGGCCTGCCCACTGGGCCATCCTGGGGAGTGCAAAGCCACAGTCCAAACAGTCCATAACAGACTCCACTGCCACTGGAGGAGGCATGTTGGCCAGAGGACATCCTGCAGCCCTGCCCGAGACAGATCCTGCCCTGCCACGTCTGCCAAAGGACCAGCGGTTCTTGCCTGGAAGGGCCCAGTTCAGCGGTTCTTGAGACGGCGGTCCCCAGCGGAGCGGTGCTGGAGACGGCGGGGCCCAGTTCAGCGGTTCTTGCCTTGAAGTGCCCAGTTCAGCGGTTCTTGCCTTGAAGGGCCCAGTTCAGCGGTTCTTGCCTTGAAGGGCCCAGTTCAGCGGTTCTTGCCTTGAAGGGCCCAGTTCAGCGGTTCTTGAGACGGCGGTCCCCAGCGGAGCGGTGCTGGAGACGGCGGGCCCAGTTCAGCGGTTCTTGCCTTGAAGGGCCCAGTTCAGCGGTTCTTGCCTTGAAGGGCCCAGTTCAGCGGTTCTTGCCTTGAAGGGCCCAGTTCAGCGGTTCTTGAGACGGCGGTCCCCAGCGGAGCGGTGCTGGAGACGGCGGGGCCCAGTTCAGCGGTTCTTGCCTTGAAGGGCCCAGTTCAGCGGTTCTTGCCTTGAAGGGCCCAGTTCAGCGGTTCTTGCCTTGAAGGGCCCAGTTCAGCGGTTCTTGAGACGGCGGTCCCCAGCGGAGCGGTGCTGGAGACGGCGGGGCCCAGTTCAGCGGTTCTTGCCTTGAAGGGCCCAGTTCAGCGGTTCTTGCCTTGAAGGGCCCAGTTCAGCGGTTTTTGCCTTGAAGGGCCCAGTTCAGCGGTTCTTGAGACGGCGGTCCCCAGCGGAGCGGTGCTGGAGACGGCGGGGCCCAGTTCAGCGGTTCTTGCCTTGAAGGGCCCAGTTCAGCGGTTCTTGCCTTGAAGGGCCCAGTTCAGCGGTTCTTGCCTTGAAGGGCCCAGTTCAGCGGTTCTTGAGACGGCGGTCCCCAGCGGAGCGGTGCTGGAGACGGCGGGGCCCAGTTCAGCGGTTCTTGCCTTGAAGGGCCCAGTTCAGCGGTTCTTGCCTTGAAGGGCCCAGTTCAGCGGTTCTTGCCTTGAAGGGCCCAGTTCAGCGGTTCTTGAGACGGCGGTCCCCAGCGGAGCGGTGCTGGAGACGGCGGGGCCCAGTTCAGCGGTTCTTGCCTTGAAGGGCCCAGTTCAGCGGTCCTTGCCTTGAAGGGCCCAGTTCAGCGGTTCTTGCCTTGAAGGGCCCAGTTCAGCGGTTCTTGAGACGGCGGTCCCCAGCGGAGCGGTGCTGGAGACGGCGGCCATTCTATGGCCAACTGCTCATTGCCTGGTGGTGCCCTCCTGGGCAGCGGGGATGGTGCTCCTTCAATGCCCACCTGGGCTGTGGGTGGTGGGGCCCTCCTGGCCAGCTGGGCTGGGTCCTACCTGGGCAGCGGCTATGGGGGTTGCGGGCTCCTCCTGGGCAGCTGTGACGGGTCCTCCATGGGCAGCAGGGCTGCTGCCTGACTTCTCCGCCTTGCTGCCCTTGCCCTCCTTAGTCGGGAGTCTGTGGCCCTTTCCTCCCTTTGGAGCTGTGGCTGTTGACGGTGGCTGGCTAGTGTCCTGGGGGGATATAGAACCCGGGCTCCTGCGGCGGCCCTTCCGCCTTCTGCTCCTCTTCCCAGGGGGTGGGCTGGCTGTCCCCTTGCTGCTGGGCGAAGATCCAGACCTGCGGGCTGGTGGGCTCCAATACCCCTGCACCCTTGTCAAGGGGGCTGCAGGGCTGGTGGTGGCTGAGGTGCTCTTCTTACCCCGACGAGAAGGAGGGTGGGGCTCAGGGTCAGGAAAGAAGGTAGCAGTAGAGAGATAGATTTTCCTGGGACAATGGATAGTGGTAGGTACAGTGGGTATGGGAGTGGAGGGAGAGGATGTGGTTGTAGGCGAGACAAGTTTGCTGTCTTTGGGTGCAGGTGCAGGAGCGGGAGGCTGTCGTGAGGTGGATGGCTGTTCTGCGTTTGTGTGGTGTGGAAGAGGGGGTGACAGACACAGTGGGAGAGGACACAGGGGACGTGTAAATGGCAGTGGGGGTGGTGACTGCACGTGTGCGGACTGTACTGGAGGGTGTGCTGGTGATGGAAACACTGGCTGATGGTGAGGTGAATGAAGGTGTGAGTGTAGACGTCACAGGGAGGGAGGAGGGAGACGAGGAGGTGGGGGTCACAGAGGTGGTAGTGACTGTTGGCATGTCTGCATCGGAATGTTGCTTGTGTGAATGTCTGCGTGATCTGTGGTGCTTATGTTTGGATGAGCTGCTCTTGGGTGTTGAGGTGTGTGCAGGCTGGTCTGATGGTGTGGTTGGGACAGGCAGAGGAACAGGAGACTGGGAGGAGGGAGTTAGTAGAGGGAGGCAGGAGACAGGGACAATGGCTGCCGTCAGTGCTGAGGCCAGAGCCTGGAACGATCGCTGATGGGCAGCCTGACCCGAATGAATGCCCTCCAGGTACGCATTGCTGCGATGAACCTCCCTCTCCACCCCCTGGATGGCATTCAAAAGGGTAGTCTGCCCAACAATGAGCGTTCGGAGGAGGTCAATGACCTCCTCACTGAGGGCAGCGGGGGTAACAGGGGCAGGGCCTGAGGTGCCTGGGGCGAAGGAGATGCCCGGCTTCCTGGCAGAGCGGGCACGGGGCGAACGCTGAGGGGCTGCTGGGAGGGCGGAGATGGTGCGCTGGGTGGCGGCTGTACCTGTAATGGCGGGGGGCACGGATGGTGCCACCCCCGCAAGGGAGCTCCCTTCTGAGGACGTGTCCGTGTCGCTGCAGGGTCCAGTCGTCCCCGTTGTGGAGCTCCCCTCGCCCTCCGTCTCACTGGTCCAGTCAGACTCTGTGGCATGGCCCTCCTGGGCCATGTGAGATGCAGCTCCCTCCTGCCCCGATGCCACTTCTCCTCCGCCTGATGATGCTGATGCACACAAGCACAGAAAGACAAACAAAAAGGGGGGGGAGAGAGAAATAAAGAGATTTTGAGTACATGGATCACCGGTACAGTTAGCGGACATGACAGACACAGATGCCCCCTGCACTAAGTTGCGCACTTGGGGTCCCCTACGCATTCCGTGGAACATGCCCTACACGCCTAGAGTTGACAACTGCACCCATGGATGACACGGCCCAGGGATGGCTGTACTGGCACACTACTGAGGGTGGTGGCTGGGGACACAGGGGCTTACGGGGGTGCCCAGCCTACAGATATCGCCCTGGCCTAGGGGGACCCACAGCCCTCCTCCCCCACCCAGACACCTCCACTGCGCGACAACAGAGTAGACTATGCTTGTACTCACCCCCTTGTGTCTGCTGTGCTGCCCTCACGCGCCCATCCAAATCAGGGTAGGCCACCGCCAGGATCCGGAACATCAGGGGGGTCAGTTGACGGCAGGCACCCCGCCTACGTTGGGAGGCCATCCCCAGCAGAGACTCGGCGGTCTTCTTGGTCCCGCGGCGGATGTCCTCCCACCTCTTGCGGCAGTGGGTGCCCCGTCGATGGTGGACCCCCAGGGTCCGGACTTCCTTGGCGATGGCACGCCAAATCCCGATCTTCTCATGGGCGCGGACCTATGTGATACGTACAGGGAGGGAGAAATACCACGTTCAAGTTTGTCTGCATTTTCGTTGCCAGTGGCCCAACGCCCCCCATCCCCGCCAGGCCCCCCGCCAGGCCCCCCCGCCAGGCCCAACATGCCCCCCATCCCCGCCAGGCCCCCCGCCAGGCCCCCCCCCCAGGCCCAACATGCCCCCCATCCCCGCCAGGCCCCCCCGCCAGGCCCAACATGCCCCCCATCCCCGCCAGGCCCCCCGCCAGGCCCAACATGCCCCCCATCCCCGCCAGGCCCCCCGCCAGGCCCAACATGCCCCCCATCCCCACCAGGCCCCCCGCCAGGCCCCCCCGCCAGGCCCAACATGCCCCCCATCCCCGCCAGGCCCCCCGCCAGGCCCAACATGCCCCCCATCCCCGCCAGGCCCCCCGCCAGGCCCCCAAGCCAGCCAGTGGCCCCAAATCCATATTGAATTAAACTCACTTGTTGGTCTGGAGGACCGTAGAGTAGCGCATACTGGGGGAGGACCCCATCCACAAGTTTCTCCAACTCTTCTCCAGTGAAGGCAGGGGCCCTTTCCCCAGGCGCAGCAGCCATTGTCCCTTCCAGACCGAGGTCACAGCAACACTTGCAGTATAGGTCCTCTCCTGTGAAAGTTCAAGTCGCAAGTGAATAAGTAGATAGAAAATGGCGGTCACGCCCGCGGCGGTGCGTACCGCGGCGGTGCGTACCGCCACCGCCGGCGCCCTTCGCCATTGGCTCCTGAAACCCATAGGCTTCAATGTTAACCAATGCGGCTTCGCGCCGCGGTCTTCGACCGCCGCGGTGTGCCACGCCAGCGCATTGACCTCACATCCCATTGTCACACTTCACAGGTCAGGCAGCCGCCATTTCGAGGGTCCACATGGCTCAATTTCAACTGCGTCACACAGGCCTAGGCCTTGCATAGCCACTCAGACACGCCATTCACTGCATAGAGAATCGTTTACTGTGCAAGCTGTGAGTACGTACCTGTGGGTTGCTTGACTGTGTGCTCCATGTTGTCCTTCCTAGGCACCGTCCGCTGGGTTTGGCGAGGAGACGGATGAATCCTCCCGTGTACAGGCCGCTGGTGGACCTGTCGACAATGGAAGCACGCCACATTATCCTGACCTACCGGCTTGACCGTGCCACTATACATGAACTGTGTGCCCAGCTGGAGCCCGACCTGATGTCCCCCATCCGCCAACCCACAGGGATTCCCCCTCTGGTGCAGGTCCTGTCAGTACTCCATTTCTTGGCAAGTGGGTCATTTCAGACAACAGTGGGAATTGCTTCTGGGATGTCTCAGCCCATGTTTTCGAAGGTGTTATCCAGAGTGTTGTCGGCCCTGATGAAATACATGAGGAGCTACATCCTTTTCCCTGAGGTGGGCGAATTGGCTGCAGTGAAGGGTGATTTCTATGCCCTTGGACATATTCCCAACGTCATTGGTGCCATTGATGGGACCCATGTGGCTTTGGTTCCCCCAAGAGACAGGGAGCAGGTGTACAGGAACAGAAAAAGTTACCATTCCATGAACATCCAGGTGGTGTGTTTGGCTGACCAGTACATCTCGCATGTAAATGCCAAATTCCCTGGGTCAGTGCATGACGCCTACATCCTAAGGAATAGCAGCATCCCTTACGTGATGGAATAGCTAGAGAGACACCGTGTATGGCTATTGGGGGACTCTGGGTACCCCAACCTGTCGTGGCTACTGACCCCAGTAAGGAATCCCCGGACCAGGGCAGAGGAACGGTACAATGAGGCCCATGGGCGTACTAGGAGGGTGATCGAACGCACCTTCGGCCTCCTAAAGGCCAGGTTTCGGTGCCTGCATATGACAGGTGGATCCCTAATGTACTCACCTAAGAAGGTGTGTCACATCATCGTGGCCTGCTGCATGCTTCACAACCTGGCTTTGCGCCGCCAGGTGCCTTTCCTGCAGGAGGATGGTCCAGATGGTGGTGTTGTGGCAGCTGTGGAACCTGTGGAGAGTGAAGAGGAGGAAGACGACGGGGATGAAACAGACAACAGGGACAGAATCATTGCACAGTACTTCCAATAGGACACAGGTAAAAATTCAAACATAATTTTGTAAATGTAAAATACTCTCCTGCATCTCTGCTGCCTGTCTATTTGCCCCAGTGTATGATGACTGAGTTGTGGCTTTTCCCTCCCTATTTCAGATCTGGGGTCCCCACTACGAGTCCTGTGCTTCGTTTCCCCATGGACTACAGCTTTGTGGCAGCTGTTTGTTGACTTCACTATGTACAAGGACATATTTGCACTGTCATGTCAATTACAATATTTTGAATTCACAGCCAGACTCCAGATAGTTTTGTGCAAAATAGGTGTTTATTTCAGTGCTCAAAATGGGATGGGTGGTTTCAAGTGGGTGGGGGCTATGGTGAAGGAATGTCCATGGCAGAGTCCAGAGTAACAGTCACACAGGTGCATTGTCCATAGGCCTGTGGAGAGATGGAGCATGGGCAGTTCAAGGATGGACAGGGTGACAATGTGGGACAGTGGGATGACATCAGGTGGTATCCTTTGCTGGCGGGGGTCTTGACATCCTACTCTGTCTTCTTGCGAGATCTCAGGGCCCTCTTGCGGGGTGGTTCTTCTCCTGCAGGAGGTGGGGGTTTGGTGGGCTGCTGTTGTGCGGGGGCCTCCTGTCCACTAGCGCCGGCGGAGGTGGTTGGCTGTTCTTGGTCCAGGCTAGTGGCAGGGGCCCTTTGTTGTTGTTGAGTGTCCGTCCTGGTGTTGATGAGTTCCTGCAGCAGCCCTACCATGGTAACCAGGGTGGAGGTGAGGGCTCTGATGTCCTCCCTGTACCCCCGATAGTGTTCCTCCTGCAGTACCTGGATCTCCTGGAACCTGGCCAGTACCGTCGCCATCGTCTCCTGGGAGCGGTTGTATGCTCCCATGATGGTGGTGAGGGCCTCGTGGAGAGTGGGTTCCCTGGGCCCGTCCCCCCCCTGTCGCACAGCTGCCCTCCGAGTTGCCCTGTTTCCCTGGGCCTCTGCCCCCTGGCCGGTGTGCCCACTACCACTGCCCCCAGGTCCCTGTTGTTGTTGGGGTGGTGGGTTATCCTGGGTGCCCTGTAGTGGTAGACACACCGCAGATTGACGCGCCCTGGAGACAGAGGCATGGGCCCGCTGGGTGGGAGCTGTGCTGGTGTTCCCAGAGGGGTTTGGGTCTGTAGTGGCCTGTGCCTGTGTGAGGGGAACCGACTGTCCAGAGGTCCCCGATGGTCCGGGCTGGTCATCAGTGTCCAGGTCGACAGAGCTGCTGTCATCGCTGACGGCCTCTTGGGTGGGGGGTGTGGAGAATTCTGGGCCCTCCGTGGCGGTGTGTTGGCGGTCGGGTCCTGCAGGGGTATAGAGGTATGGTTATAGTTTCAATGTGTGCCATATGGGTGTATCTGTGGGTTCCCGTGTCCCCAAGTGCTGGCATTCGTGTGTGGGGGCTTTGGTGAGGGTGGCTTGTGGGGGGGATGTGTATATGCATTGGGCATGCTTTGGTTATGGGTGTCCATGCTTAGTGGACGCATGCAGGCCTAGGTTTTGGGATGTGTGGGTTGTGATGGTGAGACATTGGCAGGGAATAGGTGTGCTGGGGGTGGGGGTGAGGATGGTGGTGGGGGTGAGGGTGGGGGTGAGGATGGGGGTGGGGGTGAGGGTGGGGTTCGAGGATGGGGGTGAGGGTTGGGGTATGATTTGGCATGCAGGTGGGGGGGAAGCAGTAGTGAAGCTTCAACTTACCAGAATCCATTCCTCCACCGACTCCTGCGAGGCCGTCAGGATGCAGGATGTTCAAGACTTCCTCCTCCCATGTTGTAAATTGTGGGGGTTGAGGTGGGGGTCCTCCGCCAGTCTTCTGCACGGCGATGTTGTGCCTGGATACCATGGAACGCACCATCCCCCGTAGGTCGTTCCATCGCTTCCTGATGTCTTCCCGATTTCTGGGGTGCTGTCCCACAGCGTTGACCCTGTCGACAATCCTCTGCCATAGCTCCGTCCTCCGGGCAATGCTGGTGTATTGGATCTGTGTGCCGAAGAGCTGGGGCTCTACCCGAACGATTTCCTCCACCATGACCCTGAGTTCTTCGTCTGAGAAGCGGGGGTGTCTTTGGGGTGCCATGGAGTGGTGTGTATGATGTGTGGGGTGGAGAATGTGTAGTTAAGTGTGTTGAGTGTGGTGGTGTGTGTTGTTTTGTGTGTGGATATTGTGTGGGTGATGGTGTAGTGTGCCTCTGTGTGATGGTGTTCTATGATCGCTGCTGTGTCTCTCAGTGCTTCTTTTTGGATTTTGGTCGAAGGGGTTTGTGGGTGATGTGGGTGTGTGTTTTATATTGTATTGTGTGTGTGGGAGTGGTGTGTGTATGTGTATCAGGTGTGTGGAATTCAAATCGGCCAATGTGGCTGAGTTTTGTTCGTTTGTGTGTATTCTGACCGCGGCGGTGTGTACCGCCAATGGAAAACCGCGTTTGAAAGACCGCCGCGTGGATTCGTGGGTCGTAATGGCATGGGCGTATTTCTGTTGGCGTGACGGTGGAGGTTTGGTCACCTCCACTTTTCCGCCGACCGCTGGTCTGGCGGTCTGTTGTGGCTGTCGGATTTTCGGAGGTTTGGCTGCTGCGGGTCAGAATGACCGTGGCGGGTTACCGCGACCGCGGCGGAATTATGGAGGATTTCTGACCGGCGGTAGGCACCTTTTACCGCCGAGGTCAGAATGACCACCTAAGTAACTTAGCACCCAACCTTTACTAGGTAAAGGTTAGACATATAGGTGACTTATAAGTTGCTTAAGTGCAGTGGTAAATGGCTGTGAAATAACGTGGACGTTATTTCACTCAGGCTGCAATGGCAGGCCTGTGTAAGAATTTTCAGAGCTCCCTATGGGTGGCAAAAGAAATGCTGCAGCCCATAGGGATCTCCTGGAACCCCAATACCCTGGGTACCTCAGTACCATATACTAGGGAATTATATGGGTGTTCCAGTATGCCAATGTAAATTGGTGAAATTGGTCACTAGCCTGTTAGTGACAATTTGGAAAGAAATGAGCGAGCATAACCACTGAGGTTCTGGTTAGCAGAGCCTCAGTGAGACAGTTAGTCATCACACAGGGAACACATACAGGGCATACTTATGAGCAGTGGGGCCCTGGCTGGCAGGGTCCCAGTGACACATACAACTAAAACAACATATATACAGTGAAATATGGGGGTAACATGCCAGGCAAGATGGTACTTTCCTACAGGGGGTGTATGGGTATGTGCCATGGCCATGCATTGGTGATGGGTGTCCATGCTTTGGTGTTGCATGCAGGGCTTGGTGTTGTGAGGAGGACATGTGTGAGGAGTTGGAGTGATGGGGGTGAGGGTGAGGGTGGGGATATGTGATAGCATGCAGGTAGGGTGGGGGATAAGGTAGTTAAGGTTTGACTTACCAGAGTCCATTCCTCCAGCTACTCCTTCGAGGCCCTCAGGATGCAGAATCGCCAAGACTTGCTCCTCCCATGTTGTTAGTTGTGGGGGAGGAGGTGGGGGTCCGCCGCCAGTCCTCTGTACCGCAAGGTGGTGTCTGGATACCACGGAACGCACCTTCCCCCGCAGGTCATTCCACCTCTTCCTGATGTCATCCCTAGTTCTTGGGTGCTGTCCCACTGCGTTGACCCTGTCCACTATTCTGCGCCATAGCTCCATCTTCCTAGCTATGGAGGTGTGCTGCACCTGTGATCCGAATAGCTGTGGCTCTACCCGGATGATTTCCTCCACCATGACCCTAAGCTCCTCCTCAGAGAACCTGGGGTGTCTTTGCCGTGCCATGGGGTGGTGTGGGTGATGTGTGGGGTGGTGTTTGTTGTGATATGTGGGGTGATATTTAGTGGTGTGTTGTGTGGGGTGCGTGGATGTTATGTGGGTGATGGTGTTGTGTGCCTGTGGATGCTTGGTTATAGATTGTAGTGTCTCTCTCTGGCCTTCTTTCGGGATTTTGGTCATACGGGTTTGTGGGTGATGTGGGTGTGTGCGTTATATTGTATTGGGTGTGTGGGAGTGGTGTGTGTATGTGTATCAGGTGTGTGTATTTGGAATTGTCCAATGTGGATGTGTTTTGTAAATGTGTGTGTATTTTGAGCGCAGCGGTGTGTACCGCCAATGGAATAACGCGGTTGAAAGACCGCCGCGTGGATTCGTGGGTCGTGATAGTGTGGGCGTATTCCTGTTGGCGTGACGGTGGAGGTTTTGTTTTCGCCAGTTTATCACTGACCTTTGGTGTGGCGGACTTGTGTGGGTGTCTGAATTTTGGCGGATTCCGAGCTGTGGGTCATAATGAGCGTGGCGGAATTCCGCGGCCGCGGTGGTGTGTTGGCGGTCTCCTGCACAGCGGTAAGCAGCTTTTGCCGCCAATGTTGTAATGACCCCCTAAGTGTTGATAGATGTCTAGGCATCCTGAGACTAGATATAACTACTTCCTGTAATGCCTGGTCATGGATCATGGTCATGATGTTGTCTAAGCTGGGTAGGTGAAACATTTCCCAGGACCAGTGCTTAATTTGTAAAATTAGTAGTGCTAGTGCCCATAGCTCTGCTCAGAAGCTGCGGCCGGCACTTGTAAATGTCAGAGCACTGAATACCAAGGCTGCGAAGAGTTCAGTCGACCGCACGCCTCTTTAGTCCACTACCAGCCACCACTTTCACCTTTATCTCACTTTTACAGGTTCCGCTTTCTCCATCTGTGGGAGTTTTTTTCCATCCTTTTCTTTCTCCTTCTTTCCCCTTTGTGTGTTTTAACCTCGCTTCAGAAATGACTGATGAGTAAAAATAAATGCTGGTCCACAAAAGTGAGTAGTGTGTGCTCAAATTAAACTCTAAGCAAGACGCTCTCTGACCATGCTCCCGTCCTTCTGATCTCGCATCCGACTGACACATATGAGCGAGCACCAGTATGCAGTGTCCTGTGTGACCTGATCTTTAAGGCTGAAAACAAAACAAATATGCTAGAATAATTTAAACAAGTGGGGTGTGCTGCAGGACTTGCAGGTACACCTAAATTGACTAGAGGGCAAAATCTGGACACTTGAGATTCAATATTTCACTTCTGGTGATGCGCAAGCATTAGCTGGTTTTAGAAATAAACGTACAGAATATAGGCTCTCATTACAACCCTGGTGTTCGGTAATAAAGCAGCAGTAATACCGCCAACAGGCCGGCTGTAACAAAAATGGAATTATGACTACGGCGGAAACCGCTCACACAGACAGCCACCTTAACACACCGACCACCACGGCGGTAGCAACAAGCACCACAGCTGTAACCACCAACAGCCAGGCGGAAGACAATGTTCCACCCACTGTATTAAGACAGGCCTATCTGACACTTTTTCCGGGGCGGTACCAACAACATCAATAACACAGTGGAAACAGAACACAGAAGTCAAAGGACTCACCTCTGGAGACTCAGGGAACAACCACAACACCATGGAGCCCGAGTTGCATATCTTCCTCATGCTTGTCTACCTTTTCCTGCATTATGAACATCAACGCCGGCGAAGACGACCACTGTGAGTACTGCCACCTAGCACACAAGGGAGGAGGGCAGATGCAGTAACATTACATATACACCCCGTACCCCTCAGGAATAATGCTAGGACAAAAGGAATAGAAGAAAGTGAGTGTAATAAGATAAAATAGCATTAATACATGCTTCAAAATCATGAAGTGTATACATATTTACAAATGGAGGGACACTTCCCAGTCCTCAATGTCCGTGGGCCACAGGACCACAACACATAGACCACTCACTCCTGCAACAACACGTAGAAAACACTGCAGGGGCATCAGGTCGAAAATACACAGGCACCTCTGGGGGACGGGGAATGGGGGGCACCTCAGCCGGAAGATGGTACACACCACTGGTCCTTGAGGGGGCTTCATGCCCTGTGCGATGTCCTGGGGAATTCAAAGCCATAGTCTCTCAAGTGGGTGGGTTGCCCACTGCTTGTTCCTCGAGAGTGCAAGGCTAAAGTCTCTCTAGTGGGTGGGTTGCCCACTGGTTCTGGAGGGGGCATCGTGCCCAGTGCACTTCATCCTGGCGAGGAGGGGGTGAGTGGATGGCTTCTTCCACTGGTTCTGGAGAGGGCCTTGTGCCCAGTGTGCTTCCTCCTGGCAAAGATGGGGTGAGTGGATGGATGTTAATCACTGTACCATATCCCTTCATAAAACCAGTTTGATTCAAAGGAACCAGGTTATTTGAGTTTGACCAATTGAGCAGGTCGGCCAGGACTAAGGTGGCGAAGTATTTGGCCTCACTGTCAATCAACACTATCAATCTGTAACTGGCTGGGTTTGCTGTACAGCCCCCTTTGAATATTGGGTTAATGATGGATCCTCTCCAACTTTCTGGAATGATTGTGTTACACTCAACTTCAGTATACAGGATTGACAGTGTTGTTGACCAATATTCAGGGTCAGCCTTAAAGACAGCTTGCGGAAGACCATTAGGACCAGGGGCCCCGTCCCTGCGACCCTTCCTGATGGCTAGGGCGAAGTTCTTGGCGCTAAACGCTGTCCCGCTCTGACTGACGTCTGTGAGTTTTATTGACTCCTTCAGAGGCTGATTTACTTCAGATGAGGGTGGTTTAAAGAAAATGTTGGAAAGGTATTCCATCCATTTTCCTTCTGTGACTGATGTGAAGTTTATTGTTCTTACCTGCCGGCCGATTCCATCCACTGTTGTCCAAAAGGCCCTTGAACTAGCCTTCCTTGAATTATGAAGTAATTTGAGCCAGAAGTCGTCCTCCTTTTTGGTTCGCATTTGCCATACCTGATATCTTGTAATTTTTTCGTAGGGTTTTTATTTGGGCGCATTGGGTTGCTGTAGGAGAGCTATCTTTTATTAGTCTAACGTTGCGCCTCAGTTCCTTCCTTAGTTCTAAAATTTTTACTGGTAGGTTTGAAGACCTTGCCTAATTATTATGTGGCAATTGATGCCTGGCGAGGCCAAGAGAGAGTACTGACTGAAGAAAAGTGGCCCACGCTTTCACTGTTGGTAGGTCCTGGCATATTGCCAAATGAAGCAAAGATTTTATGTTTTTACACAGCCTTGGTAATGAAGACTCCGACCAGATCAGGCGGTTTAGGTTGATAGATGTTATTGTTCCTAGTTCCTTTATAGCTGGAAGAAGGCACGGAGCGTTCCAAACGAGTTCTATGTGCTGAAATGAGTGGTCACTATGGAGAGTAGGTTTAATTTTAAATTTGCTAACATTAGCTAGCAAAGGAAGTGACACGGCTGTATAGTCCATTATTGTTGCAGACTTTGCGCTATGATGAGTAAACATTGGCGGGACGTCATCGTTGATCCTGCCATTTAGTATCCTCATACTCATGTGCTCTAGTTCCTCTACCAGTTGTTTACCTCTTGTGTCCAGTCTTTTCTGCGCTGGCAGTGTTTGCAGCGGTACTGACCATATGGGATTTTCAGCTACCAGTTGCTCATCTGGTTCTGGAGTGGGCATTAAGTTAGCATTGAAGTCGCCTGTCACTAATATGTCCCATGCTGGATTAGCGCATCTTATCTCTTCCACCCTATTCAATAATTCATCATAGAGCAGTACTTTCCGATTTTTCGCGGATGGGCATAGACATTAAAAATGACTAGCGTGGCGTGCTAATTATTACTAAAGGTGATTTTAATGGCCTGCAGGTCGGTCTTTGAGAAAGCCAACTGCTCTGTTGATACAAGTAGTGAGGTTGAAATGTATGTGGCTAGACCACCGCTTGACCTACCTGATTTCTTTGATTTTTTGGCACTAATGTGGTGTAGCGAGTAGCCTCCTAATTCGATTGGGTCCTCCAGCCACGTTTCTTGAAGCAGGATTATAGAATAATTGCAACTAGACATTGCTGTGAACCCGTCTGCTATGATAGTTTTTGCACCGGCGATGTTCCAGGACATTGTGGTGACAGCCAACCTTTGATCTGTGTTTACTGCATTTAATGCGCTAGGTCAATTGTTTTTCCTCGAATTTAAAGTGTGAGCCATCCATCTCCATTCATCTCGGTCTCCCTTCAGTACAGTTGGGGGGCCACTGTTGGTTTTTAAGTCGGGTGCCTTCCATTTAAACTGCCTTTGTTCCAGTTCCCCGGATTCCGGGTCCCCTACAAATTCATTGGCCGTTGGCAATTTTTCTCTAGAATTTAACAATAGGGGAGAGGGATAGCGTTGACTGGATGGTTCTGATAACCGTATGCCCCAAATTTCGAATTGCTGTTTGACTGCCATAATTAATGTAGCAATGTCACTTGCTCTCCACTTTGTTAGAGTTTGCTCCAGCCTCCTTTGAGCGCTGCCATGGAGGAATTTCACCGATGTCAAGTCTGCGGATATGATTTTCTTAGTTGATGGGAACTCGGCGAGAAGTCTCAGAATGTTACCCCTATTTAAGCTGTCTTGAGGGCCTCGTGATTTATATTGCGGGGTAAAAAGGATCTGCCTCAATTCCCGATCATTCTCGGTGGCCTAAGTGGATTGTAATTGGTGGGGGTGATCGATATTTCTCTGTGTCGATGGCCTTCTTAACTGGCCCCCCTCCGACTGGCTACTATATGATACCCTATCTAACGTGGGTATTTGTTTGATTGAGGAAACTTTGTTTAAGAAATTGGTTGTCGAAGTTTGGCTATTATGAAACGTAATTATAGTTTTTGTTAGCCCTTGATTGTTTGTGATTGTAACCACCCTAGAGGGGTGGCTGTGACTTGGGCTTGTTGTCTGGAGCTCTTCACTGCTGATGTTACTAATGCCGGATTGTGAGCCCTATGCTGTGAGTGAGAGTTTATGAGTCTGATTTACGGACCGTGCTTTTGCCTCATCAGTTATTTTTCTTGAAAGTGGGTTGAAATTTGGTTGATTGCCCAACATTGTATCTGGGGAAATTTCTATGACTTGCATAGCACCAGCTTGGGGGCTAGATCCTTTTCATGGGTATAACTTGAGGCTCGACATAATGCCTGCTGTGGTACCCGGGGAGGTTGCTGCGAATTGTGTGGCAGCTGTGTGCGCAGTGGTGGCTTGGCAAGGTGATACTTGAAGCACAAGTTGCTTCTTGTTCTTACCGAATAGAGTGGCGGCTGATGCCGCTGCGTGTGGGACGTCCTTTGGTCTTAATATTCCAGCTGTTATTGACCATAGTTGGTCCCTTCTCGGTATTGGAGCGTCTGGTTGGTTTGGAGATTTTTCGATACTCCTGTGCGTTTTTTCCCTTGGACACCTCTGTCGGGGTGCCTGGTCCAGAACTTCCCTCACCCTAAACTCCGAGGCGTGCGGGTTAAACTGAAATTGTACTGTTGACTGGGACATTTTGTGTACCGCTGACTTTGGTGAAGCGGCAGTTGGTGACGGACCTAAACCATTGACTGCCCCATCCCTTGTGGCTTTCCCGTGATTTGGGGCCTTCTGATTCCCTGAAGCCCCAGAGCCTTGGGTTTGTGGTTTCTGGAGCACCGAAAATATTGGGTAAAGATTATCATTAACTGCTTTGGCACTTGTTTGTTTCCTTGCCTTCCTGGCTCGCTTTTTTTGTCTCTTAGTTAGAGGTTTCGGTTTGCGAGCTGGGCGCTCGTTTGTACACTCAGAATTAGTGGGCACTATTTCTTTCAGCTGTGACGATTCATCCATACTAATTGAGTATATACCCTTGGTATTTGCCTCATTTTTTGTAGGACTACTTGCCGCCAGGCCTGGTGTCTTGTGAAGTGTGACTTTATAACCTGAATCGTGGTTTGTATTGTTGAAAGTTGCTTCATCTGCATTGCTTGTTTTAATTTTCTGTAGTATCTCTGTTAAAATAGTTGGTAACATACTTAGTTTGTCTATTACTGGGCCACAGTTGCAAAAGACTTGCTGTTGACTAGATATATGCTCCAATGGCCGGATGGCCAGCAGATCCAGCTTGCGATTGATGTTGGCGATGTGTATTGCCATAACATTCATTAGGTCCATTTGTAAGTCAAGCTTATCCGATTGCATGTTAAGAGCCGTCGTCGAAGTGTGTAGAGCATTTAACAGTTAGGCATGCAGTCGAGTGAGATCTTCCATTTCGCTGCTCGGGTAACCTGCTTGAGAGGAACTTTTGGAAGACATTTTTTTGCCTTCTCTATTGATAGTCTCTGGGGGAGAAATGGTCAGGATATTTCTTGCCATTGCTACGACGTCATGTTGTGGTTTGCTTATACCACTCGAACTTTCCATAATTGAGTTAGGCAGCCTTTCTTGTTGCGGTATAAAGGAACTGTATTCAGTGCTACCCACCAGTAGCGGTTTGTTTAAATACTGATCTTTAGGATTCATTAGGTCAAGGGTTTTTAGGTCCAATGCTTCACCTAGATCTTTATTGTTTGTTATTGAGAGTGACTGCAACCAAGAGTCTTAATTTTTTTCTGTAGCTGCTTCAAAGCCCATATCCAATCTCTCATTGCTCCCCTGGGTATTAAGATTTGACCGCGAGATGGGGGTCAATTGTTAGTGCATTCCCTCATGCACAATGTTGTTGTGTACCTCTATCAAGATACTTGTGGAGAGTAGAAGCTCTGTGTTACTAGGATTAATAGATGCGCCCTGCTGTTGGTCACTTTGAGAAGATTCCCTCTCTTGAACATGAACCTGGGCCGTGGTCACAATACTGCCCGCCTGCAGATGTTTACACACTGTTGGGCTGCTAGTGACCCTGGAGATGTTTAGTCATTCATGAGCTGTGCGGTCATTCTCTACTTCGGGAGCCAGACGCTTTGAAGCTTCCTGGACGGGTAAATCGGCCCCTAATTGTTGAGTGGGATTTGTTGGTACCTCGAGCCTCAACTGCCCAGTGGCCATTGGTTGTGGAACCAAAGGGGTTGGCAGGCCCACGTCGGTGTCAAGATTTGAGAAGAAGGCTGCGGCTGGATCTTTTAGAAAGGTAGACTTGTTGGAAAAACCTGTTTTCTTGAGGTAGACCTGCAAGGGAGTAAGGGGCGGTGCCTGCTGATCCGACCTACTACCTTGCGGGTTCTGTAGGGAGCAATTTACCTTCCTTTCCGCCCCCCTTTGAGGTCTTGAAGTTTTGACTTTAACCTTTGTTGGCAGCCTGAGGCGTCCTGATCTCATGGCTGCGTTCTCTTAGCCCAAATTTCTGCAGGAGGAACTCAATTTACTTTAGACTGATGGACTAGCGTTGATGACCTGAGATGCTCGGTGAGCGGGGCACCCGGGACTCTCACAAGCCGCACCCGGACCTGGCAGGGCCACTTCCGTGTGGCCCGGTGCACTCTCTCTGCTGCAGTTTACTAAGACTGCTGCGCTCACCCTGGCTGGAGGGAGATGGATGGATCCTTGGCCCGAAGCCTTCTGCCAAATGTTGGTAGGTAAGGTGATGCAGCTGCTGGCCACACCTGAAGAGTTAGACTCCTCAGGACTGATGGACTAGCGTTGATGACCTGAGATTCTCGGTGAGCGGGGCACCCAGGACTCTCACAAGCCGCACCCGGACCTGGCAGGGCCGGTTCCGTGTGGCCCCAGTGCACTCTCTCTGCTGCAGTTTACTAAGACTACTGCGCTCTCCCTGGCTGGAGGGAGATGGATGGATCCTTGGCCCAAAGCCTCCTGCCAAATGTTGGTGGGTAAGGTGATGCAGCTGCTAGCGACGCCTGAAGAGTTAGACTCCTCAGGAGCGAGGGTTGTCGATATTGAGATATTGGGTGCTATAGAAAACAATCTCCTGACCTCTTAAGTAAGTCCACTGAAGAGCAACACCAAACAGGCCTTCAAACAATGCAGGCCCTTCCAACTGACACATCTACCGAAATTCCTGCAGGGAGATTTCCTTTGACACAGTAAAAACTCTGTCCTGCTTTCTCCCGTGCTCCACGTGCCAGCACAAGCTTATCCTGTCACGACCCGGTGCTACTAGCCACAGCCAATTGCAAAGTCAAGCTGTGAAGAACAGTTGAGCGAGGGTGCGAGGGTGTGCAGCACGGGGGCACTGGGGGACCGAGAGGACGCTCCCGATCCTCCACGCAGGAAGCAGCAAGGAGCAGTGGGAAGCTACGCCTCAAACCTTTAATACCGGGCATATGGGAGGTCTCCTAGTTGCCCTCGCAGAGTGCCCCCGTACGCTCCGTACCTCAGGGGTTAGGCTTGCCTCACTCCTCTCTTCGCAGGTTACAGTCCTTCTAAATGCCCACAAGCCCTACGCAGGGAGGCCCCCGCCCACTGCACAGGCCACTGAATTCAAACAGTTGAAAAAAATAAATTCTTCAAAGTCAAAAGTCAAAGGTCTCTCCACATACCACTGGCCCGGTGCTACAGGGTGGGGCGGAGGGCCGGAGGTACACCTACCGATGGCTGATGGCTGTAGGCTGGCAAGGTGCCCTATGAACAGGGACTAGACTGGGGGACAAGGGCGTTAGGCTGTACGCCAGTTGGGATGCCTCCCAGCTGCCCCGACCGTCCCTACACCCGCACCTCTCCTCTCCTCTCCTCTCGTGTCCTGCTCTGCTTGCTCCTCTCCTCTCCGTGCGACCGCGAGCCACCCAGCACGATGCTGCTGGAATAGCCCGTCAAACTCCCACCAAAGCTCGCAGCGAATTCACACTCAACAAATCTCCGTCGGTTTCCAGAAGGGGTATGGTTGATTGCCTTTGAGATTAGACACAGCTAGACATTGGGGGCCTAGAGCTGTTCCATAAGCTCAGTACACACAAACGTTGATGCTCAACAATGCCCCTCCTGGCGCCTTTCCTGACGCTTATCGGCTCTTACCGGCTCTTCTCGAGTCCCCGACTCCTTTCTCGCCAGGGACTCGCCTGCTGTTGTCGTGCTGCTGTCAGACCGTGGCACCTCGTCGGGTTTCCGTGGCTTGTCGCGGACCTGCTGGCCTGTCGAAGGCTCCTCCACAGACTCGCAGGCTCCTCCGCTCGGGCCTCACCGCGTCCTCACTGAGCATCCCTGCCTCGAACCACCTGGCACGGCGTCTGTTGCTTTGCGTCTACTACGTCCGCACCCACTCAAACTCAACTGGTATAATACAGGAGAATAATCACGGACTATTTCCTTCCAGCTACGATAGAAAGCGGCCTTTGGGCTGCCTCTTCCTCTTACAATCAAAACGCCGCCGAACTTCCACAAATCTTGTTACTCGCTAACTCCAGGTACTACAAATGTTGCAGAACTTTAGTCCGAAATACCGCCTTTCCGCTCAGTCATAGCGTAGACCTACAATTCCTCAGGCTTGTCTCATTCAGCTCGAGCTGGAGGGCAGCGCGGAGCACTTGCACTTGTCCCAAGAACAGCACAATAGCGCTTTGAAGTGACCCTGTACCGACAGGCCTTCAGAGAGATGGCTTCTTCCACTGGTCCTGGAGGGGGCCTTGTGCCCAGTGTGCTTCACCCTGGCAAGGAGGGGGTGAGTGGATGGCTTCTTCCACTGGTTCTGGAGGGGGCCTTGTGCCCAGTGTGCTTCATCCTGGACAGGAGGGGGTGAGTGGATGGCTTCTTCTACTGGTTCTTGAGGGGGCATTGTGCCCTGTGATGCAGATCTTGGGGAGCGCAAGGTCACAGTCTCTCACCTGGGTGTCACACTTACAGGATTTGCAGGGTCCAGGGCACACAACAGCCCATGGAGGCAGCAATACACACTGCCCGCCGGCAGTGACAGCTGCTCAGTGGTGGTAGTGGCGGGGCTGGTGTCGGGGCTGGCAGTGGTAGGGGGAGGCTCCAGCCCATCCCCTGCAGCCTCGGACGGTTGCCCACTGGGGCTGCTGCTGTTGGCAGTGTTGCTGGTGGCGGTGCTGGCAGTGGTGGGGGGAGGCTCCAGCCCTTCCCCTGTAGCCTCGGACAGCTGAACTGCCATGGTTAGTGGTAGGGGTACCGAATGAGTCCCAGCACCAGGCTCCTGTCCTTCCTGCCTGCTGGTGCAAGCCCCTTGCCCTTCCCTTTCGCAGCTGGTGGTGCCTCCTTGCCCTTCCCGTTGGCAGCTGGTGGTGCCTCCTTGATCTTCCTTTTGCCAGCTGGTAGTGCCTCCTTGCCCTTCCCTTTGTCAGCTGGTGGTGCCTCCTTGCCCTTCCCTTCGGCAGCTGGGGGTGCCTCCTTGCCCTACCTTGACGCACCTGGTGCAGGCACACTTTCAGTGCTGTTGCCTGATTCCCTGGAGCCTCTCCTACCTGCAGTAGCTGTCGACACTACTGTGCCCGTGGACTGGGTGACTGAGGTGCTCGTCTGGTTCTGACCACCCTGGCCGAACGTGAAGGACGGGGGGAGGGAGGGGAGAGGTCAACGGTAGAGAGGAAACGCTTCTTAGGGACATTGGGGCGGTAAGAAGGTGAAGGTTTAGGAGCGGAGGAAGCGGAAGTGGTTGAAGGTAGTGTCTTTCTGCTGATTTTGGGTGCAGGTGCATGGGCTGGATGCTGTTGTGAGGTGGATGGCTGTTGGGTGTCTGAGTGCTTGCGTTTGTGTACTTTGGGAGGAGGAGGCACTGACACAGTGGGATAGGACACAGGGGACGTGTGCATGGTTGTGGGGGTGGTGACTGCCAGTGAGGGGCGTGTAGTGATAGGCGTGATAGTGATGGAGGTAGTGGATGAGGATTTAGTACATGCAGGTGTGAGTGTAAACGCTACTGGGAGGGAGGTGGACGAGGAGGAGGGGGACACAGTGGAGGCAGTGGATGTTGGTATGACTGATACTGGATGGTGTTTGTGTGAGTGCCTGTGGGATGATGTGTGGTGCTTGTGTTTGTCTGAGCCACTCCTGTGTGTTGTCTTGTGTGCATGCTGATCTGCCTGTGTGCTTGGGATAGGTTGGGGTTGAGGGGAATGGGACTGGGCAGAGGAAGTCGGAAGGGGGAGGGTGGAAACAGGGTCAATGGCTGCCATCAGAGAGGAGGCCAGAGCCTGGATTGATCTCTGTTGGGCCACCATGCTAGAGTGAATGCCCTCCAGGAATGCATTTGTTTGTTGCAAATGGGCTTCCAGCCCCTGGATGGCATTCACAATAGTTGACTGCCCAACAGAGATGGATCGCAGGAGGTCAATAGCCTCCTCACTCAGAGCAGCAGGGCTAACTGGGGCAGGGCCTGAGGTGCCTGGGGTGAAGGAGATGCCCACTCTCCTGGTTGAGTGGGCAAGGGAAACTCGCTGAGGGGCTGCTGGGAGGGCGATGCTGGTACGGGGTGACGGGGGTACCTTTAGTTGGGGTTGGCACAGAGGTTTCCACCACCACCAGGGAGCTTCCACCCGAGGAGGTATCACTGTCAGAACTGTCCCCTCCTGTCTCCGCCGTGGTGCTCCCCTCACCCTCCGTCCCACTGGTGCCCTCACTGTCAGTGGATTCGGCCTCCTGGGCCCTGTGGCAAGCAGCTCCCTCCGTCACCAGTGCCTCTGCTCCTCCGCCAGATGATGCTAATGCACATAAGGACAGGGTGACAAAACAAAAAGGGGGGAAGAGACAAAGGATACACTTGATCAATGGCTGCTCCAACACCACCCTTGGTGTACACAACACACACACACACACACAGGGAAGAGCCCTACTCACTAGGCTACTGACCCCAGTGAGGAATCCCAGGACAAGGGCAGAGGAACGTTACAAAAGTAGGCACATGGGTGGGCAAGAAAGATTATAGAGAGGACCTTTGGCCTCCTGAAGGCCAGGTTTCGTTGCCTCCATCTAACTGGTGGATCCCTGTACTACTCACCCAAGAAGGTCTGCCAGATCATCGTGGCATGCTGCATGTTGCCTAACGTTGCTTTGAGACGCCAGGTGCCTTTTCTGCAGGAGGATGAGGCTGGAGATGGGCGTGTGGCAGCAGTGGACCCTGTGGACAGTGAAGATGAGGAGTTAGAGGATGAGGATGAGGACAACAGAACAGCAAGAATACAACAGTACTTCCAGTGACACACAGATAAGACACTGTAACCTCACTTTACACTGCAGTTTTGTGTTGGACATTGTACATGGCAGGCAGATTCTCCAAATTCTATGGCCACTTAAGGTACTCCTTGGCATCTCTATTTTCAGATATCTGTGCCCACTCTGGCACCTGGTGTGTTGACAGCAGGCTACAGGGCATTCCAATGTATACATTCCTGTACAGTTGTTTTGCAGTGTTTAAACCTTGTCAAACGAATACATACTTAAATCATTTGACATACTCCATACATGTGTTTTTTCAAAGTATGTTTATTGCAGTGCTCTGATGAAAAAGGGGAAGTGCAATGGGCTGGGGGGATGATGGAGAAAAGTCCAGGTTAGAGTCCAGTCTATTTGTATCACAGGTGCATTTTCCAAGGGGGAATAGGAAAGGGAGAAATGGCAGTTCAAGGTGGACAGGGTGACAGAGTGGGACACAAGGGTGACAATCAGGAGAGTCTAATTTCCTGGTGGGTGTCTTGGCAATGTTCTCTGGCTTCTGCCTGAATCGCAGGGACCATTTGCATGGTGGTTCTCCTTCTACAGGGGGTGGGGTGCTTGTGGCCTGTTGTTCTTGTAGTGGGGCCTCCTGTCCACTAGCGGTGGCGGAGGTGGAGGGCTGATTAGTGTTCTGGCTAGTGTCAGGGGCCAAGTGGTGTGCCACTGCCTCCCTCATGGTGTTGGCCATGTCTGCCAGCACCCCTGCAATGGTGCCAGGGTGGTGTTAATGTCCTTCAAGTCCTCCCTGATCCCCAGGTACTGTCCCTCCTGCAGCCGCTGGGTCTCCTGCAACTTGTCCATTAGCTGGTCCATCATCTCCTGGGAATGGTGGTATGCTCCCAGGATGTTGGTGAGTGCCTCCTGGAGAGTCGGTTCCCTGGGCCTGTCGCCCCCCTGTCGCACAGCAGTCCTCCCAGCTTCCCTGTTGTCCTGTGCCTCTGTCCCCTGAACTGTGTGCCCACTGCCACTGACCCCAGGTCCCTGATTGTCCTGCGTTTGTGGGGTGTCCTGGGGTCCCTGTAGTGGTGGACACACTGATGATTGATGTGTCCTGGGGACAGAGGTATGGGCCCGCTGGGTGGGTGCTGTGGTGGTGTTTCCTGAGGGGGGAAGCTCTGTGGTGGTATGGGACTGTGCCTGGGTAACCGACTGTCCAGTGGTCCCTGATGGTCCCGCTTGATCATCCAGATCTGGGCGTCCAGAGCTGCTGTCATCACTGTGGGCCTCTTCTGTGGGGGGACTGGATGTTGCTGGCACCTCCTTTCCGGTGACGTTGGGTGGGGGACCTGTGGGGATGTAAATGTAGTATTATTGTTTCTTCATGTGTCATCTTGTGCATGGGTGTGTTGCCTTCTGTGGTTGTGATTGCCCTGGCAGCTTTGACTTGTGTGAGTAGTAATTTTGCGGGCTAGGTGATTGTCTCTAGTGTGCATGCTTTAGTTATGGGTGTCCATGCAAGTCTGTGATGGGGGTCCATGCATTGGTGTTACGTACAGGGCTTGGTATTGGGATGGGTGGATTGTGATGGTGGGGTGTATGTGAGGTGGTGGAGTGAGGGTAGGGTTGGGGGTATGTGATGGCATGCAGGTAGGGGGTGAAAGTAGTAAAGAGTTGATTTACCAGAGTCCAGTCTTCCTGCTACTCCTGCCAGGCCCTCAGGATGCATGATTGCCAAGATTTGCTCCTCCCATGTTGTTAGTTGTGGGGGAGAAGGTGGGGGTCCACCGCCAGACCTCTGTACTGCTATCTGGTGTCTTGCTACCACGGAACGTACCTTCCCCCGTAGGTCGTTCCACCTCTTCCTGATGTCGTCGTTTGTTCTGGGGTGCTGTCCCACGGCGTTGACCCTGTCTGCGATTCTCCGCCATAGCTCCATCTTCCTAGCAAGGGATGTCTGCTGCACCTGTGATCCGAATAGCTGTGGCTCTACCCAGATGATTTCCTCCACCATGACCCTTAGCTCCTCCTCTGAGAACCTGGGGTGTCTTTGTGGTGGCATGGGTGTAGTATGAGTGGTATGTGTGAGTGTGTGTGGGGTGATGTGTTGGAGTGTGTGCTTAAGTGGGTGGATGGTGTATGGGTGATGGTGTTATGTGGCTCTGGTTCTGTGGGTGCTCTTGCCTTCTCTCTCTCAGTTGGCAGTTTTTGTTAGTCATAAGGGGTTGTGAGGAGTGTGTGTGAGTGTGTGTGTGTTTTATAGTGGTGTGGGTGTGTGGGTGTAGTGTGTGTATGTGTGTCTGGTGTGTGTAGTTTGAATTGTCCAATGTAGTGTTGTTTTGTATGTGTGTGTGTATTTTGAGCACCGCGGTATGTACCGCCAATGGTTTACCGCAGTTGAATGTCTGCCGCAGCGATTCATGGGTCATCATGCTGTGGGCGTAGTTCTGTTGGCGCAACGGTGTGGGTTTTGGTACCGCCAGTTTATCATTGACCTTTGGGCTGGCGGACTTGTGTGTGTGTCTGTATAGTGAGGAATTGCTATGTGTGGTCTTTCTATACGCAAATGATATAACCTTCTATGTCAAAAAGCCCAAGGCCAATCCATAACCAGGAACTAATTAGATTTAGTGGCTTTACAAGAATTGTTATTAATTGGTCCAAGTCCGTTATACACCCACTGACACCAAACACGTCGCAGTTTGAATCAGGATTCCCTCTGAGATGGGCAGATTTGATGGTCAAGTACTTGGGGATCTGGACCAGCAGAGATTTAGATTTAATAAGGCAGAAGAATTATGGCAGAACCATTAAGTGGTTGAAGGACAGGAGTCAAGATAGATGAAACTGCTGCTCTCAAAGGCTGGTAGGATAGCCATTGCTAAGAAGGGGTGTACTGCCTAAATGTTTTATCTTTTTCTTAACATCCCTATGCCATTAACAAATGTCTTTGAACCCATTAGATCCCCAATGATAGGTTTGACCTGCACCGGGAAGCAACCCAGAATTGCTACTGTGCCCAAGCCCAGTTGATACATCTACCCCATCCCTCATCAACCACATGTGTCAGTTGGGGCTGACAGTTCCCATCCATGTCCACTAAATACATCAGTTTGCTCCCTCCCAAGACACCTTAGAGGCAAAATTGATACCATAGCATGTACAGTGTGGTTCTGGAATGAAAGGAGACAACAGCTCAATTGGACTGCATATTTGCTAATGAGATGCCCATAGCACAAAACCTTATGTTTTCTTTCTCCACAAATGCACATTTGGGGCATCAGTTGTGATGCATACATCTGACTAAAATGGGTGATATTTACCACGAAGGAAACTTTATCTCGCTCCAACAAGCCCACATGTAAAAAAAACACCACACTTGCCCATCATCTCTGCCACAACTGCACACATTGAAGATAACACTGACGTCATCCTCATTTGGGAGACTGGTCACTCAACTCTACACAACCATGCAGGACATGGACCTATTGTTGATACAAGAGCTAGAGCAGATTAGCAGATCTTGACACTGAATTTACAGATGATCAGTTGTGTTACTGTTGCACGCAGATAGGCACGCTCTCATCCAACTATAGACTTCATTTTACTTTTGTGTAAAAAATACCATACCCCAACTGTCTTATGGAAGATGATAACAAAGGATGATGAGCAATGGATGTGCTGTGGTGAGGACAACAGAGATCTCTTACACATTGCTTAGCACTGCTCAGAAGTAGCAAGCTTCTGGACAAGGCTACTGGTAATAAAGCTCAGCAATCCCTACTGGTGGAACTTCTAGGCAATGTCAAGGAAGTGCCGCCAAATGTAGGAAAACTTACAGTGGTCTTGCTACTATTGCCTAAACAAAAAGCAGCTGTGCATTGAGGGTGTGGAACCGTCCCATAGAACAAAAGCTGGCTAAAAGATGTTACATATTGCCTAGAACAACTAGAGGAGTATTGGTCAATGTTACCAGTCTGATTCAGCCTGAAAGATATGTGGTGATACCTTAGTGTGTACATATCACAGAATATAGAGAGAGCCTGAGACTTTGAAAATAGAGTTCATAAAGACCAATATTATAATGTGTTCCTGATGAAGTGCTGTTGAAGGGTCGAAACATGTTGACTGGACTGTCAGTTTGTTTACTATATGTTGCAAAGAAGAATGAAGAATAAACAAAATGCATAATGAATTGACCTTTCAGCCTAAAAGTAGACTGCATGTGGAATAGTTTGTGACCATCACTGATAAAACAGATGCAATTGTCATATTGGATGAAGAGATTCTGAGCTATATTCAAGATAAACGTTTTTGTAGTGCTTCCCTCCTTTTTGTGTTTGTCTAATTTGTGTAGAGCACGAGGTTTTTTGGCAGAAGAACCTCAGGGGGTGGGCACTGAAGTTAAATTCCTAAGGGCATCTAAGACAAGTGTGGTGGAAAGGAACCATCACAGACCTGTTTACTGTTGTTTTTTTAAAATAATGAGGTGGGGATGCTGACTGATTGTGACACCTTCATCAGAGGAGATGATGTTGAAACATGATAATTGTCACCTAGCAGGTAGCCTCCAAAGCCTTGATATTAGAGAATGACTAGTTTTAACACAAATAGGCAAAATCTGGTCTGCATTGTGGAGAAACGCAAACTGGTGATGCATATTATTTAGTAAGTACGTATCATATGTATATTGTAGCCACTGAAATGCTGTACCACTAATCTGCTTTTATATTGATTTGATGTATTGGTTTCCTGGGGAGGCACAATTGTTCTTGATAGTATTAAAAAGTCAATAAACAACATTTAAAAAAAAATAAGAGTAGCTGTTCTTCCTTGAATATAATTTTCCTTTTTAGGTCTGGCTAGAGAGTGCAGCTGTCTGCAAGACTTATTGTTGCCAATTAGATATAGTAGGTTTTGACTCCACCCATAGGATTATTACTGTTGCAATGCACATCCGCACATTAAGTAGTTCTCTACTTGCAGAGACTACTATGGCAATGTGCATTTTTTTTATACCAAAACAAAATTGTAAATATTTTTGCTTTGCCAATTTTTTTTATATTAGTGATGGCCCAGTAGCTGCCCCAACAATAAAAAAAAAAAAAAAACATAACAAAACAAAACGAACATTGAGAAAGTCAAAAGGCAGAGAGCCAACACCAGACCTATAGGCTTTATCAATTCATTTTTAGTTTTGTTTTATTCACTGCAGCATGCTTTTTAAACAATATTTTGTTGGGACTCAAACTACAAGCCAGACTTACTGGTTTTGCCAATAGGTGTTTACATTTTTGTGAACCTTTTCCAAAGTTTTCTTTTGACCCCTTCACTTCTAAGCCTTTTACCCCTCCTGTGCTAAGCCTTTTTGTGGCTATTTGGGGTATTTCATGCTTAGTCCCCCATAACCTTTTGTCCACATAAACTATCCACGCCAACTGTGTGTCCGTTTTTTTCAACATCCTGGGGATTTTAAAGGTACCCAGGGATTGTGGATTCCCCTGGAGCCAAAATAGAACTAAAATGTGTTTGTTTGGGGGAAAATGGGCAAAAGTGCTGCAGAAGAAGGCCTTTAAATGGCATTAACAAAGAGTATGCAGGGCTAAAATCACCATCTTCCCAGCTTTCAGGAACTGGCAGACTTGAATGAGAAAATCAAAATTTTCAACACATTTTTGGCATTTTACTGGGACATGGCCCATTTTCTTCTTTTTCTGCTTTCAACCTCCCTCCAGTTAGTGGTAAAAAGTGGTGTGAAATCAATGATGGATCCCAGAAAGCTATACATTTCTGGAAGGTGTTCAACATTTTGAATACATCAAGGGGTCATTTGTGTAGATCCTTCAAGGTTTTTCTATAGAAAGTAACAGTTGAAATATACAAATATTAAAATTGAGTGGGAAAAGCAGCTATTTGCATCTATGTTTTCATCTATACCTTCTTCTAACAATGGCAGATTTTCAAAAATAATATACCATTGCATCTGCTGGACTGCTCTGGTTGCGGGGATATATAGGGCTTGTAGTTTCACCAAGAATCCTATGTTCCCAGAGCCAATAACTGAGCTGCACCTTGCAATGTTTTTCATTGTGTACCAGGCATGCAGCAATTCATTTGGTGAAATAGCAACAGTGAAAAATAGGTACCTAGTAAACCTATGTATTTCCAAAATGGGCACAAGATATGGAGTTTAGAAGCAGTGGTTATTTGCACATCTCTGAATTACAGAGCATTTCTCAAAATTACTTCTTTCTTACACGCTGTTTTACATTTGGAAGGTGCAAATGCAGACAAAGACAATTGGTGGTAACACTTGTTCTGCTACTCTGTGTTCCCCTGAGTTTCCTAATAAAAATGATACCTCACTTGTGTGGGTAGGCCTAGTGCCTGCGACAGGAAGCACCCCAAAACACAACATGGACACATCACATTTTTCCAGTGGAAACTGACTCGTTTTTTGCAAAGTGTCTAGCTGTGGATTTTGGGCTCTAACTCAGTCAGCACCTAGGGAAACCTAGCAAACTTGTACATTTTTTAAAAACTAGACACCTAGGGGAATCCAAGATGGTGACTTGTCAGGCTCTCGCCAGGTTCTGTCACCCAGAATCCTTTGCAAACCTCACGATTTGTCCACAAAAACATTTTCCTCACATGTTTGTGATGCAAAGTTGTGGATTCTGAGAGGAGCCATAAACTTCCTTTTACCCAGCATTTCCCCAAGTCTCCTGATAAAAACTGTACCTCACTTGTGTTGGTAGGTGTTTAGGTTGGTCTGGCGAGGATCTGCTCTTCGGGCGTCGGGCAGTGCGGGATACTGTATCCAGTGTTTTTGTGCCCCAGCGTATGTTCCTCAGAAAACAAAAGAAACAAAGGATGGGCTTCAGGTAAGTATACCTTGGGGTTATTTTGGGGTAGCGGCACCGAGGAGGTGCAAGTGGGAGGACAGTGAGGGTGGATTGTTTTCATTTTCTACTTCTCACAGTGGTTCACCAAAAGAAAAATATATAAGTGCAAGTCATGCATAGGTGTGCATTTTTCTCATAGGCTACTTCCACTAGGGGTTAACTTTATCCCCAATTAGGGGTTGCGATTTCAATAAGCCCCTTCCCTAGGTCTCTTTTACTGTCTCTCCCTCCTCCTCCCCTCACACGTTTCAGCATGGCCCGTCCCTCCTGGAAATGACCCCGTCCCTTGTGGAGCCACGTCGCTCCTAGAACGTGGCTGGGCTGCTCTGTTTTTAGGGGTTCCCAGCACTTCTCAGGTCTGCTCTCGGACTCCAGTGCTTCTTCTCCTGGCTTCGTCTCGCTTGGGCACTTCCTCGGTTCCTGGAAACTGGGTCCCACGTCTTCACCTCTCGACGGTGTAGTTGGCATTTCTTCCTCCGACTGCCATATGGAGAGCGTGTCTTCCTCTCCTCTCTCAGTGTTTTCTTCCACCTCTTCTTCCGCCAAAGTCTGCCTTTTGAGTTCGCGACCCCGGATATCTCCAGTGTCCCCAGGATTCTTCCATCAATGCCCCTGGGAAACACATTATGGCCCTCATTACAACCCTGGCGGTAAATCCCGCTTACCGCCGTGCAAAAGACCGCCAACATACCACTGCGGCCGCGGAATTCCGCTACAGGTATTACGACCCACAGCTCGGAATTTGCCACAATACAGACACCCACACAAGTCTGCCACACCAAAGGTCAGTGATAAACTGGCAATAACAAAACCGACACCGTCACGCCAACAAGAATACGCCCACACTATCACGACCCACGAATCAACGCAGCAGACTTTCAACCGCAGTAAACCATTGGTGGTACACACCGCCGCACTCAAAATACACACACACTTACAAAACTCCACCACATTGGACAATTCGAAATACAAACACCTGATACACATACACACACCACACCCACACACCCAATCCAATATAAAACACACACCCACATTACCCACAAACCCTTACAACCAGAAATTTAAAGCAGGCCAGAGAGATACACTACCTTAAACAACAGCAGCATCCACAGACACACAATACCATCACTTACACAACATCCACGCACCTCAAACAACACACACCAACACATCCACTCACACATCACAACAGCACCACCTCACACATCACCGACCCCACATCATGGCAACTCAACGACACCCCAGGTTCTCTGAGGAGGAGCTTGGGGTCATGGTGGAGGAAGTCGTCCAGGTAGAGCCACAGCTATTTGGATCACAGGTGCAGCAGACCTCCATTGCAAGGAAGATGGAGATAAGAGGCAGAATTGTCGACAGGGTCAACGCAGTGGGACAGCATCCAAGAACACGGGATGACATCCGGAAGAGATTCAATGACCTACGGGGGAAGGTGCGTTGTGTGGTCTCCAGACACCAGATTGCAGTACAGAGGACTGGCGGTGGACCCCCACCTCCTCCCCCACAACTAACAACATGGGAGGAGCAAGTCTTGGCAATTCTGCATCCTGAGGGCCTCGCAGGAGTAGCAGGAGGACTGGACTCTGGTAAGGCAAATCTTTACTACTTTATCCCCCACCCTACCTGCATGCCATCACATACCCCACCCTTACCCTCACACCCATCACCCCAACAACCCACAGATACCCCACCAACACAACCCACACATCCCAAAAACAAGCCCTGCATGTAACACCAATGTATGGACACCCATCACCAAAGCATGTCCAGTACAGATACCCACACAGACCCCAAACTAACTATCAAACAAGGACCAAGCCAAGAATGCAAGCACTGGAGTAGAGGGTCACTCACCTATTGCACACAATGGCACACACAGATGCAATAAATATGCTTTTACACCCCTACAGGACCCCTAGCCAACGTCACCGGACAGGAGGTGCCAGACACATCCAGTCCCCCCACAGAAGAGACCCACAGTGATGACAGCAGCTCTGCACGCCTGGATCAAGATGACCAGCCCAGCCCATCAGGGACTTCAGAACAGTCGGTTCCTGTTAGAAATGGGGTCTCTAGTTGGCAGTCGGTTTGCACCCTGTCCAAGTAGGGACCCTCACTCTAGTCAGGATAAGGGAGATACCCGCTCAGATAACCCCTGCTCAACCCCTTGGTAGCTTGGCACGAGCAGTCAGGCTTATCTCAGAAGCAATGTGTAAAGCATTTGCATATAACACACAGTAATAAATGAAAACACTACAAAAGGACACCATACCAGTTTTAGAAAAATAGCCAATATTTATCTATATAAAACAAGACCAAATACGATAAAAAATCCAACATACAGTAATAAAAATATGAATGCTGCAAGATGTACTTAACAGTACAGTTCCTTGAAGTCGATAACTCCACCTGGAGCTATCACAGCGTCGTGAACAACAAAACCAAAAGTTCAGGCTGGCCTCGGCGTCGCGGGCCAGCTGCGGTGTCGGGAAGACCCACAAACAGTACCTTAGATTCGCAGGGAGTTGTGATCCTCGCAGTGAGCTCCAGAGAGCGGCATCGCTGGAGTCGGTTCCGGAGTCAGTGCAGGAGTCGTCGGGCCCTTGAAGTCACGCACCTTGGGGATCGAACTCTGGGCTGATGAAATCAGGTGCGCTGGCGGGGATGACTTCGGGGCTGCGGTGCGAAGCAGGACGATGCGACGTGTGGGGCCCACAAGTCACGGTGCAGGCAACGGCTCGGTGACAGCGTCCAGCGGCGTCGGTGAGACCAGGGCTGCGGTGTGAAGCGGGGCGGTGCAATGTGCGGTGTCCATAGGTCAAGGTGCAGGCAGCGGCGGCGGCGTTGCGGAAGCGCTGTCGTCTGTAGGCCCAAGCCAGCGGTGCGGGACGGGACGGTGCTTCGTGACCCTCACGAGCAGTGTCCACAGGCCACGGTGCAGGCAAGGATGCCTGGTGACGACACTGGAGCGATGGTGCTGGCGTCGGTGGACGGGGGCTGCGGCATGGGACGGGACGGTGCTTCGTGCTCCTCACGAGCGGTGTCCACAGGCCACGGTGCAGGCAGCGGCGCCGGTGTCAGCAGGGGCGACGTCGTCGGGGATGCCCAGGCTGCGGTGTGAGCAGGTGACGCCGGAGTGCGGGCCCACAGGTCGCGGTGTGGGCAGCGGCTTGGTGAAGTCATCCGATGACGGCGTTGGTGAGACCAGGGTCGCGGTGCAAAGCAGGGCAATGTGACTCCGTGCGGCATCGGCAGGTCACGGTGCAGGGCAGCGGCGTCGTTGCCGGCGTTGCGGTGGTTTCGCCTCTTGGACAGCACAAAACACACAGTTCCCAGTGCTGCAGGTCGAGGAAACTGAAGTATTTGGTGTCCCTGAGACTTCCAACAGGAGGCAAGCTCTACTCCAAGCCCTTGGAGAATTTTCTCAAGCAGGACACACAGCAAAGTTCTGCCTGCACTTTTTTCAGGCAGAAGCAGCAACTGCAGACAAGTCCAGCAAAGCAACACAGCAAATGGACAGTACGCCTCATTCAGCTCTTCAGCTCTTCTCCGGGCAGAGGTTCCTCTTGATTCCTGAAAGATTCTAAAAGTCTAGGGGTTTGGGTCTGCTTCTTATACCCAGTTCTGCCTTTGAAGTTTGCAAACTTCAAAGCAAAGTCTCAAATTTTTGCAAGATCCTTCCTTGTCCAGGCCAGGCCCGAGACACTCCCCAGGGGGTCAGAGACGGCATTGTGTGAGGGCAGGCACAGTCCTTTCAGGTGTGAGTGACCACTCCTCCCCTCCAGCACAGATGGCTAATCAAGATATGCAGGCTACACCTCAGCCCCCTTTGTGTCACTGTCTAGAGGAGAGGTGTGAACAGCCCAACTGTCAAACTGACCCAGACAGGGAATCCGCAAACAGGCAGAGTCACAGAATGGATTAAACAAGAAAATGCATACTTTCTAGAAGTCGCATTTTCAAACGCCAATCTTAAAATCAACTTTACTAAAAGATGTATTTTTAAATTGTGAACTCAGAGACCCCAAACTCCACATGTCCGTCCGCTCCAAAAGGGAATCTACACTTTAATCAGATTTAAAGGTAGCCCCCATGTTAATCTATGAGAGGGACAGGCCTTGCAACAGTGAAAAACGCATTTAGCAATATTTCACTGTCAGGACATATAAAACACATTACCATATGTCCTACCTTAACCATATACTGCACCCTGCCCTTAGGGAAGGTTTAGGCCTGGCAAGTGGGTACACTTGCCAAGTCGAAGTTACATTAAAAACTGCACACACAGACACTGCAGTGGCAGGTCTGAGACATGATTACAGAGCTACTTATGTGTGTGGCACAGCCAGTGCTGCAGACCCACTAGTAGCATTTGATTTACAGGCCCTGGGCACCTCTAGTGCACTTTACTAGGGACTTACCAGTAAATCAAATATGCCAATTATGGACAAACCAATCCACAGTACAATTTATATGGGGAGCACTTGCACTTTAGCACTGATTAGCAGTGGTAAAGTGCGTAGAGACAATAAACCAGCAAAAACACAGTCCAAAACCAGGAGGTCAGAAGGCAAAAAGACAGGGGAGGCACGCCAAAAAGCTGCCAGGTCTAACAGTTCCCCTGACACAGTCACAAGCCACCACACAGCCTCCCCCCTCAGGAAACACCAGCACAGCACCCACCCAGTGGGTCCCTCCCTCTGTCCCCAGGACACGTCAATCAGCAGTGTGTCCACCACTACAGGGAACCCAGGCAACCCCACTAAAACAGGATGATCAGGGACCTGGGGGCAGTGGGCACACGGTTCAGGGGACAGAGGCACAGAACAACAGGGAAGCTGGGAGGACTGCTGTGCGACAGAGGGAGGACAGACCCAGGGAACCCACTCTCCACGAGGCCCTCTCCAACATCATGGGAGCTTACCATCATTCCCAGGAGATGATGACAACGGTACTGGCCAAGTTTCAGGAGACCCAGCGGCTGCAGGAGCAACACTACCTTGGGATCAGGGAGGACTTGAAGTCCATTAACAACACCCTGGTCACCATTGCAGGGGTGCTGCAAGACCTCGTCAACACCAGGAGGGACACAGTGGCACAACAAGGGGCCCCTGACACTAGCCTGGATGATGAACAGCCCTCCACCTCCGCTGGCGCTAGTGGACAGGAGGCACCGCCACAGGAACACAACACCAGCACCCCACCCCCTGCAGATGGAGAACCACCCCGCAAACGGTCCCTGAGATTCGGGACAAGACAGAGAACATTGCCAAGACACCCACCAGGAAATGAGACCCCCCTGAATGTCACCCTTCTGTCCCACTTTGTCACCCTGTCCATCCTTCAACTGCCATTGCACCACTTCCTATGCCCCTTTGGACAATGCACCTTTGAAACAAATAGACTGGACTCTGCCATGGATATTCCTCCACCATCCCCCCAGCCCATTTTACAACCCCCTCCACTTATTAGCACAGAAATAAACACACTTCAATCCCAAAACAATCTGGAGTCAGTCTGTGCTTTCACAAATGTGTAATTGCAATAATCATGGAATATAGCAATGTCAATTTACTTGTGCACATACCAATGTAACACAGCTGTAGGCCAGGAGGAAACATAGCAGAGGGCACAAAGTGGGAGCCACATCTGTGAAATGGAAAGGCAAACTGACAAGTCATGGTCCATACACTGAGTGAAAATGACAGACTTAAGTTAGCTCAAACAATAGTATGAGATGTGGGAGGCAGTGACATCTTCTTACCTGTGTCTCACTGGAAGTATTGCATGGTTATGTTGTTTCGGTTGTCGATATCCTCTTCTTCTGCCTCCTCTTCTTCACTGTCCACAGGCTCCACAGCTGCCACAAGACCACCATATGGCCCATTATCCTGCAGAAAAGGCACCTGCCGTCGCAAAGCCAGGTTGTGCAGCATACAGCAGGCCACGATGATCTGGCACACCTTCTTTGGTGAGTAGTATAGGGAACCACCTGTCATATGGAGGCACCGGAATCTGGCCTTCAGGAGGCCGAAGGTGCGTTCGATCACCCTCCTAGTTCGCCCATGTGCCTCATTGTAGCGTTCTTCTGCCCTTGTCCTGGGATTCCTTACTGGAGTCAGTAGTCATGACAGGTTGGGGTAACCAGAGTCACCTGCAAATATCGTGGGACAACTGTTAGACACACAGTAACCCGTAGGGACAACCCCATACCCAGACACCTATTCACACTGTATTGGGTCCTTGGCCTCACCTATTAGCCACACACGGTGCCTCTGGAGTTGCGCTATCACATAAGGGATGCTGCTATTCCTCAAAATGTAAGCGTCATGCACCGAGCCAGGAAACTTGGCATTCACATGGGAGATGTACTGGTCTGCCAAACACACCATCTGCACATTCATCGAATGGTAGCTCTTCCGGTTTCTGTACACCTGTTTACTCCTGCGTGGGGGTACTAATGCCACATGTGTCCCATCAATGGCACCAATGATGTTGGGGATATGTCCCAGGGCATAAAAGTCACCTTTCACTGTGGGCACATCCTCCACCTGAGGGAACATGATGTTGCTGCGCATGTGTTTCAGCAGGGCAGACAACACTCTGGACAACACGTTAGAGAACATTGGCTGGGACATCCCTGATGCAATGGCCAGTGTTGTTTGAAAAGAACCACTTGCCAGGAAATGGATTACTGACAGGACCTGCACTAGAGGGGGTATCCCTGTGGGATGGCGGCTAGCTGACATCAGGTCTGGCTCCAACTGGGCACACAGTTCCTGGATTGTTGCACGATCAAGTCTGTATGTGACTATGATGTGTCTCTCTTCCATTGTCGACAGGTCCACCAGGGCTCTGTACACCAGAAGATGCCGCCATCTCATCACCTGCCCCAGCAGATGTGCCCTATGGAGGAGAACAGCGAGCAGAGAGTCAGCCAACACGGAGGTATCACAAAATGTACTTTGCTGAAAATGTATTAATCTGCAATATGCCTGTAACTGTGTGTATTCCAGGCCTAGATAGGTGTGACACAGTTATTAATAATGCCACGTGGCCCCCTGAAATGGCGGCTGCTTGACCTGTAAGGTGGGACAAGGGGATATGAGGTAACTGCGCTGGCGTTGTACACCGTCTCTGTGGGCGGTCAAAGACCACTGCGCAATTCAGCATTGGTTAACATTGGGCCCTATGGGTCCGAGGAGCCACTGACGATGTATGCCGGCGGTGACGGTACGCACCGCCGCGGACGTGACCGCCATTTTCTGTCTGTTCACTCACTTAATATCTGACCTTCAACAGGAGAGGACCTACACTGCAAATGCTGCTGTGACCTGTGTCTGGAAGCGACGATGGCTACAGTGTCTGGGGAAAGGGCCCCTGCCTTCACTTCGGAGGAGTTGGAGAAACTAGTGGATGGGGTCCTCCCCCAGTACACGCAACTGTACGGTCCTCCAGACAAACAGGTGAATACACTGTGAGCATGCTGAATGGGCAATGCCTGCTTTGAGTGGTGTGGCTGGAAGTAACATGGGGAGGGGGCTGAGGCCTACATGTGCCGATGCTGAGTGTATCTGCATCATGGCATGGGTGGGAACTGGTGGGCAATGAGTATGACGGTCCGGCCAGGTGAGTACTGTCCTTTCCCCCGTACCATTCCTCTAGGTCAGCGCCCACCAGAAGGCTATTTGGCGTGCCATCACCAAGGACGTCCGGACCCTGGGGGTCTACCACAGACGGAGCACCCACTGCCGTAAAAGATGGGAGGACCTGCGCCGCTGGAGCAAGAAGATGGCGGAGGCCCAGCTGGGGATGGCCTCCCAGCATGGAAGGGGTGCCCGTCGCACCCTGACCGGTCTGATGTTCTGGATCCTGGCGGTGGCCTATCCGGAGTTGGATGTGCACTTGAGGGCATCACAGCAGCCACAAGGGGGTGAGTACACTCTCCTTCAGCTGACTCTGCGCACATTACGAGGTGTCTGGGCAGGGGAGGTGGGCAGTGGGTTCCCCTAGGCCAGGGCGATCTCGGTAGGCAAGGTCCCTTGTGAGGCAGGCTATGTGGCACCCCAACCCCACTAGTAGTAAGAGCCATCTACACCTAGTCAGGCTCCTGTGACTTCCAGGTGTGCAGCAATTGGGCTTAGGCCTCTTACCCCATGGCCATGTGAAAAATCTAGGAACTATAAGTGCATGGCGTAGTGCAGAGGGCTTCTCACTGTCTGTTGTGTCCGGCAACGGTAGTGGTGTTGCATGGACTGAACATGTCTTTCTTCTGTCTCCCCCCCCCCTTTTTGTGGTCTCCCTATTCTTGTGTGCAATAGCATCATCAGGCGGAGGAGCATTGGCACCGGAGCAGGAGGGAGCTGCATCCCACTTGGCCCTGGAGGGTGAAGCTACGGAGTCTGAAGCCACCAGTGGGACGGAGGGTGAGGGGAGCTCCACGACGGGAACAGGAGCAGAGACCAGCGACTCATCCTCTGATGGGAGCTCCCTTGCGGTGGCAGGCCCCTCTGTGCCCACCGCATCAACAGGTACAGCCGCCAACCCCCTACCAGCACCGCCCTCCCAGCAGCCCCTCAGCGTCTGTCCCGTGCCTACTCACCCAGGAGGGTGGGCATCTCCTTAACCCCAGGCACCTCAGGCCCTGCCCCAGTCAGCCCTGCTGCCCTCAGTGAGGAGGCTATTGGCCTCCTGGGATCCTTCACTGTTGGGCAGTCTACCATTGTGAATGCCATCCAGGGTTTTGAGAAGCATTTGCAACAAACAAATGCATACCTGGAGGGCATTCATTCTTGCCAGGCAGCCCAACAGAGAACATTTTAGGCTCTGGCCTCAGCACTGATGGCAGCCATTGTCCCTGTGTCCAGCCTCCCCCCTCCAACCTCCTCCACCCAGACCCAATCCCATGTACCTCTGCCTATGCCAAGCACACCATCAGACCAGCATGCACACATATCAACACACAAGAGTGGCTCAGGCAAACATAAGCACCACACATCCCACAGGCACTCACACAAGCACCATACCCATGCACACATACCAACATCCACTTCCTCCACTGTGTCCCCCTCCTCCACGTCTCCCTCCTTCCTCCCAGTCTCGTCTCCACTCACACCTGCATGCACTACATCCTCAGTCACTACCTCCATCACCAGCACACCCATCACCACACACCGCTCACGTGCAATCTCCACCCCCACTACCATTCACACATCCCCAGTGTCCTCTACCAGTGTGTCTGTGAGCCCTCCTCCCAAAGTACACAAACGCAAGCACACACCCACCCAACAGCCATCCACCTCACAACAGCCTCCAGCCCATGCACCTTCACCCAAATTCAGCAGACGTACACCTCCCAGAACCACTACCTCTTCCTTCACTCCCAAACCCCCTCCATCTACCCGTCCCAGTGTATCTAAAAAACTTTTCCTGGCAAACCTTGACCTCTTCCCTTCACCTCCCCCCCCTGTCCTTCCCCTAGGGCCAGGCTTTCCAGGTCCCAGCCCAGCACCTCAACCACCACATCCCCAGGCACAGTGGTGCCAGCAACTGCGGGGTCATGGAGTGCGCCACCCATCAGGGCTGCCAGTGTGCCACGTAGCGAGTGCAAGGACATTCCGCCACCTGCCAAGGTGAAAAAGGTGCCCTCATCCCTGAGGGAGAAGCCGAAACTACCAGCCACCAAGGGCTCAGCGAAAACCAAAGGGGATAGTGGCAAGACAACTGCGCCACCATCAAAGGTGTGGAAGGGGCAAAAACAGAAGAGCAGGTCAGGAGGGGGCATGGTGGCACCGACTGAGGGACCAGTGTCACACCTTCTGTCCACGTCCACGCCAACCTGTACGGCGGCGAACACCGCGAGCTGCACCGCCACCTGCGCCGCCACCTGCACCGCCACCTGCACCACCTCCGGCATGTCTACAGCCGCTGCGACAGTTCCCCAGCCTCTTCCCCGGTGGGCAGCCGTCCGAGGCTGCATGAGACATCCTGCTTTCTCCCTCAGCAGGTGCTGACCCATTCACCGCCGCCAGCCCCGCCGCCACAGACCCCGCCGCCACAGACCCTGCCGCCAGCACCACCACCACAGACACCGCCGCAAGCACCGCCGCCACAAACACCGCCGCAAGCACCGCCAGCGGTGCCGCGACATCCTCGGACAGTGGCACCACTGCTGACATGCCTACCATCCCCAGTGGTCAGTCGTCCGAGTTTGGAGGAGAGTTCCAGGACCCTGGGCAGCTTCCATGATGCATTACTGTCATCACTGTTGGCACCTGCAGGTGGAAGGCGAAGCCGCAGCAGTGTTGGGTATGTCGCTGCTTCCATGGCGTATCATGCTACCTGTACCTCGCCAATGTCGTGGCACGCACACCCAGGTGAGGGAATTGTACTGGCCACACTGCATGTGGAGCACTCTGAGCACCAGGCCCCCTCCAGAACCAGTGGAATATCACATCCATATCACATCCACCACCTCAGTCCTTGGCAGGATGAAGCAATCTGGGCACCAGGCCCCCTCCAGAACCAGTGGAGTATCACATCCACTACCTTAGTCCTTGGCAGGATGAAGCACTCTGGGCACCAGGCCCCCTACAGAACCATTGGAGACTGTTATCCACTTGAGAGACTGTGGCTTCGCACTCCCCAGGATAAAGCAGTGGGCAACCCACCCACTGGACAGACTTGAGAGACTGTGGCTTTGCACTCTCCAGGATAAAGCAGTGGGCAAACCACCCACTGGAGAGACTTGAGAGACTGTGGCTTTGCACTCCCCAGGATAAAGCAGTGGGCAACCCACCCACTGGAGAGACTTGAGAGACTGTGGCTTTGCACTCGCCAGGATACAGCAATGGGCATGGAGTCCCCTCGTGCAGCAGTGGTGTCATGCATTCATCTGGCTGAGGTACCCCCCCTCCCCCTGAGGTGCCTGTTTCATTTCGATCTGATGCCCCTGCAGTGTTCTCTCCGTTTTCAGTCAGGTATCTAGTGTGTGCTTTGCCCGTGCATTTTGGGCTCAGTGGTCTATGGACAATGATTGGTGCACTATCCGGACTTGTGTAGTTGGTGCACATAATTGTATTTACTGGATTTTGAACTTTGATAATGAGCTTTCACATGATTACATTCGTTCAAATCATTTCCTTTTGTCCTTGCGTTCTTCCAGGGGGTGGGAGGGTTTATACGTAATGTTGCTGCATGTATTTGTGTGTATGGTGTTGTGGGTGAGGGTGGGGGTGAGGGTGTTGCATCTTGCGTGTGTCACTCTCTTTTCCTTCCCCCCTCCTCTGTGTTGTAGGTGCAGTACTCACCGTGGTCGTCATCGCCGTCTTTGGTGCTCCTGATAGAAGAGAAGGAAGACCAGCATCAGCAGTATCTGCAATTCGGGCTCCATGGCGTCCTGGTTCCTTGTGGGGTGTGGAGAGGTGAGTGTTTTCCCCTTCTGTGTACTGTTTCTGCCGTGTATTTGTTTGCGTTGGTTCCGCCCCGGAAAAGGTGGCGGATAGGCCTGTTGTGATACGGTGGGCGGTACTTTGTCTTCCGCCTGTCTGTTGGCGGTTACCGCTGCGGTGTCTGTTTCTACCGCCGTGGTGGTCGGAGTTTTAAAGTGGCTGTCTATGTTGGCGGTTTCCGCCATGGTCATGATTCCGTATTTTTTTCGCCTGACTGTTTGCGGTATTACCGCCGCTTTAACACCAACCTCCAAGGTTGTAATGAGGGCCTATGTGTTTCACTCGTCATCGTGCCCCCGGAGGTTGTCTCGCTCTGTCTGTGAAAGGGGTCACAGTCCGAAACCAAGGCAGTCCTGCGATAGTAGGCCTAATACCCGCAGCAAGAAATACCCCAAAAACGCAATGCGGACATTTTTCCACTGAAAAATTTCCCTCTTTTTTCCAATGTGGATAGCTCTAGATTTTGGACCCTTCCTCAGCCGGCACCTATGGAAACCTAGCCAACCTGTATATTTTTGCAAACTAGACATATAGGGAAATACAGGACTTGCATGGACCCCATGAGGTTTTGTTACCCACAATGCCCTGCAAACTTCACACTTTTCCTGAAATCACCCCTTTTCCTTACATTTCTGTGATGCAAACCTCTGGGATCTGCAGGAATCCACAAAATTCTCTACGCTTGTGGATCGTCATTTCAATGAAAACAAAAAACAGCCTCGGTAGGTGGGGAAGCTGTTCCATAAGGCTGTTTTTTGAAGCACGGAATATCTCTGGTACCTGCACCAGAGGGATTACCTGACTCATGTGGGATAACAGCCGTCATCCACATGGAAGTAGTTAAGGCTCTGGGTTTTGATTATTTCGTATATACTCTGCTCGCTTTAAGCCTTTACTAAAAACCGTTGTTAATAAAACTTGATTTATACCAACCCATTACTCTCCTCACTATCAAACTAACATCTTCACATTGTAAAATATATAACGAGCTTTGGCAAAGCTAATAGGTCTCACTTTAATTTCCTAACAAATGTACATACAGGCAGCCACAAACACTGTTTGCATACATTGTGTGTACACATGCTGTTTATCACATAAAATCCTGTGCTACTGACTTTCCCAGTGCTGTGAAAAAGTAGCAAAAACATTGCTTCCTGTGTAGAAATCTAATAGGAGAAAAATAACTTAATATGACACACAACATGGTTGAGTTTATGCTTCAGATTTAGAATGATCCGTCATGTATTTTAATGGAAACACTTTCCTGAAGGTGGAACTATACATCCCCAGATGATAACATGAGGTGAAAGAGTAATACTCCTCTCAGTGGAGCCAAGCCAAAGCCAACTGTGTGCTAATATAGAAGAATTGCTAAAAAATATGTCATTCAGAGAGTTGTGCTGTCAAGCCACACCTAAGGGAAGTTTACCTTACCTAGCTAGGCCATTATTATGAAAACTTTGGACTAGTCGTGCACTAATATTTGGTGTATTTCATGATTCACGGACATACTACTCTCGGGGTCATTTAGAATGCGTGAAGCTGTAACAAATCTGGTTAAATGTGTGGAAAGTATTGGTAAGTGCATTTAATGTTATTTTTGCATTTAACATTTAAAGAAAAGTCCTGGATTCCATGGCTATTAGTACCAGAGCACAAGCAAAAAGCCGGTGCTATTGTTGCACCAAAAATTGCAGCAAGACTAAACAGTCCTTCCACATTTATTTTAAAATATGCACAAATGTCATAATAATTTGTTGTGGTATCGGTATTAACATATTGTGGTACAACAGCATAACATGTGACATTCTGTAAATAACTTTGTTAGTGGGAAGGTGGTTATCTCTTCCAAAGACAAAGCAGTACAGCTCTACTGTAAATAAAAAGTAGAATGTAGTCCTGAAAGTGCTTCCACTTTGTGCCCTAAAGATGTTTTCTAACTCTTTAAAGAATTAAGGGCCAGATGTATCAAGGTTTTTTGCATTTGCAAATGGTGCGAATGCCTGTTTGCGAATGCAAAAAGACAGTTCAGAATGTATGAAAGACATTCTGAACGCAATTTTAAGGAATTGCTAAAATTGCGACTCTCTAAATAAGAAATCGCAAATAAGGATTCCTTATTTGCGATTTCTTAGCACATGTATGAAGCCATTCCTAAATGCGATTTGGGCATTTAGTTATCGCTATTTACCACCAGGTAGAACCTGGTGGTAACCATGTGCAAAATTTAAAAATGCATCTAAAATGCATTTTTAAAATGTACATGTAAAGCACACATGCCCTTTTGGCATGTGTGCACCTTACATGTCCCCACATTTTTTTTTGGGGTGCAGCAGAGAGGGCCTTAGGCCCCCAGCACCCTGGGGTTCTGCATTTCCAAAATTGCGATTTCTAGTTAAGAAATTGCAATTTTGGAAATGCAAAAAATTTGCAGATATGGGCCAACAGGTCCATGGGTGCGAATGGGGACAGATTCTCTATTTGCGATTCGGTAATAGCATTTGCGATTTTTAAGAAATCGCTATTACCTTTTTGCATTTTAGAAATACCGATTTCTTAAAAATCGCTATTTGAGAATCGCAAATCGGTTTTATGATACATCTGACCCTAAGCTTTTCTGTATTGCTCGCCACCATTAAGGACGTTATAACAATGACCATGTTATCAGACGGTAACTCCTCCCCAGGGACCCAATACCGGGGCATTAATAACTATGGGCACCGAAGTGGCACTTGAAATAACAGGGATCACAAGTGGGACCCTAAAAGTCACCTTAGAAATTAGCAAATACTGAGGAATGTGTAACTTGATTCCCATCTCTTCCAAGTATTTTATCCTTAAGCTCGCCTTGCGTTCAACAGGAAGAGTCTGTGAGTGAGCATTGAGAGGTAGTAAGGAGTTTGTAGGGTTCACGAAAGGGTAGCATTAATGGGTAGGAAGGGGCTTTTAGGGTTCAGGGAACTTGTACTGTTAAGACAGCAGTAAGAATTTTTATGGTTCAGAGAAGGGTAGCATTAAGAGATAACAACTTAATAGCGGGCAGTAACAAACTTGCTAAAAGCTTTGTGTGAGGGTCGCTGTCACAGCATCACCACATCCTGTTGTGAATACGCTGAGGCAACACATAATGCCACTTCCTGCAACGGGGATTCTGGCATCCGAGAAGATAACTGAAAAGAAGTGTCCGCCTCCTTCTGGCTGTACCACATGACAGCCCAATAGCTCTCCCTGCTGGTGGAAAGGCATACAGGCAGCTTTTGGGTACTGGCTGTAAATGTTTTCTTTAATCGTGTGTCTGAAAGTCACTCGCAATGTAACTTGAACAAGCAACTGTTGGTCTGTGAAGAGTAAAAGTGTAAATTCCCTGGGATTTTTGTTCTGATTTTTACAATTTTTAGGTGCAATATTTGCCATAATTTTTATTTTTTCCAATGGTTTTTTATTTTTTGGTATTGTACAGTATTTGCTTCACAAGTGGGATTGTGCACGAAGTGATATTATTTAGTGTGTGCTCATCTCCATCTGTTAAGATGAAGTGCACTTCTATCGCAGCTTCTGCAAGTTGGGCTCCACTTCTTTTTAGACAATGTGGAACATCTCACCATAATATGGAGACTGAGCAGTTGGCATTATTATGTAAAGGTAAAGCTTTGCTTGCTTACAGGAAAGTTTCGCAGATACCGGTTGAACACAGAAGGTTTGTGCCTTTCATCACTTGTTAAATATTTAGCCGTTCCTGCTTCAAAACCGGTCTTTATCGAACTTGACTGTCTTTCTCAGCCAGTTCAAATATCTTTATTCCGCTAAAGCTTTTAACAATAAAAAGAGACAATACATAAGGATGTAAAACACAATAAAATGTCCAGCATCCTGATAAAAACGACATATACTAAAAACCAAATGAATTCGTACATTTGTAAATATAGTGGGCCACCTAATCATAGCAGCAACAAATGTAAATCATATAATTCAAAGACAAGTTATTTAGTTTGGAAATCCTTCCTCAGTATTTTCCAAGTTTGCATTACTTTAACAACAGCCCAGCACGTGTGCTGATGGCAACTATTGAATATATATCAATAGCTGTCTGTATTGGCGAAAGTTAGCACTCTTTAGCATGGGGACCAGGTATCTTTCCTTATGGGCATATAAAATGTAGAAAAGAAAAACAAGCATTTGCAATGCAATAGGTCTTGTATATTTCGAGCATGTTAATTGTTATCTTTTGAAAACAGCGCCCACGAGCAAAAACAAAAAACATGAGTGGAAACTGAGAAAAGATGACTTAATAAAATAAAGTTAGCTTTAAAAAATAAAACTTTACGTTTTGTTTGTCCTCCAGGGCACCTTTTTGCCAGTCACAAGCCTTCTGTGTGCGGGGCACTGGAAGTTAGAACAAAATAGTACCTCAATCACGTTGGGAGCAGCGGACGGGTGCACTAATTAAGTTAAAATCAATTGGTGCTTGATCTTTGCTCCACACAGAGGAACGGAAATGATGCCAGACATGCCTAGACAAATTACGAGGCTGTAAAAAAGAGTGCCACGTAAACCAACAAATGGTGAGTGACAGGCGGGCTCCATCCTCTTCATTGAACACAACAGCATGTCACAAAAGAGATGCATGCGCAAGTGCATGCACTAGCAGGCTCAACCCTAAAAAGTTAATAGCTTACTGAGAAGGGAGTCACATGGACACACCGGCAATTGCCTGATATAAGATGGAGCTGTAGGAAAAGCAACTAAGTGATGCAATGTTTAGTGACAGGTGCATCAACAGAAACCTATGCTTGGCTATTGTAGACCCAAATAAGATAGGGTTTGAGGTCCAGAGATGTTCGAATAAGCATATACTTTGAAACTGTACGCTCTCTCTCTTCCTCGCACATAGCAAAGAACTTTAATTCAACTGTGTCTTTTCATACCGAAGAGAGCCAGGTTCACTATATAACTTGGGCATATTCAGGTTAAGACGGAGTCACTTTATTCATGCTAGCCAAGGTATTTCAAGGCATTGTCTGTACTCAAGCAGTCTCGCAATACTAAGCCGTTGAAGGATGCCCCTTCCCTTGCCCAAATTTTCTGCCAAACAAGCACAGATCGTACCTCAATATAATCTGTGACACAGCTTTGAGTGACACATAGAGTTAGCAGCATTCTGAGGGATGGATAACAGCCTTTTCAAACAACCATCTTCCACTTGCTGTATGCCATCTACCTCCCTCAGACCCCATGGCCCTGCACCATCGGGAACAATAGACACACATTTAATCGTATATATTGCATTCAGTCGTTTTAGGTGTTTCCTTCCTAATTTAAAGGCAAACTTGAACAGGGCCATAATAGAGTTTGCAAAAGCAGACGCCCTGTTGCTCACTATAGAGTTCCAGTTGCACTTATCCTCAGACAAAACCTCTAAATAGCAAAAAGTTGGGATCAGAGGTGATTTTGCAGCAGTTCACAAAGCAAGGTCATATTTTAATATTTTTGGGCCCTAGAACCGTTACTTGTATCTTCGATTGGTTAATAGTAAGGTCTATATCCTCCATAAACAGACAAAATTTGTCCAAAAGCCTCTGGAGGCCAAGCAAGGTCCAAGCTGGCAGCACTGCGTAATCTGCAGACAGAGTAAGGTTGGTATATCACTTGAGCCTGCTCTCGGTACATCCAGATCAAAACTGACAAGATACTCATTAAGACAGCTAATATAGAGGGTAAAAAGAAAGTAGACAAGTACACACCACCTGGCAAACCCTTCCGATAATAGCAAATGATTCAGTTGTCTCACCCCTCGGGCCATACCTTATACTTGCCGTCATCCCTATATACAGTTGCCTCAAGAAGGTGACTATGCAGTCCTCTGCCCCATATCAGATACCAACTTCAAAAAATTGGACAAATTAACACATTTAATTGCTTGGCTTAGATCCAAAAACACAAGAAACACAGTGCTACCCCTAGCAATAACATATTTACTAATCAGAAGATGTAGGTTTAAGCACTGCTCTGCAGTTCCTAATCTGGCTCTAAAACCATATTGCAAATCAGACGGAATATTACTTACACTGCCCCACTTCTCCAGCCTTTCTACAAGGATCCTTCCCATGATCTTAGCTGTCAAATCTATTAAAGAAATCGGGCATTAACACTTAGGATCCTCTTTCCCACCCTTCTTAAAGATGGGAATGATAGTGGTGTGAGACCATGAAGCTGGGGGGCCTAGGTAAGTGCCTTCAAAAGTTTGTTAATAAGGGGACCCAGAGATAAGGATTATCTTTGATATATCACATGGAACACCATTGGGACACGGTGCCTTGCTACTGGGGCACTTATCCAAAGCTGCCTGTATGTAGTAGAGATCAATTACCAGGCAGTCTGGGTAGCCTACTGTATTCTTGATACAACCTGCTGACTTCCCCAGGTGATCGGTCAGGATAGACCTTGGTGAAATGGGTAAGCCAAGTCTTTGGGTGGAATTACAGTGTCCAAACCTAATACAGCCCTTCCTTAAAATGTGGGAAGTTAATAACCTGCCACAAAGCCCTGTGGTTTTTGCAGTTACTAGCCTTGAGGAACAAATTGTAAGCCTCCTTTCTTATATCCTCCTTTCTCTTGGTCACAACCTTCTTGTACTGTGTCTGACGGCGATGCATCTGCTCAGGGATTCTGGGTACTGATTTAAGTGCTCTAACCAGGTTACTACGAACCTTCGAACATTGCTTATCAAACCATCTCAGATGGGCGATTTTCTTAGTGGAGCGTACAGGGACCATTTATAGCTTTATGATTGAAGCACACAATGTTGAATAACAAGAGATAATCTCATCTGGGCTAGCACCCAGATCTAAGCACCTAAAGACCTCAGTACACTTCGTGTTAATCAGATCGCTCTGCACTCTTTCCTTGTCAGCGCTATTCCATTTCAGCAACACACCCTTATTCCCATCAGCACGAACGGGGAGGTGATTCAAGGGAACAGGGATGGTGTTTTCAAATGCAAAATGAGTGTTTCTGGAGAGCAAGCTCCTTTCTTGGTATCCATTGGTGTTGTATGTAGTCATCGCTTTCCCAGCAAACGTGGGGAACACCCCAAATTTGACAGACATTTGGTATTCACAAACTTTTTGCAGGTCGTAATCACCATGTAAACAGTTGCTGTCTTACTCCTGCCAATAGTAGGATTGCGGCTTTTTATGGTGACAAAGGACAGGGATTGTCTACCGAATTAGTGTTGGGGAAATGCTTTTTACAGAGGAAAACAAAAAAATAGAGGGTCTTAAATATTTTTAGGCAGATGGCCCATGGATCCCCCATGGGGACAGAGTAATTCACTCTGTCCCCAAAGGGGAGAATCCTCCCACCTAATTTATAATTGACTGCCAAGCACGTGGTCATTTATAAAGGCTTTGGCAGGAACCATCGTCACGAGGATTCCTGTCAATGTATTTAACTGTTTACTACAGCACTGCATCAGAAGGACGCAGCCTTGTAACAGTGTTCTTTTTTACTTTTCAAAAAGAAAATCCCAAAACTGGATTTTCTTTTTGAAAAAAAAATAATGCTCCCCTCACCAAAATGCAGTTTGTGGCTGTTTTATGGGAGAACCTCCTAAGTGAGTCTGAACAGAGGTAATCTTTCTGTTGTTGCCTGTGTGAAAACATTCCTTTCCCTGTACTATGGAGCTGCATTTTATGTTCTAGGGATCAGTGTTAAATCCTGCTGTGATATCTATATTATATGTCATATGTTGTTCCCTTTATACCTTTCATCTAACTGTATCAATGGATGCTTTTTGTATTTTGAGTAGTATGCTTTTTTGAGTTAAAAGGATCACAGTATCTTCTCTAGTATATGCACCTCTCTTTAGTTGATGTTGATTATGTTGTATAGTTGTTCGAGCTTTATGTGTTCTACTGTGCTAACTCTCCCTTGAGAAGTGTGGCACAGATTTGGTTTATTTTGTGATGCATGTCTTTTAAGTCTTGCCACATTTTGCTGTTTTTGTGTATGCTCTCTTTTGCTTGTTAACTTCACATGATCAATCAATCAGATATTTGTAAAGCGTGACTTATCACCCGGGAGGTCTAGAGGCGTTGATGGGGGACACGGATTAGTCGAAAAGCCAGGTCTTGAGGTCTTTCCTGAACTGAGACAGTGAGGGGGGCTGCCTGAGGTGAAGCAGCAGCGTGTTCTAGATCGTGTGGTGAGGTAGGAGAAGGGTTTTCCTCTGGCCGTGTCCTACGGGATCTTAGGGATGGTGACAAGGGCCAGTTGAGTGGAGCAGAGTTGCTGGAGGATGCATAGAAGGAGAGGCGGTGGTTGAGGTAGGCAGGTCGGATGTTGTGTAGGGCCTCGTAAGCGTGTGTCAGGAGTTTGAAAGTGATGCATTTGTTGATGGGGAGCCAGAGTAGGTCTCTCAGGTGGGAGAAGATTTGGCTGCTGGGGAGGGGATGTCCAGGATGAGTCTGGCCAAGGCTTTCTGTATTCTCTGGAGTCTTGTTTGGAGTTTCTTGTTAATGCCACTATAGCGTGCTTTTCCATAGTCAAGTTTACTGCTGACGAGAGCATGGGTGACTGTTCTTCTTGAGTCAATGGATATTCACTTGAAAATCTTCCAAAGCAGGCAGAGTGTGTGGAAGCACATGGATGAGACAGCATTGACTGGGTGGGCCATAGACAGCGAGGAGTCAAGAATCTTGCCAAGTTTGCATGCGTGGTTGGTGGGAGATGGTTCAGTTCTGAGGGCAGTTGATCACCAGGAGTCATCCCAGGTGGTGGCGGTGGGGCCCAAGATGAGGATATCCGTCTTATCCGAGTTGAGCCTGATGCAGCTGTCTTTCATCCAGTTGGTGACTCCCTTCATTCTATTGTGAAAGTTGCTTTTGGCTGTTGATGGTTCGTCAGTGAGGGAGAGAATTAGTTGTGTGTCGTCGACGTATGAGACGATGCTAAGCCCGTGGTGCCTGACTATCTTGGCGTGCGGGGTCATGTAGACATTGAAGACGGTGGGGCTCAGAGAGGAGCCCTGGGGTACTCTGCAGCTGGTTTCTGTCAGTTTCAAAGTGAAAGGTGGGAGCCTAACTGTCTGGGTTTGGCTGTGAGGAAGAAGCGGATCCACTCCAGGGCTTTGCCATGGATGCCAGCGTTGTGTATTCTGGTGCACAAGGTGGTGTGGGAGACGGTGTTGAATGCAGCGGAGAGGTCAAGGAGGATGAGGGCAGCTGTTTCTCCGTGGTCCAATAGGGTGCAGATGTCATTCGTGGTTGCTAGGAGTGCGGTTTTGGTGCTGTGGTTGCTCCTGAATCCAGCCTGGGAGGGATCTAGGATGTGGTTTGTCTCAATGAACTTGTGGGCTGTGTGTTATTCTCTAAGTGTGGTCATTCCTTATCATGGATTGTAAAGATATTGTTTGACTCTGTGTATGAGTATGAGGGTTGGGATTTTAACCGACAGATTAGATATCATTACTATTATTATTTAGTATTGGACCTTGTGTGCTGGGTGCCGACTGTGAATCTGATGGTGAACTTCATGGCAGAGGCCTAAATAAATGGAAGAGTCACAGAGTTCTAAGTCTTGCATTGTGGATAGTCAGCTACTCTTGGGCCTGTCCCTGAAGTCCTGCTGAAGTAATGCTTCACAAATCCTAGATGGACATTTTATGAAAGACCAAAGAACTGCTTACTGGAGAATTACAGGCACTGCTAGCCATAGGGTTAAGTGGTGGCTACCATTCCAACAACCCGGACTAACGAGGCATGCCTCAAATGCTATATAGTTATTCTTTTGTTTTATGCATAGCAAATGATCTATGTCATATATCTGGTGTAGTGAGCCAAGTTGTTAACACTGTATTTCTGTATTCTTACAAGAAAATTACACTTTTATAAGGTTGTTAACTTCTCACTGAAGGGTCTCTCAACTATAAGACGGGTTACCGGAGGAAGTTGCTTGGAATTGTCTAGAGATCCATCACTATGTTTGCCTCTGGGATCTGAAATATTGCAAAGTCTTAATTACCAGCAGAGCTTCCAGTTTCATAGGCTTTATTTTCAGACATTTTTGTCTGTGCTGATCCGTATTTGTCGGTGGCTCTTTTTTTTCAGTTTGTAGCCATGTATATTTTTGTTTTCTATTTATTTATCGTTTTATGAAACAATGATCCCTAAAATATTATATTTCAACATTTTTACCGATAAAGGCACACTAGCATTTACTTGCCTGATAGGTTGTACTGCTGTAAGAAGCCATATTTAATGCATCACACATTTGCAAGACACTCAATGACATTACCATTTCAGTACAAACCCATATACACCTTCAACTGTTCAAATTTGCATTAGGACAACTGTTCTTTTTTTAATTCCCCTTTATGTGAGCCTGCACTGCTATTGGCCTGGCTGTCTTGATTATTAGCATTAATGTCACTCAAAACCAGACCTATTTTCATTTTTGTTTTGACATACTTAAAAATAAATACTGGTTTGGAAATATCTGATTTTCTGTTTGTATGTATCTGTAAAAATCAGTACCAACTGAAAATCTGAAGCCTTAATTGTTGATGGGACATAGTGGTTGGAGGATCTTGGCTGATGTTTCAGGGTCTGCCTTGAATATTTCTGTATTCAGGTGGCCTTGGCCAGAAGCTTTTCCCCATTCTTATGTGATTGGATGCCAGGGGCAATTTCTTCTTTCAGTGGTGGGGTGAAGTTTACATCCAAGTGTGTCTGCTTCCTGGAAGTCAGCTTCACTTGTTCATAGTAGTCTCTTCAAACTTCTTTGGAGTGTGCAGCTCAGCGTATTCCAGTTCTTTCTATTTTGTGAGTAGTCAGCCTTGTTTGTCCATGATAGGGCAGACAGAACAAGACCAGGAATGCCTTAAGTATGCTGAACAATGTGTGGAGGTCATCTCAGTACAGCACTAACACCAACCTGAGGCTTTGCTAGAACTACATTCTGTCCATACTCTTGTATAGATAAGAATACTGGCAGATGACAAAAAGCAACACCACCACTAACCTAAGAAGAATCTTGTGCATTTCCTATCTGAGAACCATCTCCAACCAGTAACCTGCTCACCAGATGCAAGCAAGAGAACATGGACACCATCTTAATGAGAAAAAGATGGTGATGGCTAGGACATATCATCAGAAGAGAACAAGAGTGCATCCCAAGAACATCTCTCCACAGGACCCCTGAAGGCAAGAGTGGCAAGTCAAAGAACACCTGGGGGTGAACTGTGGATACAGAGAAGAAGAACCTGAACCTCAGCTGGTGCACTGTACAGAAACCTGCTCAAGTCAGAAAGAAGTAGAGATCTTTTGTTACTGCCCTACATGCCATTCAGCATAATGAGCAGTAGGTAGGTAGTAAGTATGCCCATGGAAGCTCAGGACACATCTCACATAGGCCTTGTTATGAAGCACTTGAATGTCCATTTTATTCAGCAAAGCAGATAAAGAAAATACATAGTGCAAAATAGTGTGAGTAAAGTGAAAGATATTTAGAAAAAGAATAAAGTATTATACTCATAAGTTTAACAGACAGTATTTGCAATAGGAAGAATAAGGCATCCTCTAAATTTCAGGGAGGACATAAAGTACCAAGATCCAATTTCTTACCTGTGGCCTTTCATGGGGGACCCTTTCAAGTTTACAGTATTTCAGACACAGTGTCAGTAGTCCATTGTACCACCCCCAAAGGTTTTATTTGACACTTCTAATTAGGGTGGTAACACCTTTGTAAGGGCAAACTCAATTGTACCATCTTCAGCACTCCTAACCTCCATACCACCTAGTCAACATCGCATTGTTGTACCTATTCACAAACCACCTTACCCAAACCCATCCAAGCTGCTCTTCTCTCAACTATTTCGTTCTTTTTTTGTATTCAATATTTCATCTCTACCTACCCTTCTTTCTCTGCTGTCCCTCGTGCATCTAGAACATCTTATATCCCACCTACCTACTGCTTTCTTCCCGTTATATTCTGTCTCACACAGTTTCTCACCCCTGCTTACTTTCTCTGTTTCCTAAATGTTACTTCAACTTCTTCTATCACTCCTTCTGGCGTTAATTCTGTTTGTATATGCGTTTCCTCTTCAGCTTTATCATTCACTCCCTCCTCTACCTCTTCCTCACACCACATTCAATCTCTGCGCCTCATGTAAAATCTATCTCACATTCCAGTGCTCTCTCACATTTTTCTCTTTGACTGCAATTCACCCTTCACCTCGACTTGCCGTGGCCTCCAGTTCCTGCTTGTTCTAGCCTACTTCAGTTGCTACCATTTGACCAAGTGGCACCGCCGCTACCCAGGTTTTCCCACCCGGGTTTTCCAACTCACCAAGAAGCTCCATGTTAGACCTGTCAGCCTTGGGATGATCTTCTCCCAAACATTTTGCCTGCCTGCCTTTATCCTGTCTGGATTTTGCTCTTTTGACTTTAGGACTCTGAGCACTTTACCACTGCTAACCAGTCCTAAAGTGCATGCGCTCACTCCCCTAAACATGGTTTGATTGGCATACACCTCATTGGTAGCATATTTAATTTGCATATAAGTACCTTGTAGGGTGGTATACCACATACAAATGTAAATTAAATGCTACCAGTGGGCTTGCAGCACTTATTTTGGCCTTCCACTTAAGTAGCACCTCAAAACTTGTCCCAGGTCTGCAAGTGCAGCCTGAAGGCAGTGGTCAACTGTCATATCGACCTGGCACTTTAGACCCCCTTTCCAAGCCTTAAACTCCCCTTTTATTACATGTACGTCACCCCTAAGGTAGGTCCTTAGTAGCCCATAGGACAGGGTGCAGTGTAATTAAATGATAGGACATGCACCTTTCAGTTGTCCATGTTGTAGTAGTGAAAAATGAGTTTTTTCACTACTGAGAGCCTACCATCCCATATGGCAATATTGTGGATTCCTTATCGAAAATTATTAAGTTGTAATTCCCAAACCAGAGGTGGAAGATATGTCATTTTTAATATCTCTGAACTTGTAATGATAAACCTTCTTTAATGGTAAAGTCGGATTTATCATTACAAGTTTGAAAATGTCACTTTTAGAAAGTTGGCATTTACCTGCCCTTAGCCCTCTGTGCCTGCAGCCTGACTGGGTGTAACTGATAGTTTGGACTTTGTGGATTTACCCCAGACAGTGACACAATAGGGGGATTAACAAGGCCTGAAAGGCTTTTCCGCTAGAAGGATGTGGGGTGGGGGGATGGAGCTGAACACAGCCCCCTCACATCTGAATTGGCTGAGCTCTACTGCTACACAATAGGCTTAACGACCCTGCATTGTTAGTGCACCCAGCTAGGAGCCAGGGCAGGGGAGGCAGGAAATTCCCAGAACTTCAGAGGACTCTTCAGGAAACTTCCCCCAGCTTCTAGGAGTAGGACACTAAGGCATAAAAAAGGGCTCTCAGGCCTGATCCTCAGTTCACTACTTGACCTGCTGAATGACTTTCAGAGGACTGCCTGCTGCTGTGTCTTGTTGTGCACTCTGCCAGACTGCTGCTGTACCTGGAAGGACTGTTTTGCTGTCTGGAGCCTGCTTGGGACCTTCACAGGCCAGCCCTGTCGTAGAGCTCTGGATCATCACCTGCACCAAGGACTTCAGAAGGGACTCCAAGGGCTGGATTAACTGGTCTCCTGTTCTGAGTCACAGGGATTTAACAGGCTCCCACCATCATAAACCTGCACCTGGACCCAGCCTGTGTGAGTCCTGAATGCAGTGGTCTGGACCCCTAGTTATAGTATTAAAGATTCCCAGATTACCAGTTTACAAAAGTGAGGACTTAGACAAAATTTTGCTCAAAAGTCATCTGAAAATCAGTAGGAGACCGGGATCATCCTGCTCACCTATTCATCCGAGGTGCATCGCCAGTTTGATTGAATCCGTGGCTTCTCCGCTTCGTTCTTCTCAGCAGCACCAAATTCTCTTCAGCGGCTCCTTGCAAAAGGGTTACCTGACCCAGTGGAACTGTCTTTGGCTACAGCCTTCCGCCTCGTCCCGCTGGAGAATTTCGACTTCCATCTCGACGGCTAAGCCAGAGGTAAAAATCTTCACCGTGGATTTGCTCACAGCTACCCAACAACGTCGATCCCTCCTCAGAAACTCCTGCAGCCTTGCCCTGCTGAACTTCTACCTTCACAGAGACTTTTTCTTCAAAAGATTTTTAAGTCCGACGGTAAGCGCTGACTGGGCCTAATGCACTTTGTGTATGTGACCCACTCTCCATCATGTATGTCCGCGGTTGCCGCATTTTGTGTTTAAGCGCTATTTTACACTGAAAACTTTAAAAAATCACAACTCTGGTTCTGCTAATTGGATTTTGATGGTTTTGGTATCAAATCATTTAAACTTTTATCTATTTATTAAATTGGTTTGGGATTTGTATTGTGTTGTGTTTTCACCGAGTTGCTGTTTTTGTACTGCAAAAATACTTAACACACTGCCTTCAAGTTTAGCTTGACTGCTTTTTGTGCCAAACTACACTGGGTTAAGCACAGGTTAATTTAGTGACTTTTTGTGGTTCACCCTGCAAGGAATTGTGGCTGCTGCTTAACCAGGGCTCACACCCCAGTAAACCAACAACCCAATTTCTCACACCCACCCAGCCCAGGACCTGCTTAATGCAGGTTGCAACGCGACCATACTAGTAAGCACCTGGGCATCTAACCTGCCACTTGTCTGTGATCTCCAGTTTACTGCTTGCTCCGACTTGATCCAGTTGCAGCTGTTTGACCAAGTGACACCCCCGCTGCCAGGGTTTTCCTGCTCACTGTTCTTCCCACCAACAGAAGTCTCACCCACCCTAGGACCTCCTTAATGCAAACTGTAGAGTGACCGCCCTAAAGGGCACCTGTGCACCTAGCCTGCCATTTGCCTGTAGCTTCCTGTGCCTGCTTGTTCCCGCCTGATCCAGTTGCCACAATTTGACCAAGTGACACCGCTGCTACTCGGGTTTTCCTGCTCAACACGTTTCTCACCAACAGGAGCCACACCCACCCCAGGACCTACCTAATGCAGCCCAGCAGCAACTGCAGTAGTAGGTACCAGGGCATCTAACCTGCTACTTGCCTGTGGCCTCTATTTCCTGCTTGTTCCAGCCTGATCCAGCTTCCCCTGTTTGACCAATTGACACTTTGCTGCCCAGGTTCTCCCCACCGGGTTTCTTCACTCATGGTTCTTCCTGCCAACAGAAGCCCACCCCACCCCTGGACCTATTTCATGCAGGCCACAGTGTGACCGCATAGCAGATGTGCGCAGTGGAAGTGCACATTGGGCATGCAATAGGCAAGGCCATCTGTGCCCGTCAATGCCTGGACAGTGCCCAGCACCAGGAACTTTGCCCCTATGACCATCCAACCCAACACCACAGCCGCAGCCACCACCGGAGCTAACAAACACTGCCACTACTCCTCTGCCATGCTCGGCGACCTCAACAACACACACTGGCAAACACGCTGCTGCTGTACATCCCCTAGCACCATGGTAGGACCTTTCTCCTGCACCCATTGTGATTTCACCTGCGACACCTCAAATGCCGACATCATTAATTCCAAACAACATCATCATGCCACATCCCCACTCCAGTTGTCCGTCCAATACCTCTGCAAACCACCAAAATCTGGGAGCTCCTCAACAGAAACAGACCCAATCTTCTCTTACTGACTGAAACAAGGCTCAGACCAGCCTCCAACCCAGACATTGCCATAGCTACCCCACCCGCCATCAAAATCATACACCAAGATCGAACCCACAAACCAGGCGAAGGACTCGCTATCATCTACTGTAGGAAGTTGGCTCTGTATGTACTATTTCAAAGTAAGAAATAGCATGCACAGAGTCCAAGGGTTCCCCTTAGAGGTAAGATAGTGGCAAAAAGAGATAATTCTAATGCTATATTTTGTGGTAGTCGGTCGAGCAGTAGGCTTATCAGAGGGTAGTGTTAAGCATTTGTTGTACAGACACAGTCAATAAATGAGGAACACACACTCAAAGACAATTCCAGGCCAATAGGTTTTTGTATAGAAAAATATATTTTCTTAGTTTATTTTAAGATCCACAGGTTCAAGATTTACAATCAATACTTCAAATGAAAGGTATTTCACTTAGGTATCATAGGAACTTTGAATCAGCAAAATAACATGTACAGTTTTGGCAAAAATGGCAATAAGCTATTTTAAAACTAGACAGTGCAAATTTCAACAGTTCCTGGGGGAGGTAAGTAGTTGTTAGTTTTGCAGGTAAGTAAACCACCTACAGGGTTCAAAGTTGGGTCCAAGGTAGCCCACCATTAGGGGTTCAGGGCAACCCCAAAGTTACCACACCAGCAGCTCAGGGCCGGTCACGTGCAGAGGTCAAAGTGGTGCCCAAAACGCATAGGCCTCAATGGAAAAGGGGGTGCCCCGGTTCCAGTCTGCCAGCAGGTAGGTACCCGCGTCTTCGGAGGGCAGACCAGGGGGGTTTTGTAGGGCACCAGGGGGGACACAAGTCAGCACAAAAAGTACACCCTCAGCAGCACGGGGGCGGCCGGGTGCAGAATGCAAACAGGCGTCAGGTTTACAATGGAGTTCAATGGGAGACTCAGGGGTCTCTTCAGCGAAGCAGGCAGGTAAGGGGGGGCTCCTCAGGGTAGCCACCACCTGGGCAAGGGAGAGGGCCACCTGGGGGTCGCTTCTGCACTGGAGGTCGAATCCTTCAGGTCCTGGGGGCTGCGGGTGCAGTGTCTTTACCAGGCGTCGGGTTCTTAGAAGCAGGCAGTCGCGGTCAGGGGGAGCCTCTGGATTCCCTCAGCAGGCGTCGCTGGGGGGGGCTCAGGGGGGTCAACTCTGGCTACTCACAGGGTCGCTGTCACCGGGGAGTTCTCCCTGTAGTGTTGTTTCTCCGCAGGTCGAGCCGGGTGCGTCGGGTGCAGAGTGGAAAGTCTCACGCTTCCGACGGGAAACGTGGAATCCTTTTAAAGTTGTTTCTTTGTTGCAAGTTTTGGTTTCTTTGGAGCAGAGCCGCTGTCCTCTGGAGTTCTTGGTCCTTTTAGATGCAGGGTAGTCCTCTGAGGCTTCAGAGGTCGCTGGACCCTGGGGGATGCGTCGCTGTTGCAGTTTTTCTCAAAGTGGGGAAACAGGCCGGTAGGGCTGGGGCCAAAGCAGTTGGTGTCTCCGTCTTCTCTGCAGGGCTTTCAGGTCAGCAGTCCTTCTTCGTCTTCAGGTTGCAGGAATCTAGTTTCCTAGGTTCTGGGGGCCCCTAAATACTCAATTTAGGGGTGTGTTTAGGTCTGGGGGGTTAGTAGCCAATGGCTACTAGCCCTGAGGGTGGCTACACCCTCTTTGTGCCTCCTCCCTGAGGGAAGGGGGGCACATCCCTACTCCTATTGGGGGAATCCTCCATCTGCAAGATGGAGGATTTCTAAAAGTCAGAGTCACCTCAGCTCAGGACACCTTAGGGTTTGTCCTGACTGGCCAGTGACTCCTCCTTGTTTTTCTCATTATCTCCTCCGGCATTGCCGCCAAAAGTGGGGCCGTGGCCGGAGGGGGCGGCATCTCCACTAGCTGGAGTGCCCTGTGGCGCTGTAACAAAGGGGGTGAGCCTTTGAGGCTCACCGCCAGGTGTTACAGTTCATGCAGGGGGAAGTGAGAAGCACCTCCACCAAATACAGGCTTTGTTACTAGCCACAGACTGACAAAGGCACTCTCCTCATGTGGCCAGCAACATGTCTGGTGTGTGGCAGGCTGGCAAAACTAGTCAGCCCACACTGGAAGTCGGGTATGTTTTCAGGGGGCATCTCTAAGATGTCCTCTGGGGTGTATTTCACAATAAAATGTACACTGGCATCAGTGTGCATTTATTGTGCTGAGAAGTTTGATACCAAACTTCCCAGTTTTCAGTGTAGCCATTTTGGTGCTGTGGAGTTCGTGTATGACAGACTCCCAGACCATATACTCTTATGGCTACCCTGCACTTACAATGTCTAAGGTTTTGCTTAGACACTGTAGGGGCATAGTGCTCATGGACTATGCCCTCACCTATGGTATAGTGCACCCTGCCTTAGGGCTGTAAGGCCTGCTAGAGGGGTGACTTATCTATGCCTTAGGCAGTGTGAGGTTGGCATGGCACCCTGAGGGGAGTGCCATGTCGACTTAGTCATTTTCTCCCCACCAGCACACACAAGCTGGCAAGCAGTATGCCTGTGCTGAGTGAGGGGTCCCCAGGGTGGCATAAGACATGCTGCAGCCCTTAGAGACCTTCCCTGGCATCAGGGCCCTTGGTACTAGGGGTACCAGTTACAAGGGACTTACCTGGATGCCAGGGTGTGCCAATTGTGGAAACAAAGGTACAGTTTTAGGGAAAGAACACTGGTGCTGGGGCCTGGTTAGCAGGCCACAGCACACTTTCAAATCATAACTTGGCATCAGCAAAGGCAAAAAGTCAGGGGGTAACCATGCCAAGGAGGCATTTCCTTACACAACCCCCCCCCCCTCCAAATGAAAGAGGATGAGACTAACCTTTCCCAAGAGAGTCTTCATTTTCTAACTGGAAGAACCTGGAAAGGCCATCTGCATTGGCATGGGCAGTCCCAGGTCTGTGTTCCACTATAAAGTCCATTCCCTTTAGGGAGATGGACCACCTCAACAGTTTTGGATTTTCACCTTTCATTTGCATTAACCATCTGAGAGGTCTGTGGTCAGTTTGAACTACAAAGTGAGTACCAAAGAGGTATGGTCTCAGCTTCTTCAGGGACCAAACCACAGCAAAGGCCTCCCTCTCAATGGCACTCCAACGCTGCTCCCTGGGGAGTAACCTCCTGCTAATGAAAGCAACAGGCTGTTCAAGGCCATCATCATTTGTTTGGGACAAAACTGCCCCTATCCCATGTTCAGAGGCATCAGTCTGTGCAATGAACTGCTTGGAGTAATCTGGACCTTTTAGAACTGGTGCTGTGCACATAGCTTGTTTCAGGGTGTCAAAGGCCTGTTGGCATTCTACAGTCCAGTTTACCTTCTTGGGCATTTTCTTGGAGGTAAGTTCTGTGAGGGGTGTCACTATTGATTCATATCCCTTCACAAACCTCCTGTAGTACCCAGTCAAGCCAAGGAATGCCCTGACTTGAGTCTGGGTTTTTGGAGCTGCCCAGTCCAGAATAGTATGGATCTTGGGCTGGAGTGGCTGAACTTGGCCTCCACCTACAAGGTGTCCCAAGTAAACCATAGTTCCCTGCCCTATCTGGCATTTGGATGCCTTGATAGAGAGGCCTGCTGCTTGCAGGGCCTTCAAAACCTTCTTCAGGTGGACCAGGTGATCCTGCCAGCTGGAGCTAAAGACAGCAATATCATCAAGATAAGCTGCACTAAAGGACTCCAAGCCAGCAAGGACTTGATTCACCAACCTTTGGAAGGTGGCAGGGGTATTCTTTAAACCAAAGGGCATAACAGTAAACTGATAGTGCCCATCAGGTGTGGAGAATGCTGTCTTTCCTTTTGCTCCTGGTGCCATTTTGATTTGCCAGTACCCTGCTGTCAAGTCAAAGGTACTTAAGTATCTGGCAGCACCTAGTTTGTCAATTAATTCATCCGCCCTTGGAATGGGATGGGCATCTGTCTTGGTGACAGAATTAAGTCCTCTGTAGTCCACACAAAACCTCATCTCTCTCTTTCCATCTTTGGTGTGAGGTATGGGAACTAAGACCACTGGGCTAGCCCAGGGGCTGTCAGAGTGCTCAATGACTCTCAATTCCAGCATCTTGTGGACTTCCACTTTGATGCTTTCCTTAACTTGGTCAGACTGTCTGAAAATCTTGTTTTTGACAGGCATGCTGTCTCCTGTGTCCACAGCATGGGTACACAGGTGTGTCTGACCAGAGGTTAGGGAAAAGAGCTCAGCAAACTGTTGTAAGACCTTCTTACAGTCAGATTGCTGTTGGCCAGAGAGGGTGTCTGAATAGATCACTCCATCTACTGAGCCATCTTTCGGGTCTGTGGAGAGGAGATCAGGAAGAGGTTCACTCTCAGCTTCCTGGTCCTCATCTGTTACCATCAACAGATGCACATCTGCCCTGTCATAAAAGAGTTTGAGGCGGTTCACATGGATCACCCTTTTGCGGGTCCTGCTAGTGCCTAGGTCTACCAGGTAGGTGACCTGACTCTTTCTTTCTAGCACTGGGTAAGGGCCACTCCATCTGTCCTGAAGTGCCCTGGGAGCCACAGGCTCCAAAACCCAGACTTTCTGCCCTGGCTGAAACTCAACCATAGCAGCCTTTTGGTCATACCACATCTTCTGGAGTTGTTGGCTGGCCTCAAGGTTCTTACTTGCCTTTTCCATGTACTCTGCCATCCTGGAACGTAGGCCTAGTACTTAGTCCACTATATCTTGTTTAGGGCTCGTGAAGAGGTCTCTCCCAGCCTTCTTTTACAAGAGCTAGTGGTCCCCTGACAGGATGGCCAAACAGAAGTTCAAAGGGGGAAAACCCTACTCCCTTCTGAGGCACCTTTCTGTAGGCGAAAAGCCGACATGGCAAGAGGACATCCCATCTCCTTTTGAGCTTTTCAGGGAGCCCCATGATCATGCCTTTCAATGTCTTGTTAAATCTTTCTACAAGGCCGTTGGTTTGTGGATGGTATGGTGTGGTGAATTTGTAAGTCACCCCACACTCATTCCACATATGTTTCAGGTATGCCGACATGAAGTTGGTACCCCTGTCAGACACCACCTCCTTAGGAAATCCCGCTCTGGTAAAGATACCAATGAGTGCTTTAGCTACTGCGGGGGCAGTAGTGGACCTAAGGGGAATTGCTTCAGGGTACCTAGTGGCACGATCCACTACCACTAGGATACACTGGTTCCCTGAGGCTGGGGGAGGTTCAAGTGGACCCACTATGTCCACACCCACTCTTTCAAAGGGGACCCCCACCACTGGAAGTGGAATGAGGGGGGCCTTTGGGTGTCCACCTGTTTTACCACTGGCTTGACAGGTGGCACAGGAGACACAAAACTCCTTTACTTTCTGGGACATGTTGGGCCAATAGAAATGGTTAACTAATCTTTCCCAAGTCTTGGTTTGTCCCAAATGCCCAGCAAGTGGAATGTCATGAGCTAAGGTTAGCATGAACTCCCTAAACTCCTGAGGCACTACCACTCTCCTAGTGGCACCAGGTTTGGGATCTCTTGCCTGAGTGTAGAGGAGTCCACCTTCCCAATAGACTCTATGTGTTCCAGTGATTTTTCCTTTGGTCTCTTCAGCAGCTTGCTGCCTAAGGCCTTCAAGAGAGGGACAGGTTTCTTGCCCCTTACACAACTGTTCCCTTGTGGGTCCCCCTGGGCCTAAGAGTTCAACCTGATAAGGTTCCAACTCCATGGGCTCAGTTCCCTCAGAGGGCAGAACTTCTTCCTGGGAAGAGAGGTTCTCTTTCTCTTGTTGTGTTGAAGCTGGTTCCCCAGTCTTCTTTCCTTTTGTCTTGGAGGGTTGGGCCCTTTTTCCAGGCTCCAACACAACTTTTTTCACCCTGAGCCTTGCACTGTGCCCTTGTCTTGACACACACCAGTTCAGGGATACCCAGCATGGCTGCATGGGTTTTGAGTTCTACCTCAGCCCATGCTCAGGACTCCAGGTCATTTCCAAGCAAACAGTCTACAGGGATATTTGAGGAGACCACCACCTGTTTCAGGCCATTGACCCCTCCCCACTCTAAAGTTACCATAGCCATGGGATGCACTTTAGTCTGATTGTCAGCGTTGGTGACTGGACAAGTTTGTCCAGCCAGGTATTGACCAGGGGAAACCAGTTTCTCTGTCACCATGGTGACACTGGCACCTGTATCCCTCAGGCCTTCTACACTAGTCCCATTAATTTATAGTTGCTGCCTGTATTTTTGCATATTAAGGGGCCAGGCAGCCAGTGTGGCTAAGTCCACCCCACCCTCAGAGACTAATGTAGCTTCAGTGTGAACCAAACCCTGATGTGCTCTGGGCACACTGTTAATCCCACCTGGAGACTGGCTATTCCAGTGTTAGCTGGAGTAGAGTTTGAAGTGGAACCTTTCTTGGGACAGGCCTTGTCTCCAGTTTGGTGTCCCTGCTGATTACAGCTACGACACCAGGCCTTTTTGGGATCAAAGTTTTTACCCTTGTACCCAAAATTGGATTGTGAAGAGGCTTTGGACCCTCCCTCCTGAGCAGGTTTTTGGGGCCCTGTAGAAGACTCTTTACTTTTTCCCTTGGATGTCTCAACACTCTTTCCCTGGGGAGTCTTTGTGACCCCTTTCTTTTGGTCACCCCCTGTGGAAGTCTTGGTCACCCTAGTCTTGACCCAATGGTCTGCCTTTTTTCCCAATTCTTGGGGAGAAATTGGTCCTAGGTCTACCAGATGCTGATGCAGTTTATCATTGAAACAATTACTTAACAGGTGTTCTTCCACAAATAAATTGTACAGCCCATCATAATCATTTACACCACTGCCATGAATCCAACCATCCAGTGTTTTGACTGAGAAGTCAACAAAATCAACCCAGGTCTGGCTCGAGGATTTTTGAGCCCCCTGAACCTAATCCTGTACTCCTCAGTTGAGAATCCAAAGCCCTCAATCAGGGTAGCCTTTATGAGGTCATAGGATTCTGCATCTTTTCCAGAGAGTGTTTTCCAGTGAACATTTCCCAAAGGAGAGCACCCCAGTGAGATCTGTCTACTTTTCTGGTTGCACAAGCCCTCTCAAAAGCTGTGAACCATTTGGTGATGTCATCACAATCTTCATATTTAGTTACAATCCCTTTAGGGATTTTCAACATGTCAGGAGAATCTCTGACCCTCTTTATGTTGCTGCCACCATTGATGGGACCTAAGCCCATCCCTTGTCTTTCCCTTTCTATGGCTAGGAGCTGCCTCTCCAAAGCCTATCTTTTGGCCATCCTGGCTAACAGGAGGTCATCTTCATTGAGGCTGCCCTCAATGCTTGCAGTGCTGTTGGACTCTCCTGTGAGAGAAGCAATATCTCTGACTATCACTTGTGGAGACAGGGTTTGAGAAACCCTGGGCTCCCTATCTAGGACTGGAGGTGGGAAATCCTCCAGGTCACTAGTGTCCCCCTCTGTGAGGCCATCATCAGAGGGGTTGTTTTTAGCAAACTCTGACAAAAGCTCCTGGAGCTGTACATTGGTAGGGTTTGAACCAGTCTTTATCTTTTTGATTTTGCAGAGAGACCTTAACTCTGACATCCTAAGATGCAGGTAAGGGGTGATGTTGAGTTCCATCACTATCTCTTCTGCAGCAGACATTATGTTTCTATAAGTTGGAATACTTTTTAAGAATCTAAAACTATCTCTAGAACTTAATTCAAACTTTTACAAAACTTTTAAACTCTAAAAGAAATGCTAACAGGGACAACACTAGGCCCTAGCAGGACTTTTAAAAATTTAGAAAAATAGCTCAAATTTCAAAAATCAGTTTCTAATGACAATTTTTGGAATTTAGTCATGTGATCAGGTATTGGCTGAGTAGTCCAGCAAATGCAAAGTCTTGTACACCACCGCTGATCCACCAATGTAGGAAGTTGGCTTTGTATGTACTATTCCAAAGTAAGAAATAGCATGCACAGAGTCCAAGGGTTCCCCTTAGTGGTAAGATAGTGGCAAAAAGAGATAATTCTAATGCTATATTTTGTGGTAGTGTGGTCGAGCAGTAGGCTTATCAGAGGGTAGTGTTAAGCATTTGTTGTACACACACAGGCAATAAATCAGGAACACACACTCAAAGACAATTCCATTCCAGGCCAATAGGTTTTTGTATAGAAAAATATATTTTCTTAGTTTATTTTAAGAACCACAGGTTCAAGATTTACAATCAATACTTCAAATGAAAGGTACTTCACTTAAGTATCATAGGAACTTTGAATCAGCAAAATAGCATGTACAGTTTTGGCAAAAATGGCAATAAGCTATTTTAAAACTAGACACACTGCAAATTCTAACAGTTCCTGTGGGAGGTAAGTAGTTGTTAGTTTTGCAGGTAATTAAACCACCTACAGGGTTCAAAGTTGGGTCCAAGGTAGCCCACCGTTGGGGGTTCAGGGCAACCCCAAAGTTACAACACCAGCAGCTCAGGGCCGGTCAGGTGCAGAGGTCAAAGTGGTGCCCAAAACGCATAGGCTTCAATGGAAAAGGGGGTGCCCCGGTTCCAGTCTGTCAGCAGGTAGGTACCCGCGTCTTCGGAGGGCAGACCGGGGGGGTTTGTAGGGCACCGGGGGGGACACAAGTCAGCACAAAAAGTACACCCTCAGCGGCACGGGGGCGGCCGGGTGCAGAGTGCAAACAGGCGTCGGGTTTACAATGAGTTCAATGGGAGACCCAGGGGTCTCTTCAGCGAAGCAGGCAGGCAAGGGGGGGGGCTCCTCGGGGTAGCCACCACCTGGGCAAGAGAGAGGGCCACCTGGGGGTCGCTTCTGCACTGGATGTCGAATCCTTCAGGTTCTGGGGGCTGCGGGTGCAGTGTCTTTACCAGGCGTCGGGTTCTTAGAAGCAGGCAGTCGCGGTCAGGGGGAGCCTCTGGATTCCCTCTGCAGGCGTCGCTGGGGGGGCTCAGGGGGGTCAACTCTGGCTACTCACAGGGTCGCAGTCGCCGGGGAGTCCTTCCTGTAGTGTTGTTTCTCCGCAGGTCGAGCCGTGGGCGTCGGGTGCAGAGTGGAAAGTCTCACACTTCCGGCGGGAAACGTGGAATCCTTTTAAAGTTGTTTCTTTGTTGCAAGTTTTGGTTTCTTTGGAGCAGAGCCGCTGTCCTTGGGAGTTCTTGGTTCTTTTAGATGCAGGGTAGTCCTCTGAGGCTTCAGAGGTCGCTGGACCCTGGGGGATGTGTTGCTGTTGCAGTTTTTCTCGAAGTGGGGAGACAGGCCGGTAGGGCTGGGGCCAAAGCAGTTGGTGTCTCCTTCTTCTCTGCAGGGCTTTCAGGTCAGCAGTCCTTCTTCGTCTTCAGGTTGCAGGAATCTAGTTTCCTAGGTTCTGAGGGGGCCCTAAATACTCAATTTAGGGGTGTGTTTAGGTCTGGGGGTTAGTAGCCAATGGCCAGGTTGCATTCAGAAACCAGGCAAAATTTGGGGAGGTACTGCAATAAGGGGTCAGTTTCCCACACCAACCCACACAGCAGGGTACACCCTCAACCCTACTTTCTCCCCCTGACATCAGGATCACCACCACCGACATGACCTGCGCACATGTTCCGACCACTACATCATCCATTTCAAGATACCCGCCCAGCAAGCCACACCACCAGAAGAACCCAAAGCACCATCAATACACTGGAATAAAGTATCCAAAGAAAACTGGACCAAGACCCTAAAGGAAAGCTCACCCAACCACACCACAACCTCAATGTCGACACCAAGTTCTTCAATAAATGTCTCACTGATTGAACCACCCACTCCCGGCAGAAATAAGACCCCCAAAAATAACAAACAACCCAGCAGGTACACAAATGACCTCAGGGAGTCCAAACACCACTGCAAACAACTTGAGAGAAGATGGAGACTCAACACAGATACCACCTCTAGATCCACCTACAAAGCCGCCGTCAACCTCTACTAACCAGTACGAGATACAAGACAAGAGGCCCTAACTCTCAGACTCAAAGCCAGTCCCAACAACACAAAAGAACTCTTCACTATCATCAAGGAGTTCTCCAACCCTGCTGCTGCCAACAACATCAACCATTCCAAGCACTCTGCAATGACCGCTCAAACTACTTCAAACAGACGATTGCCAACATCCACAACATAGTCGACCCACAGCATACCAATACAAACGCTCAGCAGGACACAAGATTCCCAAGATCTACAACATATTTGACCCATGGCATATTGATACAAACTCCCAACAGGACACCTCCTTCATTGCCAAACAGCAGCTAAGTAAATGGAAGCCCATCTTGAATGAAAACACCACCACCCTGATGAATACCATCCTCTCAGGAGCCACCTCCGACCCATACCCTCACTTAATATACAACCTTGGAAAAACGATTATCCCCCCAGCACTCACCACTATCAACAACACCCCAATAATCACTGCCACCTTCCTATCTTGCTGAAAAATTGCAGAAATCAACGCCCTATTACAGAAACCTACAGGAGACCCCAACACTGCCAGTAGCTACGGACCAATCTCACTCTTGCCTTTTCCAGCTAAAGTCATCGAAAAAAACCATCACTACCCAACTCCCACACCATCTTCAACTCCATCAACTCTAGACAGGTCTCAATTTGGCTTTCGCGCTCACCACAGCATGGAAACAGCCCTCATTGTGGCCACCAATGACATCAGAAGCATCCTCAACTTCGAAGAAGCTGCCAATCTCATCCTCCTTGATCTCTCCGCAGCTTTCAATACAGTCTCTCTAAACTCACTCATGAAAAAGCTTCAGCACTTGGGTATCTGCGGACTGTCCCTCAAGTGGATATTCTCCGTCCTCACAGACAGAACTCAAGTGAGTGAGACTTCCCCCGACACCTCAGAACCCAAGAAACTCATCTGAAGAGTCCCTCAAGGATCGTCGCTTAGCCCAACACTCTTCAACGTCCACATGACACCCATCGTGGACATGTTCAGACCCCACAGCATCAACATAGTATTCTACGCCGACAACACACAGCTCATAATCTCCCTTACTGACTCAACCAGCACTGCCAAAGCACATTTCACCAAGTGCATGAGTAATGACACTGCGTGGATGGAAAACAGCTGCCTCCAGCTCAACACAGACAAAACCGAAGTCCTCATCTTCGGCAACAACCACTCCCCTGGACACCTCTTGGTGGCCCTCCAAACTTGGCCCTCCACCCACCTTTGCAGACTATACCAAGAAACTCCTGGTCATCCTGGACACCAACGTCTCCATGGACAGAAAGATCAAAACGCCATTGCCTCATGCTTCCACATCCTGTGAATGATACGCAAGATTTTCTAGTGGATCCCACTTAACACCAGACAGTCATCTAGACTCTTATCACAAGTAGGCTTGACTATAGAAATGCCCTCTACTTTGGAATCACAGCCCATGTTGTACGCCAACTCCAAACCACCCAGAATGCCAGCAGACTCATCCAGAACATTCCACAAAATAACCAAATCCCTCCACACCTCAACAATCTCCACCAGCTCCCAATTCAGGAAAGATGAAAGTTCAAGCTACTTACCCATGCCTACAAAGCTCTCCAAAACACTGGTCCAGCGTACTTCAACCACCGTCTAAACTTTCTACCAACCCACCCCACCAGACATCATATATCTGGATCCCAGGCAAGAGCACACGTTCCTCGCATCAAGAAAACCAGAAGTAGAGGGCGCTTCTTCTCGTACCTCACAGCTAAGACCTGGAATAACCTCCCACAACACCTCAGAACTGCCCCCTCCCTCATGGACTTCCAAAAGAACTGCAAAACATGGCTCTTCCACTCAAAAAACACTCCTCCTCCTCCGCCTCAGGTCTGCCCTACCCAGCACCTGGATGCCCTCACGGATGATTAGCCGTGCTCTACAAATCCAAATAACATAACCTCACTCCTGGCTCTAGCAATCTATAATTATTCTACATCTGACCTTGCATATATCCTCTCTCGACTTTTCAACCCATCCTCATCACCCTCGCCTCTTTACCCTACTCCTTTAAACATGTAATATCACTTCTAAATCTGCTTGATGCAGAGAAAACTGTTACGCCCCACAATACCTCAATCCCAAGAAACCTCTTCACCTACTACAGTTGCCCTTTTACCATTGAAGATGACTCATCAATTCTCTAGTGCTATCATTAAAACAAGATGCCTGTGCAACGACGTCAATACAATCTACAATCTTTAATCAGTCTTGGACAAAGACTTACTTTCCCTCACTGAGACTTGATTAAGAGATGACACTGGACTGATTTTACAAAACGCCATCTCCACCAGGTACAAAATACTCATGAGAAGTTGCACAATGAAGAAGACTGAAAGATGAGTAGCAGTCATCCACAGAGTTCACAATGTACAAAGTCAATTTTACACTCCACTGCCCCAGAATGCAAACAATGCTCATCCAGTGATTCAGGACCCTCGTTTCTTCAGATCTACAGACCTCTCTCTTATAATCCCACATTTCCTGACCACTTGAAAGACTTTGTCTCTGAAATCTTGCTAAAATATCCCAATTGCAGCATACTGGTAGACTTCAATACCTGTTTAAAAACCCAAATTGACCACATTCAAATGCCTGCTTGTAGGAAGCTGGCTCTTTATATAGTGGACCAAAAAGAGGTACACTGTGTAGAAAGTCCAAGCAAACCACAGAGGAATTACAGGGGCACAAATGACACCCCAAATGCTCTCTTTTGTGGTAGTGTGGGTGAGCAGTAAGGCATATCAGAAGGTAGTGCTGAGCATGTATTGCACACACAAAGGCAGTAAGTGAGACACACACGTAATAAAGAAATCCAACACCAATTTATTAAAATAACACATACTTTTATATAAATTTTGATACTAAGATCATTGGAATCGGTGAGTACTTTTCGAGGTATGACTTTTTACAGTTTTCAGAAGTTGACACTGCAGTTTATGGAGCAGTAATGTTATCCTATGGGGGAAAACATATACTGCAAATGGGTACTTAGCAGTGAGTTACAAGATCCATCTTATGAAGTTATGGTAAACTTAGGGCAAGGTCCAAGGCAGCACCAACAGGGTACTTCAGGAGGCACTGGGGCTTCCGGGTGCAGATGTGCTTTTCTGCCTTTGGTGCTCTAATGTAAAGAAACAGACACTGCATGTGACTAATTAGCAACAACTTACAGGACTGTTCTTCTAGTCTTGAGCTGAGTATGGGGCAAGGTCCAAGGCCACACCAAGAGTTCACCTCGGGGGTGGCTGTGGGGTGCCAAGGGGCAGAGGTGTGTTACAGTGTCAGGTGTCCCATTCACTTCAATGGAGACCGGTCAAAAAGAGCGTGCAAGCAGGGACCTGGAGGCCAATCTGAGGTGGGCTCAACCCTTGAGATCCTGGGGGACATAGGCACACTGTTGGCCCACTTGTCCTTGGGCTATGGGGCTTGGGTGCAGTGGTGTCTTTTAGTGTCTGGTTCCTCTGTAGTTGATACTACGGTTGGAGCGGGCAGCAGAAAGAGGCTTCAGGCGGCGTCAGGAAGTCCACTGTCGGTAAATTCAAGGTGGGCTTCATCTCTGGAGAACGCTGACACCATTGGCCCACTTCAGCTCAGGGTAGGAGACACCGGCGCAGTAATGCTGTCTGGCTTTGGGTTTTGCCATTCCTGGGTCCTCTCCGTTCTTCTTTGGTTTCCTGCAGATGCAGGGAAGCAGCTCCTCTGCTCCAAGGGATATTCTTCTTGTGATTTGTGAAGCACTGACAGCTCTCTGGGTTTCTAGGAGTCTGCACAATGGCAGGACATGTCAGTTGCTCCACAAGGGTTGGGTGCTGCAGACAGGCTGGCAGAGTTGACGCCAAGTCAGCACTCATCTTTGCCCACTCCTTTTTTATGTGTCCAGTGAAGACCTGAGGTCCTGATATCAGGGAGTCACCTAAATAATCGATTTAGGGGTGTAAAGGGGAGTGAAGGGAGTAGCCAATGGGCTACTCCTGGGGTCACTATGCCACCTAGATAACCACTTTCTTTGGTGGGTGGGCATCACCCTGTCCCAGAATTCCTAATTCTACCACACACAAAATAGTGAAATTCCTAAGGCTGTGTTTGTTTCAGGCTGGTCACACTAGAGGTGTGTCCAGCTACCAAATGTAACACGCCTCCTGCACAGCTAATTTTCCCATCTGTCCAAGTGCCAAATGGGCTCTGAGGAAGCGGGGGTTGGGAGTTCCCTTCTGAGGTAAGCCAAATCTGCATACCAAGGGTGGCGGGCTTCTTTGAAGCTTCCCTGCCTTGAAATGGAGATTTGCAGGTCATCCTGTTGGGAGAGGTGTGTTAACACCCCCGCAGATCAAGATTTGTTCCTGACCACCCGAGAGCAAAGGCTCTGACCCTTGGGGGTCCAAAAATTTACTGTTGGAGGTAGACTGGTGGCAATCAGTAACTCAGCCCACCAGCAGTTGGTAGGTTTGCAGGGGGCACCTCTAAGGTACTCTCTGGGCGCATGTATTAATAAATCAATCACTCGAATCAGTGAGAGTTTATTAATATAACATGCTTGATACCAAATTTCCCTATCTTCAATGAAGCCATCATCTAGCTGAGAAACTTGTATTGACCAGTCTCCAGCACATGCATTTAAAATGACTTTCCTGTTTACTTACTATGTCTAAAAATCGACAAAGACATAGTAGGGGCATATTTGCTCATGCAGATATGCCCTTATCTGTAATATAATGCACCCTGCCTTTGGGCTGTAAGTTGGTGTGACTTACAAATGTTATAGGCAATGTTAGGGGACATGGCACACAAGTGTGTGCCACGTCGTATTGTCACTTTTTGGAGCACCCTGTCACACAGCCTGCAGTGGCAGTTTGTATGTGTTTGGTGCTGGGTCCCTTGGAGTGGCCAAGTTATGCTGCAGCTCTTAGGGACCCTCTTTAGTACCTAAGCCCTAGGTACCAGGGGAACTATTTACTAGGGAATTACAAAAGGTGCTAAAAGCCTGGTCACTTGGGGATCAAGTGACCAGTGGTGTTGTTTTTGGGGAAGGAACACTGGTACTTGGGACCTGGTTAGCAGGAACCCAGTGCACTTCAGTCAAAGTTGCACAAGAAACCAAGCAAAAAGTGAGTGGGCTTCTGCAACTAGAACCCAGTTTCCTACACTGCTACAAAGCATGAAATGGCTCAGTGTACCTCAGATGGTCTCATGCCCTGACTAGACAGCTGAGCATACCTTCAGCACAATGTGTGACTCTAAGAAACCTATCACAGTTATTTAAAAGACAACTAATGACCAGGGTTAATCACACTATGATCAAAGTCATACTCTATTGTCCCTCCACTTCAGCTACAGCCATACCAGCCAAAAGCATCTACCAGAGCATGAAAACAGCTACACTGCCATCTCCTTTGCTCAACTTATCTCATAATTTGCTGAGAAATCCAGCAATCTCAGTTGAACAGTTTCAATCACAGGCTAAAATCAGTCCGCTATTACACTATCCCAACATAGACCACCACAAACCTCATCAATATTACAACACTGGTCGGATGTCGGGCACTGAAATCTCTAAAATCTAAAACAGATGGTCTCTGCAAAGACACAGGAAAAAGATAAACAACCCCAAGAATAACCTAGCTTTGCAACATAGCTCTAGAATCTGCAAAGTTGCAGTCAGAAAAATGAAAAGACTACACTACTCACATCATAATTATGGAGAACATGGTGAGTCAAGCAACTTAACAAGTTAAATGATAAATTCCTTAATACTACTCAACCTGGAAAAGAACCCTTGCTCGCTTGCTGATTACAGAATCTCCAAAGCTGAAGCAGGATAAACAGCTTACCTCACACATCGCCTCAACCTCTCAACCTTTTCACAACACAGTCTACTCTTCTTTACCTATTTACTGATGACTTCACAAAAGCTTGTGGTGCTTCAGCTAAACTTGAGCATCCCTGTCCAACCTGTATAGTGATATAGTAAAGGGCATCCTCATTAACACATCAGCTGCCATCCTGGTTGGACCTTGCAGTACTCCCTGGAGTCGAGCCTGTTCTTTAAAAAATATCAACCAATTGGCAATTGCCCTCTTCTAGGCTAAACTGATTGAAAGTTGAAAGAGCTCCTGATGCATATATATCAAGTTACATACAAAGAATAGTAATCTTTTCAACATCCAAAGAGGAATTGGCCCAGGTAGAACAAACCCTGTGCTTATAGCAGCATGGGTTAATATCAAGACCACAATGTTCTCTAAAAGCATAGTGGCATGTTTTCTATTGGATCGTTGTGCCACCTTTGATACAGTCCCACTCAGCTACTGTGAAGTAAATCTGTAGGAGTACAATGCTAGATTGCTTTCTACCTGATTAACAGATCACTCATTTTCTTTCATTCCCTTTATCTGCAATCGTCATTGCTTCACTACAAGCCCCTCCCCATGAATGTATACCTTAGACTACTGCCTGGGTTGATTCCTTCCTTCAATCTCAACTACTACAAATATATGTACAACACTCACATTATACTAAAACATTGAAGCCCATCTTAGTTACATTCCATAAAAAAGTGACCACCCATCCACTGTTTACCAAAAGAGATTGGGGGACCTCCTAAGCCCTCATAGGTATGGAATCTAAAACTCAAACCTATCTATGATCCCTTAAGAAACTTAGGGGGTCATTCTGACCCTGGCGGTAAAAACCGCCAGGGCCAACGACCGCGGGAGCACCGCCAACAGGCTGGCGGTGCTCCCATGGGCATTCTGACAAAGGCGGTACAGCCGCGGTCAGAAACGGAAAACCGGCGGTGCACCGCCGGTTTCCCGCTGCCCTGGGGAATCCTCCATGGCGGCGCAGCTTGCTGCGCCGCCATAGGGATTCCGAGCCCCATACCGCCATCCTGTTCCTGGCGGTTTTGCCCGCCAGGAAGAGAATGGCGGTATGGGGTGTCGTGGGGCCCCTAGGTCAAGTAGCAACCGCAATTCTTGAATAAACTGTGCTATAACCCGTAAAAGCCAAAAGCGCCAACCTGAGGTATATGGTCACGCTGGACCAGGACAGAGTCAAAAATTCAGGCCGATCACGATGGAGCACAGGCCGGCTACAGGGACCTAGTTAGGCTTGCTGTACAAAGTATCTTAAATCATGACTGGAGCATTACGGTAACCTGAGGCGAAGAAGTGTCACGCAGTTGAAGCAATGCATTGGTTCTGAGATGCGGTGAGGCTGTAGTGTGAGGTCCTGTTCAACAACGTCAAGGATCTCGTTGACAGGCTTTCAATGCGAAGTCCAGGCATCGGGGATGCGGTGGGCAGCTGAGGAGCTGCACTGGTTCGGAGGAGCTGCTGGGCTGCAATGCTGAGGCTGGTATCATAGTCAAACTGCCATCAACAAGGTATGCGTGGACCTGGGCCAGAGATGCACCATGCCTTCGACAATGCGTTGGTTCTGAGGACTGCGAGTATGATGCAGGCCTTCTGCGTCTGGCCCAATCCATGCAGCAGCAGCAACACGTCTGTTCTGCTCAAGGATCTGCTCCTCAGCAGAGAAGTTGCATCAATTCTGCTGGTAAGCACCTTAAGCCCACTTCCAAAGGTCCCGGACTAGGGAGGGGCAGCTTGGCAGGGTACACTCACAAATGGCAGAGTCCAGGTGCAGAAGTAGGGTGGTTGGAAGGCTTTTGTGTAACAGAGATTTCATTTCACTAGGCCAGCCAACTAGTCCTCGGAACCACTCTGGGTTCTGAGTTGGAGAAATTGAGGTCCAGTCCTTCTCACTCCCAGGCAAGAGGCCAGCTGGCAACAGGAAGCAAGAGCACCAGAAGTTCAGCAGAGTGCAGTCCAGCAGAGTGGTCGTCCATGAGCTGCAGAGCAATCCTTCTTCCTGGCAGAGTATCCACAAGTACAGAAGTGTACCAACGTGGTGGTGTCTGAGGTTCTCCTTTTATACACTTTTATACACAATTGTGCCTTTGAAGTGGATAGAAACTTCTAGAGGCATGCCTTTGAAGCACACATGTGCCCTGCCTTCCCTGCCCTGGCTCCAGACTAACTACAGGGAGTATGCAGCCCTTTCTGTGGAGACAGGACACATCCTATTCAGGTGTAAGTGAGGCTGGGTACAGCTCCTCCCATCCATCCTTGGGAGGAGGAGGAAGCGCTGGATCCAGCCAGTAATGGCCCATTAAGTCACACCTAAGCTCTCATTATATGTGGCTTTCTAGGAGGAATACACAAAGCCCAACTCCCGACTACACCAAGTCATGCGACCAGAGACAGGATGCAGGCACCAAATGTCTAAGGCAGGTAAATGCCAACTTTTTAAGAGTGGTATTTTCAGAATTGTATTTTGAAATCTGACTTCACCACAAGTTAAGATTTTATGAACCAGTATCTCCTCCCATTTGGTAATTACAAGTATAAAATGTAATGATGCAACTCCACTGTTATCTCATGTGAGGGATAAGCCTTGCAGTAGTGAAAAACTAACATAAATGTTTTCCATTACCAGGACACGTAAAACTTAAAAGTGCATTTCACACTTTTTAAATACTCTGCAACCTGCCCTTGGGGCTATCTAGAGCCTAACTTAAGGGTGACATACGTATTAAAAAGGAAAGTTTGTGCCTGCCAAAAGGTTTATTTTGCCAGGTCGACATGGCAGGTAAAACCTGCCCAAACAGACTCTACAGTGGCAGGCCTGAGACATGCTTAAAGGGCTACTTAACTGAATCGCACAACTAGTGCTGTAGGCCACTAAGTAGCATTTAATTTACAGGCCCTGGGCACATTTAGTGCACTTTACTAGGGGCTTATAAGTAAATTAAGTATACCAATTGGGTCTAAGGCAATGTTGCCATGCTTCAGGAAGAGAGCACAAGTACTTTTGAACTGGTTAGCTGTGGTAAAGTTCACAGAGTTCTAAGTCCAAAACAAATTCATCAAAAATAGGAGTGAAAGCAAAAGGTTTGGGGATGACCCTGCTGAAAGGGCCAGGTCCGACTCACTTTAGTGGTGAAGAAAGTTTTATGTCATCTATGTTGTACGCACACTCTAACGGGGTTCATGCACATTATTTGCCTCCATGTTTATTTCTGGTTTTGAGTTCTGATAGGCGGCTGCATTTTAGCTGTTCTGGAGAGAGGCAAAGGAAAGGGAGAAGGTGAGAAATGTATGAGATTGTTTCCAATTTGCACAACTTTAAGAAGTGGATCTTTATTTTAAGTTAAATTGTCTGGGTCACAAGTACATAAAGCATGCGATTATAGAGCGTTGGTGCAAGGGGTGGGCGTTTAATATTCAATGCCTAAGAATACAAAAAAATGTTGTAGAATGTACATAGCATAAACTATCATGTAAAGAGGCACACAGTATGACTTTCTGACTGAAGCATGCAGGAGTGGGCTGTGGCAGAAGAACACGCATGAAACTCATGAGAATTGATTACAAATTGGCAAAGGATCTGGCAGAATGGAATGTTTTGCTCAAGACCCTGTATGACCCACCAGATATCGGCACGCCGTGAAAGCACTTAATGGTTGAATCTGTGAGGGGACTAGGGGGGCGAGTACAGTGCTTAAGATAGTGGAAAATGCAGGTAGACATACTGAGTCGAGTTAAAAACGGCAACTCACATTCAGAGCGTATATTCTGAACACGCTAGACTCCAACAAGAGCAGAAAATTCGTGTGCAGAGGCATGTACTGTGGGAATGAGGGAGAGTTGCCCTTGGGGTTTTTTGAGCTACATAAACCTGGGCGCAGTAAACAATACAACAGCAAATGCGGGTGGACTCTGGCGAGTATGATGTGGTGCTCTATGATGTTTCTATGAGACCACTGATGAAGCTAGGTAAATTATTTTTTCTCCGATGTATAGTGGACACCCATCTGATGTACTGGACTGTACGATGTAATGAATACGTGTGCATCTTATTGCTTATTTGAACGCTATTCCTCTTATCCATGATCGATTTATTTGTATTGAAACTTTGAAGAAGTTTGAAGAAAAACATAAGAATTTACACTATTATAAAAGACAATGGAACCAGTTCTCTAAAATGGCTGTAAACCTCCACCCGCAAGACTTTTTCAAGTCACAAAACTTTCCTGAAGTACGGCTGGAAAGCTACTCAGTCACAAGTTTAGAGACACATTTGTAAACAACGTTTTAATAGGGCTACTTTTTTTTTCTCCCACGGAAATAATTTTCTACATAGTGAAACCACTTTCTGTACACCCCAGCCTATTTGAGTGGAGGTGGCGTTTGTGCCCATTAATACAATGGGTTCTAATCTTTTCCTTGGCAGAAGTCACGGCCACATGTACAAGTATTAGGTTTTGCAATTTGCGAGTCACAAAACCTGATGTACAGGAGTGTCAATTACACTGTTTGCGATTCCCAAAGGGGTCGCAAATTACATATCTCATAACTATTCATGAGGTAGGTCGCAATTTACTACCTTCACAGGGATGGTGGCCTGCTGGGAACAGCAGACCACCGTGCCTGTGACTGCTTTTAAATAAAGCAGGTCTTTTTTGTATTTGTTTTATGCAGCCCGTTTTCCTTGTCCGTGGGACCACTGCCTGCTCCGAAAAAATATTTTCGCTACCATTTACTAAGGGGAAGGGGTCCAATGGGGACCCCTTCCCGTTTGCGAATGGGTTAGCACCAATTTGAAATTGGTGCCACTGTGATTGTTTTGTGACCGAATTCACAGTCCCAAAACAATCATACATCGCACTGCAACTCACAATAGGGAAGGGAACACCCCTTCTTAATTGCAACTCGCAAACCTATTTTGTGATTCAGTAAATAGATTACCGAATCGCAAAATAGGGTTTGTACATAACAAAATGCTTTTTTCTTGCCGCAAACGGCCTCGACAAGAAAAAAGCTACATACATGTGGCCTTAAATCTCTAACAATTTCTAAGGTGCTAAGGAAACACACACACTACTCACACATAATATTACATCATCATATAGTTATATAATGTGTGAGTATGTGGAGTCAAAACTTAAAGGTATCCTTCTGTAACTACATTACACTTGTAAGAATAGCCATTTCCATATTTAAATCAGATCTACATGCAGAAATAGCTTTGTGAATCAGGCTCACAAGTCCATGATTGTTGTGCAATAAGAAAGGATTTCCTCAATGAAACAACTCATTGGATGTTTCATATGGGATATTATATACCATAAGTGCATCAAGTAGAACACATATATGCCATGCCAATAAACAACAGAATTGAAGAGCCATGACCTAACAAAAACACAATAAAATAAATAGACAAGAAAAATGACCCCGAGACAAGACAACTATGCAGCCGTATAAAGTTAATATGAAGCTTTAAAATCGGATGCAAAGAGCAACGTTTTTAAGTCCTTAACCAATTAGAAAAGGGAGCTTACCAGGTGCAAAAGAGCAGGGCTTACTGACTTGCACTTTCTTAACTTGGGAAGTTGCCAAACAGAGAATGGAAGCCTCAGAAGAAAGGTAACCAGACTGAATAGCTTTTATGGCAAAGCACACAATCTTGATACAAAGTATGCAATCAAGATAGACACAAGTAGATTAGGTAGAAGAAACTTAACATGGTGGTATTCTGTGGCACATGTCAAGAGTTGGGAGGCACATGTAGAGGTGCAACCTTAAGGGGCATCTGCGAGGACCTAGATAGTGCAACCAAATATATTGCCTGCTCCACATGACAGGATCTCGACTTCAATCTTCATGCACAGTGACTACAATAAGATGCATTAGTGTGTGAGATGCTAATGTCAGTACTGACCCAAGGGACTCATCTGGTTACCAACAACAGAGTCAAAGGATATCAGACTATTGCAGTTAACAAACAGGAGGAAACCAACTGAAAGAGAAACTCAATTTTGGATCACTTAATGTAAGGCAGTATTCGGTCATCCAGTCATCAATAAACTTAAAGTAGTGCATCTCTGAAACAAAATGACCTGCAAATATATATTTGCATGGCTTATACATATTGCACAGAGAACTACACCTGAGCCACCAAGTCCTCCAAGGACTACATAAACAGATAGAATACCATGAGCATAAGAAAGGACCTCTGGAGGTACTCTGAATGGCATAAGGATATGACCTGACTTGTTTGCACCCTTTCTAACCTTCTGGTATCTTCCTCTTACTAACGAGTAGGAGATGAGCATTTCCTGGAAGATGCCAGGATCTTTCTGGTCCCTGGGGCCAAGGACTCCCAGACGAGTTCAAGTGCTTCTTCTTAGAGTCCTTTGAAGTGCCAAGAACACCTGACAGCAGCTTAGCCTGGCCTTTTATCATCAGGTCGCGAGGATCGCACTAGGGGCCCACCAGAATTCTGGAAACATCTACGATTGGGATACACCCATCTTGTTTATTCAGCACATGGTCAATTCTTAGAAACACTATAGTCTTCAACAAGTTCTTGGCCAAGCCCTTTTCTGCAATATAGCAAGGTGCACCAAATAGTTTATATGAATAGTCTTTTCCTCACCTGACCATTTTCCACTTATGGAAAAAATATAATTGTAGGCACCACAACTCTGGAGGCTCACATTTGACTGACCAATATAAGCAATCTTTGCCCTGGAAATAGACTTACAATGTAATTGTTCTAGTTTTCCTAGCCACCAAGTCAACTGTTCTCAAGCATCCTCTGAAACGGCAATATGGTCTGAATACCAAAGTACGTGACCTAGACTTCTGAAAATGACTGTAATGTAGTTGGCCAGAAAGTTAGCTTGAATTGAGTTTGAAAGCATGCATATCAGACTTGTCAGGTATTGCAGAGGAAAACCCTTTATGGCTAAGAGTCACACAATCTCCTGGTTTATGAGGCTATTTTGTCCTGATCTAGCCTGAGCAACCTATTGAAGAAATCACAATGAACCCAAGGAAACGTATGTTCCATGTTTGACCCGCAGAAGTTTACCACAAAACCTAGAATGTTAACTGAAGGTGAGAATGGAACTCGTGTGTGCCTTGGGAAAAACAGAATGTACTTTGGTAAATTATGGCCTGGATAATGTGTTTGTGTAAAAAGGCGATCTACTAGCCTCATAATCTTGATGAGGCAGTATGGGCTTTCTTAATTCCAAATTAAATGCACAGAAACTAAGAACTGCAGGAAACACCTTTGATCAGAACAGACTGGGATCAGGAAGTAGGTGCCCTTGAAGTCATGTCTTGCCATCCAGTTGCCCAAAGCCAGTTTATCTTGGGGAACTATTTCGTAATGATCAGCCACCCAACCTGTTGCAGATTAATATCCAGTTTCAAGCTTTTTTGGTTCCTTTTCACCAAAGAAATATAAAACCAAAGCACACAGTAGGGGGCGTGCTAGTTTGTTCCTTTTGAAAGCATCTCTTACATCTCATAATGATCAAGTTTCTACTTTTTGAAGAAAAGACAGAGAAGGTGCGTAATGGGTATTTGATTAGGAGTTTAGAAAAACTCTGTACATTAATTGAACACTTTCAAGAACCAAAATACTCAAAGCTAAAGTATATAGATCTAACAACCAATGAAGATGCATATTTTGTCTGCTCCTTGAGGGGAAAGTCTTGAGAACACCACTTTCGCAGCAGGAAGTCAAGGAACATTTGCTTGAACAGTAAGTAGACTCGACTTATTTGTTCTTTGCCATGGTGGGTTGTCCTTAGGATTCGGTCTGTGATCTCCCAAATGTGGCCCACATGTGGCAGAAGCCGGTGTCAGCTCACAAATGTAAAGGAGGTGGACAATTCTGGTATGTTTTGCCCAAAGAATGACCTCAATTTCTCATGGAAAGGTCACTAACACCTGTATTGAAGAGGTTGTGGTGGGAAAACTGGGCGTCATATCAGGAAGAAATGGTCTTGACATATTTACCAAGCTGGGTGATGAATAAAACACCTAAGAGGATGCATCAAGGATAGTATCTTTATAGTTCACGACATCGAGCTTCTACGTCACAATCAGCTGAAAAGATTAGTCATAAAAAAGGCCAATTGGCTGCCATCACATTGATCTATTATTGAACTGTGATTTGGCCACACCTTGCCTTGGGCACTTAGTACTGAGTTCTGTCCAGCGTGTGGTGGGATGTCCTATGTGCGGTTCCTCAGTAAGACTCTAAGGGGAGAAAAACCTTGAAGGGCTTTGCGCTCAACCCTGAGGTTCGAAGAAGCCCAAAGAGAGGGGAAGTATTGTTATTACAGCGCTCATAAGGAAAATCTCAGTGGAAGGATTTCTGATGGACACATCTACCTGTTGGTTCTTCACATTTTGAATATCGCCATGTGCCGGCTTGGACTTGAAACTTTTTGATAGCGCTCCCATGTTGACAGGGGGCATAGGTATATGCACTTCTCCACACGCAGCACCACATGACTTCACTGGAGCCATAAGAAGCCTCCAACAACATGCTGACATCAGTTCCCTTTTTTCCACAACTGTGACGCATAACAGTTTTTGTGAACTCTATGTTGGAAATTGTTGAGTTTTTTATATTTTTTGCTATATAGTACATTTTTGTGGGAGAATATCACCACCCCGAAAATCTGGATTTAAGCCCTGCAAGGACTGCAAGGGTCAGATGTTTATTACTGACCCTCATGGCATCTGCCTTTGGTGCTTAGGGTCGGAGCATGATGTTGATGCTTGTTGCATTTGTCAATGGATTAATCCAAAGGCTCTGACGGAAAGAGAGGCAAAGCTGTTAATGGCCAGTGGAAAACATGAGAAAAGAGGTTGTTGCAAATCTCATCCTAGGTCAAAGTCTCCATTTCCTTGTTCATCAAAGTCAGCGAGGAAGAAACATAAGAAAAGGGGATGCCATGGTTTTGAAGGCTAAGTTGCCAAAGTCAGTGTCTCCACATCTGACTTTGGAGGAGGGCAACACTCTGGTTCCATTTCCGGTGCCATTTCCTGCATCATCTTCGGCTCTGGCACCACATCCGACTGTACGTAATTCTTGGATCCGGTTCCTCAATCTCAGCAGTAGCAGCTGTGGACCCTGGTCACTTTTTGAATGCTATGTTTAACATCTTTAATAGGATGATGACTGCATCTGGTGTGCCTGGGGGCCCCATAGGTCCTTTGGTTTATTCTCCGGGATGTGTTCCAGCACCTTACCAGCAGGTGGCTTTTATGCCTTTCATGCCGTTGGCCCACGCTTCCTGGTAAACTCTGGTGCCGGTGGACAGTCTTGGAAAAAGCACTCCATCTCCTTTGATCCTTCTACCTGTAAAGGTGTCGCCGGTGCCACAAGTGACTCCTCCTGTACTGGCTACCTCTGTTACTGACTTTGCAAGCTTCAACTCCAGTGCCTCTTCTTGCATCTCCAACACCATTGCTGACATAGCTGATGCCGCAACATAGGTCAAGAAGAGAGCCCCCACTGCTCACAGGAGAGGGGCAGTGTTTCTAAGGTGAGAAAGATCCCCAAGAAGAGGAAGAGTCTAAAATAGTTTATCAGCCCTTATTAGACCCAGACTGACTGAGGTATTCATCCTTCTTCATTATCACCTGAGCCTTTGTTGCCCTTCAATTAGGCCTTAACAGAGCCATCTTTAGACATTTATCCTCTGCTGTTTCTAGGCCAATAGCCAGAAGGTGTAAACTAGCTCCAGGAGATCCTCTCTTTTTTATCCTGTCATCCTTCACCTGGGAGTTTAGTTGTCCAGTCCGCATATACAAAAAAGTTGACCCCTGGATCTTTTTCTTCTTCGCCTGCAGATAGAGAATCCCAGAAGATGGAACAGTCTGCAAAAAAAGGTTTTCTCATCTGGCAGAATGGCACTAACATCTGAAAATGTAACCTGCCTGATTGGTCGCTACATTCATGCACTGCTGGATTCCCCTAATCCTGTTGTTCCGAAATTACCTGAAGATGTTCAGGGAAATTTTTCTGAACTTTTGAGTGATTATACAGCGAGAGCTGGATACAGTGGATTCTGTAGCTAGAGAAAAGGGCACTTCAGTTTCTACCAGATGGCATGGATGGCTGGGATGTTCTGGGTTTTCTCAAGATATGCAGAACTCTCTGATGGATTTGCCCTTAGGTGGCTTTCGTTTGGTGCCAAAGAAGATTCTGAACATTTAAAAGAGAGCAAGGCAATAGCTTATTTTTTGAGTCTTCAGTCTCAGCCCAAGAACTCTGGGCAATTTAAAAGATTCTGAGGTTTTCCCAGAAGCTTTTCTTTTTGTGGGTGATAGCAGCATTAACAGCAGTCATCGAACCCCCTCTATAGAGGTTACAGGGTGTGTGTGTGTGTGTGTAGGTAGACATTGAGCAGTTCCCCTTGCCCCATCTTCCTTCACATCCTCTTCCTTCTCTGTCAGCATCAACAGTGACAGGAACTTATCAAACCAAGGGTATGGGAGCCCTTCCTTGAGGACTCCGAATGACATTGGTTGGATACGTTTCTGTTGCTGGCACTAGGCCCAACCACACAAATAGCACAGCATTTTTATTGGCAGAAGTGGGGCAATGCTGAGTGGTAGGAATTTTGTGGATTCCTGCAGATTCTGGAAGTATCCATCACAGAAATGTTTAGTCAACATTTGAGGTTTGCAGGGCATTGTGGGTAAGAAAATGGTGTGGGGTGAATGCGAGGCACACCACCTTGGACTCCCCCAGGTGTCGAGTTTTTAGAACTGTCTGGGTATGGTAGGGTTTTGCAGGAGGCAGCTTAACCAAGCCCAAAATGTACAGCTGTTCACCATTGCAGATTGGCCTAAAAATAAGGCCAATCTGCCCCTGGGGAGGAAGACAATAGCCAAAATTATTTTCCAAATATTGGGTGCAGGCCACTCCCCAAAAAAACCCTGGCGTCTAGTTGGGTGGATCCCTGCTTAGTGTTCACCCTCCTTGGGCAATCCCGAAGCAGGGATCCACTTGGGGAAGGTACCATTGGGAAGTGGAGATTCTCCCCCTTTTAACAATACCTCTCCCATCTACTTTGGTGCATAGGGGCCTCTCCGAGCACCAAAGCAGTGAAAGTGAAATGAGACAAGAAGCTCATTTTAATTTCACCTTCAATGTAATGACATCAGCGTGTCGTGCACGTGATTGTCATTACGTTGAAACCAAAAAAAATGCCTTGGGTGGCTGGGGAAGCAGTTCTCCATCTCTCGAGGTGAAAAAAACAAAACATTAAATCCCTCTGCTGTTTACAGCAGAGGGATTTGGTAGTCATGTGATGAGGATGGAACAGTTCCGTCCACAGCACACGACCACCGTGGCTGAGGACATAACCGTTCTGTCCTCAGAACTGAACAGGTTACACATCTGTCTTCTGCAGGTGGCTACCTGGATGAGCAACAATTCTCTGAAACTAAATGAAGACAAGGCAGAGGTTATGTTAGTGGGCAATAACCCTTATCTTTGATGTCCGCATCACTGGACAGATATCCTTGGAACTCCTCCAGTTCCTGTCTTCATGGTTAAGGACCTGGGTTTCTGGCTTGATGATGAGCTTTCAATGAAACATCAAGTTTCAAAGGTAGCTTCTCCCTATTTTGGTGTCCTAAGGTGGCTTAAGACAATTTTTTGGTTACTGCCTGTCTCTGCCCAGCGAGCAGTAATTCAGGGTCTGATTCTGTCCAGATGGTACCATGGCAACATTATTTATCCTAGTGCCTCCAAGGCATCAATCAAATGTCTGCAGGTTGTCTATAATGCTGCTGCTAGGTTGCATTTCTGTCTCCCTAAGTATTCTTCCATGTCCGGTCTTCTTCAAGACCGCCACTGGCGTCCGATGGATCAACAAATCCAGTTCAAAGCACTATGCTACATGTACAAAGTAATGTCTAATTCAGGTCCACATTACTTAAGCTTGTTGGTGACACGCTACTGTCCCAGCTGTTCCCTTTGTTTGGCAATTGTAATCTCAGTACAGTTATCAGGATGAGAAAAAGTCATTAGGGCAGCTGATCTTTCTCCTGCCTGGGTACTAAGCAGTGGAATGCATTACCCATCTTAATGAGAACATGACAATCCCTTTGTGTGTTTCAGAAACTTCTGAAGACCTCCCTCTTCTAACTCAGCTCCTGGTACTTCATTCTTTGATGCCTTACGATACATGCCTAGTGCTGGGAAACCCTAATGGGTAAGCTCTATGAAACTACATAATAATAATAATAATAATAATAATACTAACTCATGCATTATGTAAGTTGTTGTGAAACTACAGTATCTATCTAAACGTGTAGCAACACATGCATTATTTGTCTTTAAGAAAATATCACAATTAAAGCAGTCAGAAAAGAGAGTAGATTGAACAAACTTTATTTAAATAAAAACATTAACAATATAGTAAACTACATAAATATGATTTTCACAGATGTGTCACAACCGAGAGAGCAGGATAGTGAGCAAAATGTCACTATAGAAGATCCCTGTAATATAGAGGAATTCCCAGAATTATGTACCACACAGACACATGAAGTACTATCTAAAAAGAGAGCTACAGTTTTACTGCTCCCTAACTTCGAAGATGTGACAGATGAACCAACCACAGGCAGGTATAACAGTCCAAAACCTCAGTGAGGGAAACAGATGTGTCGCCGGGTATGCAGCATTGTTGCAATGCCAGCCCTTCTCATGGTACTAGTGTTTTTCACATGGATTAGACATCTGAGCTGTTTGGGGGGTCAGAGGCCTCTGTGCTTTCTCTGCAGCACCAGCAAGCGAGAAATCTGAAATGTGTAAATCAACAAATGATGAGTATGAATTGTACAATGTCACAATTGATTGATGGCCACAAAAGCTATAGGAAATTAGTGGAGGATGGGCAAAATATGCTGAATAAAAACTTTGCCTAACTCACAAACTCAGTGGACAAACTCACCACATCAATACAACAACACCATTGAATGCAAAGACGTAGGGATCACCAGCATATGTTGTGGTTTAATATATTGAGCGATCAATCAACTGCGTAGCACAGGCCAGTAACACACTATCCAGGCACACTGTAAATATACAAACACAGATGGGTCACTGCTGTATAGACGTGGCACATGGATTAGTGCAGGCAGCATCTGTTTTGGAAAATATGCAAACCAGTAGTATAACTGGACCTGCAGTTTTAGGGGTAGATGAGAGTGAAGAAGCTCAAGTCTTAGTAATCTCTCAGTCCCAGTTGTATCCACCTTTAGGCACGTCCACAGACATACATCTTCTACAGATGTTTGTTCTACTCCAGTAGCATGTAATGCAAATAAAAAGCAGTGCAAGCAGATCAAGAAGAAAGCATTGATGTTTGTCTTATTTCTCATATGTCACTTACTTATGAGTATGTCATACTAACAAATAACATAGGATAGGACAACATTGTGGCATTATACAATTTATTTTTTTATGCAGAATACTTAACTATTATGATGCTGTATTAAAAGGATTTTTTCTGTTCAAAAGCATCACAAACAATTATTATTATATATCTACATACTTTCCTTTATTTTTATTTTCATGAAACATATTGTTTGTCATCTCTGCACAACGAGTTCTCCCCTCAGCAGCAGCTGATCCATCCAGTTGGGATTATACTTGTACTATTCCTTCCCCAGGATCAGAATCCGATTCTTTTTTCCACATTCTGAACACCCCTTCTCATGGCAAGATTATGCAACATTGCAAATGTAGCTGTGATTTTGCAACGTATGTATGGACAGTAGTGGAGGACTTCACCACTATTTTGCAGACACCGAAAGTGTGATTATAGTACTCTAAAGGTCCTCTATAACATAGTGTGAGGTTCCTCTGTTCACTCCTTGTACTTGGGTTCAAATACGGTGGTAAGATCCAAGGTCATAATACTTATAGACGGTCTCCTACAAAAGCTTACCAAGTAGAAAACCATCACCAAAATCACCTTGAGACATCCTATTATGTATCCCAGGGAGTTGGAACATATAGGAATCGTGAGTGCTGCCTGGAAATCAGAATACAAGGCCTGTAATTATACAGGATGCATCACACACAGCATGTATATTGAGGGAGTGACTAGTTTTGTGGTTTCTATAGACAAATTCATTTGCTGATGGTGGACAGATTGCAAAATGTGTACAATCAACACATCCAATGCATAAGGAATATGTGCAAAACGATAAAATAACAGTTTGGTATGTTGTAAGTCCTGCTGAGATGTCACAAAATGTATATGATCATTAATTTTGGGCAACATTCCATCAAGAAACCTATGGAAAAAACATGACATTGCTCTTTGGGACACTCCTCTCTGCTGCTGCTTTACTCCTTGGTAACTTCCTGATGCTAAAAGGTGTAGGCAACACAGTACCCGCACATGCTGTGGAATAGCATTTTTTTCTGCCAGTGGGGGTCTTTAGCTGTGGATGTAAATCAGCAATTAAATCCAAAATGACCTGACTACTGAACCTGTATTTCTCAAATATCGCCTCCTCATTTTGATCAAACAGAGTTACTCTAACCTGAAAAATGGTTTCCTGTCTCCTTCTCTGCATATGTGCCAAAATCCTCATCCTCCTCGCCAGGACATACAAAGCCGCCATTGTGAAAGAGCCTGATGCATTTTGGGGCAATTTATATAGAATGCACCTGGTTTAAAGCTGATTTGATTTGGTGGTAATTGGATTTCCTAAAACTGCATTCTACAGCTAGTCGCAATTAGGAAATGCGTCATACATACAAATTGCGATTCACAATTTGGAAATCCCTATTTGTAATTCCTTATTTGGAATAAAAAAAAGTAGTGATTTCCAAAGGAAGGAATCGCAATTTGCGCTAGCCAAATTGTCTTTTGTACATGCCAAAGTGGGCTTTTGCATTTGCAAATATCGATTTAGACAATATGCCAATGCAAAAAACCTTTGTATATCAGGCACTAGATACTTTGAAGGTCTGATATTTTATGTTTTGCCCTCTCTTTGGCTCAGCAAGGCTGTGCAGTTGACACAGTTAAGGGCTATCTGTCTGCCCTTTCAGCGTTTCTCGGTTTGTATGTCGACAAGAATCTAGAATTAAGGCTGGATGACCTGCTTTTTGTGGATACATCGGAAAAATGAAAGGAAAGGCAGTTCAAAAAAGGAGTCTGCCAGATGGATCATCCTTTGTATTAAGATCTGCTATGCGATGGCTCACAAAGCTACCCCTGAAGGTATTCATGCTCATTCTACTAGAGCTAAATCTTCTACTTCTACTTTAGCTACAGGTTTCCCTGTAGCAGCTTTTGTAAAGCAGTGACTTGGGCTTCCATTCACACTTTTGTGAAACACTATTTGTATTAAAGCACCCTTTTTGGCATGGTTAGCCCACAGTTTGTGACTGGTATCTGATGTGATTTCGACTGAAAGTGCACTAGGTTCCTACTAAGTAAGTCACCAGTGCCGGATCTCTTTCCCAAAACCACATAGTTGTTTCCCCAATTGGCAAAACCTATACCACCCACTATAAGTCCCTAGTAAATGGTATCCGTGATACCTAGGGCCTGGGGTCCTAAAGACGGTCCCTTAGGGCTGCAGCACGAATTGTGCCACCCTAAGGGACCCTTCACCAAGCACATGACAGACTGCCATTGCAGACTACATGTCTTAGTGCAGACAAAAATGAAAACACATCGCACAGAGCCTGTGTGCCATGTCCCCTAACACTGCATGCAATATATCTAAGTCATCCCTCTAGCAGGCCTTACCGCGCTAAGACAGGGTGCATTATATTTCATGTGAGGACATATCTGCATGAGGCGATATACCCCTGGACACTGGTCAATACAAGTTCCCCAGCTACAAGATGGCTTCACTGAAGATAGGGATGTTTAGCATTAAACATTTTGCATTGGTGAACCCACACTGATGCCAGTGTTGGATTTACCAATATGTGTACACAGAGGGCAACTCAGAGATGCCCCCTGAAAATCTACCAACTACTTGTGTGTTGACTGACTGGGCCTGCCCATTTCAGACATGTTTCTGACCCCCTAAGGTCGGAGCCAGCGCTCTCGGAGGCCAGAGACAAAAGCCTGTTCTGCGCGGAGGCGATGAAACCTCCTCCAGACAGGATGGACATTCCAGGGCAGGAAGCTTCAAAGACCTAGCCACCACTGTAATGCAACCCAGGTCTCCCCAAATGGCGGAGATGACCAACCCTCTTGTCCTGACCCCACTTCTTGGCGGCAAGACAGGCGAGAAAATCAGTTACATTAGGAGGTGGGCCCACATCATGCCAGTCCCACTCCTAGGGTGGACAAGTTGAAGTGGACACCACTTTTTAAATTCCTCCATCTTGTTTTGGATGGAATTAGGCCTCTAGGGTCAGGGTTATGCCAGCTTCTCAGCAGAAGTGGTCATAGAGAGGGTGTAGTCACCCTAAAAGTAGGCAATCCATTGTCTGCCACCTGGCACTCCCTGTAATGCCCCTAAATTGAGTACTTAGGGGCCACCCCAGAACCCAAGACCTCAAAACCTGATGACCTAAGAAGCCCAAGGACACTGAAAAGTTGCATCAGCAGAAGAGGAGAAAAGAAGCAGCTGACCTGGTACCAACTTTGCCAGCCTGTCTGCAGCCCTCCACGGACTATGCACCACAAGACAGCTCGTCCTGCAGCTAAGCCTCCAGAAAGCCAGGAGGACTGCCTGCTTTCGAAAAAGACTCAGGACTCCCATGAGCAGTGGACCTGCTGCCCAATCAATTTTAAAGAAAGGACTCTGCAGCCTCCGGAACCGCAAAGACCCGACACCTGAAGTCACAACTGCACCCAAAGTCACTGGCCCAACTGAGAGTGGAGCTCCAGTGCCAACAAGGTTCCCCAACTCCCCAGAGTCCGAGTCCATCGTGGTTTCACCTTTCTTGGACTACCCAAAGCAAATAGGAGACGTTCAATATTTTCTTATCTAGGGTAGACAGGTGTTCATATCATATTTCAGGGGGCACATATGATGAACCGGCATAGCCATTAGGTCTTGCCTTTGGGACCTTATAAGAGTATAGCCAGAGCAATTGGCTTTGCCAATGTCTTACAGCTATGTTGTAGAGAATCCTAGAGAAAGAAAAGCACTATCCCAATAAAATTCTGGCAAGTAATAATGTGCACTTTACTGTTCCACTTGGCGCCAAGAAGCCCCAGAAACCTTTGGAACATCCATTTCAGTCACACTAACCAGCCCTCTACAAAGACCTTATAGGGATCTTACACTAACTATGAAATGCCTAGGGTTTAGAAACAATGCACAAACGGAGGCTAGCCTGCTTCTAAGCACTTCCAACTTCAACAGATTTAAAAATATATATATATCAATTAAATCATGATTCTGCTACTAACAAAATGTACAAAACCGTATCAGGATTTACAACAAACGAAATTATTCTGCACTCTCAGGGATACTAAAGGACACCTTTTGTCTGGTAAAACCTAATGAAATATGTCCAGGGGAGAAGTGCTCGGAATTACATACAAAAACGATTGTGGAAATATCGATTTTCAAGGTAATGGCCCATTCCATGGGAGAAACTGATATTCGTGCAGTAGTGACGCATGCACAAACTACCAAACTTCAGAGCATCAGTATTTTCAGGTTGTGTTCTCACAGTAGTATAAGGCAGACCAAATTGTTTTCAAAGGATCAATTTGGTCGTCTCTGGCCAATAGTATTAATGATAGTACAACTAGCATCATGCTTTGACAGATGAGTATTTTAATGCCTAGCTGCACTTATGCCGACTAGTGCATCTGCACGCGACTGGAAAATCATTGTAATGATAGCTATTACAACAGGGTTTGTCAAAAATAATAAAAAGCAAAACGTTGGCTGCAGTTACTGCTATATAAACTAAACAAGGCAACACATAATCTGTCTTAGTTCTCAGAGAACCACATTAAAACAATCTCCTCGAACTTGATAAAAGGTATATGTTAACAAAAAATATTTTTACTTCATAGCATCAGTGTGTACAACAAGTGCTCAACTAAAGAACAAGGCTACACATACAAAAAAAAGTTTGAAAAATAAATGAGTGAATAATTTACCTTCAAAGGGAGTGAGCTGGAATGCAGGAAGTGAAGCACCCACTCCCCTGCCCATGTTCCGATTAAAGCCAGATGCCGTCACGGGGGCTGGGGCCTGCTGTGTAGCTTCAATGAATGCAGGAGAGCGGAGTACGTTTCTATGACACCTTAATGAAAGTGCTCTCTTAGTGAGTGAGATGAAAGATATGTGTCACTTACAAAGGAGGGACAAACAGGTGAGTTTGAATGAGATCGGGGGAAGGTTGGAGGGTGAAGGAAAAGGCTTGAAAAGTTAATTTAAAATACTTGCCTGGTGACATGCGCGTAGCCCCTGTAATCTCAAGGAAAAGGAATGTAAAGGCTGCAGGGGAGATAGGGAGGGGTGGTATGCAAAAGAAAAGAAGCATGGGCTGTGTGAAGTGGGCAACACAAGCCAAACAAAACACAAACACAAGTGGAAAGTGCTGATTCAGAATTACAAGAGAGTGTGGGGTAACGGACAGAGCTGCTGACTTTGGGACTGGGGAACTGGGTTCGAGCCTCTGCGTCAGCTCTCCCAGTTCCTATGCCAATCAGAACAAATCAAATAAAAAAATGGCAATCTAAATAAAATACAGAAAGTAAACAACATTACAATTAAATGGGGATCTGCACTAGCAATGAAATTTGCAAATGTCGATCTGTACTGAAGGCCACATCAAAGAAGACATGTGAGCAGCAGAAAGGGAAGTGAGTTATCGCGTTCGGGAAGGAGCAGAGGCCAAAGAAAAAAGTTGTGCACCCCAACTTGCATTAATGTCCAGAAGGGAAGAACAAAACAGCTAAAAGGCGGGACAAATGTAAGCTATTCACCAAAGACTCAAAAGGGATTTTGAAAGGTAGAAGCTTGAACAAATGATAAGCAACAGGTGTGGTCAAAGCCCACAGAGCAGATAACAGCATGTCTCGAAGAGACAGCACCTGCGCTGCCAAGGCTCAACCTAAAAACTGGAGAGTCTGGCTGAATAAGCATCATCGATACAAATGGATACACAAATGTGTATATTCTTGTGCTAAAGGGAACTTGTGGAGATACCCCAATTATATTTCAGGGTCTGAATGTTTGTAAATCTTGAAAGACGAAAATTATACTTTTGGGCGATGGTTAATTTGTATTGCTGTCCTTGATAAGGTCCTGTTTACCTTAGCTTTATATTATGGACCAGTCAAAGACATGCTAAATGGCCTTATTTCTCTAAAAATTGCCTAGTAATTACCCACCTCTTATTATTATCTGTGGTGATTTTAATTTATTACTAACAAGATTGACCTGTTTGGCAGATAGGAATTGGGTTAGACTGTCAAGAGTCAGTTTGGCATCGAACTGAAGGACCTAATGCTGGCCATTCGCTTGCAAACCACTTGGTGGAAAAAGCACCCCGAGTACAACAGTATACATTTAGAAATGCAAGGTATCAAACACTGTAGTGGTTAGATTTTGTTTCATAGTCAGAGATCCTGAAAGAGACTGAGCTAAAAATAAGTCCAGCAATCTTTTTCGAACACTCACCTGTGATCATGGAGGCCAATTTGGCCGCATCACTAAAATATCAGTACTAAGATGAAGTTTTATTGGTCTTTTAAAAGTAGCAAGGTCGTTTTAACAGCAAGGTCCAAGAGAGTATCCCGAAGTAGTTTAGGTTTGATGATGGAGATAATGATCGTTGTATTGTATGATATTGTTCGAGGTCACTTCTTCTACCTAGCAGCGAAGACATGGAACGAGCTACCCATTCATCTCTGGATCTCTCCATCTCTTCCAGAGTTCCAAAAGTCCCTGTAGACCTGGCTATTTGGCTAATCAACATCACCTAGCTACCCTGACGGGTAACAAGAATTACTCTACAAATCTATTGATTGATTGACAGTGCATTAAGGGCACATGCTTTTCCTGAACTGCGGTTCAACCGACGTAATGTCACAAAGGTTCAAACTGCAACTTCTGATGTGACCAAAGACATCATTAGGCAGTAGATAAAACTAATGTACAATAGGGAGCAGATGCTTAATGCTACTCAATACCATCAGAGGTTTATTAGAAAGGGAGCAAGGTTAGTGTCAAGATAAACCAACCTTGTGTGAAAGGAGAGTATCACTCTGAGCCCATTCAAGTCTAAAACATGTTTATTAGGGAACAATATAGTGATATCTTAGCTCAGATAGACAGAGCTTCGCCTCACCAACCAAATGCTAGGTCCTTCAGAAATGTCCTCATAAAGTTACTTATTCTTCAGTTGAAGCAGCATACATGTAGCAGAAACAATCTTTAGATCACAGTACTTATGAGTTCCTGGGTTTTTCATTTTAGAAATGAAAAAGAACCTTGAGGAAATTCAACAGCAGAGATCTCAGAAGCTAAGCTAACTTAATTGAAAATCCTCGCTTCTCAGTGCCAGGCATGGACATGAAGCTGTATACGTCCAAGGCAAAATTAGTATTACATAGGCATGCAAAATGGCTGCAAGTCTTTCAATGTGATGTGTTTTTAAATGCCATCATAAATTATTATAAAGTAGCAAAACAACTTCACATTTGCTGTCCAGATCCAAGGGCAGCAATGGAAGTGTCCACATTTCTCTGAACCCACGGCAAACTGTACATTTACAACATTTAGGTTGGCAGTACACCAGAGTTAGGGGAATGGGACAAGAGAGAAACAATATCAGCACAATGCCTAGTTCCACAGCTGGGCTTCATCTGTGCTACAGGAGCTTTAATATCTAAAGTCAAGAGAAGGCTTTAAATATAACTGCAGTGTTAACATTGGCAATTCACTTTTGATATTAGGTCTGTTATACCTCTTTATACTCTTGTATTACCCACTCTCCACTCAGGGATGAAACTCAATATTTTTTCTGAGCTGTGATCTAATCAAACAGATACTGTATCTGCAAACAACAGTCTGAACTATAATACATTGTTTGCTGCAAAAGCTACCTTTAACATTGCATAACAATCTTCTTTAAATCTGATTACATTACGTGTGGTGATTGATAGCTGTTACATGGGAAACATTTATTAATCCCATGTGATATGCCTAAACATTTCAACAATTTTATCCTGAATGATGTCTTTATGTAAAATAACTAATGTCAGGAAGTTTGTGATCCTAATGGACAACTCCCTTTGAAACTAGCAAAGTGTAAAATACAGGCTTGCTCACTTGGCAGACCTGGAGCCAAAAGTGGGGTCTGCTTTGCAGACAGTGAACATTACGAGGGTGCTGGTGCACCCTGCATCCCACAGCATTGCCACCAGCTCCATTACGAGACGGAGACAGTGTTGTAGGGTGATTCACGCTAGGTGTGCGGGCGGAAACTTAGATTTCCGCCCGCCAACCTAGCGGGAAACTCTTAATGGCCCTGGCTGGGAGCTAGCCACTATGGTGACAACCTCCCCATCGGAAGTTCAGAGGACAGGCTAAACCGTCCGCCGAACTCTTAATCAGGCTCTAGATCTTCACATTATATAGTCTTGCGACCACACAGCTAGTTTTTTTTCCTTCGGTGTTCTTGTGCACACCTGGTTCTTTTCCTCAGAACCATGTTGCTTTTCCCGTGCATTGGAATTTACAATTCCAGGTGTGACAATGGGTCCTCATTGTATGGCCAACTTCTCTTTGTTCCACATTTTACCATCCTCCAGTCTGACCATACGCTCCTTCACACACTCCACTTTCTTGGTATTTGAAAATGTTGAATTCCCCTTGGTAACTAATCCAGGTAATCTAACCCTGACAAAATCTCCCGCCTCAACTTCCATTTGTCAAATATTTTTCCTAAAAACATATCTCCTTTGCACATAGACGCGTTTTCCTTCCACTCTACATTTTTCCCACTGACACATATAAATCATTCATCCACGGCCGCACCAATTTATTCACCACCTCCCTTCCCTTGAGTAGCGCAAAAGGTTACATCCCTGTAATCTAATCCATTCACCAATGACAAGATTGCAACTTTCTACCAAGCCATTACTCCTGGGTTGTACAGAGATGTGGTTACATGTCTCACACCCCAGTTGTTCATGAATTTATTAAATTCCTCTGATGTAAATTGCATGCCATTGTCAGTGACTATTTCAGACGGTGCACCCTCATGCAGGAACAACTCACATAAAAACTTTATCACTTCCCCTGTGTTGACTGAACTGACAAACTTCACCTTTGGCCAACAAGAAGAATAATCTACCAACACAATACCAGATCTGTAACTCTCTTTCAGCATATTCATGGGCCCAGTTATTTCCAAGCCCAGTTTGTCCCACGACTTCTCTTGTATCGGCACAGCTTCAACCGGACTAGGTATAGTTACTTGTGACTTATCACTCATAGCACATGCTACACATTCTCTCACCTAATGTTCCACAGCTCCATTCACTCTAGACCACCAAAATGTGTCCCTGATTCTTCTTTTCACAGCTCTCACGCCTACATGTCTCTGTTAAGTCAACTTTAATATTTTTTCTTACATAGCTTGAGGTACCACTAGAAAATTAACCTGTCTCAAAATACCTTCTGAGAAGCTCAACTTCTCAAAAATTCTCTTGTACATTTTCAGAGCTTCATCTATTTAATCTTTTGCACATCCTTTATCCAGGCACAAAATTAACTCTGGTAGCACTTTGTCTTGCTTTACAGCTTTTTTCCAATCTTATTTTTCTTTACACCCTCCTTCTCATTCATCATAGTACAGGCCACCCTGCAAAAATCATCATTTTTGTCATCCTCCATGCCTACAACCATAGGCAAACACGATAGACAGTCAGCAAAAATATTTTTGACCCCTGGTATGTATTCCAATTTAAAGTGAAATTCTTGTAACCTATTATGCCACTTGGCAATCCTAGAGGTTTCCTTACTAGATCAACACATGGAGAATAAACTGACTAACAGTTTGTGGTCCATACGTATCATGAACTCCACACAACAGAGATACTTTCTAAAGTAATTCACACCCCACCAACATGCTAGGGCCTCATGCTCGATGACCGTGTATGTTGCTTCAGCTCTTCATACCGCACGTGATGCAAATGCTACCACTTCTTCCTTGCCATTTCTCTACTGCATTTACACCGCTCCCAAAGCATCCCTCAATATTATGCTAGGATCATGTGTGTCAAATGGTTTGAGTGGAATAGTGTCTGCCACCTCACCCTTTATCACACCAAATTATTTCTCTACTTCGTCCGTCCATTTGAATTCTACATTTTTCTTTAACAATGCTCTCATACCTTTTATCTGTTCTGCACACTTTGGCACAAACTGTGCATAAAATTCTAACATTCCATAAAATGACCGTACTTGGTCCTTATTCTGTGGTGCTGGAAACTCCTTAATGACTTTTGCCAAGCTTTCTTTTGGTTCCACTCCCTTTTCCGACAACCTAAGACCTAGGTAACCCACACCGTTCACTCTAAACAGACACTTGCTTGCTTTTAACATGACACCTTTTTCATTCAATATAGTTAAAACCAATGGCAAAGACTTGTCATGTTCTACTTGATCCATCCCAAAAATGAGTATATTATCCTGAAAGCATTTCACTTTGTCAACACCTTTGAACATAGTCTCTATTATACGTTGAAACACGAACAAGGCTAAAGCTAACACAGAAGGCATGCATTTGAATCTAAATGCCCCATTGGGTGTGACAAAGGACGTCAAATGATGAGAATGTTTGTGCAACACGACCAGTGGTATGTCGAAGATAAATCTAGTGTAGTGAACATTTTAGTCCCTTTAATCATGGTTACCGTTTCATTAATATTGGGTAGAGTATGTCTGTCAACCCATATTCTTTCAATAAGGTCTCTCAGGTCACTACACATCCTAAAAGTGCCATTGAGTTTTCTTGCCAAAACTACTGGAGAAAGCCACTCCAAGCTTTCTACGGGTTCTATTATGTCCTATTTATATAACCTTTCCAGTTCTTCTAACAACTCTTCCCTCATAGCAATGGGGACCTGCCTGACTTTGTGAACTACTGTTCCAGTCCTGATTTTAATTGAATTTGATGCAAATACTTCTGGGAAGTCTTCCGTCCAGGCACATTTAGTTTCTGATATTGATCTCACTACATCTTTGCATAACATAACTTGCTCATGACTGATGGGATCAAGCATTATTCCCAAATTTCTCTGACCCGACCAACCCAGTAAACATGACCCTTCTGCTTCTACATAATCTGTCCCTTCAGCCTCATTCCCTTTTAAATTCAACTTCGCATCAAACTCACCCACCACTTCAATGGGTTTGTCACCATATGCTACCGGTTTAACCTTGGACTTCTATAAATGCACAACATGTACTTTTTCCCACTTATCCACACCAGAGTTTGCCATCATTTTGATGTTAATACCACTGACCTCAACCACACAATGTGGTTTCCTAATTGTATTTTCACTCATTGATGACATCTCCTTGCTTTCTAACAAACCCTGGTCTTGTTCTTTTTCATCCACCATGAATACTACACTCGCCTCATCAGACACAGTTTGACAGTCCTGACCAAGACTGTTTCCTACGGTATTACTTATTTTTTAATTGTTTTCTTCTTTGTCCCCCTTTGCTCTACACACTTTCATGAAGCTGCCCTTTTCTTTTTAAATTTGCTTCACTACTTGTCTACAGCAGGACCCATAGGAAAATTCTCTAAATGTCTTTTGCTCCCACAGCGATAGCATTGAAGTTGTTTTTCCTTTTCCTCAAAATAGGATGTTTTTTTCTTTTCCTTGTCCTTTGTCTTGTTTTGAGACTGCAAAACATGCACTTGTGTATTTACACTCATGTGCTGTATGAATTTGGAAGTAGCTTTAATACCACTCGCAATTTCTATAACTTTGTCTAAAGTGAGGTGTTCAACAGTTAATCATTTTTCTTGGTTTTTTTACTACTGGATTTTTCCACCACTTGGTCTCGAATCACTTCATCCTCAAGCATTTTTAAATCGCAGGTAGATGCCAACATTCTAAGGTCGCTTACATAGTTTTCTACAGATTCCCCTGGTAACTGCTGACTTCTGTAAAAGTTATGTTGTTCCATTATAACATCTTCTTGAAAAATAAATCTAATGCTTTCATAGATGATGCATACTTATCCACCTCATCATCTTTCCCTAAAACAGGTGATGGTGGTAGATGTTTCAGTACTTTCCTACACTCCATGCCTAAAGAGTGTCGTAATAAAGCAAATTTCTTCCTCTGAGTAAAAACGTCTCCTTCATTGGCATCCATATATGCCTCGAAGCCTTCTTTCCATTGTTTCCAATCCACCAGTGGCAAACCAGATGATGCCAAAAATGGTACAGGAGGCATGAATGATTGTTGCGTGTTTGATAAAATCTTACAGTGAATGACAATTTATAAATATGCTTCATACTCTATATTGATTTCACTTAGTCTAACAATATAATGTCATATAGTGCTTGATGTGAGAATCACTGTACATTGGATTGAAAATTCAACATGTATAATAGAAGCATATAATAGAAGCATAAAATGATCTCCTCCATAAAGTTGCGCATCTGATTGCTCACATTTGTAGATGAGTTGCTCAGCTGGAGTGTACGGGCGCATGGCTTTGAGCACACAGATGGACGCACAGCATTCAATAACAAATTACCTCTTGTTGCTGGGATACAGCATCTGACTTGTGAGCGCATGGCTGCACAGCTGAAACTCAAGGCCGGACGCGCAGGGTTCAACAACTGGAGGCCACTTCTCTGACAAAAAGACAGCCACATGAACACAGGGACGCTTCTTCACTGGGACGCTGTATCGCCACAACAGGACCCCTCAACTCCTTGACGAGTCAACCCAGATACCAATGGCTAGCACTAGGGTTCCACTACCCCGCTGGTTGTGGAAGAAAAGGGTTCACAGTCATTGCCAAAATGATGAGAGGGGTTCTGTCGCAAAATCACAGAATGAGGAGTTCTAAGGTAAAGTTTTACTTAGAGCTTAGTGCAAGCTGGATGCACAACTGCCCCTTTCAAATCCACATTCCACCCCTGTGCTCCACATTCCTTTCCAACCCTCATATTCCACCCTTGCGCTACCCGGCAAAACCCAGTGACATTCTTAAATTCTCATTATAAAATGTACATGAGAGTACTAGTGAATCGCCTGTCAGCAGTAGCTGAGAATGTGATTGGTGGTTACCAACAGGATTTATCCCCGGTTGTTCACTTTTCTCTCAGTTTGGTACATTGTCATGTCCTCGCTGAAGCAACTGCATTTCTTGCGGACAGCTGCGCCCAAGGAATTATTCATTTTTTTGAAGCAAAAAATGCCGTTGACTTGTTGAACACTCATGTAAGCTTTAAGACACACTCAGAGACACACACATGGAGACATATTCACAGTACACCTCTAAGTCAAAACCACATTCACAAAGGCAGAAGAACATTGGCCCTCATTACAACCCGGGCGGTTGGTGATAAAGTGGCATTAATAAAGCCAACAGCCACTGTAACACACCGACCGCCAGGGCGGAATCAACAGGCACCACGGTGGTAAACGCCAACAGCCAGGCGGAAGACAATGTTCTTCCCTCTGTATAATGACACACCAATCCGCCACCTTTTCCGGGGTGGTACCAACGACATCAAAAGCCTGCCAGAAACACTGCACAGAAGGGAAACGACTCACCTGTGGAGACTCAGGGAACAACCACGCCCCCATGGAGCCAGAGTTGCATGTCTTCCCAATGTTGTTTTACGTCCTGCTTCACTACGAACACCAATGACAGCGAAGACGACTGCGGTGAGTACAGCCGCCTAGCACACAGGGGAGGGGGGGAGGAAAAAGAGAGAGACACACACACGCAACACGCAACACCCCCACCCCCAACACCATACACATAAGCAGATGCAATAACATAACATATTCACCCCGTACCCCTCAGGAATAATGCAAGGACAACTACTATAGAGTAAAAAGAGTGTAATAAGATAAAGTAGTAGCAAGATGTGTATCCAAATCAAAAAGGATATACATATTTACAATTCAAGGGACACTGCCCAGTCCTCAATGTCTGTGGGCCACAAGGCCACATCACAAAGTCCAAGGCCTCACCTCACTCCTGCAACAACACGGAGAGAACACTGCAGGGGCATCAAGTCGAAAATAGCCAGGCACCTCAGGGAGATGGGGAACGGGTGATGGTACAATGCCACTGGTCCTGAAGGGGGCAGCATGCCCTGTGCTTGGTCCTGGGGAGTGCAAGGCCACAGTCTCTCAAGTGGGTGACTTGCCCACATGCTCTGGAGTGGGCAACATGCCCATTACTCTGTCCTGGGGAGTGCAAGGCCACAGTCTCCCAAGTGGGTGACTTGCCCCCATGCTATGGAGGGGGCAACATGCCCTGTGCTTGGTCCTGGGGAGTGCAAAGCCACAGTCTCTCAAGTGGGTGATTGCCCACATGATCTGGAGGCGACAACATGCCCAGTGAGCTTCATCCTGGGGAGGATGGGGTGAGTGGAAGGCTTCTCCACTGGTTCTGGAGGAGGCATCGTGCCCAGTAAGCTTCATCCTGTGGAGGATGGGGTTAGTGGAAAGCCTCTTCACTGGTTCTGGAGGGGGCATCGTGCCCAGTGAGCTTCATCCTGAGGAAGATGGGGTGAGTGGAAGGCTTCTCCACTGGTTCTGGAGGGGGCATCATGCCCAGTGAGCTTCATCCTGGGGAGAATGAGGTGAGTGGAAGGCTTCTCCACTGGTTCTGGAGGGGGCATCGTGCCCTGTGATGCAGATCTTGGGGAGTGCAAGGTCACAGTCTCTCAGCTGGGTGTCATACCCACAGGATTTGCAGGGGGCAGGCTGCACAACAGCCCATTGATGCAGGACTACACACTGTCTGCCGGCGGAGACGGCTGCACAGAGGTGGCAGTGGTGGTGCTGCTGGTGGAGCTGGCAGTGGTGGGGGGAGGCTCCAGCCCATCGCCTGCAGCCTCGGACGGCTGCCCACTGGGGCTGCTGCTGCTGGTGGCGGTGCTGGCAGTGGTGGGGGGAGGCACCAGCCCATCCCCTGCAGCCTCGGACGGCTTTTCACTGGGGCTGATGCTGCTGATGGTGGCGGTGCTGGTGACCGTGCTGGCAAGGTGGGGGGAGGCACCAGCCCATCCCCTGCAGACTCAGACGGCTGCCCACTGGGGCTGCTGCTGCTGGTGGTGGTGCTGGTGGCGGTGCTGGCAGTGGTGGGGTAAGGCACCAGCCCATCCCCTGCAGCCTCGGACGGCTGCACCACTATGGTTGGTGGTGTGGGCTCAGACTGAGTCCCAGCATCAGGCCTCTTGTCCTTTCTGCCTCCTGGTGCAGGCCCCTTGCCCTTCCTTTCAGCAGCTGGGGTGGCATCTTTCCCTTCCGTTCAGCAGCTGGGGGTGGCACCTTTCCCTTCCTTGCAGCAGCTGGGGGTGGCATCTTTCCCTTCCAATCAGCAGCTAGGGGTGGCACCTTTCCCTACCTTGCAGCAGCTGGGGTGGCATCTTTCCCTTCTGTTCAGCAGCTGGAGGTGGCACCTTGCCCTTCCTGGCAGCACTGGGGGCAGGCACCCTTTCCGTGTGGCTGCCTGGTGCATGGGATACTTTCCCACCAGGAGTTGCTGTGGACACTACTGGGACTGGGTGGCTGAGGTACTTGCCTGGGTTTTACCTGCCCTGCCCAGACATGAAGAACGGGGGGAGGGAAGAGGTCAGTGGTGGAGCGGAAAAGCTTCTTTGGGACATTAGGGCAGGAAGAGGGAGAAGGTTTAGGAGTGGAGGAAGAGGGAATGGTTGTAGGAGGTGTCTACTGTGTTTGGGTGCTGGTGCATGGGCTGGATGCTGTACTGAGGTGGATGGCTGTTGGGTATATGAGTGCTTGCGTGTGTGTACCTTGGGAGGAGAGGGCACAGACACAGTGGGAGACGACACAGGGGACATGTGCATGGATGAAGGGGTGGTGACTGCCAGTGAGATGTGGGCTCTGATAGGTGTGGTGGTGATGGTGGTCGTGGATGAGGATATAGTGCATGCAGGTGTGAGTGAAGACGGAACAGGGAGGGAGGTGGAGGACGAGGAGGAGGGGTCACAGTGGAGGCAGTGGATGTTGGTAGGTCTGCATCTGGATGGTGTTTGTGTGAGTGCCTGTGGGATAATGTGTGGTGCTTGTGTTTGCCATGTCCACTCTTGTGTGTTGTCCTGGGTGCCTGCTCGTCTGCCTGTGTGCTTGGGATAGGTTGGGGTTGAGGGGAATGGGATTGGGTGGAGGAAGTTGGAGGGAGGAGGGTGGAAACAGGGACAGTGGCTGCCATCAGAGAGGAGGCCAGAGCCTGGATTGATCTCTGTTGGGCCGCCAAGCCAGTTTTAATGCCCTCCAGAAATGTATTGGTCCATTGCATTTGGGCTGCCAGCCCCTGGATGACATTCACAATGGTTGACTGCCCAACAGAAATGGATCTCAGGAGGTCAATAGCCTCCTCACTCAGGGCAGCAGGGCTAACTGGGGCATGGCCTGAGGTGCCTGGGGCGATGGAGATGCCCACCCTCCTGGGTGAGCGGGCACGGGAAACTCGCTGAGGGGCTGCTGGGAGGGCGGTGCTGGTACGGGGATGGAGACTGTACCTGTAGATGAGGTGGGAACAGAGGTGTCCGCCACCACTAGGGAGCTTCCATCGGAGGAGATATCCAAACTGTCCCCTCCAGTCTCTGCTGTGGTGCTCCCCTCACCCTCTGTCCCACTGGTGCCCTCACCGTCGGTGGATTCGGCCTCCTGAGTACTGTGGGATGCAGCTCCCTCCATTGCTGGTGCCTCTGCTCTTCTGCCAGATGATGCTAATGCACAGAAGGACAGGGTGACAAAACAAAAAGGGGGGGAAGAGACAAAGAATACACTTGGTCAATGGCCGCACCAACACCACCATTGGCGTACACAACACGCTCACACACAGGGAACAGCCCTATGCATTAGGCAATGCACTACCAGTCACAGTGCTAGTCACCAGCCCATGGATAGGGACACCAAACGCAAATTGCAGCATACCTGAGACCCACTGACCCCTGCCCAGTAGTGGATACCTATTAGCTTGGTTGGAGGACTTTCACATCAGAACCCTGCCCAACATGGGACCTACTCTGCAATGTCAGGCCTGGCCAAGGGGCACCCACAAGGCCCACACCCCCACCCGTTACCACCCCACCATGCATAAGTAATAATGATGGGCACTGTACTCACCCCCTTGTGGCTGCTGTGATGCCCTCAAGCTCCCATCCAGCTCTGGATAGGCCACCGCCAGTATGTAGCCCATCAGGGGGGTCAGGGTTAGACGGGCACCCCTTCCTCGTTGAGAGGCCATCCCCAGCTGGGCCTCCACCATCTTCTGTGCCCAGCGTCTCAGGTCCTCCCACTGTTTCCGACAGTGGGTGCTCCGCCTGTCGTAGACCCCCAAGGTCCACACGTCCTTGGCAAAGGCACGCCATCTTCCCTTCTTTTGATGGGCGCTGACATGCAGGGAAATACATACAGGGAATGGTATTAGTCCAATCATCCTGCCTGTTACACTTACGACCCACTGTGCCCCATCCCATCCCAATTTGCACAGACATGGCCCAGCAAACATGCTGCATGCTTCCGATGGCCCATCCCCCCCCCACATGAGGCCTTCACACATGCATTCACGCCCCATGCATCGTACTCACTGTGTACTCACCTGTTGGTCTGGAGGCCCATACAGCAGTCGGTACTAGGGTAGGACCCCATCCACCAGTCGCTCCAACTCCGCTGAGGTGAAGGCAGGGGCCCTTTCCCCAGTCACACAAGCCATGGTCGGTTCCAGACACAGGTCACAGCAGCACATGCAGTGTAGGTCCTCTCCTGTTGAAGGTCAGGTAGCAAGTGAGTGAACGGATAGAAAATGGCGGTCACGTCCGCAGCAGTGCGTACCGTCACCGCCCGCGTACATCCCCATTGGCCACTGTAACCCATAGGGCTCAAAGATAACCAATGAGGAGTTGCACAGCAGTTCTCGACCGCCTCCTGCAACGGCACACAACATCAGCGGAATTACCTCATTTCCACCTGTCCCTCCATACAGGACAGGCAGACGCCATTTCAGGGGGGAGGGCAGGCCATGGATCCTAACTGCGTCACAGTACACAAATTCATATTATGGACATATCCCACCCCAATATTGTAACAATCACAATATGCATTGCACTGTAGTGGTTACAATGTACGGATAATGGATGGATGAATCGGAGATGGAGACACCCCCCCATTTACAGACCCCTTGTGGACCTGGCAACAATAGAGGGCAGGCACATGATCCTCACCTACAGACTTGACAGGGCCACAATCACAGAGCTGTGTGCCCAATTAGAGCCTGGCCTGATATCTGCTATCCGTCACCCCACTGGGATCCCCCCTCTTGTGCAAGTGCTATCAGTGCTCCATTTTTTGGCAACTGGTTCTTTCCAAGTGACAGTGGACTTGGCAGCAGGAATGTCACAGCCAATGTTCTCAATAGTGCTGACCAGAGTGTTGTCTGCCCTGATTAAACACATATGCAACTACATCATTTTCCCCCAGGTGGAGGATTTGGCCACAGTGAAATCTGACTTCTATGCAATGGGACATATCCCCAACATCATTGGGGCAATTGATGGAACACATATTGCATTTGTCCCCCCCGGCAAAATGAACAGGTGTTCAGAAATCAGAAGAGTTTCCACTCCATGAATGTCCAGATGGTGTGCCTGGCGGACTAGTACATCTCCCACATCAATGCTAAGTATCCTGGGTCTGTGCATGATGCCTTTATCCTGAAGAATAGCAGCATCCCAAATGTGATGGCCCAGCTCCAGAGGCACTGGGTGTGGCTAATAGGTGAGCCCTGGTTCACACCCAGTGGATGTTGGTGTATGGGTATGGTGTGGGCCATATGGCATAGTGTGTGGCTAACAGTTGTCCCTTTGCAGGTGACTCTGGTTACCCGAACCTCTCATGGCTACTGACCCCTGTGAGGAATGCCAGGACAAGAGCTGGGGAACGTTACAATGAGGCACATGGGCGAACAAGAAGGATTATAGAAAGGACCTTCGGCCTCCTGAAGGCCAGGTTTCGTTGCCTCCATCTAACAGGTGGATCTCTGTGCTACTCACCCAAGAAGGTCTGCCAGATCATCGTGGCTTGCTGTATGTTGCACAACCTTGCCTTGCTCTGCCATGTGCCTTTTCTGCAGGAGGAGGAGGCTGGAGATGGCCGTGTGGCAGCAGTGGACCCTATGGACAGTGAAGATGAGGAAGCAGTGGATGAGGATGAGGACAACAGAAGTGCTGTCATTCGTCAATACTTCCAATGAGACACATTTAAGACAGGGTTATTTAGCATATCATAGACAGTTGTGGGACATTGCGGGGTCTTGGCAATAGTCTCTGGCTTCTGCCTGGATCTCAGGGAACGTTTGCGGGGTAGTTCTCCTTCTGCAGGGAGAGGGGTGCTGGTGGCCCATTGTTCCTGTGACAGGGCCTCCTGTCCACTAGCGGCAGCAGAGGTGGTGGCTGTTCCGTAGTGTGGCTAGTGTCAGGGGCCCGCTGTTGTGCCACTGCCTCCCTCATACTGTTGGCCATGTCTGCCAGCACCCATGCAATGGAGACCAGGGTGGTATTAATAGCCTTCAAGTCCTCCCTGATCCACAGGTACTGTCCCACCTGCAGCCACATGTTCTCCTGCGTTTTGTCCATGATCTGGCCCAGCGTATCCTGGGAATGTTGATATGCTCCCAGGATCGCGTGAGTGCCGGAGGGTCGGTTCCCTGGGCCTGTCCTCCCCCTGTTGCACAGCAGTCCTCCCAGCTTCCCTGTTGTCCTGTGCCTCTGTCCCCTGAACCGTGTGGCCACTGCCACTGATCCCAGGTCCCTGATTGTCTTGGGCTTGTGGTGTGCCTTGGGGTCCCTGTAGTGGTGGACACACTGCTGATTGACGTGTCCTGGGAACAGAGGTATGGGCCCGCTGGGTGGATGCTGTGGTGGTGTTTCCTGAGGTGGGAGTCTCTGTGGTGGTGTGAGACTGTGCATCGGTAACCGAGCTGCTGTCATCACTGTGGGCCTCTTCTGAGGGGGACTGTATGTTGGTGGCACCTCTTCGCCGGTGACATTGGCTGTATTACCTGTGGGGATGTAAATGCAGTGTTATTGTTTCTTCGTGTGACATCTTGTGCATGGGTGTGTTTCCCTCTATGGTTGTTATTGCCCTGGCAGCTTTGCCTTGTGTGAGTTGTTATTTGGTGAGCTAGCTGTTTCCCTCTAGTGTGCATTCTTTAGTGATAGGTGTCCATGCAGGTCTGTCAGTGGTGTCCATACATTGGTGGTGCATGCAGGGCTTGGCATTGGGATGAGTGGGTTGTGATGGTGGGGTGTGTGGGAAGTGGTGGAGTGATGGGAATGAGGGTGAGGGTGGGGGTATGTGATGGCATGCAGGTAGGGGGGTGAAAGTAGTAAAGAGTTGACTTACCAGAGTCCAGTCTTCCTCCTACTCCTGCCAGGCCCTCAGGATGCATGATTGCCAAGACTGGCTCCTCCCATGTTGTCAGTTGTGGGGTAGAAGGTGGGGGTCCACTGCCAGTCCTCTGTACAGCTAGTTGGTGTCTTGCTGCAATGGAACGCACCTTCCCCCGTAGGTCGTTCCACCTCTTCCTGATGTCATCCCTTGTTCGCTGTCCCACGGCGTTGACCCTGTCCACGATCCTCCGCCATAGCTCCATCTTCCTAGCAATGGATATCTGCTGCACCTGTGATCCAAATAGCTGTGGCTCTACCCGGATGATTTCCTCCACCATGACCCTTAGCTCCTCCTCAGAGAACCTGGGGTGTCATTGTGGTGCCATGAGTGTAGTGTGTGTGGTGTGGATGAGGGCGTGTTGGGGTGTGTGATGTGGGGTGCGTGGGTGGTGTATAGGTTATGCTGGTGTGTGGTTGTGGTCTTGTCTGTGGTTGTGATATCAGTCTTGTGCCAATTGTTTGTATTCGTAAGGGGTGTGTGTGTTTAATAGTGGTGTGGGTGTGTGGGTGTGGTGTGTGTATGGGTATCAGGTGTGTCTAGTTTGAATTGTCCAATGTGGTGTTGTTTTGTATGTGTGTGTGTATTTTGAGCGCGGAGGTATGTACAGCCAATGGTGTACCGCCATTGAATGTCTGCTGTGGTGATTCGTGGGTCATAGTGTTGTAGGCGTAGTTCTGATGGTGTAACGGTGTGGGTTTTGATAGCACCAGTTTAACACTGACCTTTGGGCTGGCGGAGTTGTGTATGTGGCTGAATAGTGACGGATTGGTGTGTGTGTGTCATAATATGGGTAGTGGATATCCGCTGTGGTAAGTGGGATTTACCGCCAATGTCATAATGAGGGCCATTGTCTTAATCAGAGATACGACCATTTACATATCATTACTATCTAAGACCCTTAATCACATAGGCACATAGATATATTCAAAGCCAGACATAGGAAAAGGTAAATGCAGAATGACATTTACTTGCTCACACACACACACACACACACTCTTAAACTCACTAGTATAGCGACATATTAAGAGGTACACTCAGGTTCACTGTTGACTCGACATCTGAGAGTCAGTCAGAGACTAACACATGCATGTTGGTACACCATTACTCACTCAAATACAAACCAAAAAAGCAAATAGTACACACAAACATAAACATACTGCAAAGTAAAAATAAAACAGAGTGACAAGTACTATAAAAATCAGATTTTGAAAATAACAGTCATGAAGTAAAACAGACATGGAATGACTATATGATAGCCACACACAGATACATAAACATTACCCTCAACATACTTGTAAACTCAGTCTTATTTTCATACACACATACTCATACACAGACCTTCAGATACAGTAGGACACACATTTACATACAATTTAAATATCTAATACATAGGGCCTTATTTATATGTTGGAAGTATGTATACTGCGTTGGAACAGCAATAGAGTATTCATACCACTAAAATGGCATTAAGATCCGGCCGCCGATTAATTTACAGTGGACTTTTGGTTTGGCTACAGCGGTGTCTACTCTGTCACCTCCATAGCCACACCTCACCGGCAGCCTGACAGAGTAAGGGCCGTCGGAGAAATGGCTACATGTCTGCCTTCCCAATCAGGATAGTGGACAGTGTTTTTTACTAGTTGTCACCGCCAGGCAAACCCTGGCAGTTTGGGACTGTAAAATCCAATTAATGCCCCTCCCCTAGCCCCCTGGTGAGGAGAGCATTACTTTTTTTATTTTCCAAAAGAAAATCCAGTTTTGGGATTTTAGTTTTGAAAATATAAAAAAAGAATACTATTTGGTGCAGGGTTGCCCCCATGCTGACACAGCCGTGCACCAAACAGTGGTTTGCATTGACAGGAACCACTGTGACGGCAGTTCCTGACAATGCTTTATAAATGACCTTCAACTTGGTGGTCATTTATACATTCTGTGTTCAGAACCTCCACCAGTGCAATAGACATATTTACTCTATCATTTTGGCAGAACAACAGCCAAACCCTCAGAATAGAAATCAGGGCCATAGTCAAGTAAACTAAATTTAAACTTAACACTAACACTCGCACAGAGTCATAAACTAAGAAGTGCATATCCATTTTACAAAGAGCATAAGTGTTTAAAAATGTGACAGCAACTAAACCTCTACAGCAATAGGTAAGAAAGGTATGAAACCGAGGTACTTAGGGAGCAACATATTATAAATACTTGTCTATGCATACATCTCTGCACTTTACAGTGCCTTGCTGTGTCGCTAGACTAATTTTAGCATGCACGTCTTTCCATCTAACTTTAACCGTAAGTAGGTACCTATATGTATCTTATACGGTTATACCCTATTTTCTATATTGTCACAATAAAGCATAAAAAAGAAATACGAAGAACTAAACAAGTGATAAAATGCACAGTAGTACAATATTATCATTTAAAGACTTCTGTCAGACCGTAGATTAAGTCCTTAAAAGAAGATAGATGAGCTAATTTATAACAAAATATTAAATGGGATGCCATAAATTACAACTACATATTAAGAAGGAAATAAAAAACAAAAATAAGCAACAAGTGACTTTAAGGAAGGGAGATAAACATTCAGTTTCAGAGTGGTGTAGTCCGGGGACGTAGCCTGGATGGAGAATTGTATGGTAGCATCTCTCCTCCTGGCAAGGAGAAACATGTCTTGTTTCCAGACGTTCTAGGCCCAGTGGAATGCTGCACAATGAAAATGCCAATAGCTGAACATAAGGAGACCTAGAATCCAGAGTATGCGACCCAGATAGAAGCCATCCGGGAGAATATCACGGAGTTAAAATCTTACTGCGCGACGCTGACGGGATGAAAATGGCAGACCGTGTGACAAGATTGAGCCTAAACTACAGCACAACACACTACTGCAATTTTGGGAGGCTCAATGACTGCGGAAAATCACAACAATAACAGGTACTCCCTCAACTACCTTGACGCACACCCGGACCGAGTTAAGAGCACTAAAGCTCCCAATGATGACCACATGCCCTACCTGACCTTAAAAGGGTGGCCACAAGGCACTGTGTTCAATAACAATGATGTCAGCTATGGTACGATTGCCGAAATTTAACATCGGCCCATCCTGCCCATTGCATGTTACAACATCTCTCTGCCTTTCTACACCCAAGGGAATGGGCAAGTCACTTTCTAGTGTACTTACATGTGGATCTCGAAAAAGCCACCACCCTAAGGAAACCCCCGACATCATGAGAGGCGGGAAAAACCAGAGACTCTGAAAACCCTTGAATTGCTCTTACCTCAAATGCAATACTCTGGAAGCCGCTTTTTTAACTGTAACGAAACAGAGTAGTTTTCACACATGTGAGACTCCCATGGAGATCCACAAGGGATACCGTTTTACCACCAACAAGCTCCTCTACTCTTGAACTAAGTGCTGCAGCCAATTATCACTTCTTCTGCCTTAGCAAGACAGTCCCAGCTGAAGGTTCCCATCCATTTTATTGCCACTGATATCTCTGGAGAGACACAACATCCCTGACCACCTTGATATGCACTCGCCCCTCTGCATGTAATGCTCTTACATCGTGGTACTAGGATGACCATTTTGTGAGCAGCTTGACCACAAAAATAAACTATCAATCTCCAGCTCACAAACACAGCACCAAATGGGGGCAACATTGCAACACTACATAGGACACCAACCCTCACCAACGAAGGAGAAACCTTTTGTTATACTTACCAGAGCTACCCAACTACATCAACATGGCTGATAAAGACTCAATTCAAATTACCAAAAGCTGAGCAGCCACTACTGGTTTCACCAATTAAAAACAAAACAGACATCAATAACATGATGGGCATGATATTTAAAAAACTGGCAGACGTACATGATCTTGCAAAGTCAACGAAACAAAATACAGGCTCAGTGCATCTGGAAATGACAGGGATACAAGCAAATATACATGCTATTAATAAAAAAGTTGATGAGGCAAAAAACAGAATTAGCGCAGTAGAAGATATGGCTGCTCAAGTGTTTAAGGACATAAATTCTCAGCAATTATCAACGTGGGCCATGCAGAAGAACATAGCTAAACTAGAATATCAAAATAGAAGGGGCAACATAAAAATCTTCAGGGTTCGTGAAGGCACAGAAGAATCAGCTGGTTCCCGTGTATCATTCCGAGAACTAGCTTACGCAGGTTACTGGCCTGAAATTCAATAGAGATCTAGAAATGAAAGGGCCCATGAAGTTCCAACATTCAAGCAAAAGAACAGGAACATCACAAGACTGGTAGCATGTAAGCCACTAAGATTCCAACACACTGAGACAATACTGGTTTACATGTCCAAGAATAACCGTATTAACTGGAATGACCTCAAAATCCATGCTTTGCAAGATTACTCTAAAACTACTGTTGACACCACTGAGCCTTTCTAGCACCCTGAGACTGCCTAAAGAACATGAGCCTAGTTTTCTTTTGCAGGCCCGGTTAAATTCAAGGTACTGACGAAGGGCTAATACCATGTTCGAAGACCACAACGACTTATCAAAATTTCTTCAGGCGCTAGAAGACCATGAGATGGAAAGCTTCCTCTCCAAAAGGAAGGCATGACACATTTCGCCTCTGAAAAATGACACTTTCTTTAACAGCAGAACTTTGCCGAAGATATATGGCTGTGGTAAGACCTAGATAATTACAAAAGACTTCTCAGTGCCTTATGCCTACATATTGTTTACTTATACATACATTTGTAATATACATTAGACTCATTCCATGAAACAGGTGTCATATTTTGATTGTTACATTGTTGCTTCAATAGAGGCCCCCATCCTTAACTGTGAACTTAATGCAAAAGTTTCTACCACGTTGTTCAGTTATTACTATATGGTTATATTGCATTTCTAAAGTATTTACCCAAAATGTGTTCTATTCTAAACCATGGGTTTGCTAACCATAGGCCACCTGCCCTGTATACCTACTACTACTTAAAATCCTCCTAATTTAACATATTCGAACCGTTGCTAATTATATGCTGTTTAATGTGGACTGAAAATTGTTCCATTTTTATACCATGTTATGCTCTCAGCTGCTTATGGACAGGCACTACTCCATGGACGTCATTTAGGGGTCGCCAGGTGTTAGAAATGGGGTCTTTGGTTGGCAATCAGGTTACCCCCTGTCCAAGCAAGGACCCTCTCTCTAGTCAGGGTAAGTTACACACAATCCAAATTATCTTGTGCCCACCCTCTGGTAGCTTGGCACTGAGCAGTCAGGCTTAACTTAGAAGGCAATGTATAAAGTGCAATAAAGCATGCATTAACACAGTATAACACCACAAAAATACACCACACAGGTTTAGAAAAATATATAATATTTATCTGGTTAAAATAAGGTCAAAACGATCAAGGTTTGGTAAGTACAAGTTGAAGTATTACTTCTATAATGAAAAATAGAGTCTTAATTTCTTAAAAAGCAATAAGTGTCTCTTGCAAGCTCAAAGTACCTGGTTTGCTTCTAAGTTATCTGCACGAGACCACACAGGAGGAGATGCGTGGAAAACGGGGAGGTGTGCGTCAGTTTCTCTGGGCACACACAGAAGATGCGTCAATGCTTTTCCACTCAACGTGGGTTTTGCGTCGATTTCTGTTGCACAGACTTGGATCCTCTTCGGGTTGCGGGGTATTTGGAAACCCCCAGGGACGATGCAGAGAAATCCTGGGCGTACAGGGTTAAGTTACATGGGCTGCATCGATCTGGTGGGGGGAAATTTCTGCAACACAGCAGGCCCTGTTTTGATTCCTCTCACAGGAAGTCGGGCTGCGTTGTTCCCGACTCAGCTGTGCATCAATCCAGTGGGCTGTGCATCAAAGTTCCAGTCGCAACGCTGGCGCTGCGTCGATCTCCACTCGGGGAGCCGGGCTGTGCCATTTTCTCACCGCAGGGCAGGCAGTGCGCCGAATCCGGCAGGCTGTGTGTCGATTTTCGCTGCACAAGGAGTTCTTTGCAGAGTTGAAGTCTTTTTGGCCCTGAGTCTTCAGGAAACAGGAGACAAGCTCAATCCAAGCCCCTGGAGAGCACTTCTCAGCAGAGCCAGAGGGCAGCAAGGCAGCAGGGCAACAGCAAGGCAGCAGTCCTTTGCAGGTAAGCAATCAGGTGAGTCTTTGGGACAGCCAGGCAGCTCCTCTTAGCAGGTTGCAGGTTCTGGTTCAGAGTTCCTTTCCCGGTAGCTATCTTGTCGGGTCAGGGACCCGGTTTAAATGTATGCAGATGTGTGCAGGTGTGACTGGGAATCCTGTGTTTGGGGGTTGTCTGAGTGAAATGCACAAGGGAGCTGTCAACTTACCCAGCCAGACGTGGATTGTAAGACACAGACGGATTTAAGTGCAGAGAAATGCTCACTTTCTAAAAGTGGCATTTCTAAAATAGTAATATTAAATCCAACTTCACCAGGCAGCAGGATTGTGTATTACCATTCTGGCCATACTAAATATGACCCTGTTACTCCTTTCAGATCAGAATCTACCACTCAAACAGTATGTGAGGGTATCCCTAATGTAAGCCTATAAAAGGAGCAGGCCTCACAGCAGTGAACAACTAACTTAGGAGTTTTACACTACCAGGACATATAAACTACACAGGTATATGTCCTGCCTTTTATCTACATAGCACCCTGCCCTATGGGGTTCCTAGGGCTTACCTTAGGGGTGACTTATATGTAGCAAAAGGGGATTTAAGTCTTGGCAAGTCCTTCTAAATGGCAAGTAGAATTGGCAGTGAAACTGCACACACAGGTCTTGCAATGGCAGGCCTGAGACATGGTTAGGGGGTAACTTATGTGGATGGTACAATCAGTGTTGCAGGCCCACTAGTAGCATTTAATCTACAGGCCCTGGGCACATGTAGTGCACTTTACTAGGGACTTATTATAAGTAAATTAAATAAGCCAATTGGGTATGAGCCAATGTCACCATGTTTTAAGGGAGCGAGCATATGCACTTTAGCACTGGTTAGCAGTGGTAAAGTGTGCAGAGTCCTAAAACCAGCAAAAACAGTGTTAAAATGTGGAGGGAGGGAGGCAAAAAGTTGAGGGTGACCACCCTAAGGCTGTCAGGACTAACACCAGGGTCGCAGCTTTGAACCCTGTCTTGCCCTTTGCGACCCCTGGCATTGCCTTTGTGACCCCTGGCCCCAGAAGTGGCAAATTCAGTGCAGAAACACAGGGGCCGCTCATAAACGTCAGTTGTGGCTCCACCCTCTGTTTTCTGACAATTTTATATTACACTGATAGTGAATAATAATGTATTTTTCAATATTAGTGCAATAACAATGGAGTACAGTTAGCTAAAATATGCCCCTCTATGGCAGGTGAGGTAAGTAAAAAATGGTTTCAAGAGCATGTTGTGTGCCTGCTTGCAGGTGAGAGTGTGTTTATATGAGAGTGTATGTAAGTGTGAATTTGTATGGATTTGTAAGTATGTGTGTATGAGTGAAATTGGGGGGGTCAAAAGGCATGTGATGCCACTTCAGCTACCTCTAGCATTGCGGTGAATTGACATCCATGCACTACTCTCAGTCGCTTCCTCAATGTTGACGTTTCTGGTGGAGTGGTGGTGGGGCAGGGGATTAGGGGGGCTCTTTTTTGTAACTTTCCTGTTTCTAACATTCAGAATAATTCTGTTTTATTTTTTTTACTCTCTGAAACATATAAGAAGGTTTCATCAGAGTACATTCTGATCTAGGTCTGCACAAACTACTAACTGGCTCCTACCCTTCTTATGGAACCCAATGAGGGAATGACATAACACAATACCAACACTTAGCTCAAGATCAGAGCTGCTTAATGTATCCACACTTCATAAGAGATTACAAATCTAGTCAAACTTTACGTTTTATCATACTTACCAAGGACGCTGACCAGTCATACTATACTGATATGACAAATCCCACATTCACTGACAATCTCAGTATTATCTCCTTGATTGCCAAAAAGGTGAAAAGATACAAGATAATGGACTACCTTTACAAACCTAAAGGGGACATCACTATATTACAAGAGACAAGAATCTCACACAAGGAATCTAATACCCTAAAAAATAATTGGATTGTAGAAGTCATCTGTTCCCCTGCGATACACAAAAAAATGGAGTAATCATACTAATATCCAAAACATGAAATCTAAAACTCGAATCCTGTATTATAGGTGAAGAGGGCAGATGGATAATTTCCAACTTAAGTCTTCAACACTATATCAGATAACATAGGCCAGCTACCACCCAATGATTTAATCATTGTGGGAGGCGACTTTAACATATCAACTTACCAATAGACACAATCCTGGACCATCAATCTAGCTGCAAATACCAAAGCCGATAAAGCTTTATAGAAGCTTTGTACTAAATACAACCTAAAAGATACCTGGAGACTTCAGCACCCAGGTTCCAGGAACCACACCTTTTTGCTGCCCCCCATAAGTCCTACACCAGATTTGACTACATTCTCATTTGTGGAACCTATACCCAGTTGATAGACCAACCAAACATTTTTCCAGATTATCTCCGATCTCTTCTGCATTAATACACTGCTATCTGGGATAAACCCAAAACTCCAAACAAACACTTGGCGTTTTAACAATGATATCCTAGCCAAACCAGATAACAGAGAACATTAGAAAAACGATTTCAAACTACATATCATACAACACCTCCCAGACAGTGTCCGTACAAACATTTTGGGATGCACTTAACGCAACCTTTAGGGGCACACTAGTCAGCATGCAAGAAAAAATCAACAAACCTAATAGCACCTTCTTAGTTACATTAGAAGGAGAAATAAAACAGCTTGAAAAACTAAATTCCAAAAACCTAGCTAACAAACCCTTTACCCTGATCACTAACAAAAGATATGAATATAACTAATTTTTAAGTGAAAAGGCTGATGTATGGATGAATAGATTTAACGGTCTAAAACCATGAGAGGCTAAAAAGGCTGGCAAACCACTAGCCTCATACATCAAGCACAAACAAAACCAGAAACAGATTGCATAAAAATGTCACCCAAACTAATCCCCAAAAGCTATTAGAATTCTTCCAAAGATTCTGTGAATATCTATACTGTTATGGCAAGCATGTAACCCCAGAACAGTGGTCATACTATCTAAACAGACTAAACTTGCCCCGTCTGTCAGAGGAAGACAAAGCAACCTTGCATAAACCAATCTTCACAGAAATCAACATCCTTAAAGAAAACAAAGCACACTGCCCTGATGGCTTTACAGCTAAGTTCTTTTAAACCATGTACGCCTCCATCCAACTGACCTTAACGGAAACTTTATAACCATTTCAGAAAAACTGTCATCCTTAGCGGCACCTCAGCTGAGACCACAACAGTTGTGATCCCAAGGGATGGGAAAGATCCCCTACCAACGAAAAACTACAGACCTATACTTCTTATAAATCTTCATTGTAAACTGTATGCAAAAATATTCACCATACAACTTAACCTCTTTCTACCATGCTTAATAGGAAACTCACAAGTTGGCTTTCGAGCAACAATATCCGCCTCCTCTGCCATGTTCTGGAAAGAGCGGAATCCTCCACTCCACCCACAGTCGCAATACCTCTTGATGCCGAGAAGGCATTCAATAGAATTTCCTGGAGCTTCCTCCAGGAATCTCTCCAAACATTTAGCCAGGGTGACAAGTTCATAACATGATCATGACTCTATATAGTAACCTAATGGTTGAATCAGACAAGTGGTTTCACATCACATTCATGTGAATTACAAAAAGGCACATGACAAGGATGCCCGATTTTACTCTCCCTCTGTCTAATGGCTCTGGAGCAGCTTCTTCTAGCTCTACAAAACAATGATAATATATCGAGAGTCAACTTCATGGCATGACAGCAAAACTTTCTGCCTACGCAGAGGATATTTTAATAGTTACTGATAATGCCAACATATCCAATACTGCTCTCCTAGATACGACTGAAGCACACTCATCAGGGTCTGGCTATAAATTAAATAGTGATAAATCAGAGGTTACGTCATTAAATTCCTTTGGTACAAAAGAAATATTAGGAGACACATGCCTAGCATGGCAAGCCCATTATCTCAAATACCTCGGTATTGAGTGTGGATCTAACTTAATAGACACCATTAACTGCAAAATAATGAAGCACTAGGACAGACATTCCTCCTACACCTTAGAAGATCCAGAATGGAGTAAAAGTTGGAAATCAGTTACATCACACAAATTCTCACCAGTCCTAGCTTAGATCACATTTTGGCTACTCCACAGAATTTACTGGACCCCATCCTGTTTACATAAACTGAAAATCCTTGACAATCTCACATTTATGCAGCTGTTGAGGTCTACTAGTCCAATGTTGTGCAAGGTTTTGAATGTGTGTATGAGTAGTTGAATTGGCTGCGCTTGTGAATGGGGAGCCAATGGAACTCTTTGAGGTACAGTGTGATGTGGGTGCAGGAGATCCAGTAAGAGTCCTGCAGCAGCCTTCTGGATAGTCGGAAGTCTGTGTAGGAGGTGCTTGGGGATTCCAGCATAAAGTGCATTGCCATAGTCAAGCCTGCTTGTGAAGAGTGCTTGCATGAGAATGTGTCTGGTATTCTGTGGCAGCCACTTGAAATCCTTTCGTAGCGTGCATAGGATGTGGAAGCAGGAGGTGCTTACTGCATTGATGTGTGCTATCATGGTAAGCTAGTCATCTAGGATGATCCCTAGATTTGTTGCTCAGTTGGTGGGAGTTGGTTCTAGCTCCGACAGCCACTGGGTGGAGTCCCATGGGGAGGTCTTGTTTCTGACGACCAGTACTTCTGTCTTGTCTGAACTGACTTTTAAGCAGTTGGTTCTTATATAGTCTGCTACCATGATCATGCAGTTGATGAAGGTGGGTCAGGTGGTGGTTGTGATGTCCATCCAGGAGAGGATAAGTTAAGTGTCATCAGCTTCAAGATGATAGTGATGCTTTGGGATTGCATGATGTTTGCCAGTGGAGTCATATAGATTTTAAACACGGTTGGTCTGAGGGGCGGTCCCGGGGGGACTTTGCAGATGAGGCTTTTGGTCTCTGATGTGAATGGTGCCACTCTGATCCCTTGGGTTCTTCCTGTAATGAAGAGCAGATCCAATTAAGGGTGGATCCTTGGATGCCTATGTCGTGGCATCTTTTGATGAGATTGTTGTGGGAGACAGTGTTAGAGGCCATGGACAGGTTGAGCAAGATGGCAACCACTGTTTCTGCTTGGTCCAGGGTAGTCCTGATGTTTTTGGTGGCCGCAATTATTGCTGTTTCAGTGCTGTGGATCTTTCTGAATCCAGATTGAGTGTTGTCCAGTAGGTGGTAAAGATCGAGGTGAGTTGAGAGTTGCTTTTTGATGGCCTTTGGCTGGGGAGAAGAACAAGGAGATCCAACGGAGAAGTTGAATAGTTGGTTCAGGTCGGCTGATGTTTTTTTTAGAAGAGTGTTGACTTCTGCATGTTTACAGTTATCCAGGAATATGGGAGACGTGATGGAGGTGTTGATGATGTTGGTGAGAGGGGTGCTGATTTGTGATGTTCCGAGGTTGAAGATGTGGTGTTGGCATGGATCCGTAGGGACCCCTGAGTGGATGGGGTGCATGATTGTTGCTGTTTCATCTCTAGTGAGGGGTGTCCAGTCGGTCAGGTAGCTGACTTGGTTGGTGATAGCTAGGTTTTCTATGAGAACATTAGGGCCAGGTTGGTGTGCAAAGTTTCTGTAGATGTTTGCTATTTTGCTGTGAAAGATGTGTGAAAGACGGGTGATAATATGTTGCAGAATTCTTAAAAGAGGGTGATGTTTTTGATGGAGCCTGAAGATGTGGTGAAATCCTAAATTACTGAGAAGATCATCTTGCAGCTGTTGGAGCTTCCTCCATTGTAACATTTTCTGCACAATGATTTATAAATGTGTGATTGATTGTCTCTAGATGATATGTGTGTGTGATGTAAAGAGCTTTTGATGCCCTACATTGAGAAGAATAACGCTATAAAATAAATTAAATAAAGGTGAAAGAGGGGCCATGGAGAATTGAGAGGCACTATTGGTGGGTGATAGAGAACGAATACGTGGAGAAGGAGGCCATTGGGTGGGCACCAACAAAGATTTTTGCACTGGGTGCCATCAAAGCTAAAGCCAGTCCTTTTGAATGGTAACTACATCAAACTAAATGTGTAATATAACAAATACATAACAGGTAACGTGTAGTATGGTCCTGTATTGCTTTTTTGGGGTTCTGGTGACAATTACAAACACTTGCCCTTCAGGTTCCTGGTTTATGATGTCATTAGAATCCTTCAATGAAAATATTGTGCCACCTTACGTGGTTACCTGTTAAGAAGCCAATTTATATTACACATTTAGATGCTGTTATTACACAAAATCCAGTGGTATAAAAATCCATATTTCACAGGGAGCCTTTAAATATAGAAAATATTTCACAGTTCTCTGTGAAATACCAGTTTTATCATTATGATGAAAGCTCCTAAACCATTACCATTGTTAGGACTACCAGGATTATGCACAAACAAGGACTAAGTTATTAGGAAAAGCTATCTAAATTCTGAGACAAAAAATGCAAACTATGCACCACATTCTCTAGTTGTTTTCATTTAATTTATTTTGCTAAAAATATTTTTGTAAAATCTGTAAAATATGCAAATCATAAAGCAATTATGTGTCAAATGCAGTAAATACATAATTATGAGGTAACACTTCAGCAATAGAAATACATACATCCATTGGTGAATTTCAGTGAGTTTTGGTTTTGTTTTGTAAACATGAACTATCTTTGGCTTTTAAAAAAAATATTTGTTAAGATTTTATAACAAATGCTAACCATAACCTTACTTCAACCTTTGTTTTTCTAGTGAATGTGTGTGCATACACACACATATATATATATTATTCAATCAAATCGTCGTCTTGCTTCAAACAATCGATAGCTGCCAAGAAACAACGAAAGTCCCAGTCACAATGGCTTGCTAACGTGAGTCTTTAATGACACACAAAAACAGTCTTTTCGCGTTTCAGAAAATACATTTCCTGGTTCACGAGCAACAAACATAATGATAGTTTCTGTTTATAACCCTCTCTGTAAAACTACAATTAACACAAAGAACGGACCACATAATCATCTATATCCATCCAGACCTTAATAATGGCGGCCATCTTTATATGGTTAGATTTTAAACAATAACAATGACACCGGCAGTTCAAAAAGGCTACAAAACAGTCCAAATCAGGTTGGTACATATTATACTAATTTCAGCTACATTACAGAGGTTAAATATTACTAACAGTAATAGCTTTGACCATTACATCTCTGTCATAATTCCCTTCCAATCAACACCAGTGCTGTAAATACATTCACCTATGAACAAATAATGGCGGCCATCTTAGAATGGATATTTTGTACTAAATATTCACGGTGGCAATTCCCTGGGAAGAAGACTATTTGTTTATGTGTTTAGATGTTAATAGTCTTTACACAAGTATTCCTCATGATTTAGGTATTCAAGCAACAAAACATTCCCTAAGGGCTAGATCTTTGTCTTATCTGTTGCATACAGAAATGCTTCTGGATATTATTCTAGTTTGTCTTACTAATAATTTGTTCATATTTAACAAGGAGATATGTAGACAAACACAGGTAACTGCAATGGGTACATATTTTGCCCCCAGCTATGCAGGACTTTTCCTGGGCAGGTGGGAAGAATAGGTGATCGACAACATTGACCTTTTCAAATCACATGTAGCCTTCTGGATTAGGTACATAGGTGGTCATTCTGACCCCGGCGGTAAAATGCACTTACCGCCGGTCAGAAGACCGCCATAACACCGCCGCGGCCGCGGAAACCCGCCACGGTCATTCTGACCCGCAGAAGGCAAACCTCCGAAAATCCGACAGCCACAACCGACCGCCAGACCAGCGGTCGGCGGAAAGGTGGAGGTGACCAAACCTCCACCGCCACGCCAACAGAAATACGCCCATGCCATTACGACCCACGAATCCACGCGGCGGTCATTCAAACGCGGTATTCCATTGGCGGGACACACCGCCGCGGTCAGAATACACACAAACGAACAAAACTCAGCCACATTGGACGATTTGAATCCCACACACCTGATACACATACACACACCACTCCCACACACACAATACAATATAAAACACCCACCCACATCACCCACAAACCCCTACGCAAAAAAATTCTGAAAGAAGGCCAGAGCGAGACACCAGCATCCACAAACTAACAGACACAGCCACTCAACACCATCACCCACACACTATCCACACACAAAACAACACACACCACCGCACTCAACACACTTAAATACACATACTCCACCCCACACATCATACACACCACCCCATGGCACCCCAAAGACAACCCCGCTTCACAGACGAAGAACTCAGGGTCATGGTGGAGGAAATCGTTCGGGTAGAGCCCCAGCTGTTCGGCACACAGATACAATACACCAGCATTGCCCGGAGGACGGAGCTATGGCAGAGGATTGTCGACAGGGTCAACGCAGTGGGACAGCACCCCAGAAATCGGGAAGACATCAGGAAGCGATGGAACGACCTACGGGGGAAGGTGCGTTCCATGGTATCCAGGCACAACATCGCCGTGCAGAAGACTGGCGGAGGACCCCCACCTCAACCCCCACAATTCACATCATGGGAGGAGGAAGTCTTGAACATCCTGCATCCTGACGGCCTCGCAGGAGTCGGCGGAGGAATGGATACTGGTAAGTTGAAGCTTCAATACTGCTTCCCCCCCACCTGCATGCCAAATCATACCCCAACCCTCACCCCCATCCTCGAACCCCACCCTCACCCCCACCCCCATCCTCACCCCCACCCTCACCCCCACCACCATCCTCACCCCCACCACCATCCTCACCCCCACCCCCAGCACACCTATTCCCCGCCAATGTCTCACCATCACAACCCACACATCCCAAAACCTAGGCCTGCATGCGTCCACTAAGCATGGACACCCATCACCAAAGCATGCCCAATGCATATACACATCCCCCCCACAAGCCACCCTCACCAAAGCCCCCACACACGAATGCCAGCACTTGGGGACACGAGAACCCATAGATACACCCATATGCCACACATTGAAACTATAACCATACCTCTATACCCCTGCAGGACCCGACCGTCAACACACCGCGGCGGAGGGGCCAGAATTCTCCACACCCCCCACCCAAGAGGCCGTCAGCGATGACAGCAGCTCTGTCGACCTGGACACCGATGACCAGCCCGGACCATCGGGGACCTCTGGACAGTCGGTTCCCCTCACACAGGCCCAGGGCACTACAGACCCAAACCCCTCTGGGAACACCAGCACAGCTCCCACCCAGCGGGCCCATGCCTCTGTCTCCAGGGCACGTCAATCTGCGGTGTGTCTACCACTACAGGGCACCCAGGATAACCCACCACCCCAACAACAACAGGGACCTGGGGGCAGTGGTAGTGGGCACACCGGCCAGGGGGCAGAGGCCCAGGGAAACAGGGCAACTCGGAGGGCAGCTGTGCGACAGGGGGGGGAGGAGAGGCCCAGGGAACCCACTCTCCACGAGGTCCTCACCACCATCATGGGAGCATACAACCGCTCCCAGGAGACGATGACGACGGTACTGGCCCGGTTCCAGGGGATCCAGGTACTGCAGGAGGAACACTATCGGGGGTACAGGGAGGACATCAGAGCCATCAACACCACCCTGGTTACCATGGTAGGGCTGCTGCAGGACCTCGTCAACACCAGGGCGGACACTCAACAACACCCAAGGGCCCCTGCCACTAGCCTGGACCAAGAACAGCCAACCACCTCCGCCGGCGCTAGTGGACAGGAGGCCCCCGCACAGCAGCAGCCCACCAGACCCCCACCTCCTGCAGGAGAAGAACCAGCCCGCAAGAGGGCCCTGAGATCTCGCAAGAAGACAGAGTAGGATGTCAAGACCCCCGCCAGCAATGGATACCACCTGATGTCATCCCACTGTCCCACATTGTCACCCTGTCCATCCTTGAACTGCCCATGCTCCATCTCTCCACAGGCCTCTGGACAATGCACCTGTGTGACTGTTACTCTGGACTCTGCCATGGACATTCCTTCACCATAGCCCCCACCCACTTGAAACCACCCATCCCATTTTGAGCACTTAAATAAACACCTATTTTGCACCAAAATATCTGGAGTCTGGCTGTGATTTCAATATATTGTAATTGACATGACAGTGCAAATATGTCCTTGTACATGGTGAAGTCAACAAACAGCTGCCACAAAGCTGTAGTCCATGGGGAAACGAAGCACAGGACTCGTAGTGGGGACCCCAGATCTGAAATAGGGAGGGAAAAGCCAAAACTCAGTCATCATACACTGGGGCAAATAGACAGGCAGCAGAGATGCAGGAGAGTAGTTAACATTTACTAAATTATCTTTGAAATGTTACCTGTGTCCTATTGGAAGTACTGTTCAATGATTCTGTCCCTGTTGTCTGTTTCAGCCCCGTCGTCTTCCTCCTCGTCACTCTCCTCAGGTTCCACCGCTGCCACAACACCACCGTCTCGACCATCCTCCTGCAGGAAAGGCACCTGGCGGCGCAAAGCCAGGTTGTGAAGCATGCAGCAGGCCACGATGATGTGACACACCTTCTTAGGTGAGTACATTAGGGATCCACCTGTCATATGCAGGCACCTAAACCTGGCCTTTAGGAGGCCAAAGGTGCGTTCGATCACCCTCCTAGTACGCCCATGGGCCTCATTGTACTGTTCCTCTGCCCTGGTCCGGGGATTCCTTACTGGGGTCAGTAGCCACGACAGGTTGGGGTACCCAGAGTCCCCCACTAGCCATACACGGTGTCTCTGTAGCTGTTCCATCACGTAAGGGATGCTGCTATTCCTGAGGATGTAGGCGTCATGCACTGACCCTGGGAATTTGGCATTTACATGCGAGATGTACTGGTCAGCCAAACACACCACCTGGATGTTCATTGAATGGTAATTTTTTCTGTTCCTGTACACCTGCTCCCTGTCTCTTGGGGGAACCAAAGCCACATGGGTCCCATCAATGGCACCAATTACGTTGGGAATATGTCCAAGGGCGTAGAAATCACCCTTCACTGTAGCCAATTCGCCCACCTCAGGGAAAATGATGTAGCTCCTCACGGATTTCATCAGGGCAGACAACACTCTGGATAACACCTTCGAAAACATGGGCTGAGACATCCCAGAAGCAATTCCCACTGTTGTCTGAAATGACCCACTTGCCAAGAAATGGAGTACTGACATGACCTGCACCAGTGGGGGAATCCCTGTGGGTTGGCGGATGGGGGACATCAGGTCGGGCTCCAGCTGGGCACACAGTTCATGGATAGTGGCACGGTTAAGACGGTAGGTCAGGATAATGTGGCGTTCTTCCATTGTCGACAGGTCCACCAGCGGTCGGTACACGGGAGGATTCATCCGTCTCCTCGCCCAACCCAGCGGACGGTGCCTAGGAAGGACAACATGGAGCACACAGTCAAGCAACCCACAGGTACGTACTCACAGCTAGCACGGTAAACGATTGTCTATGCAGTGAATGGCGTGTCTGAGTGGCTATGCAAGGCCTAGGCCTGTGTGACGCAGTTGAAATAGAGCCATGTGGGCCCTGGAAATGGCGGCTGCCTGACCTGTGAAGTGTGACAATGGGATGTGAGGTCAATGCGCTGGCGTGGCACACCGCGGCGGGCGGCGGGCGAAGACCGCGGCGCGAAGCCGCATTGGTTAACATTGAAGCCTATGGGTTTCAGGAGCCAATGGCGAAGGGCGCCGGCGGTGGCGGGACGCACCGCCGCGGTACGCACCGCCGCGGACGTAACCGCCATTTTCTATCTACTTATCCACTTGCGACTTGAACTTTCACAGGAGAGGACCTATACTGCAAGTGTTGCTGTGACCTCGGTCTGGAAGGGACAATGGCTGCTGCGCCTGGGGAAAGGGCCCCTGCCTTCACTGGAGAGGAGTTGGAGAAACTTGTGGATGGGGTCCTCCCCCAGTATGCGCTACTCTACGGTCCTCCAGACCAACAAGTGAGTTTAATTCAATCTGGATTTGGGGCCACTGGCTGGCTTGGGGGCCTGGCGGGGGGCCTGGCGGGGATGGGGGGCATGTTGGGCCTGGCGGGGGGCATGGCGGGGGGCCTGGCGGGGATGGGGGGCATGTTGGGCCTGGCGGGGGGCATGGCGGGGGGCATGGCGGGGATGGGGGGCATGTTGGGCCTGGCGGGGGGCATGGCGGGGGGCCTGGCGGGGATGGGGGGCATGTTGGGCCTGGCGGGGGGCATGGCGGGGGGCATGGCGGGGATGGGGGGCATGTTGGGCCTGGCGGGGGGCCTGGCGGGGGGCCTGGCGGGGATGGGGGGCATGTTGGGCCTGGCGGGGGGCATGGCGGGGGGCATGTCGGGGATGGGGGGCATGTTGGGCCTGGCGGGGGGCATGGCGGGGGGCATGTCGGGGATGGGGGGCATGTTGGGCCTGGCGGGGGGCATGGCGGGGGGCCTGGCGGGGATGGGGGGCATGTTGGGCCTGGCGGGGGGCATGGCGGGGGCCTGGCGGGGATGGGGGGCATGTTGGGCCTGGCGGGGGGCATGGCCGGGGGCCTGGCGGGGATGGGGGGCATGTTGGGCCTGGCGGGGGGCATGGCGGGGGGCCTGGCGGGGATGGGGGGCATGTTGGGCCTGGCGGGGGGCATGGCGGGGGGCCTGGCGGGGATGGGGGGCGTTGGGCCACTGGCAAGGAAAATGCTGACAAACTTGAACGTGGTATTTCTCCCTCCCTGTACGTGTCACATAGGTCCGCGCCCATGAGAAGATCGGGATTTGGCGTGCCATCGCCAAGGAAGTCCGGACCCTGGGGGTCCACCATCGACGGGGCACCCACTGCCGCAAGAGGTGGGAGGACATCCGCCGCGGGACCAAGAAGACCGCCGAGTCTCTGCTGGGGATGGCCTCCCAACGTAGGTGGGGTGCCTGCCGTCAACTGAGCCCCCTGATGTTCCGGATCCTGGCGGTGGCCTACCCTGATTTGGATGGGCGCGTGAGGGCAGCACAGCAGACACAAGGGGGTGAGTACAAGCATTATCTACTCTGTTGTCGCGCAGTGGAGGTGTCTGGGTGGGGGAGGAGGGCTGGGGGTCCCCCTAGGCCAGGGCGATATCTGTAGGCTGGGCACCCCCGTAAGCCCCTGTGTCCCCAGCCACCACCCTCAGTAGTTTGTCAGTACAGCCATCCCTGGGCCGTGTCATCCATGGGTGCAGTTGTCAACTCTAGGCGTGTAGGGCATGTTCCACGGAATGCGTAGCGGACCCCAAGTGCGCAACTTAGTGCAGGGGGCATCTGTGTCTGTCATGTCCGCTAACTGTACCGGAGATCCATGTAATCAATATCCCTTTATTTCTCTCTCCCCCCCCCCTTTTTGTTTGTCTTTCTGTGCTTGTGTGCATCAGCATCATCAGGCGGAGGAGAAGTGGCATCGGGGCAGGAGGGAGCTGCATCTCACATGGCCCAGGAGGGCCATGCCACAGAGTCAGACTGGACCAGTGAGACGGAGGGCGAGGGGAGCTCCACGACGGGGACGACTGGACCCTGCAGCGACACGGACACGTCCTCGGAAGGGGGCTCCCTTGCGGGGGTGGCACCATCCGTGCCCCCCGCCATTACAGGTACAGCCGCCACCCAGCGCACCATCTCCGCCCTCCCAGCAGCCCCTCAGCGTTCGCCCCGTGCCCGCTCTGCCAGGAAGCCGGGCATCTCCTTCGCCCCAGGCACCTCAGGCCCTGCCCCTGTTACCCCCGCTGCCCTCAGTGAGGAGGTCATTGACCTCCTCCGAACGCTCATTGTTGGGCAGACTACCCTTTTGAATGCCATCCAGGGGGTGGAGAGGGAGGTTCATCGCAGCAATGCGTACCTGGAGGGCATTCATTCGGGTCAGGCTGCCCATCAGCGATCGTTCCAGGCTCTGGCCTCAGCACTGACGGCAGCCACTGTCTCCTGCCTGCCTCTACTAACTCCCTCCTCCCAGTCTCCTGTTCCTCTGCCTGTCCCACCCACACCATCAGACCAGCCTGCACACACCTCAACACCCAAGAGAAGCTCATCCAAACATAAGCACCACAGATCACGCAGACATTCACACACGCAACATTCCGATGCAGACATGCCAACAGTCACTACCACCTCTGTGACCCCCACCTCCTCGTCTCCCTCCTCCCTCCCTGTGACGTCTACACTCACACCTCCATTCACCTCACCATCAGCCAGTGTTTCCATCACCAGCACACCCTCCACTCCAGTCCGCACACGTGCAGTCACCACCCCACTGCCATTTACACGTCCCCTGTGTCCTCTCCCACTGTGTCTGTCACCCCCTCTTCCACACCACACAAACGCAGCCACCCACCCACCCAACAGCCATCCACCTCACGACAGCCTATCCCTCCTGCACCTGCACCCAAAGACAGCAAACGTGACTCACCTACAACCACATCCTCTCCCTCCACTCCCATTCCCACTGTACCTACCACTCTCCATTGTCCCAAGAAGCTCTTCCTCGCCACTACTAACTTCTTTCCTGACCCTGAGCCCCCCCCTCCTTCTCGTCGGGGTAAGAAGAGCACCTCAGCCACCACCAGCCCTGCAGCCCCCTTGACAAGGGTGCAGGGGTATTGGAGCCCGCCAGCCCGCATGTCTGGATCTTCGCCCAGCAGCAAGGGGACAGCCAGCCCACCCCCTGGGAAGAGGAGCAGAAGGCGGAAGGGGCGCCGCAGGAGCCCGCCTTCTACATCCCCCCCGGACACCACCCAGAGACAGTCACCAGCCACAGCTCCAAAGGGAGGAAAGGGCCACAGGCCCACGACTAAGGAGGGCAAGGGCAGCAAGTCGGAGAGGTCAGGCAGCAGGCCTGCTGCCCAGGAGGAGCCCACAACCCCCAGAGCCGCTGCCCCGGGAGGAACCGGCACAGCTGCCCCGGGAGAGCCCACCACCCCCATAGCCGCTGCCCAGGGAGGACCCAGCCCAGCTGGCCAGGAGGGCCCCACCACCCACAGCCCAGGTGGGCATTGAAAGAGCACCATCCCCGCTGCCCAGGAGGGCACCACCAGGCAATGAGCAGTTGGCCATAGACCGGCCGCCGTCTCCAGAACCGCTGAACTGGGCCCCGCCGTCTCCAGAACCGCTGAACTGGGCCCCGCCGTCTCAAGCACCGCTCCGCTGGGCCCCGCCGTCTCAAGAACCGCTGAACTGGGCCCTTCAAGGCAAGGAGCGCTGGACTGGGCCCCGCCGTCTCCAGAACCGCTGAACTGGGCCCCGCCGTCTCAAGCACCGCTCCGCTGGGCCCCGCCGTCTCAAGAACCGCTGAACTGGGCCCTTCAAGGCAAGGAGCGCTGGACTGGGCCCCGCCGTCTCCAGAACCGCTGAACTGGGCCCCGCCGTCTCAAGAACCGCTCCGCTGGGCCCCGCCGTCTCAAGAACCGCTGAACTGGGCCCTTCAAGGCAAGGAGCGCTGGACTGGGCCCCGCCGTCTCCAGAACCGCTGAACTGGGCCCCGCCGTCTCAAGAACCGCTGAACTGGGCCCTTCAAGGCAAGGAGCGCTGGACTGGGCCCCGCCATCTCCAGAACCGCTGAACTGGGCCACGCCGTCTCAAGAACCGCTCCGCTGGGCCCCGCCGTCTCAAGAACCGCTGAACTGGGCCCTTCAAGGCAAGGAGCGCTGAACTGGGCCCCGCCGTCTCAAGAACCGCTGAACTGGGCCCCGCCGTCTCAAGAACCGCTGAACTGGGCCCTTCAAGGCAAGGAGCGCTGGACTGGGCCCCGCCGTCTCCAGAACCGCTGAACTGGGCCCCGCCGTCTCAAGAACCGCTCCGCTGGGCCCCGCCGTCTCAAGAACCGCTGAACTGGGCCCTTCAAGGCAAGGAGCGCTGAACTGGGCCCCGCCGTCTCAAGAACCGCTGAACTGGGCTCCGCCGTCTCAAGAACCGCTGAACTGGGCCCTTCAAGGCAAGGAGTGCTGGACTGGGCCCCGCCGTCTCCAGAACCGCTGAACTGGGCCCCGCCGTCTCCAGAACCGCTGAACTGGGCCCGCCGTCTCAAGAACCGCTCCGCTGGGCCCCGCCGTCTCAAGAACCGCTGAACTGGGCCCTTCAAGGCAAGGAGCGCTGGACTGGGCCCCGCCGTCTCCAGAACCGCTGAACTGGGCCCCGCCGTCTCAAGAACCGCTGAACTGGGCCCTTCAAGGCAAGGAGCGCTGGACTGGGCCCCGCCGTCTCCAGAACCGCTGAACTGGGCCCCGCCGTCTCAAGAACCGCTCCGCTGGGCCCCGCCGTCTCAAGAACCGCTGAACTGGGCCCTTCAAGGCAAGGAGCGCTGAACTGGGCCCCGCCGTCTCAAGAACCGCTGAACTGGGCCCCGCCGTCTCAAGAACCGCTGAACTGGGCCCTTCAAGGCAAGGAGCGCTGGACTGGGCCCCGCCGTCTCCAGAACCGCTGAACTGGGCCCGCCGTCTCAAGAACCGCTCCGCTGGGCCCCGCCGTCTCAAGAACCGCTGAACTGGGCCCTTCAAGGCAAGGAGCGCTGGACTGGGCCCCGCCGTCTCCAGAACCGCTGAACTGGGCCCCGCCGTCTCAAGAACCGCTCCGCTGGGCCCCGCCGTCTCAAGAACCGCTGAACTGGGCCCTTCAAGGCAAGGAGCGCTGAACTGGGCCCCGCCGTCTCAAGAACCGCTGAACTGGGCCCCGCCGTCTCAAGAACCGCTGAACTGGGCCCCGCCGTCTCAAGAACCGCTGAACTGGGCCCTTCAAGGCAAGGAGCGCTGGACTGGGCCCCGCCGTCTCCAGAACCGCTGAACTGGGCCCCGCCGTCTCAAGAACCGCCCCGCTGGGCCCCGCCGTCTCAAGAACCGCTGAACTGGGCCCTTCAAGGCAAGGAGCGCTGAACTGGGCCCCGCCGTCTCAAGAACCGCTGAACTGGGCCCCGCCGTCTCAAGAACCGCTGAACTGGGCCCTTCAAGGCAAGGAGCGCTGGACTGGGCCCCGCCGTCTCCAGAACCGCTGAACTGGGCCCCGCCGTCTCAAGAACCGCTGAACTGGGCCCCGCCGTCTCAAGAACTGCTGAACTGGGCCCTTCAAGGCAAGGAGCGCTGAACTGGGCCCCGCCGTCTCAAGAACCGCTGAACTGGGCCCTTCAAGGCAAGGAGCGCTGAACTGGGCCCTTCAAGGCAAGAACCGCTGGCCCTTTGGCAGACGTGGCAGGGCAGGATCTATCTCGGGCAGGGCTGCAGGATGTCCTCTGGCCAACTTGCCTCCTCCAGTGGCAGTGGGGTCTGTTATGGACTGTATGGACCGTGGCTTTGCACTCCCCAGGATGGCCCAGTGGGCAGGCCACCCACTGTATGGACTGTTTGGACCGTGGCTTTGCTCTCCCCAGGATGGCCCAGTGGGCAGGCCGCCCACTGTATGGACTGTATGGACCGTGGCTTTGCTCTCCCCAGGATGGCCCAGTGGGCAGGCCACCCACTGTATGGACTGTTTGGACTGTGGCTTTGCTCTCCCCAGGATGGCCCAGTGGGCAGGCCGCCCACTGTATGGACTGTTTGGACTGTGGCTTTGCTCTCCCCAGGATGGCCCAGTGGGCAGGCCGCCCACTGTATGGACTGTTTGGACTGTGGCTTTGCTCTCCCCAGGATGGCCCAGTGGGCAGGCCGCCCACTGTATGGACTGTATGGACTGTGGCTTTGCTCTCCCCAGGATGGCCCAGTGGGCAGGCCACCCACTGTATGGACTGTTTGGACTGTGGCTTTGCTCTCCCCAGGATGGCCCAGTGGGCAGGCCACCCACTGTATGGACTGTTTGGACTGTGGCTTTGCTCTCCCCAGGATGGCCCAGTGGGCAGGCCACCCACTGTATGGACTGTATGGACAGTGGCTTTGCACTCCCCAGGATGGCCCAGTGGGCAGGCCACCCACTGTATGGACTGTATGGACTGTGGCTTTGCACTCCCCAGAATGGCCCAGTGGGCAGGCCACCCACTGTATGGACTGTTTGGACTGTGGCTTTGCTCTCCCCAGGATGGCCCAGTGGGCAGGCCACCCACTGTATGGACTGTATGGACTGTGGCTTAGCACTCCCCAGGATGGCCCAGTGGTCATGGAGTCCCCTCGTGGATCTGGCGTCGTGTACTCAAGTGGCTGAGGTTCCCCCCCTTCCCTTCCCCCTGAGGTGCCTGTCCTATTTTCTTTCTGATGCCCCTGCAGTGTTCTCTCCGTGGAGTTCTTGTCGTGGGACTGGGCCTTGCCCCTTTGCACAGGACCCCTGTGATCCACAGACAGTGGTTGGACTACATTTAGTAGCTGTGTATATTTTGTACATAGTTTATTTATTTATTGGGATTACTGGTGTACATATTTCAATATATCTGCCCGTTTATGATCTCTTATTTTGGTCTTTGCATTATTTCGGAGGGGGGTGGTTTGTGGGTTGTGACAGTGATCTGTGGGAATGCATTGATGTGTGTGTTGTAGTGGGTGTGGGTGGGTGGGTGTGTGCCGGTAATCTTTTCCCTCCCCTGTGTCGTAGGTGCAGTACTCACCGATGTCTTCCGCGCCGCCGGGCGTGCTCCTGGTATATGAGCAGGTATAGGAGTGCGGGATGACCTGCAACTCTGGTTCCATACTGCCGGAATCTCGCGTGGAGTGCGTAGAGGTGAGCGTTTTCCCGTTCGTAGTCTGTTTCCGCCGTGTTCTTATCGGCGGTGCTCCCGCCCCGGAAAAGGTGGCGGATTGGTGGGTCGTGATAGGGTGGGCGGTACATTGTCTGCCGCCTGGCTGTTGGCGGGGACCGCCGCGCTGTTTGTTTGTACCGCCGTGGCGGGCGGAGTGTTAATACGGCGGGCTGTGTTGGCGGTTCCCGCCAGGGTCAGAATTGCATATTTTAGACCGCCGGCCTGTTGGCGGCTTGGCCGCCGCTTTATCACCGACCGCCAGGGTCAGAATGAGGGCCATAGTTCCTTCCCTGGCACTGATAGGGGTCTCCCACACCCGCGAGTCCTCCCCCCACACCTCCTGCCACCCCCCAAAGGTGGCAGGACCCCCTCCCCACCCCTAACCCCAACATGCACAGACACACACCCACTCCCCACTCCCACCCCCAACATGCACAGACACACACCCCTACACGCACACATACACTACAAACAACACATACCCGCACACATACAAACAGACATGCACACAGACCGACCCGCACACATTTCCCATACACACAACACCCCCCTCATGCATACACGCACTCACACACCTCCTCTACATACTCACACGCACAGCGCCATGCACGCACACAACACATAACACCCCCCTCCCCTAACGGACGATCAACTTACCTTGTCCGTTGATCCTCCGGGAGGGGACGGGATCCATGGGGGCTGCTCCGCCACCAGCTCCCCGTCACCAAAACACCGCCACACCGAATCATGAAACGTGATTCGGTGGGCGGTGTTCTGATGACGGGGCGGTGGAGGTGGAGCAGCCTCCACTTCCCCGCCGACCACCAGTATGGCTGCTGGCGGCTCTCCATCCGAAAAAGGACAGAGGGCTGCCAGCAGTCATAATACGCCGCACGGAAAACCACCTGCACTGGCGGTCTTCAGCACGGCGGTACCTCGGCGGCCTTTACAAAAGACCGCTGAGGTCGAAATGAGGGCCTATATATTGTGTATAAATGGATCACTCATTTACTGTCATCAAGACCTTGTTGGTTGAAACGCGTTGGTGTTGGGTAAATCGATCATTGAATAAAGAAGAAACTTAAGGATTCCTGTGAGTGCCCTGTTTGACTTTTGTCAACTTGTGGAGAATTATATACAGGGTTTGGCCCTTCCCTGACACGAGCACTGACTTTATGGAGCGCACCTAGAGGGGGCCATTTGGAGAAAAATAGTATATATCTATATATATCTATATATACATAATATAGATACATAATATAGATATATATACATAATATAGATATATATATATATAGATAGATATATATAGATATATATATTAAAAGGGAGACCGAGCACACAGCCGAATTTATGAGTATCCATAAAATTATTTTAAAATATTTTCAAGTTGAATCATAAGTTACATAATTCCACAATCAAGTCTTGTTAAAATGATTGTTCTTTATTCATTCATGTTGAAGATTAATAATCCATAGCCAACACGTTTCGTCCTAACGGACTTCTTCAGGGCTAAAAATATATAAACATATAAAACCATAATTTGATACAAAATTATATCTATATCCTAAAATGCTATATATCTAGAATTCCATTAAACATGTTAGAGCAGAGGTCTTCAAACTGGGGGGCCTCAAGTGATCCGAGGGGGGGCGCCAAACTCTGGCCAAAATAAATATTATACAGAAAACATGCCATTGTTTTAAGCAGAAGCATGTTATTGCAATTGTAAAAAGGTAACAGTACTTAACTGCAATGTTTAAATAGGTTTAGACCTATTTAAACATTGCCATCTTTCTAAAATAATTGTGAAAAATTCTGAGGGGGCCCAATGATTTTTATTTTTTAACTGGGGGGCGCGGCATTAAAAAGTTTCAAGACCACTGTGTTAGAGTCACATGCTAACATCGCCATGATTTTATAATACTATTCCATTGTAGTATTCATTATCCTGTAAATCTATGTTTCTTGTACAGAACTTGCAAGCATTAATAATGGAGCATATAAACTTCCTGCTCTCCTCTTGCATAATCAATATGTATGTACATGGCTATTTCATTTTTGCTGTCACCACCATCTGAATTTTATTTCTATAATACATATGTGACCTGTCAGGAATCCCCAAGTTGCCTCCTGAGTTATCTGTCAGCATCCCCAGGGGTTAGGGTTAAATCATATCTCTGTTCTTGGTTAAACCTTCATGTTTCTAAGTAAACATAATGTGCTGTGTTACACAATTGGTTTTATCAATGCTTGTTTTACCAATGCTTGTTTGCTAATGTGAGCAGTTGTAGACATGTGCTTTTAATTGGGTGTGGTGTAGACATGTGCTTCTAATTGGGTGTGGTGACTCATCCACATGTGGAAACTCAACTGCTTTCCTGATTGGCTACAAATAGCAGAGTGAAGCATGCCTCCCTGCTTGGCTTTGTTTTGCTTCCTGATCTCAGCATCTGATTTGGCAGTTCAGCCCCTGCTGTCATCCTCGTATTCAGGACTTTTGAGGCAATTCTTTACTTCGTTCCTGTACCAGCTGACACCAGGCATTCCTCCAGCACTCCGGAAAAGATTGCAGCTAAGTGACTTGTATTCTCCAGGGAGTTTGTTCTTTGAGCATTGCGCTTTCCTAGAACAGCTGGTGTATTTCAGACCTCGTATTTTGGCAGAGTGCTTATCTTGAAGCGACAAATGTATTTCTGAACATTCTACATTATCATTGTAGTTACTTGCCTAAATGTGCTTCAGGAAATCTGCTTGAGCTCAAGTACTACAAAAAGTGGCAGTGCATTTTTAAAAGAGCATTTACGTGACTTTTCTTTCTCTAATAGCATAACTCTTGGATTTAAATTCTGTCATTCATGCTTGTGTTTCAGGTTTGAGGAATTCACTTTTGAAGGGTTTTTCACACACACAGTGAAACCAAACCAAACTGTGCCACCCTAACTGTTTAAACCCAGAGTGGACATTTGTATTTCTTAGAATGTTATTGTTTCTTTTAGTTTAACCCTATGCATGCAGGAAAGTTATATGTGATATAATTAATGCCCTTGTTTGTCTTTCTTGTGCATGATAAGTGCAAGCACAGTTCTAATTGTAGTGTGCAACAGTGAATCTCTGTGAAGCCAGCCCTAGTGTTGCAGTACTTATTGTTATGGTACTCAGTTTGGGTTTTTGGTAATGCAGTGTTAGTAATTGTGCCAACAGTTAATTATTATCCAAGAAAAGTGCTGGAGCATCCCGGTGTTCTTCTACTGCTCTCGTGCCCATATCAGAAAGAGAGATTCAGTTTCAAGGAAGTTGAGTGCACTAACTCTACTATCACTTTGTCAACAACGACCTGCCCCCGCAGATACAGGGTGCCTGGCTGGACCGGCAAGACGTGGCCGTGTTTTGACTCTTTCTCTTCCACTCGCCCTTTCCTTTTGGGACACCTGCCGGGGTTTCTGTATCAACCAGAAAGTGCTGAGAGGTGTTCCAGGAGGTCGTGGGCATACCATTGCCCCTGTAGACATCCTGCTTTTCAGGTGAGTGGCCCCGTCTCGACATGAGACAGAGAGAATATATATATATATATATTTTTTACATTTCAAACTGACGACTGTTCTGTATAATGGTCAATAAATTTTAAACAAACCAAATATTACTGACTTTGATATTACATGAATTTCTGTTGTTTTAGTACCCAAAAGTAAAAAAGGGAGCCCCTTCATCCAAAGTATATTAGACAGCAGTTATTATTACATGGTTTAATTATATAATTTTCATTCTAGGTACCTATATTTTGTTTATAATCCAAACGCTCACATCCATAACTTCCGTGTTAGGTATCTTAGCCCAATTTGCAAAAATCTATAAATGCCAAAATAATAACCCAAATATTTGATGTGGCTACCGTATCAAGGTAAGTTATCATAACCGCTTTGACACCAGTAAAATCACATATACCGGTAATTGGAGGAATATATAATGGAAGGATATACTGACAAACTGTTTACACACGAGTATAGGAGGGGTGGCCATGTTGAAATCTGCTGTTATAGTGCTTTTTGAACCCAATACAGCCACATTATTACGAGCATTTATCAAGACATCGGATATCGCTTAGACGTTTGATTTTACATAATCATTCAGATATCAATCAAATCCGTTCTATAAAATTGGGTCAAACAGAATCAGATCTGGTATCGTAATAATTATGTTTTATTATAATCGAACACGCTCCTACTATACAGCCCAAATATATGGCTTGCCCGGTAACAGAACTCCATTTAGCAAAAACCCTGTAGATCTCATTGCATTCTCTCATACCACTACTATGATCTTAATTACAAATTAAAAGTTAAGAATTAATAATTAACACCCAGAGAGTTCCTTTAGAGTCTTGTTTTGATCGATGTATCTATGGCGGCTGTGTTGAAATGTCCTCTATGTTTAATAGGTCATGGTTACCACATTACTGATATCAAAATAAGAGAGATTTTTTCTTTTCTCTTATTAATTATAACCAAATTAGATAGATTACCAAAGTGAATTTTGACCTTTCGTCAAATTTCCCTGAATTCAATATTTCTTTTTTATATGAATGACGGTGCCTGTGGCAATCGCGTCACTCTGTTTCTTAGTATACATCGGTATGTAACGACGACCATGTTCAACCTCCTACGCTTCTGTTAAGTTATATCTTACTGCAATTTTATTTGAGCAGTGTGGTTCATGATCTGAATCACAATCCTTATTTCCAAAGATTCTATGTGACTTAATTTCCAACAGCATTGGATTCATTTAATTATACATAATTTCTCAAAAACTACTGAACTGAATTACACCAAAACAAATAAGCACTCTTTCTGGACCAGGACCTATCTTTCTGCCAAATTTGGTGTAATTCCATCTGGTAGTTTCAGCGCTATCGCTGTTCAAAATGCCTATGGAAAAATGAATGGGGAAAATGTGTTGAGGGACCCACCCCCTTTTTCTCACCCGATTCTTCAAGTGAGACCTAAGATACAGCACGTAAAAAAGTTTATTTATAAAGAAACTAGGTTCTAACTATAACTGCTTATTGGCGACCACAACTAGGTGATATATATATATATATATATATATATATCACCATCCACTGTCAATCACCTCCCATCACGCATGACATCACTGATAACATCACTGCAACTTCTGAAATTACATAATTGATGACAACACTATGCATGGGGGGCAATTATAGTTACTTTAGGGCACAAACTATATTTACTTGAGGTAACTAAAGCTGGTGAATTACAGTGGTTTTGTTTGATTATAATGATATATTTTAACTGCTATTTTCACCTACAATGTCCCTTTAACCTCTATTTTTTTAATGTAAAGTAAGATATTATCGTCATGCGCGGTGGGGGTTGAGCAGCGGTCCTGGCCTGCAGTCAGGGCTACAAAAAGAATCCACCACAAGATAGCTCTGTACTTTGAACCAACTTGGAGGGCTTTCAAAATATGGTTAGCTCTCCTGGGGTAATGGATTTAATGACCCAGGAGACCTGCTGTTTTTTAATGTTGCTGGTGGGCTGCTGCACTTCCTTCAGCCCCACACAGAATTAAAAAAGGGTGGTGGTGCCCCGTCCCTTCTAGGGGTACCACCAGGAATTAAAAAAATATTATAGAAAAATGTCCTAGAGCATAATGGTGTCAAATAAAAACCAATGTGATGGATGGAATGCTTGAACTAATCTCAGACACTGGCAATCACCCTCAGGCCGCATCGCAGTCCATCGTTTTTTGCCCACCATGCCATCTCAGTTTGGACCCAGCCATTTGCAAATCAGTCTTGATCCTGTTTCTCTGTTTTAACTTTCATTTATTTTATTAAATCTTTTTTGGGGGTGCCCTGGTGCTGCCCAGGGTATGCCCACACTCTCCCGGGCAGAAAACAGCAGTACTCCGGAAATTGGGTTGCCAGGATACTGCTTGGATCTGGCACTGGAAGATAGACTCCCTGGGGCCCATCTAGGCTCAGGAAAGAGGATCCCTTACCTTAAACATTTACTAGATGTGGGGACTGTGATCCCCGGGGCCTCCTTGAGACATGAGGACAGGGGCTGCACACCCCGCAAAAACAGCTGAATGGAATAATACCAAATTGGCAGGAAGCTAGATTTTGGTCCAGAAAGCTTACTTTTGGTGAGTTTGTGTAAATCTGTTCAGTAGCTTTTAAAAAGTTCAGGATCAAAAATATTTTTTTTAAATAGTATATCTTAACGGTTAGATTTGAGGGACTCTTGTGAGAGTCCCTCGAACCCAATTTGCAAAAAACAGACCGTTCTGATTGGACCAGGGATATTTTTTCTACTGGGGCCCATTTGCTTCCAGATGAGTAAGGCTTCTATTGAAGCGAACATTAAGATTGGCCGCCTGCAACATGAGATAAAACTAGGAAAAATGTTGCAGGCAGCCATTAAAAGACTCAGAGACTCAGGGCCTCATTACAACTTTGGCGTTCTGTCATCATGGTGCAATGTGCAGCCAAATTGTGTGACAACTACCAAGCCTGAATACTCACTAGGTACCAGAGTTGAATAGTCATGTCAAGTATCAGATAGTAATAGAACCCATCAGCAGTGCCATATGTACTTATAATTGATGACAGCACCCAACAAGGAGTATGGTACTCCTGTCTCAGACTTGTATGTACTACCAAGCTATGCTGTGCAGCATCTGTCATTGCTGGGACTCATGGTAAGTCATTGTCTGTATCTCACAAAGAGGGAACCAAGACGGAACCAAACACACTTACTCAACTGTACTCTGTGTCTCACTCCATCCACAGGTAACCCTGTCATTGCTACCATAGAGAGGATACCAGACACTGCCAGCCCTCCTCAGGATGAAGGCCCCAGTGAGGCCAAACACGCCTGCATGTTTGGACAGTGACAACCTACCTGGCACATCCGGAACACCTGGTCAGTCAACGACTCCCAGCCCCACCTGCCCACATCAGTCCCCCCCACCGATGTTGCTCTAACATCACTGCCCAGCAAGCACCCCCAAACACGTGTCCCAAGGACTTTTCAATCTATTGTGTGCCCCACAGTACAAGGACCTGAGTCGGACCTTGACACCCCAGACAATGATGGTCCAGCTAACACTGGGAGTGGGCACACTGGGGCAGAGGGCGTGAGAGGGATATTGTGGGCCAGAGGATGGGGCACCCAAGGGATTCCACTGACCAGGATACCCTGTCCCAAGTCCTGGAAGCATACCAAAATTCCCAGGACAGGATGGGCTAGATCATCACCATGTTGGGGGAAAAATCAAAGGCTGCAGAGAGAATACCACCAGGAGATCATGCAGCAGTGGCAGGCACACAGTGCCACCATAGCCTCCATAGCAGGGGTGCTAAGGGACATGACTAGCTTCCTGCTTAGTTTAGCAACCCACCCTAAGGCCCCTTCCACTTGCAATGTGACATCTGCCTCCTCAACATCAGCGGCAGCCAGTGTAATGGAGACCCTGCCAGGGGAAGCCCAAGCCTCAGTAGCCCCTACCTCTGTAGCTGAAGCACCCCCCCCACACACAAACGTGGACGTCCATCCAGCCATCTGGCTGGAGCAGATGCCAAAACCAAACCCACTGCCAGGAAGTTAACATCTCCTGATTTGTCACTCTTGTGTGCCATTGAGATGCCCTGTTGACTGAATTGCGACAGAACGCTATTCATCTAACATGAGTCCACTCATCACCTATTTGTTTTGTTCTTCACATCAATTTCACATGTCACAACACTGGATTGCACAATAAGTCACTTTTGAACCCAACTACTGTTCGTCTACACAAGTGTGGTCTGGTAATGCCCCCCTGATTCGTACTAGCAGCGTAATGGCCTTCGGACAGAGGATTCCTCATAAGGACACCTGACAACAGTAATGTACATTGACAGATGTCAGAGAGTGAGATTGAAATGCACAGTAACACCAGGCAAAAGTCTGTTGCATCATCTGCAATTAGAGCAAGACAGAAAGTACCATGAGGATGGAAAGCAAGATGACACAGTAAGCACATATACTGGTAATTGACTGCATCACTATTGTAGTATAACTCCTATTCATGGGCAACCAGATTGGACCTATACAGCACCAGGCTCTGGCCCTTCACATGATCCATGTAACAGGCTATCTGTCATGTACCCCTCTCAGAACTGTACTCAATCACTATTGAATACTGACAATGTATACCTCAAGCCTTAAGTAGCAGACCCACAGATGAAATCCACATCCAGTGGGTGAGAGGAGATGGGAATAGGAGAATGCAGGTAATCTAAACTGGTCAGTCCATTTGAGAAGAGAATGTTGGAATCAGTAGCTACAATCAATCAATCAATCAATAATAAGATTTATAAAGCGCACTAATCATCCGTCAGGATCTCAAGGCGCTGGGGGAGGGAAGCTACTGGTCGTATAGCCATGTCTTTAGGTGTTTCCTGAAAGTTAGGAGGTCTTGGGTCTGGCGAAGGTGGCGCGGTAGGGAGTTCCAAGTCTTGGCGGCCAGGTGGGAAAAGGATCTTCCTCCGGCGGTGGTGCCGCGGATGCGGGGAACGGAGGCGAGGGCGAGGCTGGCGGAGCGAAGGTTGCAAGTGGGAGTGTGGAAGGTGAGTCTTTCATTGAGGTATTTTCGGCCTGTGTTGTGGAGGGCCTTGTGTGCGTGGACGAGGAGTTTGAAGGTGATCCTCTTTTGTATTGGTAGCCAGTGTAAGTCTCTGAGGTGGGGGGGGATGTGGTGGCTGCGAGGGGCGTTCCGTAGTCCAGTCGGCTACTGACCAGGGCGCGGGTGACAGTTTTCCTGGTTTCGACGGGAATCCACTTGAAGATTTTCCAGAGCATGCAGAGGGTGTTGTAGCAAGAAGAGGAGATGGCATTGACCTGCTGAGTCATGCTGAGGGGGAATCCAGGATGAATCCCAGTTGCGGGCGTGGATGGTGGGAGGTGGTGCGGATCCTAGGGTGGTGGGCCACCATCAGTCGTTCCATGCTGAGGGGTTTCTCCGAAGATGAGGATCTCTGTCTTGTCTGTGTTTAGTTTGAGGCGGCTTGCTTCCATCCAGCTGGTGATGGCTTGGAGTCCGTTGTGGAGGTTGTTTTTTGCAGCTGTAGGATCTTTTGTAAGGGATAGGATTAGCTGAGTGTCGTCTGCGTAGGAAATTATCTTGATGTGGTGGGTTTGTGCGATGTTGGCGAGTGGGGCCATGTGCACGTTGAAAAGCATGGGGCTGAGAGATGAGCCTTGGGGGACGCCGCAGATTTTACTGGAGGCTTCTGATATGAATGGTGGGAGGCGGACTCTCTGGGTTCTGCCTGCAAGGAATGATGAGATCAGTCAAGTGCTTTGTCGCGGATTCCGGCGTTATGGAGGCGTGTGCGGAGAGTGTGATAACAAACCGTGTCGAAGGCTGCGGAGAGGTCAAGGAGGATGAGTGCTGCTGTTTCTCCTTCGTCGAGCATGGTCCTGATGTCGTCTGTGGCAGCGATGAGTGTGGTCTCGGTGCTGTGGTGTTTGTGGAATCTGGATTGGGAGGTGTCGAGTGCCTTGCTGTCTTCCAGGAATCGGGATAGTTGGCTGTTCACGATTTTCTCAATTACTTTGGCTGGGAATGGGAGGAGGGAGATTAGTCGGTAGCTCTTCTGGTCGTCTGGGTCTGCCTTGGGTGTTTTCAACAGGGCGTTGACTTCTGCGTGATTCCAGCTTTCTGGGAAGGTGGCTGACTTGAAGGAGCTGTTGATGGTGTTGGAGAGGTGGGGAGCGATGATGATATTTGCATTATTGAAGATATGGTGTGGGCAGGGGTCCGATGGTGATCCGGAGTGGATGGAGGCCATGGTGTTGGCGGTGTCTTCTTTGTTGTGCAGACTCAAACAATACATGTTAGAGGTGAACCACTAATACTGTACACCTTACATTGTATCTGTCTGCTTTCACTTCTCACACATAGGCATGGAACATCATTACACCATCACATATGCCACATGTCAGGAGGTGTAATCCACTTCTAGTAGTGCACAGACAAAACTTGAAAAGGCTCACCCCACATATCTGTATGTCACTGAAGTATTGATTGATGAGCTCTGTCCTACAGCCAGCTGCTCCTTCTTCCTCTGGCTCTTCATCACTTTCCATATCACCATGTGCAGTCACATGTATAGCTGCCTCGCCGTCATTAGCTAGCAATGGTATCCGACGCCTCAGGGCTAGATTGTGGTGGATGCAGCATGCTACGATGATTTGACAAACCTTGTGAGACGAGTAGAGAAGGGCACCTCCAGATAGGTCCTTGCCTTCAGGAGGCCAATTCGTTCAATGACATGCCTTATCCTCCCGTGGACCTCATTGAAACAGAGTTCCCCTGGCGTGGCTGGGTACCTCACAGGTGTCAACAGCCAAGGTCAGTTTGGATAGCCAGAGTCACCTGTGAACACAATGGTAGAAATAATCAAATTGGACAGATAGTGATGAGAGATCAGAATACATGACAATGCCTACTTACCAACCAGCCAGGCCTTCTCTGTGTATAGTCGTACCATCATGTGTGGGACATCGCTGTTCCGCATAATGTAGGAATCACGCACCGAACCTGGAAACGTGGCTATTACTTGGGAGATGTACTGGTCTGCCAGAGACACCACCTGCAGGTTGACAGAGTGGTAGTTCTTCCGGTTCCTATACACCTTCTCATTGACAGTGGGAGGGACCAGGGATACATGGGTGCCATCAATGACCCCTACCACATGGGAATCTGTCCCATCTGATAAAAGTCCGCTCTTTGGGGAATTCTGATGTAGCTGTCCAGGTGTTTCAAGAAAGCACACAGTACATCCCTCAATACCAGACTGAACATGGGCTTAGACATATCTGCTGTTACGGCGACAGTATTCTGGAATGACCCTGTGATCAGGAAGTGTAGCACTGACAACACTTGAATGATGGGAGGTATGCAATAGGGATTGCGATTGCCTGGCATCAGTTTTGGCTCCAACTGTCTACATAGATCCAGAATGGTCTGGCGATTCAGAAGATAGGTCTGGATGTCATGCCTGTCCTCCTTGGTTGCCAGGTCCACCAGTGGACGGTACACTGGTGGTTGTCTCATTTCCCTCATGGCAGGATGTGTATGTATAAAGGAGAGAATGTACAATGAGTCATGCAGTAGGCACACGTCAGCAGCACATGGAGTAATAGCAGACACCTGACATATAGGAGATGCGTAGCAGTGCTGACTCAAACAATACAGACCATAGAAATGCACATCATACACTGTCATTGCAGCAAATTGGCAGAAGTGTGAGTCAGATTGGGCATATGACACATACGAATCAGGAAAAGTGTGGGTGACTGTGCAGTTCAGCACCGATCACACATATGTAATTAAATTAACGTATGGTCATCTGATGCCTATGCACATCAGAGTAGCTAAACAGAACGATCCACAAAAATGTATGCTCAATACATCATATTCTCATGATTTGCGCATTCTGTAGCACAACCATGAAGTCACTACATTTGGTGACACAGATATCAGGGCACTTAGGTGTCTGATGCCCTTATTTAAGCACATGCATCAAGTACATGTGCCCAAAATGGCAGGCGCCTGACCTACTGTTCTGGACAGTTGGAAGTGACCTAATTCCACCGGTGGAAGTCGACATGGTGGTAGGCGGTCGCAACCGCCATGCAGCTTGTCATAGGTTAACATTGCTGCCTATGGCGGTCTGCGGCCAATGGCTATGACCTCCAGTGGTGACGGTCCTGTACATGGAGCCGCGACCACGATTTTATGCAGTCTTATTCACTTGACTCCTGACACTGTTGCTAGCAAGACCTCCACTATGTGAGCTGCTGTGTACTACCTCTGGGAGCCACCATGCCACGTCCTGCAGGTGATAGGGCCCCTGCCTTCACACAGAAAGAGCTGGAGAAAGTGGTGGAGGAGGCCCTACCCCTGTATGAACAGGTATTTGAGGCACCAGAGGAACAAGTGAGTCCAATGCCCCTGCCATGTGCGATTGGGGATGTGTGTGACGGTGAGTCGGGTATGTGAACTGTTGTTGAAGTAGATGCATGCATATGGCATACCGTACAGGAGTGTGTGCTGAGAGGATAGGTATGTGTACTCACTTGCTCTTTCAGTTGTGTAGTGTCAACTCCTGTTGGTATGGGGCATGTGTACATCATTTTCTCCTTTTGCCTATGTCATCCATGCAGGTGAACACCCATCAGAAGAAAGGGATCTAGCGTGCCATCACCAAGCAAGTGCGGATTATGGGGGTCCACAGCCAGCTGAGCACCCATTATTGCAAGCAGTGGAAAGACCTGAGCCTTTGGGCCTGGAAGGCCGCGGATGTCCAGCTGGGGATGTCCTCCCAACGAGGGAGGGATGCCCGTCGGACCCTGACCCTCCCTAATTGCCTGCATTTTGGTGGTGGGCCACCCTGAGGTGGATGGACGTTTGAGGGCAGCACAGCAGCCACAAGGGGGTAGGTACTGACTGTTTCCTCGTACTTGGCTCTGGTTGTATGGGGTTTGCTGTCTCACTGTAGCTTCTGTGATATTGTAGTAGGTGAAGAATTTTTGTAGACTAGTGAGAATCAGTTGGTACCACCTTGCAAGTGTAGGAAATGTGGATCTGGCATCATGGTTAGCTATGTGTAAGTTTTGAACTCCTTTATCAAAACTTCATTCTGACTGTATGTGGAGATGCTCAAATGTCAATGCCACATGGGTTGCCCCACCCTGCCATTCCTATGAATGTGAGCTGGTGTTTCACCATACCCATTGACTCTGCATATGAGCATTAGTGGCTGACCACTCCCAGCTGTGCTGATAGCCTGTTGTGTCAACTGGGTGACTCACTTATACAGCAGAATGTCAAAACATAACTAGTACTGATTCAGGTATGAACTACATGTAAGGTTGCCATCTCAATTACAACACAGTTTTGCCTTTGTAGGACAGTACATATCTGTGTTTGTTGCTGTTACACCCATTGTCCGTTCATCTCCATTCAATAGTGTATGCAAAGGTTGCAACAATAGGACATTCTACTTTGGGTGTCTGATTTGTGTATTTGGACTCATCATGCTCTTCCATGTGATTGACATGTGGGCATTTCTTCTCTGTCCCAATGGGTTGGTTCTAGAGGAGGTGGGTCCCTTGGCAGAGTTTGCCTTTTACAATATGCTATGTCAATGCTATGTCTGTCAATGCCCTACCAATTCCTTAGCAACCAGAGTAATATGCAGTCTACATCATGTCTCTATGGTTACCTGGGGACACAATATATGAAGTGAGAAATTGTGAGGATTATGTTTAGCATTACTTGTGTGATCATGATGTAATGATATATTTGAACCACTATTTCTTGTGCAGGTATTTGTTGTAATGGGAAATGTTGTAAATGCTCTGGCAGTCATGGAGGTCCAGGAGTACTTCATGTAAATATGTCATTTCGGTGTGCATTATGTGTAGGGTGGAGTTAGGTACATAGATTTACTAGTCAGGTATGGTATGATTGATGTTGGTTTACTCGTGTTGTGCAGTCCTGGAACTGGAACTGCATGTCAGGTGGAATGGTAGTTGGCCTATGATGTCAGTTGTGGCTGTCTGAAGTGTAGTTGTTGTGAGACAGCACTCAGTAATTGCCTATGGATGTATTATGTGTGCTTTGTTGACTATTGTATGCAGTGATGTGGTGTATCTGTGTTTTGTGTCAGCAGATGTCCCTCTGTAAATGAGTGAGTGTCACAAGAAACACATCCACCAAACCTCCAGTCACCTCTCCAACAGACAGTCACCCATCCAGCACACCATCACCCTCCTCCTCTACCACCCCTCCTCCCAAGACACATAAACGCACATACTCACCCCCCCAAGAGACACCCAGCACACACAACCATTCCTCGCACACACGTGCACCCAAAACATCCACGACACCTCCTACAAGCACTCCCTCCACTCCCAAACCCTTTTCCCATTGCCATCCCCGTGTGTCTAAGAAGTTTTTCCTCTCAGAGTTGAACCTTTTCCCTACCCCTCTCTCATCCTGTGTGACCGCCAAAAGATCATTCTCCCTCCCCAAGTCCACCCTTACCACCTCCAAGTACTCCCCTGTCCCCCTGCTACTACCCATGCCCCTACCGCGCCAAGAAGTCAACTCCCCCAAAGTGTTCCCAGCCCTCCCCTAAGCCACATCCAAAGCCCCCCTCCCAAGCCCAAAGACCCACCTCCAAAACCTAAACCAAAACCCACTCTCCAACCCCCGTCTTCCCTAATCCCTGAAGTGGCTGCCTGCCCCCTTGATGCCCCTACGCTTGGAGGTTGATTAGCAGTCAGGAGTCAAATAGGAGCACTATAATATGCCATCTGTGCATTGTAAACAATCATGTTTGGACTGGCCTAACAGCAGTGTTTGATTGTACATAGTTATTTATTTATATTTATATTTTTTAATATACATACATCTGGGATGCCCAGTATTTTGTCCCAAAGTTACATCTTTGTCTTGTCTTTCATTCCTTATGGCTGTCATGGTCTTGCCTGCTTTCCTTTGTATGTGAGTGTGTGAATGTGTTGTGGTTGTGCTACCAGTTGTGTCTGGGCTGCTTGTGTGGGTGTGTGCTTAGCATTTGTCTCGCAATAATGGTTGATTATGGTGCGCTGGGCATGTCTGTGTTTGGGACATTCTTTTGTGTTGATATTGTGTGCTTTGTTAGTGTTGGCATTTGTTATTTGGTTTGTGGTGTGCCCTTGTGAGGTTGTACTTTGTGTATGTTTATGGTGATTGATATGTCCGAAGCGCTGTGTGATGTGTTTGTGTGGTGTGATGGATGGCTCATGGTATAGCTGTGTAATTGTGTGTATTGGTACAATGGTGTTGTTACGTTGTGTTTGTATGTATTGTGAGGTGGAGGTGTGTGATGTGGAGTGTTGAGGTGCTTGTGAAGTGTTGTGGTTGTAGTTGTGTACTTGGTTGGTGTTGAGTGTTGTTGTGTTTGACAATGCGGGTTCTGTGTGTGTGAGGTTTGGTGTGTGTTTTGGAGGTGTGTGTTGCCCGTGGTGTGTGTACTGAACCTGTGCATGTATGTGGCTGTGTATAAATGGGTGTCAGTTTAGGAGTGATTGTATGTCCTGCCATCGTCACCCGTACTGGATATGTATGTTGTGTGTGTGTGTGTCGCAAATTTGGCATTATGCAACAGTGACAGGTAAGTGTGTGTGCTCATGGTTGCTGCCGTCCTCATTGTCTCTGGTTCTGGAGTCATTGGGCAAGCAAAAGCAGAGAAAAGACGTTCAGTTCGGGTTCTATGGCGCCTCCAGACAGATATGGCTTCCTGAAAGTGAGTGTCTCCTTTTATACTGTTGGTTTCCGCCAGGGTTTCGGTGGTGGTGCGATCGCGGCAGAAATCTTGGTGGTGTGCAACTTTGTAATCTGTCCTGCGGAAACATGGTCTCTGCTGGCCTGACAGTGCCTCCTGCCGTCCGTGGCAGCCTGACCGCACTGGCGGTGCTGGCGGTGAATTGGCTGTGTTCTGTGGTGTGGACCGCCATGGTCATAATTTGGCGGTCTTGGAACCACCAAACTCGTAATGACCCCCTTAGTCCCCTGTCCTGTGTTCAATTGTTCAATTAAACAAAGTATAAGGGGGCAGGGTAAGGAAACCCTGCCCCCTAGGCCTCGTAGCAAGGTCAGATTGACCCCCGGGCCAAGATAGTATTATCTTTCAAACAGCAGTAATCCTAGGGGAGTACCATGGGACTCCCACAGGATCTCAGCATTAAAAAGAAAATGAAATGGCAGCCAGGTGGCCACTATGAATAACAATGGGAAGGGGGTATGTGGCCCCCTTCCAGGGACCTCAACCATATCCCCAGGGCCAACATTAAAAGAGGATAGGGGCATGCTGACCCCCCTACATAGGCTGATTATGGTCTCAGGGCCCACATCCCCAAGGCCTGGTGCTCTTTGAAAGGGGAGGAGCGAGGACGGCCTGCCTCCCCAAATTTGTAGAGGCCCACAGGAACCCATCTCTCTGGCCAAAAACATTTATAGAGGAAGGAGGTGTGTGGCTTCCTCCCTGAGCCAGTAATAGTCCCTGGTGCTCCGATCCCCCAGGGCTGACTTGTAACTATAGGGGAAGCTCCCTGAGCCTTAAAAAACACTGGTGACCCATCCCCTGGAGCCAGCTCACACACAGTTTTTTTTGGAGGAAGGGAAATCTCAGAATGCTCCTGCCCGGCGAAGCAAGCACAGACAGCTGCTTCTGTCAGACGGGAGCAATGCTGGTTCCCACAGCAGTCAGGCTGGGGCTTCCCCGCAGGCCCCAGCGTAGTGTTTGGTGGGTGCCAGGATGGGGTTTCCCGGGGCCACTATTGGCTCAGGGCGGGGCCAAATGTCACCCTCTCTTTAAGAATAATGAAGGCCTCTGGGATGGGAGCCTCAGGGCTCATAGTCGCTTAGGGAGAGGGGCTCACCCTCCCCTTAATAGAAAATGAAGGTTCCAGGAAATTAGGTCCCTGGGGCCCATGGTGGCTAAGGGAGGAGGGACTTGTGCCCACCTATCCCTTCATTAGAAAGAAAGGTCCAGGGGATGGAGTCCCTGGACCTGCAGTGGTTCAGGGAGGGTGACTACATGCCCCCTTCTCTCTACATATACATTTTGGCCCCAGGGATGGGTTTCCCGGGGCAGTAAAGGCCAGAGGAGGGAGGCCACATGCCCTCCTTCCCTTATGAAAAAGCTCCAACCCCTTTTTTTTTTTTACAAATCATCCTTGTAGTGAATCCTAGTTTTTTTTAATGGGATAACAGGAGTTAGCTTAGCCCTTTGGCTGGCAGGCTCGTGCCCCTGTCCCCTAGTGACTTTTAACCTACGTAGCTTGCTCTGTCTTAGACCATTTATTTAATTAATTCTTCTAAGATGGCTGCCTTGTTTAAAGTTAGGACATTTTGTTTAGATTTATATTATCAGTGTCACCGCGCTAAGGCGTCAACTCATGCAACAAAGACAACCAAACTGCAGGTGCTCACATTAGAAATTACCGTCCCAAGCATGCTGTGTTATCTACTGTTTTGGAACAACCTACGTCAGGGGTCCAAGTAGATCTGTATAAATACATCACACTTTAGACAGATAATCAGAGGGATTCTGACCAGATACCATCGCTGCTATTGAAGCTGCACGTCGTCTTGACGCTGACCCCGACTTCGTGTTCCTTCGGAGTCTGAGCACAAGACTTCATTCCAAGGTAACAAGTGTTGGGGGCTCCTTCCAGGGACATGGCATTGGCAGAGTAGGTTTAACATACCCAGCTCTCTTCTAGGTAGAAGGTTAGGCCTCTTATGGTAGGGTATTAGGACGTATCACACACTCAATGTCTCTTTATGCTATTGCAAGATGGTGGGGTGTCTTTATAATCATGACCCTTGTCTTTACAATTCTGTTTCTTGCACTGTTCATTATCATAATCATTGCAGCCCATGCGATTTACTGCAGATTGTATTAAATAAAAGCTGTTGAAACATTACTGCATCTTCGTTATTGCCTGTGTTTGGTTGAGACATGATATATCTGTGAGAAAGGAGTAATCTCCGTTTAACCACGACATTCCCTGAGATATCATACTCCTTCCTCTATAAATGCGTAAAGGCTGCCACAAATCACCTTTAACTGCTTGGGTTTTTGGTGAGGTACTGCTAGTGAGCTGGAAGGGTTGGTACTACAGTTGTGACTTGTTGTAGGATAGGCATAGTCACCTACAAACATAAGTACTGTCATCCTCGAACCAGCAGTCTTGCCCAGAGCAAGAGTCCAAACTACAACATGGCGCCACCAACGATGGTGTTTAGGCACTAATTTACGGATACCCTGACTATCACTGTCTCACAGACATCAGGTACCCTAAGTATAATTATATGGAGACGTCCGTGGTCTTTGGGAAACTCCTCCTCAGCTGAACAGGGAACACCTAATTAGGCTGTGGGTTGTTCAAGCTCGAACTCATAAAAAAAGAAGAGGGTGGGGATGTCACTTTTATAGTAGAAGCTAATGAGGCTTACCAAACAGAAATATTTTACTACTGGGTCACCTTTCCTGAGGAAGACCGTAGGTCAGTCACATTCCACACATATCGAATTGCTAATGTACCTCAACGGTACGAAGCATACCATTACCATGAAATACTGCTCACCTATCAAGAGCATCAGAACTGGTTTGAAGGCGCCCTACCAAATGTAATACAACGCGTGAGATTAGGTCCTTTAGGGAACGACGGACCTACATGGTCTACGTTTGCCACACATACACCTCACCCGGGTATACAAAATTTGCAAGCAGCAGATCTGCAAAACTTATATAATGAGATTGTAACATTATATAGAAGGCTTGTTCAGTTCGTAATACGGACTTTGAACACAACACCAGCGCATCCAGCACCACCAGCACCTGCTGGATACCAATTGGCTACTGGGATTAATCCACAAACAGTGCAAACTATTATGGGTAAAGTACCCACAAAGCGGGAAAAAATACCTTATTGGATAACCCAGAAAACAAATCAGCTGGAAACTGTGTTTCCCCATACAGGACCACAGGAGAAACATAGAATTCTAACAATGTGCTTGCCCTTTGGGATGGTTCCCTCAGTGGATGACTGTGCCACATAGGGTACAGTCTTCGCTGAAATATATACTACCACACATGGTACCCCGACACTTTCCAATTTACCGGAGGTGTTAAAACAAGTACAGAATAAGCATGGGGCAGCACCTTCCCTAGATTTGGGGATGAAATTAATGCGTAATTTTGACTCAGTATCCTCGATAATACTCAGTAACATTAAAAGGGAAGCAGTAGCACTGGCTGTACGCCAGCGTCTCCAAGAAACTCCACGTTTGGATCAAGAGAGACTGCTACCAAAAATTATTTCCGATACCTATACTAGTATAGGACGGGACAGTCTGGGAATCAAGCCAAAGAAATTGGAAGCACAGAGTACCACCCCTAAGGAAGGTACGAAACAGACACAGGATGGTTCGAAAAAGCACATGAAAAAGCCAAAACAAAATAAAGACAGTCAGAAGCAGAGAGCAGATTCTCCGCATCCGGAGAACTCCGAAAGGAGAAATACTCTCAGAAATAGGGAGAATATTAGAACTCCTGATAGATATACTGATTCACGTCCCTCTGATTCTTTTCAGGACGCTGTGGATAGGTGTAGCAAGATAGGGGGCCGTCCTAACCGACGTCCGGAATACGTGAAACAAAAGAAAGACTCACCACAGTCTACAGTCAAAAAAGAAGAGAAGACTTCACAACAAAAGCCACAGTTTAAAAAGAAAAAAGTGGCGGCACTATCGGTCAAAAATGCCAATACACTTGCTAACATTTCTGAAGAATAAGACGTGGGCGATGACACTGCTAGACAGCACAGCAGATATGTCGCCAGAGTCTGAAAGATCATCTGGATGCAATAGCAACTAGCGATTTTGTTGCAGTTGAAACAGCGGACGGGCGCGTACTCCCACCGGATAGACTTTGGGGGTGATTCTAACCCCGGCGGTCTTAGACCGCCGGGGCCAGGGTCGGCGGGAGCACCGCCGACAGACCGGCGGTGCCCCGCAGGGCATTCTGACCGCGGCACTTTGGCCGCGGTCAGTGCAGGAAAACCGGCGGTCTCCCGCCGGTTTTCCGCTGCCCCTTGGAATCCTCCAAGGCGGCGCAGCTTGCTGCGCCGCCGAGGGGATTCCGACCCCCCCTACCGCCATCCAGTTCCCGGCGGTCCGCCCGCCGGGAACCGGATGGCGGTAGGGGGGGTCGCGGGGCCCCTGGGGGCCCCTGCAGTGCCCATGCCACTGGCATGGGCACTGCAGGGGCCCCCGTAAGAGGGCCCCTAAATGTATTTCACTGTCTGCTGCGCAGACAGTGAAATACGCGACGGGTGCAACTGCACCCGTCGCACAGCTTCCACTCCGCCGGCTCGATTCCGAGCCGGCTTCATCGTGGAAGCCTCTTTCCCGCTGGGCTGGCGGGCGGCCTGAAGGCGGCCGCCCGCCAGCCCAGCGGGAATGTCAGAATTACCGCCGCGGTCTTTCGACCGCGGAACGGTAACCTGACGGCGGGACTTTGGCGGGCGGCCTCCGCCGCCCGCCAAGGTCAGGATGAGGGCCTTTATGATCTAAAGATCCAGATTGAGGGAGACGTGGAACGCAACATCTGTGTGATATTTTGGGACGAACTTCATTGTGACATCCTATTGGCCGCCTGAACACGTCCGCAAGCTCCCACATGGGGAAAATGTTATTTTGCCTTCTTTCTCTAATCTTGTTCCAGAGGCAGAAAAGCTACAGTACACTGTCAAATGGGCTCTAGCACAGGCACCTGCCTTATACCGCACTCATGTAGGTTGGGACAGGGATTCTCTGTGTCATATTATACCTATCGGGTCTACACCCCAGCCTCAGACACAATATCAATCGTCCAGTCAAACACGAGTCTAGAGAGAGATCCTCACTCAGCTAGAATATCAGGGGGTAATTGAACCCTGCACCTCTGCAATGATTAATCCATTATTCCCGGTTGCGAATTGTCTTAGATTACAGACACTTAAACAGTCAAACACGTACATATGCAATACAAAATTCACATAGCACGGTGCTGATAAGCACATTGGGGGTCATTACAACCTCGGCGGTCTGCATGGCAGACCGCCGAGGTTGCGGGGGCCAAAATACCGCCATTGCTGGCGGTATGGCTGGCTCCCTATTTTGACATTTCCGCTGGGCCAGCGGAAAAGTCACATCAACATTGCCGCCGGCTCGTAATTGAGCCGGCGGCAATGCTGATGTGCAGCGGGTGCAGTAGCACCCGTCGCGCATTTAAATGCGCGACGGGTCTCTGGGGGCCCCTGAGTCCCCTTACTGTCAGCCTCTTCCTAGTGGTGCAAACTGTCAGAAACAGGCTGGCGGTAGGGGAGTCATAATCCCCAGGGCCCTGGCGGATTATCACTGCCGGGGCTAAAATGGCGGTATACCGCCGGCCCCATCGGTGCGACCGCGGCGCTACCGCCACGGTCAAAATACGCCGGGAGCCACCGCCAGCCTGTTGGCGGTCCTCCCGTCGTTTTGGCCCTGGTGGTCAAAGACCGCCAGGGTCATAATGACCTCCAGAGTGCGGAAAAAATACAAAACAACATTGGATATCTCCAGCGGGTGCTTCTGCCAGAATTCAGCGGAAGAAAGTCGGGACCTGAGTGCATTCTCATTTGGCTCACAAAAACACTTTTGCCGTTTACCCCAGGGCTATAAGAACAGTCCAGGGTTGTTCTCAGCCTGAGTAACATCAATATTACATGATATTGATCCTGAGGCGTCATCCTATGTGGCCGACATTTATCTCACAGACGACGACTTGAACTTTCATCTTGTGAGGGTCGATCGGATAATCTTGGGATTTGCAGAAGTCGGTTATAAATTCAACTTTAAGAAAAGCAAGATCGCCTTTCTCAGTGTATTGTTCCTGGGATATGAGCTATCAAACGAAGGAAAGAGCCTGGCCCGCACTTCCTAGAGAAGTGTGCACAATTGCACCCACCAAATACGCTAAAGAAATTACAGTCTTTACTTGGTTTCTTAAATTTTGGCAGAACATACATTCCTGACTATGCACAACTTATCAAGCCATTATACGACTTAATACGTCCAGGTTGTTCTAGCAAACACTGGACAGTTGAACACACACGCATCCTTAGGGATTTGCAACAGGACATGTTGGAAGCTAAACACTTACACACCCGTGATAATAAAAAGAATTTGGTCATCAGAATAATTGCTGGTGCCCTTGGGTTTACGTATTTCACCTTCAATGAGTATGACACAGTTCCCATAACATATAAATCAAATTTATACTCAAATGCAGAGCAAAGCTTTGCACCCATAGAGAAAATTCTAACTGCAGTTCAGATGGCTGTCATAAAAGAGAGGCCACTTGCCCAGGGGAAACACATCATTGTCTTTACCGAGGTGCCATCTTTAGAGGCCGTCGCCAAAGCGAGCATTCCTAACGCTAAAGCATTACATCCACGCTGGATTCAGTGGGCAACTTTTCTGACAGCTACTGATATAGATTATATTTTTGATACAAAACTTCAGACACAATAATTTCTCCAATATGAACAAGAGTGCCCCGCTCCTCTACATCTTTTACCTTTAGACAACAACCATACTATCATTTATACTGATGGTTCAGCTCAACCAGCTGTAGGTATCAAACATCAATACTCAGCCGCTTGCGCAGCCGTGAGTGGAGTGATGAAGGATGGAGTCTTCCACCCTCATAACACCTACACGCAGACCCTAGGGGACTGCACAGCTCAGTTGGGTGAACTCAAAGCCCTTATTTTAGCGCTACTAAAAACAGAGACAGGAAGACTGACTTTGGTAGTCTGTGATTCATATTACTGTGTTCAATCTTACAATGATCATCTTAATCATTGGAAACTGAACAGGTTTAGAGATTCTAAAGGGAACACCATAAATCACAAGACACACAAGACATTGTGGGGGAGAGTGGCTGATCTTAAGGATAAGCTACTGTGCGTCCATGTAGTGCATACATTGGGCCACCAACATGTAAGAGTACACGTTATCGGTAATACTTTGGCTGACGAAGCAGCCAAATCCGCAGTAGCTACGGCTTCTGTGGCTGCAGTGACTCGTTCCCATACGAGATTGGATAATGAAATAGTGACTGCCGTAAAAGCTTCGGCTGAAGGCAATTCTCTCCCGAAAGGGTAACTTATAAAATATTCGTACCACATCAGTGCACGGAATGTTGCTTCTGCAACACTTCCTGGGGTTGGAGATCGAGCAATCCCCAATGAAGACCTGAGATTAGATCTAGTTAAAGCAGCGCATGAGGGTGTCGCTTCTGCTCAGCTGGCATTTCGGTCACAGTAACACTCTTACAGAAAATATTCTGGTGGCCGGGTCTATACAAACAAACAAAGCAATATGTCCTTTGTTGTGACATTTGCCAGCAGATAAAGGGCTCTAATATTAAACGCCCACCACAGACATCCCTTGTAGTGTCCAGTAGGTCATTACAATGTGTGTACCTGGATCACTGTGGTCCACTCCAACCGAATGGTGCATACAAATACATCTTAGTCACTGTAGATTCTTGTTTGAGATTCCTGTGGGTATGGCCAAAGCAGTCGGCTGACGCTCAAACTGTTATAAAAGATTTGCTGATCTTAATTGGTACATATGTGGTTGCAGCATTCCACTCGGACCAGGGCCCTGCATTTGCCTCTAAGGCATTCAGGGACACCATGGGAACGATGGGTGTTGAACTCCATTACTCCTCACCATACCATCCCGAGGGAAATTCGGTCGTGGAGAGGCGGAACCGTGATCTGAAGCAGTCCTTAACAGCTAGAGTATTAGGTTCTGGCCGCAACTGGCTTCATCACCTATATGGGATCCAGAGAGCACTAAGGGCCAGATGTAGAAAGCTTTTTGCATGGTGCAAACTGCGAAAATCGCAGTTTGCGCCATGCAAATAGCCTTTTGCGATGCACATTCACAATTTGCGAGGCCACCATCCCTGTGAGTGCAGGGACTCGCTATGTGGTCGCAAATTGCGACCCACCTCATTAATGTTTATGAGGTGGGTCTTTGCGACCCCATAGCAACTCGCAGTCGGTGTATGAGACACCGTACTGCATCCGATTTTGAAAATCAGAAATTGCGAGTCGCACCGACTCGCAATTTCCGATTCGCAAAATCGGAAATTGCTACATCTGGCCCTAAATAATCTGCCAAGACGGTCCTTGTGGGGACAAACTCCCTATGAAGTTCTCTTTGGGATACCTATGTATGTCCCAGATTTGATGGTTCTGGTATGGTGGCAGCAGAAACACCTTTTGACATAAATGAACATCTCACTGTCTTACAGGAGCTTCAACAATTTCGAGATGATAAGTCATCCACCAGTGCTGCCACCTTAGGAATAAGGGATATTCCAACAACTTCCACTGGCTGGATTCCTAGAGTTGGGGATCTAGTTTGTGAAAAGATTGCTGTAAAGAATGAATTTGGTCCATCCTACAGAGCACCAGTCTCAGTCTTGGGAATACAAGGTACCAGAACGGTAATCTTGCCACCATTGCCTGGTTCCTGAGGAAACAGATTTGTTTTGATTGACAATGTCAAACTACACCAGGTGGCCGATCCTGCACAGTAGACCCAGAGGTCCTTTGGGTAGTTCCCGATCCCCTCTCACTACCCAACAGGACATTCCTCTTCAGAATGGAGTGTCCACCGCTACTATGGACTATGCTACAATGTCCAACAATCCTATAGATTACTGCTCGACCATGGGAGGGCAGAGAATGAGCTCTTGCTGGTTCCATTCACCACTTCCACAACAACACCTGATCAAGAATTGGCTGTCTTGTACACCAATACAACACAGACTGATGGCGCTATTTACTATGAGCCTCCACGTGAAGTGAACACATCTACAAATACTTAACTTGCTCCTGTTTTTGCAGAGACTGGCTCTAGTAACTTCATCGACATTGATGACTTTTCTTCAGACTCATCCACTCAAGCGATTGACAAATGATTCGAAGACACGTAAGCTATATCTATGGCTTGATATATCCTTGGAACTATTTATGGTTCTGCCTAACATTCTCTACATTATTTTATTTTAGTTTTGTGACAGTTTTTTTCTTACTTATAAATGGTCATTACATTCCTGAACGCGCCACTGTAGCGCCAGTAGGTGAAGTTTTAACTCCACATCATTCCTCACACAAGGTCCATATAGACTTGTCCCTGGTGAACGTTTCAGCTGTACCCATTTCTGATGGGATTGTGTGGGACAAGGTTCCTTTTGAAATATACGGGCCTACTGAAGTTATTCAAATTACATATGTATTCAAAATAACCATGACAGATGTTATCACACCCAATGTTGTATCTGATGATTGGGATGTCCAGACAGTTGATTCTATGTTAACTGAAATGAAGTACTGTTCAGTATTTGAAAGTGATGATGTATATGTAAATACAATGAATTATGGGCACATCTTCTGCTACAATAATTGGGAACATTACTACCTGCACCGTGCAACTAGACATAGACCGGTAATTAATTACGCACAGTGGGAACATTGTTCAACACCACCAGTGGGGAGCCCAGAAGGGTATTTAGAAAAATTAACTTATTTTTCCGGGCATGACACAAGAAATTCCGAGTCATATTTTTTCAAATTGCCTCCTTTATAAATTAGGAAAATGTTGCTAACAGATACAAAACTGATATATTCGGATGCCTTTGTTTCCCGTCTTACCATTGAAGGTTACGATCACTGGAAGAACAATATTGATTTAAAGAGTGTATGGGGGACACAAGATTGCCAAATACAGGGTAGGGAAGCCTTGTTCAGAGCATGCCTGATTCCTGTACAAATGATTTTTTTAAATGACACTGTTCAACAGATGTCTTGCCTTGGGTTAGCAAAAATAAAAGAAATGAACACGCCCAGTATCCCCACACCGGCTAAGTTTAATGATTGGCAATTCTTCCTAAACAACACAGAAGAAGAACTGGATGCAAAAGTTCAGGCTAGTACCTATAATTCTTCACTTTCCAGTCCCGGCGGGTGGTTAGTTTGGCCAATGGATACCAACGGATGTCAGCCAAGTTTTTTAATTCCTCAGGGGGTTTTAGGATTAGCTGGCCAGACCCTCGCTTCATCTCAGGTCAACACACGGAGATAGTTACTACATACAGTGTGGGTAAACTGTGTCAACAATGGGTACAGTCTAACACATTAGCCGCAGTTAAAGAACACCTTAACACACTTTCTAAAGATATAGACTTGCAGGATTTCTTGTTAGGTCCTAGGAAACAGCGCTCTAAAAGATTTATATATGCTATGTATAATGAGATACATAGATACATAGCATATAATCTTTTCTCAGGTAGAAGCTGCTGCTCGTTTAAGGCAAATTGATAAGGAAAACTTAGAAAAGGCTTTGGCAGTTGTCGATAACGGCATTAACACCCTGTCCAACAGAATTTATTCACTAACAAACAGTGTTGTCTACAATTGATAGCATTCAGTCAGGCATGTCCTGTTTATACCATGGACAAAGTCAGCTGCGTTCTATTATGGAGCTCGGTTGGACGTTACAAACATTGAAAAATTGCCGTATTCCATGGAGATACATTAACGGTAGTGAATTGTTCGCTGCTTTTAATGTATCCGAGAAACAACAGACAATGGCTAAAAGAGAAGCGAGTTTCACTGTGCTTCATATAGAAAAGTTGAGAAAATTGCCTTTTACAATAGAAAAGAGTCCGTCGACTTTCTGGCTCCTACATGGCATTATTAATCTGCCCATATCTGACTTTCATTTTTTGAAATGTCTGAAACATCTTGCTGTGGGCAGGTATGAGCGTCTGGGTGATAGCTATATTAAGGAAGAGTGGGAGTTGTCCTTTGATTACAAATGTCTGAACGGCGAAACAGAGGTCTTTCTTAGAGGAAGCAAATGTGAGACTACTGTTAGTCATTCTATGATCTGCAAGCAGGTGTCCCTTACGGCCACTGCAAATGTGGGGGTCGCAAACTTGGCCTGATTTCTGAAGGGTACTCCTGTCTCTTTGATTCGGCCAGCATTTCATGTACTTTCCAATGGCAGTCATGTGGTGCTGAGCGATCAAAGCTGTTGCGGTATGTGACCGGGCATTGCCTACACGATTTCAGTCTCTAAGGTTGTTACGTTTTGTGGACATGTTTTATTCCCCCCCCCCCACAAGAGATAAAGGTATCAGAAATGTGGCCTCACATTGATACTATTAATGTAAATTATGACAAGCTGAGTAGACTAAAGGCGCTACTGTTTCAAAAACAGGTCGCCTTGATATCCGCTAGAGAAGTATGTTCTCCAGATTGCAAGATCATCAGCCGAGATACAATCCCTATTAAATACCAACTTCCCCAAGCACTTGCTGAGCTGGTATCTAGAATTATCAATGCCTCGAGCACTACTGGGATTGCCCATTTCTTTAAGGCTGTCGGGTCTGGATTTGTGACCATCTTCCAGACTATCTTCAGAGTCATCCCATCGGCCATCCATTCACTGTTTTCAAGTGTAGTTGGTGGCTTTCCTGTAATTTTGGCATTATTTGGCGGAATACTATTGCTATTTTTTCTGATTTGCAGTGGTTGTTTCTTTACAGCTACACGAAGCGAAGGAGCTGCTGCCACCAGCACAACTCTGCCGTGAACGCATGGTTCAGATCTTTGATGCTTCCGTGCTGGAGGAACTAGAGTGGAATTGGTCATTGTCATTTCAACCACTCCTCTGGTGCGTTCAGCCTGTCTTTCGCTGCGTATGGCGCTTCTTCGAACATTTGCTAACTGTGTGTCTTGCCGTCTTGCCAGTATCTCCTGTGGACCAAGAACTGATGATTTCCCCGATGAGGTTTCATATACGGTCATGCCACATGAGACTAAGGCTGATCCGCGAGGCCACTTATGAACACTTCGTGTTGACTGAGTTGGCTCTTCCTTCTACAGGCAATGGCACTGATGCAGGTGGACCTGCATGTGAGACTACTGCACACTTTTGCTCCGTGAATCCATCCGCCCAAATGATAGATCTTACATCAGACGATTTGGCCTCATTTTTTGATGACTTTTTAGTAGGTGACTTCGGAGCTAGTCTTCAAGATCACGACTATAGTTCCACGCCACAATGACTGAAGATTTTTGTTACCAAACTAACTTCCAATGTATGATTCTTACTTTGGCCTGCTGTGCTTGTCATGGTTGACTTTAAGTCCCTTTTGTATGTTTTAAACATTTAATTTTAAGCTATGTTTTTAACTTTGTTTTTATGCTTCGCTTTTAGTCCAGAGCAGTTTTTTTTAGCTTTTGGATTCCCTCACCTTCGGTGGCGTCCAGTAATGGCGTCATACTTGTTATGGCAATGGGGAGGGTTTAGTGAATCCTATTTTGTTTTAATGGGATAACAGGAGTTAGCTTAGCCTTTTGGCTTGCAGACTCGTGCCCCCGTCACCTAGTGACTTTTAACCTACTTGGCTTGCTCTGTCTTAGACCATTTATTTAATTAATTCTTCTAAGATGGCTGCCTTGTTTATAGTTAGGAAATTTTGTTTAGATTTATGTTATCAGTGTCACCACGCTAAGGCGGCAACTCATGCGACAAAGACAAACTGTAGGTGCTCACATTAGAAATTACAGTCCCAAGCATGCCGTGTTATCTATTGTTTTGGAACAACCTACGTCAGGGGTCCAAGTAGACCTGTATAAATACATCACACTTTAGACAGATAATCAGAGGGATTCCGACCAGATACCATTGCTGCTATTGATGCTGCACGTCACCTTGACGCTGACCTAGACTTCATGTTCCTTTGGAGTCTGAGCACGAGACCTCATTCCAAGGTAACAAGGGTTGGGGGCTCCTTCCAGGGACATGGCATTGGCAGATTAGGTTTAGCATACCCAGCTCTTTTCTAGGTAGAAGCTTAGGACACTTATGGTAGGGTATTAGGACATATCACACATTCGATGTCTCTTTATGCTATTGCAAGATGGTGGGGGTCTTTATAATCATGACCCTTGTCTTTACAATTCTGTTTCTTGACTGTTCATTATCATAATCATTGCAGCCCATGCGATTTACCGCAGATTGCAGATTGTATTAAATAAAAGCTATTGAAACATTATTGCATCTTCGTTATTGCCTGTGTTTGGTCGAGACATGATATATCTGTGAGAAAGGGATAATCTCTGTTTAACCACAACATTCCCTGATATGTCATACTTCTGAGTCCATGTGTAAAGGCTGCCACAAATCACCTTTAACTGTTTGGGTTTTTGGTGAGGTACTGCTAGTGAGCCGGAAGGGTTGGGACTACAGTTGCGATAGGCATAGGCACCTACAAACATAATTACTGTCATCCTCGAACCAGCAGTCTTGCCCAGAGCAGGAGTCCAAACTACGACAGCCCCAGGGTATGGTGTCCGCCTGAGTGTAGCAAAAATTTGCAAGACCCAGAGCACGTTGCACATGCCAGAAGGTTCTGTGTGGAGCGGGGTAGGTTGCTCGCAATGGGTTGGATGAAAGGCCTGGGACCAGGCCCTGCAGCCCACCCCTGCCACGCACAAAGGTTAGCTTCCCACAGGAGGTTGGATGGAGGGTCTGGCTGAAGGCAGGCCCTGTGACCAGCCCCACGACACACAACGCCTTAAGGTAACTATAAGTTGGGCCCTTCTCATGCACAGCTAATTGTGCATAACTATAACATAATTGATAACATCACTGCAACATTTGAAATACCAACATTGGTCGCAAAGTTGTGCATGGAGGGGATGCAAGTTCCAGTTATGTTAGGGCACAAGTTATAGTTACTAGATATAACTACAACTGGTGAATTTCAGTTTTATGAGTTTAAAACATTACATTGTTGTTTTGCATTTGCTGCCCTAAGTGCATTGGCTATGCCCAGACGTGGGTCCGGGGCTCACTGTGCCACTAGAACCAAGCTATACCTGGCTGACGAACCCTAATTAGGGTGAACCCGGTCCTAAGTTGCTTGTGTTCTGGTTCAGGGTCCAAGCAAGAGTTGCCCTAGAAACTCCAGCATGCAGACCTGCTGACACTGCATGTTCTTAAGCTGGCAAACAAATCTAACCAAGACTCTCACCACTGATAGAAGTGACCTTGGACCATCTCCAGATGGAGATGCTATGGCCTGGCAGTTTGGGCTGGACTGTTCCAATGAGGAGCAGGGTCAAGGTTGATTAGAAAATGGCTAGGTCCAAGCTGAGGTGGCCCGGTAGGCAAAAATCAGATGGATTGTGTTGCAGCCCTCAGCGATTGCCAGTGGCTGACTTTAATTCAAATATTTCATCCATTGCCTTACTGTTTTTGCATTTGCCACCCTAAGTGCACCAGGTATGCCCATACGTGGGTCCTGGCTCACTGTGCCCTTGAATTGTCATTGTCCTAATGATGAATCAGAATTGATGGGAGGGTTGTAACAGTGTTGACGACTCCATTGATTCATATTATGATACTCATGTTTTGTCTGACACAAGATACATTCTCTGTAGTCCCAAAAACGTAATACAATATAGTACAAGGTATAAGGATGACACACACTCATCTTAGCACCTTTACTTTGTGATTTCTTTACCATGTGATCACTGTTTTGCATTGAGCTCTTTGTGAAACAGTGCAAGAAGATTGTTTTAAATTGTATTTACCCTGATAGTAGACAATCCATCACCTTTTGTTTTAAAATTATTTATCTTTTAGCTTGACTTTTTTTGTTTAAGTGACTGTCACTAGGGTTCATTTAATGTCCCCCATTATAAATCACTCAAATACAAGCCGAAACAAATTCAGGTACAATTGGAACTCCTGATATAGCACTTGCCCACTACTACATCCATCCCCTTGACAGCAGTTGCAGGTTTCAAATGGCTTCATGACTGTTTCTATCTGGTCACCAGTAGTACATGGACTCTTGGTTATTACTGACTTCATCACTGAGCCATCGAGACAACCATTGAGTTTCCTGGTGAGGGATCTATGTTGTCTGGATGATGGTTTTTTGGCATAAGGGATTTTTAAAGAAAGGCTTTTATAATATTTTTAGGTACTCTGAAACTCAGCAGTTGAGGCTTCAATCTACTCGTACCCAAGACTGGACCAGGATCACATTTAGGCCCAGAGGCCTCAGATCTGTGTATCTTGTCTAATTGCAAATCACTTGTGGGAGAATCATTCTAAAAACAGACTAGCTCATTGAGTAGTTGCAAAGAACACTGAGATGGCTCAAGTTTAGCACCATAGGATAAGATTTCTCTTAATGCAAACTTATAGAAAACATGACTTTTGGGTAGTATTGATATTAAAAGGTGCAAGTACCTTCTACGTTTCTATTTGTATCTTATTTTAACTGATTTACCTAGATACATATTAATAAAAAGTCTTACCTTCTGAAATAATAAATTACTAAGAGGGTAGTGATGTCACAGAGTGAATTTCACTGTACCCAAGTTTCTATCCTCTAACACCTGGTAGATTAAACTTTCTTTACATGCTCACATCTGCTCAGTGCTTAATGCTTAAAAACATAAATGTAGGTGCCCTAAATTTGTTAGAAGGCTGCTGCCTTACCCTGACTCGTAGTGCAAATCCAATATATGTTATGGCTTGTCACAGGTGCTAGCCACCACTCAAATCCAACTTGTGTCATGGGTGTTATTGACTGCTCCTTCAATCCCTTGCTCAAGGCATTGCCACTCTGGATTTTGTCAGTGTGCTGCCCAGGTGTTACCCATCCCCATCACCAGTACTGTCAATCCGGTCCCCCCATGGGCAACCCCAAAAGCTGTGACCCTATGCTACATCTGAGAGACAGGAAACCACGAGATTCAAGGATCAGGATTCAATTATGCCACAGTCCATAAAAGCCACACTGAGGTCATGGCTAGGGTCTTGGCTTTCCTCTCTGTTGATGAGAGGAAGCCTCTGTTTGGGCTCTGCTCTTCACCTGGGTTCCTTTTCTTGGCCTCAGCTCTTCACTTGTGTCACTGGCTCTCCAGTTGAGATTCTTTTCAAGCCAGACATCAAAAACATATTTTCAGATGTTTTGTGTCTGAGATAACACTTCAGAAGGGATTTCAAAAAGCACTACTAATACTTTCCCTCGTCTTTGAAATTGTTCAGCCTCCCCCTGTGCTGTCTTCAGTGCGTCGGGTTGGTTATGGAGAATTACATACCTGTTTGGATTGTGGGAGTTCACTTGAGCCCCTGAATTGGCTTCAGCTTCTACATACTGGTTTTTAGTAATGACTGCCATGTTGTGCTATTTCTTAAGCCTCCGCAGTGTTATACGCAGATCCTGTGTGAACCTTGGTTTCCTGATAACTGTTTCATGTTGTGCAGCCTTAACTGCTACATGACAGCTGGACAAGACCAACCTCATGGCAATACATTCAGCTCTAAAAAGATAAAGTTACTGTGCCACAGATATGTTGAATGTTTATCATAATGGATTAGTTATTAGAGCAGTACTTGTATCTGTGTTTATGAAAAAACTGTGGTGGTCATTCTGACCCTGGCGGTCTTTGACCGCCAGGGCGGAGGACCGCGGGAGCACCGCCGACAGGCCGGCGGTGCTCCAATGGGGATTCCGACCGCGGCGGTAAAGCCGCGGTCGGACCGGCACCACTGGCGGGGTCCCGCCAGTGTACCGCCGCCCCATTGAATCCTCCGCGGCGGCGCAGCTTGCTGCACCGCCGCGGGGATTCCGACCCCCCCTACCGCCATCCAGATCCCGGCGGTCGGACCGCCGGGATCCGGATGGCGGTAGGGGGGGGTCGCGGGGCCCCTGGGGGCCCCTGCAGTGCCCATGCCACTGGCATGGGCATTGCAGGGGCCCCCGTAAGAGGGCCCCTACATGTATTTCACTGTCTGCTGCGCAGACAGTGAAATACGCGACGGGTACAACTGCACCCGTCGCACAGCTTCCACTCCGCCGGCTCGATTCCGAGCCGGCTTCATCGTGGAAGCCTCTTTCCCGCTGGGCTGGCGGGCGGTCTGAAGGCGACCGCCCGCCAGCCCAGCGGGAAAGTCAGAATTACCGCTGCGGTCTTTCGACCGCGGAACGGTAATCTGACGGCGGGACTTTGGCGGGCGGCCTCCGCCGCCCGCCAAGGTCAGAATGAGGGCCTGTGTGTTTTAAGTTGATTTAGGATCAGAGAGTAACAGTACTCTTGTGTTCTGTTTACTATAAAGTAAGCAGTTTCTTGTAAAAGACTGCATAAAATCCAAGAGAACCTCCACCTGAAGAAGCAATCTTTCTGACTACAAACCAACAATGTTTCTTGTGAGCCTTCTCTCAAATCTTTACCTTCACCCCCCCCCCCCCAACTTCAATGTCAGCACCAAGCACAATAGAGACTGGTGTGTTCAACATCGTGGCCGTAGCAATATTCATATATACAGGTTAGTGGTATTACAGTGAGCAAGCAAAGCAAGTCAGTCTGCTTTCCACAAGGGATGTTCGGGTGGGAAAATCCTCTTGAGAATTTTTTTTTAAAATAGAATGTGCATTTTACAGTTGACATTTCACTTAAATGTGCTACTGAGCCATAGGTTCTGAAAGGCCACTCATGTAATATTCCTGGACTTTACTTGTCTGGTTTGGGGAGAGGGGAAGAGGTGGGGTTTGTCAGGAGATACATGGGGCCAGGTGAATGACCTTTTGTTTTGCGACTGGCAATTTGCGATCCTTTTGGGAATCGCAAATGGCGAGTTGCAAAACAAAATGTTCAACAGTGTTAAGTACACTATTTGCGATTCCCAATGGGATCGCAAATGACCTACCTCATCAATATTCATGAGAGAGGTCACAATTTGCGTCCCCATTGGGAATGGCTGCACTCACAGGGATGGCGGCCTGCTGGAGCTGTGACTGCTTTTTACATAAAGAAGTTTTCTTTTTTTTAAACGCATGCCTGTTTTCCTTAAAGGAAAATGGGATGCATTTCAAACAAAAAAATGAAAAGCTTTCTTTTCATTTTTTCAGAGTAGACAATAGTCTGTGGGACCACTACATGCTCTGAAAAAATATTTGTGCATCTATTCACAAAGGGGAACGGATCCCTTGGGGCCCCCTTCCCCTTTGTGAATGGGTAAGCACCATTTGAAATTGGTGTTAACTGCGATTGTTTTGCAACCGCATTTGCGGTTGCAAAATAATCATACATACCATTCAGATTCGGTATTAGAAAGGGACACCCTGAACACCTCCTGTCCTAATACCTAATCACAAAACCCAAATTGCACATCGGTAACAAGTTACCGAATAGCATTTTGGGCTGTGTACATCCAACATTTTTCTAGTTGCAAACGGGATGATTCTGCAAATCAGCCCGTTTGCAACTAGAAAAATGCTTTGTACATGTGGCCCTTTAACCCTTGTTTCACTCGTTCAAACAAATGATTATTACTGAACTCAATTGTCTGAAATAAATTGTGTAAACCTTAGAGGAATCACACATTTGACCACTGGATAGAACAGAGATCCCAACAGTTAATGCCACACTCCACCTCTACTGCTTGAACTCTGGTACCATCTCCTATGATGCCTATGGGTGGTAGCAACACCACCCTCCCTCCCACATCCTACTCTCTTCTGCCCTCCCTTTCTATTTATTTTCCCTCTTCAGAACCCTCTTCTATGGTGCCCATTGTCTGTTGCTGCTCCTTAGGTCCAATCTCTAATGCCCTGATGTTTTGCTATTCCAGCCACTGTACCTGTGCCATTTCAGGACAAAAACACAGGGTCAGTCCTGCTCCCCCCTGATTGTCCCACCGTTTGTCTGTAGGCAACCCACTTTGACCATATTTTCTCATATTTCTTCATGCATCTCCAGCTTTTGTAAACCACCTGCTCAGCTTTCGGGCACCAGTCTAGGTCCCGCTCCCAGTCCAATATCCCTGGGGGGCCACTTGCTCCAAACCCCCTTGCAATATTTTGTTTGGCAACTCCGGCTGCCAGTTGTAACCAGAGCTTCATGTACCTGGGCCATCCCTCGTCCCCCGTAATGCACAGGATCAGCCATTTCGCCTCTAGCTGTATGTGCAGCCCGTACCACCCTTTCCCAGAACCCCTGAACCACTGGACATCCCCTTAGGAAATGAAAAAAGGATCCCACTTCCCCACAGCCCCATATACACAGGTTGGAGTCACTATGTCCCATTCTATGCAACAACAATCTAGAATAATATGCTCTGTGTAGGACCCTTAGCTACCTCTCTGGGGCTCTGAACTGCCTCCGCCCAATCCTTATCTTCGATTGTTCCGAGGTCGCCCTTCCAGGCCACCTGCAGTGTCCCCACAGGGTCCGGGAAGTTGTTCATAATTTTCCTGTATGTCAGGGAGATGGCCTTGTTTGTCATGGGCTCTGACAGCAGTCTATCCTCCAGTGGAGATGACTCTGGCAGCTGTTCCCCTTCCAGTATGCGCCTGTGCAACGGGTGCCCAAGCTGTAAGAATTTATAGCATTCAGACTGTCCCATCTCGTACTTCCTCTCTAGGTCCTCAAAAGTCAGTAGCGCTCTTCCCCTCCATACATCCCCAAGGCATTCTATCCCAATCAGCTCCCATTTCCTGAATCCTTGGAGTCTCCTGACCTCTTGCAGCAATTTACTGTCCCATAGTGGGGTTCTGTTTGTAAGCCAGCCCAGGAATCTGTTAGGCTCCCTCCAGGCTCTCACCACCAACTGTGTATGGAACGGCAGCCGGTCCAACCGCCCTCTGCCGTATAGTAATGCTGGGTAACCTCGGCCACCCATTGCCTCTCTGTCTACATGGAATGCCGGGTCGTCTCCTGCTGTGAACACCCAGTCACTAATCGTGCACAGCTGTGCTGCCCAATAGTAGGTTCATATGTCTGGGACCACCAGTCCTCCTTCGTACAAACCCCTTTGAAGTTTAGCCAGAGAGAGGCGCGAACTTCCCCTCTCTCATAGAAGTTTCCTCAACTCGCTACTAATGTAAAACACCTCGGGCGGCACCCTGTAGGGAGTATTTTGGAGACTATGTAGTAGCTGTGGAAGAGCCATCATCTTGAAGAGCACAGCAAAATTTGAAAGATGTGAAGTAGCCCATCCACCGTGGTGCCAGGTCGTGTAGCATAGAGCAGGATATCATCTGCGTCTAGGGAAATATGTTCCTCCCATCATCCCCCTTTCCTACTATCCCTTGCACCGAAATGGTCCTGCCGTATCCAGGTGGCCAGGGGCTCCAGCGCCAATGCAAAAATCATGGGGGAAAAGGGGCATCCCTGCCTCATCCCCCTGTGTAGAGCAAATGGGCGGGAAAGTGCCCCATTCACCCTCACTCTCGCCAGGGGGGACTGATATAGGAGTTGTATCCACTCGCAGTACCTGGGGCCGAATCCCAGCCTAGCCAGGGCTGCAAATAGATACAGCCATGCTATCCTGTTGAATGCCATCTATGCATCCAGCGAGAGCACTACTGCTTCCTCGTGGTCTGGGGATTTCATCATACGCAAGATCGCATAAAGGCGTCTGAGCTTATAAGTCTAGTGCCCCTCTGGGGCATAAACCCTGCTTGGGTGGATAGATCATTGTTGTGATTACCTTTCTCAGTCTATTGGCTAAGACCTTCGCCAAAACCTTAACCTCCACGTTCAACAACGATATGGGCCGGTATGAACTGGGTTTTTTCCCTTCTTCGGAATTACTACTGTAGTGGCCATTCTCTGGTCCATTGGAAGGATCTCCTCCATCCTAGCTGCCTGGAACATTTTTAACATGTATTTTGCCCCATCTTTGGCCACACATTTATATAGCTTGACCGGTATGCCATTCGGCCCGGCTGCCTTTCTGGACTGTAATTCCGGAATGGCTTGACCAATCTCCTCTTCCGATAGCTCCTCCTCCAACTCTCCTCGGGTCTCAATCGAGAGGGCCTGAAGGGATAAATCCTTCAGCAGCTCTGCACAGTCCACGCCTGAAAACGTGGCCTTGGACTTGTACAGCCTCTCATAATACTCTGCGAACGTTTCGGCTTTGTCCTCACTGGTAGTGTGTGTCTCCCCTGTCATGTCTCAGACTGCCACCACCCAATTTCCCCCCTATCTCTTCCGGCAAGCCAAGCTATTAGTTTGTTGACCTACTTGGGCTCAAGGGAGCTCTTGGGGTCTTGAATTGCATCCATTATGGCACCCAGCGAGGGCTCTGCCACCTCCGACTTCTCCCCTCCTTCATTATTCTCCATCACCTGCCTAGCTACTGCGTATTTGTCCATTTTGTTCGACTGTGTGTGAGTGTGGCTCTTAGGTTTCACCATTATCTTTGGGGGAGGAGACCTCACTTGGCCAGGTGGGGGGACAGGGAGGGCCCCTTGCCACCTGTTCCCCCTCGCCTCGACTAGCCAGCGATCACACAGCGTGCTCCTCCCCAAGCTCGGTCTGCAGGCTTCGTAGGGCCGGGCAGGTCACTGTAGCTCCTCCCCTATTGCCCCGTTCTACTCCCTGTTTAAATTCCCCGCTTCGGGCCCTCTCCAGCCCAGACTCAATCACGCTTTTACTTGCAAATCGTTCTCTCTGGTCCAGCCGCCACTTGCCTCCGCACAGGCCTTTACCTTCTCATTCACCTGCGGCAAGGGAGGGACTTCTCATGGTGTAGGGGCGGCCCCGGGTCCGGACCGAACCATCTACATGGCTGGGCCCTCACTTGCTCCTTTCTGTCCTTTGGGGCCCGCTCCGCTGTTCTCACTATTTGCCAGCTCTCCCTGGGCGCAGGCCGACTCCCGGGCTGAGTGCTTTACTCCTGAGCCCAATTCTGGCCAGTCGTGCTGTGGCCTCCACTTCTCTCTCCCTCCGTTGTGCTCTGCCAGGGTCCCCGGCACTCACTCCTCTCCGAGGGGTGCCCGAGTGCAGCCATCTCCCTCACTCAGCCAGCATCACGCCATTGTCCCGGGCCCTAGCGCCAGAGGGGGAGGTCTGCCTACTGGGTGACCCTGGGCTAGGCCCGGTGATCACACCGGTGGGCCCACACTCTCTCTTCCTGCCGCCCCGGGGCCACTCCACTCACCTCACCGGTCGCCACCTCGTTCCTAGCCCTCCGGTCGGTTTTCAGCCCGAGCACGACCTCAGTCACCACCTACCACAGGCCCATTACGTCTCCGCTCCCACACGTCCTCAGCGCTGCAGCCCTGGGTGTCCACCGCCAGCCCCAACCGGAACTGCCCAGCACAGGATCTCACCAGTGCCTCACTCAATTTGCCACTGGTAGCCCGACATCAATCTCGGGCTCCTTGTGCGTCTCTCATCTTCTCCACCTTCACTACCCGAGATCTCTTCGCGACCGGGACACCAGTTGCTCCCGTCGCGATTCCACATCCGTCCAGCCTGCTACTTTTTTTATTTCATCTGTGGGGGACGATTTCTGCATCGATGTATGCATTTTTTGTACGGATGGCGGGGTTAATTATGTGAGCTCACTGGAGCTCCCTTATATTGCGGCCATCTTGGCTGCAGCCAAGCCACGCTCCCATTTACCATATTCCTACTCAATAAAATTCTCTGCAGCTCTAAATTCAATTAAGGATAATACATGATTAAGCACCATATTATCGTATTGCAAGGATACATCCCAAATACTGACTCATAGACATATGTTCTTACCTCTGTGATATTATTTTTTCTTTTGGCAGCATGCCCCCCTCGTCACTAGAGGAAACTCCCATGGCAATGGAGGGACAATGATTCTTTTATTTTCAAAAAAGAAAATCCTCCTGTGGGATTTTCTTTTTTGCTAATAAAAAAAAATCTGGTAAATTTGCCGCATGGCTTCATCATTTTGACAAGAGCAGTAAGGCAAAATTACAGTGCATTGGCAGGCACCGCGATTACGGCAGTTCCTGTCAATGCTAGAAATGTCCTCTAGGCCAGCATTCATTTCTGAATCTGGCAGACAGTACCTCCATGAGGGTGACGGAGTAGTTTACTTTGTCGCTGTGGTGGAGGATGGGCCGCCTGCCAGGAATTAAATTAGGCCCTTAGTTTTTTGTAAAAGAGAGTAGCACTCTTATCCATAGGCCATCTTGTTTCTAACTCTAATTGTTAAAGTTGAGGTAAATAACTAACAGATCCCACTTGCACTGCTTAAAGTCCACAACATCATTGCAGTTCAGCTTTAATCCATTCATCATACAGTAGAGGGCTATTCTGGGATACACATGCTAACAACTAAGACGCTGGACCTCCTTTAAAGATAACATAAAGCCACCTTAGCCTGACATGTAACAAACATTGAATGAAGCCACAGAAAATGCAGACTACATTTTATTAGTTGGCCTAGATTTTGAGGATCTCGAGAAAAAACATTTAGGAGCTGCTAATAGTATGCGGGTAGGAAACAACACAGTTCCAGTTTAAAAACAAGCTTTATTTGGCAGTGACCATAAAACATAGCACAAGTCAATTAAAATCACAATTAAATCATTACTAAAAACACAATATACTCAAAATATAAAAATAGGAGTGGCATCATCTCATGATTCTAATAAAACATACAGGACAGCATTATACAGCACAACAGCAATCCTCGCAGTACCCATAGATGCAACTAATTGCATTTCTTAGGGTTGTGAGCCTTCCTAATCCTAAATACATATTAGGTAACACTTTCATACTTGCATATTCCTTACCACATAATCAATAATTAAAAGCAATTTGATCCTTGTAAAACTACCTTTGATTAGTTAAACATCACATACCAGCTCTCTCACCCCTTGCAAGGCTTCAACGAGACCCCAAAGCACGGTACGTTAAAAAATCTCATATCTACCAGCAGGTTGAGAACTTGATTCTGGTTAATAACATTATATTCCCAAAAAAATGGCTCTAAAAACGTTTTCGTTCATCTAAAAACCACAAGCAATCCAATAAAATATGTTGGGCACTACATTTTACTTTAAGGCCGCATGTACATATGCCCAGATCATCCCTCATTATGGCTCTTTTTTATTATAATATCTACATGGCCTTTAGGACCATGTAGGGCTTGGTAGTGTTAGGCCTGTCAGCCTCAGGGTGATCTCCCCCAAACTCTTTGCCTGCTTGACCCACTTTTTCTGGATTTTTTCTGTTGTTCTTTGGAGTTTGTGCACCTTACCACTGCTGACCAGTGCTAAAGTGATAGTGCTCACTTCCCTAAACATGGTCGGATTGGCATATACCAGACTGACATATTTAACTTGCTTATGTTCTCCTCCGCAGCAGTAAATCTGTTTCAGCGGTCCTTTGCCAAATGGGGATCTGACCTTGTGGAACTGCCTTCGGCTACAGCCTTCTGCTTCATCCCACTGGAGATTTTTGACTTCCATTTCGGCGGCTAAATCCGAAGGTAAAAATCTTTGCTGTGGCTCCACTCACGGCTATCTGACAACGACACTCCCTCCTCGGACACTCCTGCAGCATTGCCCCACTGAACCTCTTCCTTCTCAGACACTTTCTCTTTAAAATGTTTCAAAGTCCAAAGGTAAGTGCAGACCAGGCCCAATCCAGTTCTTGTATCCGGACCGTGCTCCATCGCGGTACTACTTATTACTGACTTTGCCCTGATCTAGTGCCGACAGATATCCACGGTTGACTCTGTTATCTTTTAGGCCCTATTTTGAACCTTGAACTTTAAAAATTCATAACAGCGGTTCTACTGATGGGGTTTTTGTTGTTTTGCTGTCAAATAATTTATTCAAATTTACTTTATTTTTCTTATTTGGTTTGGGATTTTTCTTGTGCTGTGTTTTCATTTGATTATTGTTTGTGTGCTGCATAAATACTTTACACATTGCCTCTAGGTCAAGCCTGACTGCTGTTTGTGCCACACTACCCAGGGTTAAGCACAGGTTAAATTAGTGACTTTTTGTGGTTCACCCTGCAAGGGATTGTGGCTGTTGCTTGGCCAGAGCTCACACCTCAGTCAACCAGCAACCTAATTTCTCACAGGTAGGAAATGAGGAGGAGTGATCACTATAAAGGTTTAGCTGAATGGCATACCTGGAGAAAAAGCATGTGTTACCAAATGTACTGTGAACAAAACAGACAGGAAATTAGGAGCTATGTTACATAATGATACAGGCATCATTGGGAGGGACCCTCATGAAAGAGAAATTAGGACTAACATCTTGCACTGTGGTCAGTGATTAATTCTCTTTTTGGTATCTGTGAGAAAGTGTATTATCAGGTGAAGTGGATAGTAAGCTTTTTTAAGTTTAAGTAAAAATGGCACTATTCCTGACTAGCTCCCATTATGTCTCAATAATTTAAACCTGAGCTCAAACCATGGTAGGTGTAGCACAGAGCAGACAGGATTAACTTCTTGTCTATAGGAAAGCCAGCAGGCCGCAGTGAAAAACAACTTGGGAGATTTTTCACTGACAGGACATGTAAAATTTGAAACACGGGTCCTACCTTTAAAATACAATGCACCCTGCCCTAACAGAAATGTATGGCCTACTTTAGGGGTCCCTTATCAATATTAAAAAGGAGGCTTTGGGTCTGGCAGAAGGTTTATTTTTCCAGGTTGAATGTGCAGGTTTAAAACTGCATTCTCAGGCTGCAGGGCCGCAATAGGTATTACAATCCACTTGTGCCAGTTACCTTACAGGCCTTGGGTACTAGGGAGTTATAGATAAATTCAATATGCAAATAGTTATTAGCAAACTTTGTATGTTTTTAAGGTGCAGAATAGATACACTGGGCAGCAACACCTTACTGTTCAGAGTCCATACCCCAGCAATAAAATCTAGCAAAAAGTGTGTGGGGGAAAGGGAGCAACACAAAAAGGGCATTCTCTGACTGCAGCATACCTGTAGATTGTCCACATGACATCCCAAAACGTGGTCGGATGCTGGTAGTTCAGCTGTGGTCTTGATGCTGTATTCTCAGTTTTGATTAGAAGATGGCTACCATTTAAGTGCAGACTAGGTAGGTATTACCAGAAGCAGAAATTAGAAAATGGTTGTGGTCAATGCCATTATGAAGAGGTCAAGTATGCAGCATTTAATAGGCAACTAGATAAGAGCAATCATTTTCAAAGGTGTTAACTAGAACAGGTTATTATGAAAATGGTATCTAATTAAAAACCATTGGAAATAAGGAAAGGTTTATTCACCAATCAGTGTAAAAAACAGTCACACCGTAAGAGGTAAAAAAATATGTTGAGCCTGCGAAAAATTGCTTATACAAAGCTGAGGTGGTATACACTTGGGAATGGTGTTTATGAACTGAAAAGAAAGTCCCTCAACATTGTTGAGATGGTGAGCTTTGGATGTGGGACGTCTATGTCCTGTAAAGTCTAGTGTCACCTCTGGGGGTGTTTACTGAATTGACTAATTGAGTACTGAATGTCTTTATGTGTTATGTTCAATTATTGGAACTGTAATATTCTGGATGATTATCAGCTATGATGACTTTATGTGATGAAGTTTGTAAGAAGATGTGTTAACGTGGTATAATTCTTAAAGAGAGTACTATGTGAAGAAGATTAGGTAGGCAGTAACTCTGAATATATTTAAATAGATCACAAATTAAGTTGGTTTCAGAACATGCATAGATGTTTGTGGGATGTTGTCTCCCTTAAGTATCAGTGCATGATTTTAGAGTTGCAGATGATATTTCTAGTGTACATTCAAGTGTAATCACATACAATATAGTACAAACATTAGTCAATCAATATGGATTTAAAGCTGTTGCCAGACGCTTAATAATGATTCTTGTACCCATTTTTAAACACATTAGTATTAGGAACAGAAAAGGTATACACTTCAGTGATCCATACATACATATTATCATACAATTTATTTTTTTGTTATATGATGTTAATTTGTTTTTTGAGAGAAATACACGTTTCTCAGACTCCTATTAATGGTTTTCAAATCAGTGTATTCTCATATTAATTAACAACCTACAATTACATAATCTATAGTACTAGCATGAGTTTTGATAATTCTTAAAGATGATCTGCATGACAAATAAATGGAAATACAGTTTGAGAACAGAAGTCCTTATCACATCAGACTCTGTAATTCCTTAGTTAGAGACTAATGAATTTATATATATATATATATATATATATATATATATATATATATATACTGAGAGTAAAGGAAATGAGTGTAGTGTCCTATGGTGGTGTTCATGCACCCTTGAACTAATTAGGAGTCAGTTAGAACATGTATGCCTAACAGGATTGCTGATGTTGGTGAGCAGGCATACTCAATTCAAGTGGCATATTCATCTCAGTATTACCAATAAACCATTTTGCTTGTTTAGTCAATTCCACATTGTGTCGAGACTCAGGCTCCATTGACACTCTCTTTTCCGAAATCTTAGTTCTTGGTTTCCTCTCTTCTAATGTTGAGGAACCTGTTCTAGTCAAAAGAAGAGTAAAAGTTATTTTATGTTCAGGGTTCTGTCATAAATATTTCGGTAATGTTACTGAGTTCTTATTTTTACAGGTCTGATGGATACGGACATTGAAAGATGTAAACCACATATCCTCTGTAGCAATGTTTTTTTTCAAACTATCTTTATTGTTTTTTGCTTATGTATCCTACATACGCATTGTAGCAAAGTATCCATTATTTGACAATTATGCTGTGATGGTTGTACAATGTGACTCCCTTTAGTTTAATGTTTCCTAATTTTTTAAATAGAACAGTGCATGTATAGATTTGATGTGTCTGGAAATGTTTTGTTTTGCTTCCTTTTGTCCACAACTCTGAATGACACACAATTGTCTTCAGACTTGGAGCCCCTCTGAATCCCATCTACGGAACGGGTGGAATCTTGTTTTTGATAGATGGATTACTTGCTGTACATGCCAATGTCTTCAAAGTACTTCTCATACGTAATCTTGTCCATTGTGGGAGTTACTTATGAAGTACATTGGGGCCTGATCTGAATTATCTCTTCTTTTGGAATATTTGACTGGATCTCTGTTTCTGGTACTGATTATCTTTGCTGTAGCCTCCAAACTTGAATGTTTGAAATTCCTAAGTGCTGGTTTATCTTGTCCTCAAAGACATTGACTTCTCTGTCGTTCTTCTTTGTTCTTTGAGATACATAAGGGTGTTCTGTATAGTGTTGGGAGGGTGACAGATGTTGAGTTAGCTGCAGTTTTTTTTCATGTGGAGTTTAGATTGGATATTGTTGTACTTGATATAGATCTAAATGTCCAGCAAGTTAATACTCTTTGTAAAGGCTGAATATGTTGTTTGGGAGACAAAATCTTAGCATATGAAGTACCTTCCTGTTTGGTTCCTCAAAGTATGCTGATCTGGTGACCAGTGCTTTCTTCACAGGTTTTTTTTCCCCATTGTCATGCCTTATTGAAGTATAAAGATTTGTCATGTCAATATATTCAAGACTGAATGCTTTCCCGTAATCCAGGCCCATTCTTCCGCTGTCCAATATATGTATGGGTGACTGTTCCTGGAAGCCACGATGTCTCCACACTCTGGAATATGTGGTAGGGAAGTGTGCTCAAAAAACTGCCACCTTCACAGGAGGTAAAAGCCAAAGGCATAAAAAAAAACCTTCTTGTGGAAGAAGACTTCAAATATTGAAGAAAGCCAGGAGGCCAGATAGAATAGTATCCGAAAGCGGAATTCATCAAAAGTAAGGAGTGGAGGAACACGATTTTGTTGTGATGCACCCTCCAATTAAACTGAAGTCTCAAGTCCTAATATAGTAAAAGAACTAGAAAAGAAACTTACATCAAACATCGCACAAACAAAAACACAAAGGTTTGGGAAAACCAGAAAGGAATCAAGGAAGAAAAAGCCAGGATAGAAAAGGGAATAAAACAGGAACAAAAACTTGAACCTGACTAGCTGGGGAACAGCTTTAAAAGGCAGCTGCACACTCTCAGACAGGTGAATGCAATTTTGGAGGTGGAGGAGCTAAAAGCCCATGAACACGAGGGATGGCAGCACCATGTGGTGTTTCCTGAATCTCGAAAAACACTGAACCAAACAAGGTACTGTGGTTCTTGTATACCAAGGCAGCAGAAATTAAGCAGTTGCAACACAACAGCAACTAAGGCCCTCATAACAACCCTGGCGGTCGGTGTTAAAGCAGCGGTAATTTCGCCAACAGGCCAGCGGAAAAAAATGAAATCACAACCATGGCGGAAACCGCCAACATAGACAGCCACTTTAACACTCCGACCGCCACGGCGGTAGAAACAAACACTGCGGCGGTAACTGCCAACAGACAGGCGGAAGACAATGTACCGCCCACTGTATTACAAGGCACCAATCCGCCAACCTTTCCGGGGCGGAACCAACGCTATCAAAAGCACGGCGGAAACAGTACACAGAAGGGAAACCACTCACCTCTTGACACCCAATGAGGAACCAGGACGCCATGGAGCCCGAACTACAGGTCCTGCCCATGCTGCTCTTCCTCCTTCTGTGGTCCTCCTGCTGGTCGACGACCACAGTGAGTACTGCACCTACAACACAGGGGAGGGGGGAGGGGGGAGGGAAAAGAGAGTGACACACACACGCAACACGCAATACCCCCACCCCCACCCTCCCGCACAACACCATACACACAACTACATGCAGCAACATTACATATACACCCCCTCACCCCTGGAAGAACGCAAGGACAAAAGGAAATGATTGTAACAAGTGTAATCAATAAAAATCAGATAGTGCAAGTTCAAAAATCAGTATATACAAATATGTACACCAACTACACAAGTCCGGAAAGTGTTCCAATCATTGTCTGTGGACCAGTGGTCCCAAAATGCATTGTCGAAGCCCACACAAGATACCTGACTCGAAACGGAGAGAACACTGCAGGGGCATCAGATTGAAATTAAACAGGCACCTCAGGGGGAGGGGGAGAGGGGGCACCTCAGCCGGATGAACGCATGACACCACTACTGCACAAGAGGGCTCCATGCCCACTGCTTTATCCTGGGGAGTGCAAAGCCACAGTCTCTCAAGTCTCTCAAGTCTCTCAAGTGGGTGGTTTGCCAGTCTGTCAAGTCTTTCCAGTGGGTGGTTTGCCCACTACTTTATCCTGGGGAGTGCAAAGACACAGTCTCTCAAGTCTTTCCAGTGAGTGGTTTGCCCACTGCTTCATCCTGGGGAGTGCAAAGCCACAGTCTCTCAAGTCTTTCCAGTGGGTGGTTTGCCCACTGCTTTATCCTGGGGAGTGCAAAGCCACAGTCTCTCAAGTCTTTCCAGTGGTTGGTTTGCCCACTGCTTTATCCTAGTGAGTGCAAAGCCACATTCTCTCAAGTGGATAACAGTCTCCACTGGTTCTGGAGGGGGCTTGGTGCCCAGGGTGCTTCATCCTGCCAAGGAGCCCAGAGTGCTTCATCCTGCCAAGGACTGAGGTAGTGGATGTCAATCTCCACTGGTTCTGGAGGGGGCTTGGTGCCCAGAGTGCTTCATCCTGCCAAGGAGCCCAGAGTGCTTCATCCTGCCAAGGACTGAGGTAGTGGATGTCAACCTCCACTGGTTCTGGAGGGGGCTTGGTGCCCAGAGTGCTTCACATGCAGTGTGGCTGGTCACATTAACTCACATGGGTGTGTGTGCCATGAGATTGCCTAGGAACAGGTAGCATGATACGCCATGGAGGCAGAGACATACCCCACCCTGCTGCGTCTTCACCTGCCACCTGCAGATGCAAACAGTGATGAGGGTCATGCCTCATGGAAGCTGGGCAGGGTCCAGGAAGTCTCCTCCAGCCTCGGACAGCTGCCCACTGGGATGATAGCCATGTCAGATGTGGTGGCACTGTCTGAGCACGTCGCGGACTGGTGGCGGTGCTTGCGGCGGTGTCTGTGGCGGAGATGCTGGCGGTGGTGCATGTGTCTGCACCTGTTGAGGGACACAGCAGGACGTCTCCTGCAGCCTTGGACGGCTGCCCACTGGGGATGATGCTGGGGACTGTTGGTGAGGCTGCAGACGTGCAGGTGGCGGTGCAGGTGGCAGTGCAGGCGACGGTGCTGGTGGTGGTGCAGGTGGCGCTGCTGGTGGCGGTGCAGGTGGCGGTGTCCACCAGCGTACAGGTGGGTGTAGTGGTTGACAGAAGGGGTGACTCTAGTCCCTCAGTCGGAGCCACTGTGCCCTGTCCTGACCTGCTCTTCGGCTTGTGTCCCTTCCCCACCTTTGATGTTGCCGCAGGTGTCTTGCCACTGTGCCCTTTTAGTTTGGAGGAGCCCTTGGTGGCTGGTAGGTGCGACTTCTCCCTCTGGGATGTGGACACCCTCTTCACCTTGGCAGGTGGCAGAATGTCCTTGGCCTCGCTAGGTGGCACACTGGCAGTCCTGATGGGTGGCGCACTCGATGACACCGCAGTTGCTGGCACCACTCTGCCTGGGGATTTGGAGGCTGAGGTGCTGGGCTGGGACCTGGAAAGCCTGGCCCTAGGGGAAGGTAGGGGGGGGGAGGTGAAGGGAAGAGATCAAAGTTAGCCAGGAAAACTTTTTTAGACACACTGGGACGGGAAGATGGAGGGGGTTTGGGAGTGGAGGAAGAGGTAGTGGTTGTAGGTGCTGTACGTTTGCTGAATTTGGGTGAAGGTGTATGGGCCGGAGGTTGTTGTGAGATGGATGGCTGTTGGGTGGGTGTGGCCTTTGGCAGGAGGGCTCACAGACACACTGGGAGAGGACACTGGGGATGTGTGAATGGTATTGGGGGTGGTGATTGCACGTGAGCGGTGTGTGGTGATGGGCGTGCTGGTGATGGAGGTAGTGGCTGAGGATGTAGTGCATGCAGGTGTGAGTGGAGACGAGACAAGGAGGGAGGAGAAGGACGTGGAGGAGGGGGACACAGTGGAGGCAGTGAATGTTGCTGTGTCTGCATGGGGATGGTGCTTGTGTGAGTGCCTGTGGGATGTGTGGTGCTAATGTTTGCTATGTCCACTCTTGTGTGTTGATGAGTGTGCATGCTGGTCTGATGGTGTGCTTGGGATAGGCTGAGGTACAGGGGATTGGATCTGGGTGGAGGAAGTTGGAGGGGGAGGCTGGACACAGGGACAATGGCTGCCATCAGTGCTGAGGCCAGAGCCTGAAATGCTCTCTGTTGGGCCCCCTGCCCAGAATGAATGCCCTCCAGATATGCATTTGTTTGTTGCAAATGCCTCTCAACACCCTGGATGGCATTCAAAATGGTAGATTGCCCAACAGTGAGGGATCTCAGGAGGTCAATAGCCTCCTCACTGAGGGCAGCAGGGCTGACTGGGGCAGGGCCTGAGGTGCCTGGGGCGAAGGAGATGGCCACCCTCCTGGGTGAGCGGGCACGGCACACACGCTGAGGGGCTGCTGGGAGGGCGGTGCAGGTAGGGGGGGTGGCAACTGTACCTGTTGATGCAGTGGGCACAGAGGTGCCCGCCACCGCAAGGGAGCTCCCATCAGATGAGGAGTCGCTGTTGCTGGTGTATGCTCCTGTCCCTGTCGTGGAGCTCCCCTCACCCTCCGTCCCACTGGTGGCTTCAGACTCTGTAAATTCACCCTCCAAGGCCTTGTGGGATGCAGCTCCCTCCTGCTCCGGTGCCACTGCTCCTCTGCCAGATGATGCTAATGCACGCAAGAACAGGGTGACAAAACAAAAAGGGGGGGAAGACAGAAGAAACACATGTTCAGTGCATGCAACAGCACTACCGTTGGCGGACACAACACACAGGGAGCAGCCCTATGCACTAAGCCATGCACTAACAGTTCTTAGGAAATTCCCATGCCCATGGGGGACGATGCCTAAGCCCAATTTCTGCAGACCTGGAAGCCACAGGAGCCTGACTAGGTGTAGATGGCTATTGCCAGTAGTGGCGTTGGGGTGCCACAGAGCCTGCCTAACAAGGGACCTAGCCTACCAAGTTCGCCCTGGCCTAGGCGAACCACCAGCCCACTTACCCCAGCCAGACAGCTCGTAAAGCGCGCCGAGTCAGCTGAATGAGAGTGTACTCACCCCCTTGTGGCTGCTGTGATGCTCTCAAGCGCCCATCCAACTCCGGATAGGCCACCACCAGGATCCAGAACATCAGGGGGTTATGGTGCGATGGGCACCCCTTCCACGTTGGGAGGCCATCCCCAGCTGGGCGTCCGCCGTCTTCTTGCTCCAGCGGCTCAGGTCCTCTCATCTTTACCGGCAGTGGGTGCTCCGTCTATTGTAGACCCCCAGGGTCCGGACGTCCTTGGCAATGGCATGCCAAATACCCTTCTTCTGGTGGGCGCTGACCTAGAGTAAAAGTGAAGTTAGAATGGATGTTACTATCCCGTACATTTCATCTCACGCATTGCCAAACACCTCCCACCCTGGGCCAGACATACATACACACACACTATCCTGACATGCTGGCCTGTCCCCCTCCCCACCCTCTTCCATCCACGACACTCCATACAATCATGTGCCATCCACCATGCTCACAGTGTACTCACCTGTTTGTCTGGAGGACCATACAGTTGCGTGTACTGGGGGAGGACCCCATCCACCAGTTTCTCCAACTCCTCCGAAGTGAAGGCAGGGGCCCTTTCCCCAGACACATGAGCCATCGTTGCTTCCAGACACAGGTCACAGCAGCACTTGCACTGTAAGTCCTCTCCTGTTGAAGATCAGGTATCAAGTGAGGGAACAGTTAGAAAATGGCGTCCACGTCCACGGCGGTGCATACCGTCACCGCTGGCGTACATCGTCATTGGCTCCTGGGACCCATAGGGCCCAATGTTAACCAATGCTTAATTCCGCCACGGTCTTCGACGGTGTACTACGCCAGGGTAATTACCTCATTTCCACTTGTCCCACCTTACAGGTCAGGCAGACGCCATTTCAGGGAAGAAAACTGCGTCACACCTATTTAGGCCTGGAATACGGACAGATAAAGGCACATTGCAAATTTGTAACGTTTTAGCAATTAACACATTGTGATACCGAAGTGTTGGATGACCCTCTGCTCACTGTTCTCCTCCATAGGGCACGTCTGCTGGGGCAGGTGATGAGATGGCGGCAGCCTCCGGTGTAAAGACCCCTGGTGGACCTGTCGACAATGGAAGAGAGACACATCATTATCACTTACAGACTTGATCGTGCAACAGTCCTGGAACTGTGTGCCCAGTTGGAGCCAGACCTGATGTCAGCTATTCGCCAACCCACAGGAATCCCCCCTCTAGTGCAGGTTCTGTCTGTACTCCATTTCCTGTCCAGTGGGTCTTTTCAAACAACAGTGGCCATGGCATCAGGGATGTCCCAGCCAATGTTCTCTAACGTGTTGTCCAGAGTGTTGTCTGCCCTGCTGAAACACATGCGCAGCTACATTGTTTTCCCTCAAGTGGAGGATTTGCCAACAGTGAAAGGTGAATTCTATGCCCTGGGACATATCCCCAACATCATTGGTGCCATTGATGGTACACATGGGGCATTTGTCACCCCCTGCAGGAATGAACAGGTGTACAGAAACCGGAAAAGCTACCATTCAATGAATGTTCAGATGGTGTGTTTGGCAGACCAGTACATCTCCCATGTGAATGCCAAGTATCCTGGCTCAGTGCATGACACTTACATTTTGAGGAATAGCAGCATCCCTTATGTGATGGCGCAACTCCAGAGGCACCGTGTGTGGCTAATAGGTAAGCCTGAAGTCCCCACACAGTTTCATTTGGGGTCTAGGTATGGGAGATTCCCTAATGTTTGGAGGATGTCTAACAGTTGTCCCTCGATATTTGCAGGTGACTCTGGTTACCCCAACCTGTCATGGCTACTTACCCCAGTGAGGAATCCCAGGACAAGGGCAGAGGAATGCTACAATGAGGCACATGGGCGAACTAGGAGGATTATAGAATGCACCTTCGGCCTCCTGGAGGCCAGATTCCGGTGCCTCCATCTTACAGGTGGCTCCCTATACTACTCACAGAAGAAGGTGTGCCAGATAATCGTGGCCTGCTGTATGTTGCACAACCTCGCTTTGCGATGCCAGGTGCCTTTTCTGCAGAAGGATGGGCCTGATGGTGGTCTTGTGGCAGCTGTGGAGCCTGTAGACAGTGAAGAAGAGGAGGCAGAAGAAGAAGATGTAGACAACGGAAACAACATCATCATGCAATACTTCCAGTGAGACACAGTTAAGAAGATGGAACTGCTTCCCACATCTCATACTATTGTTGGAGCTAGCATAAGTCTGCCATTTTCACTCTGTGTATGGACCCTGACTTGTTACTTTGTCTTTCCATTTCACAGATCTGGGTCCCACTTTGTGCCCTCTGCTATGTTTACTGCTGGCCTACAGCTGTGTAACATTGGTATGTGAACAAGTACATTGACATTGCTATATTCCAGAGGTTTTGCAATTACACATTTGTGAAAGCACAGACTGACTCCAGATTTTTTTGTGATTCAAGGGTGTTTATTTCTGTGCAATTAAGTGGAGGGAGTTGTGAAATGGGCTGGGTTGATGGTGGAGGAATGTCCATGGCAGAGTCCAGTCCATTTGTATCACAGGTGCATTGTCCAATGGGGCATAGGAAGTGGAGCAATGGCAGTTTAAGGTGGACAGGGTGACAAAGTGGGACAGAAGGGTGACAGTCAGGGGGGTCTTATTTCCTGGCAGGGGTCTTGGCGATGTTCTCTGTCTTGTTCCTGGATCTCAGGGACCGTTTGCGGGCTGGTTCTCCTTCTGCAGGGGGTGGGGTGCTGGTGGCCTGGTGTTCCTGTGGCGGTGCCTACTGTCCACTAGCGCCGGCGGAGGTGGAGGGCTGTTCATCATCCAGGCTAGTGTCAGGGGCTCGTTGGTGTGCCACTGTGTCCCTCATGGTGTTGACAAGGTCTGCCAGCACCCCTGCAATGGTGACCAGCGTGGTGTTAATGGACTTCAAGTCCTCCCTGATCCCCAGGTAGTGTTCCTCCTGCAGCCACTGGGTCTCCTGAAACTTGGCTAGTACCGTGCCCATGGTCTCCTGGGAATGGTGGTAAGCTCCCATGATGTTGGAGAGTGCCTCGTGGAGAGTCGGTTCCCTGGGCCTGTCCTCCCCGTCGCACAGCAGTCCTCCTAGCTTCCCTGTTATCCTGTGCCTCTGTCCCCTGAACCGTGTGCCCACTGCCACTGACCCCAGGTCCCTGATTTTCTTGGGTTGGTGGGTTTGCCTGGGTTCCCTGTAGTGGTGGACACACTGCTGATTGACGTGTTCTGGGGACAGAGGGATGGGCTCGCTGGGTGGGTGCTGTGGTGGTGTTTCCTGAGGGGGAGGCTCTGTGGTGGTTTGTGACTGTGGCAGGGGAACCGACTGTCCCGAGGTCCCTGATGGGCCGGGCTGGTCATCTTGATCCAGGCGTGCAGAGCTGCTGTCATCACTATGGGCCTCTTCTGTGGGGGGACTGGATATGTCTGGCACCTCCTGTCCGGTGACGTTGGGTATTGGTCCTGTTGTGGTGTGAATGCATGATCTTAGTATCTGTGTGTGCCATCTTGTGCAATGGGTGAGTTAACCTCTACTCCTGTGCTTGCATTATTGCCATGGTCCTTGTGTGATTGGTGATTTTGGGGCATGAGTGAGTCTCTCTACTGGGCATACTTTGGTGATGGTTGCCCATGCATTGGTTTTACATGCAGGGCTTGGTTTTGGGATGTGTGGGTTGTGATAGTGGGGCATCTGTGGGGTGTTGGGGTGATGGGTGTGAGGGTGAGGGTGGGAGTATGTGATGGCATGCAGGTAGGGGGGGGATATAGTAGTAAAGATTTGCCTTACCAGAGTCCAGTCCTCCTGCTGCTCCTGCGAGGCCCTCAGGATGCATGATCGCCAAGACTTGCTCCTCCCATGTTGTTAGTTGTGGGGGAGGAGGTGGGGGTCCACCACCAGTCCTCTGTGCAGCAATCTGGTGTCTTGAAACCACGGAACGCACCTTCCCCCGTAGGCCGTTCCACCTCTTTCTGATGTCATCCCTGGTTCTTGGATGCTGTCCCACTGCGTTGACCCTGTCGACGATTATCCACCATAGGTCCATCTTCCTAGCAATGGATGTTTGCTGCACCTGTGATCCGAATAGCTGTGGCTCTATCTGGATGATTTCCTCCACCATGACCCTCAGCTCCTCCTCAGAAAACCTGGGGTGTCTTTGAGGTGCCATGATGTGGTGTGGGTGATGTGTGAGATGCTGTCTGTTGTGATGTGTGAGGGGATGTGTTGGTGTGTGTTGTTTGAGGTGTGTGGATGTTGAATAAGTGATGGTGTTGTGTGTCTGTGGATGCTGGTGTTGTGTTAGCTAACCTCTCTCTCTCTGGCCTTCTTTCAAATACTTTTGGGTTGTAAGGGGTTGTGGGTAATGTGGGTGTGTGTTTTATAGTGATGTGAGTGTGTGGGTGTGGTGTGTGTATGTGTATCAGGTGTGTGTGTATTTTGAATTATCCAATGTGGTTGTGTTTTGTAAATGTGTGTGTATTTTGAGCGCGGTGGTGTGTACTGCCAATGGATTACCACGTTTGAATGACCGCCGCGTTGATTAGTGGGTCGTGATAGTGTGGGTGTATTCTTGTTGACGTGATGGTGTGGGTTTTGGTATCGCCAGTTTGTCACTGTCCTTTGGTGTGGCGGACTTGTGTGGGTGTCTGTATTGTGGCGAATTCCGAGTTGTGAGTCGCAATACCTATAGCGGAATTCCGCCGCCGCAATGGTATGTTGGCGGTCTTCAGCACGGCAGAAAGCTGGATTTACCATCAGGGTTGTAATGAGGGCCTAAGTCATAGTCTGCTTGCATTCTATGTTATCTGGTTTAAATTCAACATCGTTTATATCTCTGACATAGGATGGTAGACTTTTCATAGGCAGTTAAAGGTGATCGTCTACACAGTTACAGATTCTGGAACACATGGAATCAATTTCAGCTTTTATGGGTCTGCCTTTTGGTGAAATACCTTTTTTGTGTATTTTAGGTAGGAAATAGAACATAGCTATTGTAGAATGTTTTAAAAATAGATGTTGTTTTTCTTTCCAAGTGTACTATTTACCTATTTTTCTTTGTGGGGCAGATTTCAGGGTAAATATTTAGACATATTCTTGTATTTAATGAATTCAGTTCTCTGGCTGACCCTTTAGAATTGCCATACAGGAAATACCAATGGCCTCTCCTGGTGGAAGTTGTGGAATAAGAGTAGGTTTAATTGTGATGGTACTTGTGATGGTATATGCTGCGTCGATTCCTAGATCATGCACTGTATCCAAAACCAGGCCATCATTTCCTGAATCCATTTCTGTTAACGTTGCTAGAAGATGTATGGCTTCTAGTTCTCCCACTGGAAAGGGGATTGTAACCCATTTTTGGTACAAGATAAGGTTCTGGTGGTTTGTCAAAAAAAGAAAGGGTTTAAAAAAGAAAGGGTTTAATTTCAATTAATGTATAGATTTGTATATATCTACTCTGAGTGTTTACTAGTTCCCAAGTGGCTGTTGGATAAAATGACTGGAATAATGATTGGGAAGCAAAGCTATCCAAGACAAACATCTTAATTTACTGAAGATTGAAAGATGGCTGCACAAAAACAGTTAACGTTTGGGCTTTCTTGGGACTCTCACATTGGATCACCTACCATTCTTGATTGGGAAAAAACATTAACAATGCTATTGTTGTTGTCCCTAATACCCTCCACCTTAGTTTGGTCACATAAAATGATAACCCTCTCTTTAATCAATATCAACAAGAATAACTCCTAAAATGAATGAGAAGAAGACCTTTTGAGGAGGCATAGAGCTAAGGACACATATGTATTCAGCATGACCTAGAACAGTGTGACTCATAAGCCATCTACTCTGATTGACCCTACCAACAAGTTCTCACTTGGGCTGACATCATGAGAGACGCAAGGTTTTATTTTCATCACAGTTTCCTCTTTGCCAGCAGTATAGTTATTGGATAGTAGCATAGAAGAGTACGATTCAAGTTAGGTTTCTTCAGAATTGGTTTAACTGCCCTATCTTTCAATTAGTTAGAAACTATGCCCAACTGCAGTGACACATTGATATTCTCCCTTGCAGTGTCTACCAAGAGATTGGCAAACTCTAGTAGCATGGCTAGAGGAAGTGGACTATCAGAAGAGTTTGATTTACATTTTGGGATGATTTTCTGAGGCTCAGGGCTCACAACAGATTTAACAGCGAACCGTTTCAAGCCACTAGGAAACTACCTGGAAAGTAAGACGTTAAAACCATCAGGGAATCTCTCCAGAAAGTGAGAGGTAAAAGAGAAATGTTCTGCTTGTAATTTTGCATGGATTTGATTAATCATGACCAGGAATAAATGTAAAAGATCATCATCTTATAATGACTGTGGTGGTTTAATAATGTGTGACAGAGCAAAAAAGTGGTGCAACCCATCCATGATTTAAAAGTAAATTATTTTTATTTTCCCCGCATATAATACTATTAGTATAGATGTTTCATTCTGGCTTGTTTGATGGCCCGCTTATATTCTGTCAGCTGGCAGTGAAATATGCTATTTACTTTAAGGTTATAATTATGGTGCCATTTGTATAGTACTGATCTGGGTAACCTTTTTAGTTCCTGTAAATGAACAGAAAATTAAGAGGCCTGTTGCATTTAATGCAGGCTTTAGAGAGTTTTTAAGTGAAACAAGGGGCTAGATAGCAATAGTGTAGTAGTATGGAAGCACAGCGGTGTGAGGGGCCCTCCGAATCCCAATATTTCACTAGTAAATAGGTATGGAGCCCTTTTCCTTGCCTGCCTGCGGATCCATGGCACACTGGCTATTCAACTGAGTGTAACCCTATCTTTTGCCAGGCTGAATCAAGGAACATAAAGTATTGTAATTGGTAAGAGGGGTATGGGGGAAGAGAAAGTAGCAAGGGTGGCTTCAACTGGGTCAAAAGTGACTTTACTTCTCTACCTAAATGTACTTCTAACCTACCTAATCATGAGAGAAATTTTGTGTGTGTGATCAGTTCAAACCATAGGGTCAACCTAAGAGGAAAACACGTTATTTAAGATGTTTTAAAATTAGCTTAGAACTGAATTCAAGTCCACCTAATTGAAAATAAAAGCCCCCCTAAATAGAGGCTTGCTTATTTTCCCAAAACAAAACAAGCATTGTCAAAGACAACAGGTCTAGCATTTAAAATGCGAGTGCAGGGGTATTGGATTTGCCATTGTTTGTCTGTGACACAGAATTATATAAAAAGTGAGGGATGTAATGCTTGAATTATTGAATGCCTGGTAATTAGTTGGAGCTGCACCCCAATCCATCATTATTTTGCACACCATGCCACCTCAGTTTGGACCTAGCCATATGCAAATCAGTCTTGACCCTTCTCCAATGGAAACAGTCCAACCCGAAATGCCAGGTCATGTCCTCATCAACAGCTTGGTTCCAGTAGAACAGTGAGCACTGGCCCTACATCTGACCATACCCTTCACACTCAGGGCATCAAAACAAGGCAATGGATGAATTGCTTGAATTAATCTCAGCCACTGGCAATTGCCCAGGCTGCATCCAAGTCCATCGTTTTCTGCCCACCACACCACCTCAGTTTGGACCCAGCCATATGCAAATCCGTATTGACCCTGCTCCAATGGAGGCAGTCCAGCTGAACTGTCAAGTCAGGTCCTCTCTGAATCAGATACACGAGCAACGCAAGATGAGGAACACCTTAATTAGGGCTCATCAAAGAGGTATAACTTAGTTCCAAAATGTGCAAAATATTGATGGACTGGAAGTTGGCTTGAGTAGTTACTAGTGGCTGAGATTAATTCAAGCATTCCTTCCATAGCTTTGTCAAAAGAACCAAGCAATGGGCAGACTGTAAGTCTGCTGTAAGCTCCCAATAAATCTTTTGCCCTGTGTGGCAGGCTCAACCTAATGAGGAGGTCAAGTCTTCGAATTGTATAAAAAAAAGCAGGACTATTTGGGATGTGTACACCAATAGATGCTCAAAGGTGAGGGCAGGTTATAGTGAGAAAGTACAATCCAGCACAAGCCAAGGGTCCAGGACCTGAGAGGAACCTCTTGGGGGCTATGACTCGATCTCTCGGCTACACCAGCAGAGTCCAGGGCAAGTCCTGGATGAACTAGTCTACTGGGCACTTCGCAGGTGCAGGGCTTCTTTGGCTTTTGTGCCCCTGAAGCTTAACAGGAGGCTAGCCAACTAGCCCTTGGAGTTCATTCACTGGTCCTTGGCATGAATGGGAACAGGTCCAGCTCTTGGGGTCTCTCTTCATGAGTTCAACAGGAAGAGCACCCCTTCTCTTTCTGAAGTCCTGTCTTGATCCAGGAAGTGCAGCAGGTGCAGTCTTCCAGGGTGCAGCTTCCCATTCTGGGGTTCACAGTTCTTCTGTTTACAAATTCATCAGTGTTCTGAGGCTGGCATTCAGGAGTACAACTTTTATGCCAATTTCAAATTTATGTGTGGGGAGGAATTACTAGCCAGTGGGGCTACTATTTTCACAGGGCAACAATACCTAATTTTACAAAATTTCCTGTGGAACTGGCAATAAACAATCCCTCAGTGCATCGCTGGGCCCAAATCCAAGATGTTGAGAGCTTTCTTACCTGGAACAGAGCCCTAGGCATACCCATGAGGTGTGTCCTGTCTAATAAGGCACCCCTCATGGCAAACTGAGTCAGGCAATGGGTCTGTCCCCTCTAGAAGAGATGCCAGCCTGTCTGCCTGCACAAATGAGCCTGCTACGGTGTGACTCACATTTGCCTCTCAGAGCTGGTAGCTCCTTTGAAGATGAGCCTTCTATGGCGACCACCACAGGGCCAACCAGGAAGGAGGAGGTCACATTCCCCCCCTCCAGCAGACCCTTTGTTCCCCTTCCTGGGAGCGCTTCACACCTCATAGCAACACAGCAGCAAGTTGTCTCAGTGACAACTACTGTAGTCAACAGGAAATAGCTGCTAGAAGTTTGGGGCAAAGAAATGGTGACTTTCTAAAGTCACCTTAGCCTTAATAGTTACTCTAAATCCACCTTCACCAATATATTGGGTTTAACATAACAATTAATTTGATACCTTGAAGCATATTCAATGGTCTGAAATGGAACTTAGCATGTGGGCTAATGAAAACCCACGTTAGCCAATGGGACTATCAGCCTTATTGCAGTAAAAATAATTTTGAGTTTTCACTCTTCGGACATATAAATTTTAAATTTGATATGTCCTATTTTTTAAAATATCTGGCACCCTGCCTTATGGACTACTAAGGCCCGCCTTAGGGAAGACTTATAATGTTAAAAAAAAAGGTTTGGATTTGGCAAAATGGTTATTTTTCCATGTCGAGTTGTTAGTTTAAAAGCTGCCTGACTAGGCTGCAATAGCTCATCTAGAACCGTGTTTTCATTTTGTCACAACAGTGGTGGCATAATAGGTGCTGTACACCACTGTTGACAGTTAACTTACTATCTCTGGGTACATTTTGAACTGCATACAAGGGACTTATCAGTAAATTAAATATGCCAACCAAGGACTAGCCAATAGCACAACCACATTGAGGTGCCTGAGCACATGCACTGAGGCCTTGTCAACAGAACCCAGTCCACTTCAGAGTCAAAAATACAGCGGCATCTGTCCAAATATTTGGCAAGTGATCATACAAAAAGAGGCCATTTCTTACATGGTCCCCTCCAGATGAGGAGGCCAAATCCTGAGGGCATATGGGTCACCTGAAGAGTTTGGGAATTTCCTCTCTCATCTGCACAAGCCACCTGAAAGGCCTCTGGTCAGTTTGAACTTTGAAGTGAGTCCCAAATGAGTAGGGTTTAAGCTTTTTTGGGGTCCAAACTACAGAAAAAGCTTTCCTCTCACTGGCATATCAAAGCTGTCTCTGGGAATGAGTCCCCTACTGATAAAGGCAGCTGGTTGATCCTGATCCTTATCTTTTCCTTGTGCCGACACAGCCCCAATACCATGTTAGGAAGTATCTGTCTGGACAATGAGAGATCAAATGTGTTCCGGTACTTGGCAGTCCCAAGTTTATCTATGAGATCAACAGCTCTTTGGATTGGCGGAGCATTGTCTTGGTCACTACATTGAGTCACCTGTTGTCCACACAAAATCTTAGCTCAGGCTTCCCACCTTTTGCTTTAGGTTTGGGTAAATAGCATTACTGGCCTGGCTCAAGGTCTGCTAGAGGGCTCAATGATTCCAGCATCTTTGCAACCTCAGTTTTGATGCTGGCCTTTACCTGGTCAGGCAACCTACAGAATTTACTTTTGACAGGTACATTTCATCTGTGTCTATATCTTGTACACACCACTGGGTCTGACCTGCGGCTGCAGAGAACAATTTAGCAAACTGGCCTAAAAGACTGTGACAGTCCGTTTGCTGTTCTTCTGTCTGTGAGGAGAATGGTACTACTCCTTCCACTGAACCATACTTGGCATTTTTTGACACGAAGTCTGGGAGAGGCTCACTTTCCCCTTCCTCTCCTCCATCTCTTACCATGTGCATGGTCATGTCAGCCCTGTCATAGGGTTTCAATATGTTCACATGTATCATCCTATGAAGGTGACTGCAGGTGCCTAGGTCCATCAAATAGGTGGCCTTCCCCTTATTTTACCTAGATTTTATGTGGACCAGTCCATTTGTCCTGGAGGACCCTGGGAGACACGGCCTCCAACACCCACACTGTCTGACTTGGCTGGTACACCACAAAGGCAGCCTTTGGTCAGACCAGTGCTCCATAAGTTACGGCTGGCTTCCAAATTCTTGTTTGCTTTCTCCATGTACTCTGCCATCAGTGATCTTAGGCCTAGTACATATTACACAGTCTCTCGCTTTAGTTCTCTGGGAGGCTTCTCCCATCCTGTCTCACCAGGCTCAAGAGACCTCTTCACAGGGTGCCCAGACAAATGCTGGAAGGGACTGAAGCCCAATCCCTTTTGTGGAACCTCACAGTAGCCAAACAGCAGGCATGAGAGTAGGGCATCCCACCACCTCCTGAGTTTGTTAGGAAACTCCATGATCATTCATTTTATGGTTTTGTTGAATCTTCCAACTAAATAATTGGTTTGTCTGTCTGTCTGTCTCTCTCTCTCTCTCCCTCCCTGTCTCCCTCTCTCTCTCTCTCTCGCTCTATCTCCATCTTCCTTTCTCTCTTTGTCCCCTCATAATGTCTATCTACAAAATCGAACTGCCTAATTTATATTTCGGTCTCTAGATATCTAGTCAGCTGAAATATAAATTCCATTATGCCCTTTGGGACTTAGATGTTAGCGGACGGGCTATCCATCACTATTGTGACAGAGTAATCCATCTACCAAAATCTAAATCAGGCCCTAAGTCTGTTTCAATAAAAATACGTCCCAGCATCAGTGTACAACAGTGTGCACAGGACACAATCAAACCCTGCATTCGCTGGGTCAGAAGTGCGGTCTGGTAAGAATGTGACCACAAGTCTGCAGGATAGCAGCCTCAGTCTAAACAAAAACCAAGAACTGCAGCCCTGCCACTCACAGAATCACTTAGCTTGACTTTTAATCTTTTCTTTCCACCTTGACATGACTTGACACCACTTAGATTGTTGACTGACATTACTTAGGGTACTTAAGGTACTAAGGGAAGTGTGGCTTCAAGGATATTAGGGAGATGATTTGTATATAAATTGTATGCCTCGCCTGCCCAGTCTATTCATTCACTTAGCATGGCAACTATGAGAGACATTGGAATTTTCCCAACTGGATGAACGCGATTTTTCACCTGAAGAATAGCATGTGCCTGAGGAATTTGAGTGATCTCTGTTTAGTGAGTAATGCTCCAAAGCCTATTGATGAGCAACTGCTTATGCTGGCAGCCAGGTTACCAGTACCTCTTTGAAGAGTAATTTCTAAGCCAATAGGTCTCTGTTAATATGAACCCCCATAGCACTTCCAGCCATAAGAAGGTTCAAAGGAACTGTGATGAGGGGCACATGGAAGAATTTGACAAACATACATAAACCTGCCCTATGGGTATGCATATGCACAAACTTATACTCTCCTCCGGGGAAGCAGGAAACACTGTGCAAAATGACAACTGTGTTATCCCAAACATGTCCCCTGCGGAAAGGATCCCTATGACAGTGAAACATTTGGTGAGGAACCAGGTTGCAGCAGTCCCTGGTGCTCAAGACATTATTCTACAGTTGGTGTGGATGATGAAAATGCTTCCTCTTATATGTTCAAAGCAAGAGAATTATATCACCCAAGGTGATCAAGTGGGATCCTGCATCCCAGTTAGAAGATTATGTGGCAAAAAAGATTCACCATCCTCTGGAGATGGATGTTAGGGCAGGCAGCTATGTCATCAATGTGTGAAGTTGGCATCTCAGGGGAGCTTGTTCTACAGACAACTTGAAGTTGTCATATTGGATTGTCCCAGAATGCCGTGCAGGAGGGTTGGGACAGGGGTGGAGTGATGATGGTGCATCCTAGGATTGGCCAGTGGTGGTTGGTTCCTAGAACTGTCCACCACCATTTAGAAACCATTGCACAAGAAAGAGACAGTGAGAAGTTGGTGGTGGCAACTAGATGGGACTCAATTGTCTGAAACTGAATGGAGAGAAGACCAATGTGATGATAGAAGGGAATCAGCCTCAACTCTGAACCCCGAAATCGTGGCCAGATGCTCTAGACCCCTTCTCTTTTCCCAAACCAATAGCCAAAAACCCACGGTTCTGGTTTGATGAAAGCTTAAACCTGGATCACCAAGTCGGGAAAATGTCTTTTTGGAAGGAAAGAAATTCCTTTCAGCAACCATCAAGAAGGCAGCATTTTTAGAGGAAGCAGTCAAAACCATTCTAGAAGTATCCAAAGGATTGGCTATTTGGGGGAAGAATCCACCATTTGCTTGATAGATGGTTGTTGACGATAACAGATGATTAAGTTCTCACTAGTGTGAATCATGGGTATCAAATCAAATTCCTTTCTGCACCCAAAGAAATAGGGACAAGTCCTACTCCAGTTCCATGGTCTCCAGAGAAGAAACTGACTTTATTGGAGGGGATACAAGCACTGCAGGAAAATAAGACAATTATTCCAGTAACTCTGTCCCAGAGAAGAAAGGGGGGTGTACTCAATTGTTTTTCTGGCTCCCAAGTTTTTCTGAGGGTTCCGCTTAGCGATAGATCTAAAACTATTGAACAAATATTATAAAAAATCATAAGGAAAATTCAGTTCAAAATGGAAATATTACAGAGAATCATCCCTTTGGTTCAAAAAGATCATTATATGGAAATGATCGATTTGCCAGATGCCTATCTTCATTTCCCTATGGCAGTAGTTCATCAGAAGTACCTCGGGTTTTCCTTCCAGAGTATTCCGGGTACTGCCCATTGGTCTTCGCTTTGCCCGAGGGTGTTTACAAAGGTGGTGGCACCGCTGTTTGCTTCTCTGCACAGCAAAGGCATTTCAGTCTACTCATACCTTGATGACTGGTTTATTTATGCCCAGTCATACGTGTTGGTGGGAGCATTGCCAAAGACCATTCTTATGCTAAATTGCCATGGATTTCTCTTGAATTTCCCAAAATGCCATTCATCTCCAGAAAGAGATCTGATATTTATAGAGGCAAGGTGCAGAACAGACTAGGACAAAGAACTTCTGCCAAAGGAAAGAACGCTATGTCTGCATCACTTGTTGAGTACTCAAATTCATCAGAAAGTTACTCCAATGAGGAACTGGACACAGTGTTTCAAGCCCTTCTCAAATTTCTACCATTTCTTGAGAAGTGCAAAGTATTGATAAGATCCAACAATACAGTCACTATGGCTGTGGCATATATAAATCAGGGCAGCATGCATTCATGTTCTCTTTACAAAGTAGCATGCACTGTGGGATATTGGAAAGAGTAACAGTTTCTGTCAAGTTCAGCTAGTTATGTCAGAGGGGTGAACAATGTTGAGGCAGATCGCTTAAGCAGGGTTTTTTCTTCTGCCCAGAATCTTCAAAGGAATTTTTTCAGAAAATATGCAGGAGGTTCGACGTTCCATATCTGGATCTCTCTGCATTGAAGAAGGGCCATCAACTTCTAAGGTTCTGCTCCTGCTTTCCTGTGTTGTGTACGCATTTTTGATCCAATGACCAAAGAAGATTCTTTATGCATTTCCCATAATTCCAAAACTGTTAAGAATTCCGAAGGCAAAGGTGATTTTGGCCTCACAAAACATGGTTTACTCTCCTGAAGAGGATGGCGTGTATCCACCTTAGATTCTTCCAAGGTCCCCACAGCCACTGAGGGGACAGAACTCCAGCAACCATCTGAAGACCACCCTCAAATGTGGTTGCTGCTATGCAAAGTTCGAGGACACCTTCAACTCTGAAGTCATATTCTAGACTTTGGTCTATCTTGAATCCTAGGTGTATATCTCATGATATCTCTGCAGTTTCTTATGATCTTCCCTCTATTCTGCAGTTTTTGGTGGAGGGGTTTCACAAAGGCACCTCCTTAGGAACCCTCAAATTGTAGTATATTTTCTATTAAAGCTTTTCGTGGTGATGATTTCTCTTCTTCTGATCCTAAGTATCTTGTTTCCAGACTTTTCAGAAGCTTTTCTATTTCGAAACCTTTGTCATGGAATATGGCTCATTCTTGGATATTCCACTGGTTTTGAAATGTTTGCAACACCATCCTTTTGAATCTTTAGACATGGTGGGTTTGAAATTCTCTCTCAACGTATCTTTTCTTTTGGAATCAAATCTGCATGTCATTTAAGGGAACTATCAGCTCTCCTGTGTTGGCCTCTGTTTGTGAGGTTTTTGGAGGACAAAGTAGTTCTGAAAACCGATCCTGCTTTTCTACCTAAAGTTCATTCAAAATTTCACTTGTCTCAGGAAGTACTTTTCCCTTTATTCTTTCTTACTCCTGTGTCTGAATGTGAAAGACTATTAAATTTACTAGATGTTAAACGTGCTTTCTCTGTTTACATTGACAGATCTAGTAAGTACAGAAAACAGACTTTCTATTTGTCACTGTTTGTTTACCTGATCAAGGTAAGAAGGTTTAAAAAATATCTATAAACCGATGGATTAAAGAGACTATTATGATGACATATTCAAGCCAAAATCTTCAATACCCGTGTAGTGTTCTGAGTTGTTCTACCAGGGAAATGGTAGCCTCTTGAGCGAAGTTTCAAGGTGGTCCATTGGAAGAAATATGCAGAGCTGGAACTTGGACACATGGACACATTTGCTAAGCATTGTAGACTGCAGAACATTTTTTTAAAATATCTTTATTCACATTTTCAATACTCATACAATACCTGACAAAATATCTTCCAGAAATTGTGAGTTATTAAAGCATATTTTTCATCAACAAAAGGAATACAACAACATAAATATGCAGCATTGAGTGGAGATTTTCCGATTCCCAGAAGGATGATAACACTAAGATGTAGGGGTTGGATGGCAGTGGGTGTATTACAATCCGTCTTTCCACTAAGTCACCCATGTGGGACTCAAGTATCCTGATTATTTCTTCTTCATTTTCCAACAGTTGCCCCTAAGCTAGCTGGTGAATTTAGCCCTGTCCTAACTTCCCCTTAACTCCTCTCCACCCCCCTCCTCCCTACCCTATCCACCAGGTCACTCCAAATCTCCAGGTCTTGTTCATCATGTTCATCCACCCTGACCTTTTTGAGTCTACATTCCTCCGATATTGCCCACTCCAGTTGGCCCTCTCACCACTTCTCCAGGGGCATATCCCTGGCCCACCAAATCACTATTCTCCAACTAGCCAAGACCAGTTCCAGTTGATCAAAGCGGTATGCCATTTTACCTCCTCGTTTTGAAGTTGATAGCTGCACTAGTAGGCAATGTCGTATTGTAAGTGTCCCTGCTATTTTCGTCACCCTTCGCACCTCTGTCTGTACAGCCTCCCAGAAGGGGCATAGCACCCTGCATTTCCAAGCAATGTGTGTAAATTCAGTCGGTGTCATACGCCATCTACTACAGTTTGCCTCATGTGTGGGACAGACCCTATGCAGCCTCTGAAGGGTCAAGTACACCCTATGCAAGAAGTAAAACTGTTTTGTTTGAATCAGGCTTTTCTCACAACCTCCTGTACTAATGCTCTAGCCCATCTCCATTCTCCCTTCGGGAGATGGGAGTTGAGCTCCCCATCCCAATTTGCTCTCAAGGAGTCCATATCAGTGAATCTATCCTTTTTAAGGACTGCCTGCAGTCTTAAAATAATGCCTTTATCAGAGACAGGGTTTGGGATCAACTGTAGTACCCTTGATTTGCAGGGTTCATCAGGGAATGTTGGCCAAATCTCGCAAATTGTTTGAACAATAGCTGCATATTGTAAAAACTGTCCTGGGGCTACATTATACTGGGTTCTGGTCTCTTCAGCCATTAGGAAGTTGCTATTCAAATATCGGTACCCAGCAATCCGGAAACCTCCTTCCTCCCATTGTGCCAAATCCATGGATTCTCTTATTATCACGAATGGACGTAGCTACCAAATCGGTAGGAGTTTGGCATAAGGGGCACATTTCAAAACCATCTTGACCATTGATTCCCATGCTCGGGCAACCTGTGTAACTATGAAGAGGGTGGCAGCATGGAGCCTACATTCACTCATGAGAAGACTGGGCAGAGCCTTGGCTTCTATCACGCCAGACAGCAATGCCTTTTCCCAATTGGGTTCAATTTCACACCACAGCGCTGTGTATTGCAGTAGTCCCACCAAAAAGTATAACTCAAGATCTGGTAGCCAAGGCCCCCCTCAGTCATTTCTACTTTAAGAATCCCCAATCTGACCCTGCTGTGCTTCCTTGCCCCTACCAAGGATATCAGTAATCTGTCCAAAGTACGAAAGAGGAAGCGCAGTAGTACACAAAGCGAGTTCTGCATGACGTACATGCATCTAAGTAATAAGACCATTTTGCTCAATGCTACTCTACCAATCACTGTGATTGGTAGTGTTTTCCAGAACAGCACCAAGGCTTCAAGTCTGCACAGGACTCTTCCCATATTCAAATCATATTGTTGCCTTGTATCATGCATGATCTGCATTCCTGGATAATGGAAATATTGCAGTTGCCACTGCAATCCCAGTGCTGGAAGTTCTTCCAGTTCTCTACCAATTAAAGAAACCAGTGGGAAGAGCACTGTCTTGTGCGGGTTGAATTTCAGTCCCAAAATTTCTCAAAATTCGGCCATGAGTTTCATGAGAATAGAAACCGAGCGATCCGGATCCATTAAGTATAATAGTGTGTCATCCCCACCTTTATGCAGAATGCTCTCAGTTCTGATATAAGATAAATTGCCAAAGGCTCCATAGTGAGTGCAAAAAGAAGTGGGGACAGGGATCATCCCTGTGTCGTTCCCCTCTCAATAAGGACATAGGTGACACCACCCCACTGTTCACACTCTGCCGCTGGGTTCTGTGTATAATAGTTGTGTCCAGGAAGAAAAATTCTTGCCCTGAGTCCATTCGCCATAGTACTTCCCACAAGTAATCCCATGATCAATCAATCAATCAAAAAAATGTATAGAGCGCGCTACTCACCTGTGAGGGTCTCAAGGCGCTTGGGGGCGGGTCAAGGGGGGGCAGGGAGGTCACTTTTCAAACAACCATGTCTTGAGGTTCTTTCTGAAGAGCAGGAGGTCTTTGGTTTTGCAGAGGTTGGTGGGGAGGGAGTTCCAGGTTTTGGGGGAGAGGTAGGAGAAGGACCTGCCTCCTGTGGTGGTGCGAGGGATGCGGGGGACTGTGGCTAGGGGGAGGTCGGCTGATCGGAGGTTACGGGTAGGAGTGTAGAAGTTCACTCTGTCGTTGCGGTAGGTTGGGCCGGTGTTGTGGAGGGATTTGTGTGCGTGGATGAGGATCTTGAATGTGATTCCCTTGTCTATGGGGAGCCAGTGAAGGGATTTGAGGTATGGTGAGATTCGTTTGTGGCTGGGGAGGCCAAGGACGAGGCGTGCGGCTGTGTTCTGGATTCTCTGGAGTTTGCGTTTGAGTGTGGTGCCGGCGTAGAGATGATATGATGCTGAACGCCTTTTCAATATCTAAGGCCACAAGTGTTACTCACGGCTCATGGAGAATGTGTGTCAGTTTTTACAGGTTCATGTGTGTACCTCTCGCTGGTATAAACCCACATTGAGCTTACTGGACAAGGTTACCTATTACTCTACTCAGACGCAACACCAGCACCTTGGCCAGGAGTTTGACGTCTACATTCAACATAGACAGTGGGTGGTAGGACCCTGGATCCATGGGGTCCTTCTCTGGTTTAGGAAGCATGATGACTAGTGCTTTGCTAATATGTGGGGGCAAGCTACCTTTTTCCAAAGCTTCGCAGGGCATTTCCAGCAAGGCCAAGAGGAGCATCTGGGCAGACCCCAGAAGACTCCCACTGTGAACCCTTCCGGTCCTGGACGTTTTCCCATGGACATACTCCATAGCAACTCCTGCAGTTAATCTAGATGCAATTACCCCTCCAACCCCACCATCTGCCCCAGAGACAGTCTTAGGAGCTCCAGTCTATCTAGGAAACCAGTCAAGCCATGGGGATCCCTCCCTCCAGGGGCTAAGTATACTGCAGCAAGGTGTGTGTAGTTGCTCATTTATAGCTATTTGCCCTATCACCTGCTTTCCATCAGTTTGTTTTGAATAAAAGATCAGGGGTGGTGTTCTTTCCTGTTTTAGCAACCAGGCCAGCATTCAGTTGGCCTTATCTCTCTTTATGCAGTGTCTGCCTTTAATCCCTCCTGGTATGGCAGTCTAGTCTATCCCAGAGCATCCCAACCTATCTCTGTGCCTCCACTAACTCCTCCACATCTGTTCCGGGTGGCTGCTTTGTAGTCTAAGGAGGGCTCCCTTGCCTTCTTGTAGTTCTCCTTCTAATTTTTTCCTAGTACCGTATGTCTTGCCAGTACTCTCCCCCTAACATACTATCTTCAATGCCTCCCACTCCACTCCTCATGATCCTGTAGAGTCCCAATTAGTAGTTATATAACTCTGTAGCGCCAGTTGTATATCTGTCTTATACTCAGGGTCACGTAATGAGTCCTGTTGCAAACGCCATAGCGGTATCTCCGGTCTCCTCTCCCGGAGTCCCAGTTCTAGGAGCAGAGGGCCATGATCAGACAGAAAGCGCGCCTGATATGTGACTGATCTAAAATTCATTCCTCCTTCAGCGGAGAGCTCAAATCTGCCCAGACGACTTATATGTCCCATGAGTGGCAGAATAGCATGAATATGCTTGGTGTTTGGGTAGAGGTCTTGCAAGATATACCCAAAATGGAGTCTGGTCATGGTTTCATGAAGGCCTGTAACCATATGGGGTTTTGTAACTTGTTTAGGGGGTGTTGGTCCAATTGCCCAACGAGAACTCATTTGAAATTCCCAGCCCACACCATGGGTGTCCTAATATATGGGATATGTCCCGTCTACATGGCTGGGAAAAACTCACCATTATCTATGTTGGGGTCATATGTCTTCAAAAGGCAGATTTCCTTCTCATCTAGCTCATTGTACACAAGCTAATATCTGCCTGCTACATTCGCTGTGACACAGGGCATTTGGAAAAGGACCCAGAAGCTATCCAAATTGACACTCCCCAAATTGACACTCTCCTTGCATAAAATGGGTAGGATGCCTAACTGTTTATGGTATGAGTGGGTTCTATACCACTTCACAAAAGTATTCAGGCCTCTCACATTCCATGTGAGTAGTTGCAGACTCTCACCCATCACATATCGAGGCAACCCACGCACTTCTCCCCATTCCCCACCTTTCCCCGAGTCCATTTCCCCTCCCGCCAGTGGATCCTGGTGCCCCCCAAGCTGCTTGCAATGTAAATAACCCCACAACTAGCAACCCCTGCCAGCCCCGGTAAACACCTCTAAACTCAATTTGTGTCTCCCCGCCCATATCTAATCCCACCCACCCCAACAACTGATGTCTAAAAATAAAACTTTTATATTTAACGACATCTACTACTCAGGATCCCTATAAGTGGTGAGATGTGTATCTGAGCAGTTAGTGTCAAGCTTACCGCCTGCACCCTGGCAAGAGCCCTATGGCCTCATCCAGCTCAGTCTTCAGCGCAGAGCAGTGCAGCTGTGGTAATGGAAAAGATGAAACAGAGAAGTAAATGTGTATAGAATTAGAAACAGGAAAGAGTAGCAGGAAGGAAGGAGAAGAGATAAAGAGCAAATGAAGGGAAGAGAAAAGGAGAGGGTGGAGAAGGGGCGCCAAGGCTGACAGGTATCGCTATTGCCTAGTCTAGGTGTGCTCATCTGGCAGGCACCTCCATTATCGAACAATTTGATTTTTTGTGTCAACTGTTCATGTGATTCTTCTCTGCCAACCAACTTTAGGAGTTCCATCCAAAGTATGGCATCTGCCTCCCACATGTTATCCATCAGTGGACAGTCATGTTAGCTCAGCATCTGTCTCTGGGTTCTCTATGTCATCTGTTGCAAGTGAGCCGGTTCGGATGGACGTAGCTGAAGTGACGGACTCCACCAACACTCTAGCCTCCTCCCTCTGGATTCTCTGCCTTTCCAAGTTCAGGGCCCCGTCAGAGTGGACCACCACATGTGTACTAGATAGACTCTGCTTCTCTTGACAATTCTTTCCCCTGCGGGCTGTCATGTTCTGTTTGCTCCTTTGTGGCGGGGAGTTTACACTGCCCAGTGCCTGAGCTGGTATATGTTCGCTTCTCGGGACCTCCAGCCAATCCCAGGCATCCTCCGGTGTTATGAAGAAGAGCGAACAACGGTCATGTAGCACTTTCAGTTTTGCTGGGTAAAGTACCATGTAAGTTAGTCCCATGGCTCGTAATGTTTGCTTCACACTGCTGAAGGATCACTGCAGCTGCTGTACTGTATGGGTGTAGTCTGGGAAAATGCAGATTGTGTGATTTGGAAATGTGGGGTCCACTGCCCACCTCGCCCCCTGCAAGATGCTGTTACGGTCTCTGCAATTAAGGATTTTAGCTATGATAGTTACTGAGGGACTGCCAGATAGTGGCTGTTGAACCAATGCCCTGTGTGCCCTTTCCACCACAAACAGCAACGCTAGCACCATCTCAGGGGAGCCTTCCTGATCCAGTCTTCTAAACAGCTCTTGGGCTTTGATCCTTCTATGACCGCAGGAAATTTCACAAATCTGAGATTACATCTTCTTGCCCGCCCTTCAGTATCCTTAACTCGGTTCTCGAGTTGATGCATGTGGGTTGCTAATGTTGCTACTACTGATTTTAGGGCAGATATCCTGTCTTGAAGTGTTTTTACATGTTGTTCTGTTTCCACTTAGTGTTCCACTACCTTACAGAGGTCCGTTCATAGGAGATTGAGATCACTAGGCATAGCTTCTATTTTAGACTGGACTATAGTACTGGATGCTTCAATCGCCGCAAGTATCTGGGAGCCTGTGGGTTCTGGTCCCTTCAGCTGAGGTGGTGGGTACATTGGCAACAGCATTCGCCGTGTACCGATTCATCTTTGTCTGCTGTGTGTTTCTGGGTGCCTTATCCTTACCCATTATGAGGGAGTTAGCTGACAAGGGTCGAACCTCGTTGATCCCAATGAGCGTTAAGTAGTGCTATGCTTTCCCAACTCTTCTAGGGTTTTGCAGGGTTCTTAGTCTTCCTAGGTAAGTAGCTGCGTTACTTGTGCCATGTTGTGATAGAGGTCAGAGCTCACGCTGTGCTGTCAGGGCAACGGCACTCACCACGCTTTACAAGGACAGTCCACTGCAAAGAGATAGCCCCTAATCCGAGTGGCACGCAACAGGTTCAGCTCAATCTGGTCAACACTATTGTGGTGTCGTATACGCCACTCAAGGGTCTCTCAATAATTAGGTGTCTCTGGAGAGATCCCTGTAAGCGGGGCTCCTCTGTATGACTGTGAGTGTTTGAATGGGCTCTTGCTCCCCCCCACCACCGGTGTGAAAGTCTCTGGACACTGGACCTTCAGGGAGGAGCACTGAGTTTCAAGCTTTGATCCTGTAACAGTCACTAGGCCAGTGTGCAGTATGCAGTTAATGTGGCTCCCCTCCTGCTTTCTTATATGCTCCCAGCACAGTAACTTCTTTTGACTGGGCAAGAGTCCCACTGTGCTCCAATTGTGCTGTTACTGTCTCACGCTTGCACTAGAGAGGCTATTTCTGTCACGACTCCTTGTGCCCTCTCTGCTCCTCCACAGACCCTCTTGCAGCCACCATGAGGCCCTCAATGAACCTCCCCCATGCACTGCGTATCTGCTGGGTGGATTAGTGTGCAGCACCCCTCTGCGGTTAGAGATGTACGGTGTTTGTTCTCATGGGCAGCCTCACCTCATTGCCACCATCTCATTAGGAGAGCAGGTTTTTCTCATGCCTGCCTCCCATGTCCTATGAGGGTTCCTGGGGTCACCTCATGCTTCCGCCGTGATCTGTTTTAATATGGCTGTCTTAGCTTAAGACATGGCTCCATCCACATCTCCTTCTTATTCAGTGGTCCTCCGGTACCGCATGATCACTGCTGTTGGGGGAGGGAGGCCATCACCATCATGTGGGGCCCAATTCAGGATGTTTTCTGAGCTCAGTCTCGGAGGAATCAATTGACAGGCATCTTCTATCAGTCTCCCCCTGTGGCTTCCGACTAACCTCTCCACTTGTGGACCTTGTGAGGTGTGTTCTTCAAGCATTGAACTGCTCGCGCTTCTTACATGGCCGGCATTTTAATGCTGGGTGCGGCAGCGCTCTACAAGCGCACTTTGACCGCAATACAGGGCCACGGAATCGGATCAGTCCTTTCCCTGACTCTTTTCTTTGGTTACTTACATCTGTGCTGATGGGCTGTAGGATTATAGGGCCGCCAGGAGGACAGGATTCTTTAGGATAATAAGTCCTGGCTGGGAACTCCCGCTCAACACAGCCAGTCAGCCATCTTGCAGGCCACAGACTGCAGAACATTAGCCCTGAATGGAAAGGGTTTGATGAAAGGGTATTGAAGTCAGCAAAAAAGGTAGCTGACTTTGTGATATTGGCTGTTAAATACTGAATTTTGTTTTTTCAATTGTTCCATTAATTTTCGTTTGTTTTTCATGAATGTCATTAAATCACTGGGTGTAGCATCATATCTTGACGTGGTAAAATTCATATTTCATAGTATAGACTCCCCTCTGCATCTGTATAGGAGGACACATAAATATAGGTGAACTCAGGGAGATGTTCTGTGTTGTCAAAGTCCTTTTTGGCTTTGATAAACATCGAGTGATGACTGGAGTGAGGATGAGAGATGTAGAGGTAATGGCTCGATTACTTACTGGTAATCTTCATTACACTTCGTCCTACTCATCCTCATCCCAGTCATCACAACCAAACGACCCTCTTTGTGACAGGCCTTGGACATGGCTTAGTATGGCTAGGAAGTGCTGAAGGCATGCTAGCCCTCCAATAGCTTCCAGCTAGGGTGAGTGTGTCAGGGGCTAGCATTTCCTGTTCTTGTTTACTGTCCTGAGGTGGAACAAACATAATTGAGTGATGACTGGCACAAGGATAAGTACTACTAAGAGTAATCTTTGCCTATGTGCTTTGCCACTCCAATGATGGTAACAGCGTGAAAGCTCGGCCCACTCTCCAAGTTCCACCTCCTCTTACAGGAGAACTTATTTTTTAAATTGGCAAGTTTGCGACTGGAGTAGTACTGAAGCAGAACTGTCTCTATGAGCACATTAAGTTACTCTTAATCTTTTGCAAAAAGTCCAGGGCAGCAGAAAGATGTTTTCAAGCTAAGTGTGAAAGTGAGCCATTTAGTTGAATAAGCTGGCAAAGAAGCTCAACAGGTTGAAAATTGATTTATTCATACAGAGGAGCCCATATGTCCTGCAAATCCTTCCACCACGAGTTCTCAACTCCAACTGATAAAGCTGGAGTTGGAGAAGGAGCCCAGAATAATGAGCGCAGCACAAATGTAAGTATGTTGTGGGCCAGCATGAACCCAGATAAACACAAAGGTAGGACAAATAAAGCACAACACTGTATCATCTCTCTCTTTTCCTATAAAAGAAAGTTATAACCTGAACTGCAATGAAGTCAAGAAAGTATCTGCACATATGAATAATGGAAACCAAATCATGTACATCAATTCATGTAAAAGTCTTTGAACTTTAAAGGCATAGGTGCATTGCACGAAGCCTCTTTGAAGTTCCTGAGTCACTAGAATTACTACTGCTCTGAGAGTCTGAATTATCTGAAAAGGCTAAATCATGTACATCTTCAGTCATTACAGGTTCTGTAGTATTTGATAGAGTTGAACCAGACAGTCCATCATCTGCATCAATATGGTATGAGCCAGGAGTTCGAACCAGCAAGCACCAGCATCAAAGTCTTTCTCCAGACTGCTTTTGTGCTTGTTTATTTTGTTAGCTTCTTCTGGGTGTGTTTTATTAGAGCCCTTATGCTCCACTTCCCATTTTTCTTAATCAGAAAAGAACCTTTAGTTATTCAGGTGAGTCTCACCGGTGCAGAAAATGTTGTCTCTCCTTTCTTAACCTTATTGGGGGCGTTTAATCATCACCCAATCACCCACCTGAAAATCAGAGACTGTGGGCCTGATTTAGATCTATACAGGACTTCTGTTATCCCGCCGTGACAGCCCTTCCAAGTACTCTGTCAAGCTGACAGAGTTCCTACCTACGTATTTAGATGTATGGTGGGTGAACCTCTGTCTGCGTTGACAGAGTGCAGTCTTCCAAATAAGCAGTCTCCCGCTGTCAAGGCAGTGGACTCTAATGCTGGCTAACAGTATTCTGACGCTATAAGGGAAGGGTAGATTTGCACCAAGCATATTTAGGCCTCACGACCATGGTGATGTTGTTCTAGCAGCGGATTCTTGACGGCGGAAGTCCGTTGCGGGACCTGCTCAACATTGAACAATGGCAGTCACTGTTGGATGGATGCTAGCACAACACACCCAATATATATTGGGCAATTGTGAATACCTGCAAACCACACTATAAAACACACTTCATTTCAGACCATGATGCTTTGCAATTCCACTGCAGAACACCATTTTGCAACTGATTTTACCACTCTGGAGTGATGTTTTATTTTTTACTCCCTGTTAATTTTTTATTTTTTTCATTTTTACATTTTTCATCAACTTGTCGGCCACTATTTCATCATTTTTAGCTATTCACTAAGGCAGGGAGGAGGAATCCAGTTTTACAGGGGGACACGGTGGATGAAATCATCAAAGTAGAGTCACAATTGTTTGGAGCCCAAGTACAAAATACAACCATATCACAGAAAAGGCAAATGTGGGCCAAGATAGTTGACAGAGTAAATGCTGCAGCAAACATCCTGTGCACACAGGAGGAAATTAGGAAGAGGTGGAACGACTTGCGGGGGAGAGTGCATCCCTTGGCCTCCAAGCGTCACCTGGAGGTCCAGAGGACTAGTGGTGGTTTTCCCAGCCCCCATTTAAAACTTTTTTTCTCTGGGAGGAGAAGGTCTTGCAGATCCTACATCCTGAAGGCTTGACAGGAATCCCTGGTAGAGTGGAGTGGGGCAGGTTGGAGTGGGGTAGTGTCTATTCAGAAATTTAGTTTTTTCCCTTAAGTTAGCTGTTGATAATGTTTTTAGACCCTCATTAAAACATAGAAATATACATTTAATGTATCAAAATATATTGTTATCAACAAATTAGTAGCATTATGGTTGTAGCTCTCTTTTTAACAATGATCAATATGGGTTGTTCTCCATGGATCATCCATTTCATTTGCCTAGCTTGTAGGTTTGTTTCAATGTATGGTAATGTACTCAACAAAACAGGTTCCAAACTCCATCTATTTCCACATGAAGAAAAAGTGTCCTTTTCACCTATTTGCATCATTCAACATATGTGTGTACCTACTGTAAATGTGTGTTAATTTTCACTGCAGATATTTTAGTAGGTATGTTTAAGTCACATTTTTACAAGTGTTGTTAGCGGAGAATAGAATGGACTACAACTACCATGATGCCCTGATTTTGTCTCTGGAAAAAATATTGCAATGTGATGTTGGTCATTCTCTCTTTTCTTCTAAATGTGCATGTGAGAAAGTCACCCTTTTGGCATGTTCACCCCAATATTTCTCACTGATAGTGATGGTAACTGACCCTGACTGTGCCCTGGGCCCTGCTTAAAAGGCCCAGGACCAGCACTCTGAATAAAAGGTATACGGTCAAATGATAATGTTAATGCTACACCGGGGATTGGTTTAGTCAGCGCTTGCTCCTCTGGAGAGAAATCCTCCATCGTAGAAGGTTAAAGTGCAGTGCTTTATGGGACAAGAAGATGCCCCACTTTGGAGGAAGTTGCCAGACCTCCAGGTGGCACCCTGCAGCTCATTGGACAAGGGTGCCTACTGACTGTCCCCCAAAATGATGGAATAAAAGTGGCTGATCTGCATTGGAATTCCGATCCGCTGTCTGAAACCACAAGAAGAAGGACTGCCCTGCTAAAAACCCTGGTTTGCAACCCAGAGGCCTGCACACTTAAGGACTGCTTGCTGCACTCTGGAACCACAGCCCAAAGGTCTTTGTCTTGCTTCAAAAAGGACTCAGGTTTGGATTCCCTGAAGCAACAGGTTAAAAGAGCTTCCCTGCACCAACTTCCACAACCTTTCCCAAGCCTAGAGTGCGTCCAGTGGATTTGCAAGTATTTGGCAGGTACATTTTGGGAATTGTAGTCCCAACGTCCCAAGGAGCAAATCTAAGATTCTGGAACCTTGGATTGGGGTTGTGGATTACTTTCCTGCATCAAGAAACACTTCTGGAAGTAAGTGTAAAAGTGTTACATTGTGGACAGCTGGAACTCTTGACTGTGTCCCAGTCCAGTGCAACCTTCCCTTTAAGAGCTAGTTGTTTCTAAGCACTAGTTTACTTTTAATCTCTGGTTCCGCACATTGGATGTTTGTCATTTCAAAGATGAAAATATTTCCTATTTTTATAAATTGGTGTGGTAGTTTTTTTGTGTGTTATGTCTGACTTATTTACTACATTGTATTTAAATGCTTTATGTACCTGTCTCCTATGTTAAGCCTGACTGCTCATCGGCAAGCTAACAGGGGTAGAGCCAGGAGCTATTTTATTAGGACCTTGACTGGGTGCAACCCTGTTTTTGGGGTGTGCTGCTAGTGGTAGGTGTGTACTTGCCTCTACCAGTATCCAGCCTCTAACAGTACACATATGTCAAAGTGTCATGCATTTGACAATCACCATTTTATGCTATCAATGAAAATGTCATTTTTAAACTATATCTATTATGTTCTTGTCATTTGATCGAACTGATGTAATTGGTTTTACAGATCATAGTATGTTGAGAAAAAAATTGTCATTCATGTCGTGTTGTATGCTGAATATAAGATTATTGATAAAAAATTTACTATACAATGTTCATATGATGACTAATGCCATTAATTTTTCTAAGTTGCGTAATAGTCTGATTTTTCACCTGATAGGCCTTGCAGTGGTTTTGTTCTCAATTCTCCTCTCTACTGTGTTGGGTTAGATCTTTAGTACTTGTATTGTACACTTTCTAAATAAACTTTTTCTTTTCAGGACAGGGCTACACCACTATTTCTGAGGTTTGCATGTGTGTACATTAAACACTGAAGGGTCTAATCATTCCATTAATCATTTTTAACTGTTAGGTTTCTTCATTTATAGCTGAAGACATATTTGATGTAGAATCCAGACTTTTAATTTCTGATTGTTTGTAATCCACATTAGGTCACACACCAAAAGCCAGCGGACCACTGTCTGCCACTGAGAACACCTCCACTCGAGACTAGGATCAAGCCTTCAGTGAGGACACAACTTCTGCAGGTCTAGATGATGAGGAGATGGCTGGTTCATCTGGTCTGTCCAGGCAGACAGCTCCAGTGAATCACAGTCAACCCACACCTAAACCTCCTAACCCAGCTGCAACATCTCAGCTTCAGAATTCCTCCGCTCCCTGTGCCCAAAGGAATATAACACCCATCTTGTGCCCCCCAGTCTTGGTTACTGTTGAGCCAACACCACCACCACCTCCAGTTCAGCCTGGACTAAGTGTAATGGGACACACTGCCTCAAGGGCACAGGGTAGTGGGGGTTTGGGTCATGGGAGGGAATCTGTGGGCCAACAAAGTAAGGCCACTGGGTACACTGTCACCTAGACCACCACCGGCCAAGTCTTGGGAGCCCTACATCAGTCCCAAGACATGATGGTTCAGGTCCTGACAGAGCTCTAGGACATTAAACAAGGGCAGAGGAAGCACAATGTAGACATGCAGAACCTCAACTCAAATTTGTGCTCCCTGACTGGGGTGATGTTTGACATTTATCTCCACATGTGCAGGGCTTTTCCTGTACCATCTTCCCCTGTCTGTAGTCCTTCAGCTTCTGGACAAAATACACTGGTCGCAGCCAAAGACAGGGAGGCCCTGGCAAAACAGGAAACAGTTCCACCCACCACAGTCCCTGCAACTGTGGACCCCGCTAAGGTGACATTCATCCGGACCACCAGGAGAGGATAGCGAGACTTCCACCACCACCACCAAGAGACACAGAACCTAATTTCCTCCAGTGTGTGACTACCATTCACTGTGTGGACTATTTTATGGACATGTTTACCTTTTTTCAGGACAGTTGTATTTTGTACATTGGACTTCAAACATTTTAGTCTCTACAAAAATAGTTTAATCAACCATGATTGACTGTTTTGTTTGGGTTTCTCATTTTTCTTTTGGTTTTCAACATGTTTAACTTTTTTTTTTTTTCGATTAATAATTTTAAAAAACAGAAAGTCAAAGACTGGTGTTGTATTTTTGTGGTATTTCCTTTCTTTACTTCCTCCTTCCATCATTATTTAAAAAAGCTAACAATAAATAAAATTAATTTAAAAAAAGTTACAAGTATGCAATGTGTATCCCATTTCCAACCAAGCATTGGCACAGCCAATAGGTCTTGTCTATACAAGAGCTATTATCTTTGGCAATGTGTTTTGCCATGTTGTACACCAGTGTGGCTGCTGTTCAGCATGGCTAAAAGTTAGCGGTGTGGAGTGTCAGAGTGGAGTGGGGCAGTATAGTGTCGTAGAGTGGATCTGTTGGAGTTTCATAGAGTGTGTTAGGGGGAGTAGAGTTGAGTGGTTCAGTGGCAGAGAGTGATACAGAGTGGAGTGAGGTGGAATAGGGTGGAGTGGGTTGGAATGGATCGAAACAGTGGGGTGGATTGGATCAGAGTAGAGTGGGATGGATTGGATTGGGATAGAGTGGGGTGGATTGGACTGGGATAGAGTGGGGTGGACTGAGTGGAGTGGTGTGGGGTGGATTGAAATGTAGTGAGGTGAATTCGATTGGTGTGGGTGGTTTGGATTGGAGTGATAGGGCTTGGTGGGATGGATTGGATTGAGGTGGGGTGAAATGGGGTGGAGTGGGCTCATGGACATCATTTAGAGGTGACTAGGGGGTATCACCTTTGACCTCTGGCTTGCCCTTTACAACTCCTGCCACTGCCTTTGTGACCCCTGGCTTCAGAGGTGGCATATTCAGTGCCAGGTACATAGTGGCAGCTTGTCATTATGGACGTCAGTTGAGACACCACTCACTTTGTTTTCTGTCAATTGTTATTACACTAATAGTAAATAATAACATACCATTCACTGTAATTCAAATAGGGTACAATTACCTGGGAATGTGCCCTTCCATTGCAGCTGAGGTAAGTTAAAATACTTTTAAATGTATGTTGCATGCAGGCTTGCGGCTTGAGGGTGTGTTTATGTGAGAGAGTATGTGTGTAAGTGTGAATTTGTGTGTATTTGTAAGTATGTGCATATGAGTGAAAATGGAGGTTGAAAGGTGCCTGATGTCACTTTCGCTACCCCTTGCATTTTGGTGAATTGACGTCCATGAGTGGGGTAGATTAGATTGGACTGGAGTGGGGTGGATTGGATTTGAGTTCGGTGGATTGGATTTACTGGATTTGAGTGGGATGGATTGGACTGGAACGGGCAGATTGGATTGGAGTGGGTGGGTTGGAGTGGGCTCGATGGATTGGATTGAAGCGGGTTGGATTGAACTGGGATCGGGTTGGTGCATTGGTTTGGCATAGAGTGTGGTGGAGTGGAGTGATTGTGGTGGATTGGGGTGGACTGGATTGCAATGGATTGAAACGGGGTGGGATGGTTTGGATTGGGGTGTGGTGGGCTGCTGTGGAATGGATAGGATTGGAGTGGGATGGATTGGACTGGAATGGGGTGTGTTGGACTGGACTAGGGTGGATTGGAGCGAGGTGGATTGGAGTGGGGTGGATTGTATTGGGGTGGGGTGGATGGATTGGAGTGGGGTGGGGTAGACTGAACCTGGTTGGGGTGGATGGTAGTGGGGTACATTGGATTGTATTGGTGTGGGCTCAGGTGGATTGTATTGGGGTAGATTGGACTGGAGTGTGGTAGGCTGGATAGACTGGATTGGAGTGTATTGGACTGAACTGGGATAGGGTGGGTTGGATTGGGGTAGAGTGGGTGGATTTGATTAGAGTGGGGTGGATTGGGGTAGAGTGGAGTGGGGTGGATTGGAGTGAGTGGAGTGGATTGGAGAGAAGTGGATTGGATTGAAATGGGGTGGGGTGGGGTGGATTGGGGTGGGTGGACTGAAGGAGGTGGAATGGATTGTAGTGGAGTGGGGTGGACTGGGTTGGGGAGGGCTGGATTGAGGTGATGTGGGGTATATTGGAGTGGGGTGGGCTGGAGTGGGGTGGATTGCAGTGGGGTGGACTGAAGTGGGGTGAATTGGATTGGAGTGAGGTGGATCGGAATGGAGTGAGGTGAACTGGATTGGAGTGAGGTGGACTGGATTGGGTGTGGTGGACTGGATTGAGAGGAGTGGTTGGACTGAGTGTGGTGGATTGGATTAGGGTGCAGTGGGGTGGATTGAGTGTGGTGGATTGGATTGGGGTGGATTGGACTGGAGTGGGGTGGATGAGATTGGATTGGATTGGAGTGGGGTGGGGTGGATGAGATTGGATTGGGTTGGAGTGGATTGGATTGGAGTGAGGTGGCTTGGGGAGAGGATGTGGCTGGCTTTGGAGCTGGGGATCCAGGTTTGAGTCTTAGCGTTGCTCAACATCCGGTGATTTTGGGCACATCACTAAAGGGGGTCATTATGACCCTGGTGGCGAGTGTTAATGTGGCGGTAATACCGCCAGCAGGATGCAGCCAGCCTGCCACTTCTCTACTCATACGCCATGGCGATGTCAGTCTCCAGCCCGGCGGCCGGCATAGCATTTTCAGCCTGCCTACAACCATGGTTTTCATGGCGTGGCATTTCCCTGTCACCGGTAGGCAGCTCCTCACCCCCCAACACACACAGATGCATTCACACACACACACACTCACACAATCATGCACACAAGAAGACACACACACAAGATCCCCAACCCCCACTCTCCTGTCAGAAGCCCAATTTACCTTGTTCTAGGAGGTCTTCCGGCAGGGAACGAGAAGGGGCGTTGCTACGGCCAGCAGCGCCCGCCAGCAGAACACCGCTAGGCCGTATCACAGCTCATGATACAGCTGGCGGCGTTCAACTGGCGTGGTGGTGCTGGTGGTAGCAGCGCCAGCTTACCACCGTCCGCCAGTATGATCACTGTTGGATTTCCGCCCTTCTTGTGGTGGAAGTCCAGCAGTGATCATGATATAGTGGACGAATGGCAGCCGCCGTGACGGTATTTTGTCGGCGGCATCGCGGCAGTAGGCAGGTTTTACCGCCAATGACAAAATGAGGGCCTTAATCTTCCCATGCCTACCAAAAAAATGAATGGTGTCCTTGTGTAATGTAACTGGTGATCATGTAAAGCACTCCAGTACCTTTGGGTTGAGTTTGCACTATATGAAACTGCAAAAAAAATTGGAGTGGGGTGGATTGGATTGGTGTGCGACGGATTAAGGTGGTTTGGAGTGGGCTGCATTGGACTGGAGTAGGGTGGAATAATGTCGACTGGAGTGGGGTGGATTCAAGAGGATTGTATTGGTGTTGGAAGGATAGGGGTTGTGTGGGTGGATTGGATTGGAGTGAGGTGGATTGCGTGGCAGTAGACTTGATTGGAGTGGGTTGATTGGGTTGGACTGGAGTAGGGTGGTTTGGAGTGGGGTGGGTTGGATTGGAGTGGGATGGATTGGACTGGAGTAGGGTGGGCTGGAATGCAGTGGATTGGGGTAAAGTGGATTGGATTGGATGGGGTGTATTGGATTGGGTGGGGTAGACTGAGCTGGATTAGATTGGTGTGGGGGGATTGGATTGGTGTTGTGTACATTGGACTGGGGTGGTTTGTCTTCGATTGGAATGGGGTGAGGTGTATTGGATTGGAGTGGGGTAGATTGGACTGGGCTGGAATGGGGTGGATTGGATTGGTGTGGGGTGCGGTGTGGTGCGGTGGGGTGGATTGTAGTGGATTGGAGTTGGGTGAATTGGGATGGAGTGGGGTGGAATGGATTGGAGTGGGGCAGGTTGGATTGGGATAGATTGTTCTGGATCAAATTGGGGCAGACTGGAGTGGGGCAGACTGAATAGATTGGAGTGGAGCAGATTGTGTTGGATTGGAGTGGGGCATATTGTTTTGGATTGAAGTAGAGCATATCAGAGTGGGGCGGATTGTAGTGGGACCGACTGTTTTGGATTGGAGTGGGGCAAACTAGAGTGGGGCAGACTGTTTTGGATTAGAGTGGGTGGATCGGAGTGTGGTGGACTGGGGTGGACTGGATTAAAACGGGTGGATTGAGTTGGTGTGGGGTGGATTGTATGGGGAATGGGGTGGATTGAGTGGGGTGGATAGGAGTGGGGTCGATTGGAATAGAGTGGAGTTGGGTGGATTATACTGGAGTGGGGTATATGTTTTAGATTGGAGTAGGGCAGACTGGAGTGGGACCGATTGTTTTGGATTAGGGTAGGGCCAAGTGGAGTGGGGCAGAGTGGAGTGGGACAGATTGAGTGGGTTGAAATGGAGTGGGACAGATTGTTTTAGATTGGAGTGGGGTGGACTGGAGTAAGGCAGATTGTTTTGGATTAAAGTGGGAAAGATTGGAGTGAGGCAGATTGGAGTGGAGCAGATTGTTTTGGAATGGAGTGGGACAGAATATTTTGGATTGCAGTGGAGCAGACTGGAGTGGATTGGGGCAGACTGGAGTGGGGAAGATTGTTTTGGATTGGGGCATATTGTTTTGGATTGGAGTGGGGTCAATGTGAATAGGGCAGATTGTTGTGGATTGGAGTGAGGCAGATGGTTTTGGAGTAGTGCAGATTGTTTTGGAATAGAATGTGGCAAACTGGAGTGGGGAAGATTAGATTGAGTGGGTTGGGAGGATTGGAGTGCAGTGGGATGGGTTGGAGTGTGGTGGGTTGGAATGGAGAGGGGTGGATGCGACTGGAGTGGGGTGGACTAGACTGAAGTGGGGTGGATTGGAGTGGGGTGGGGTGGGGTGGATTGGATTGGGTGAGGTGTATTGTATTGGAGTGGGGTAGACTGGACTGGGCTGGATTGGATTGGATTGGTGTGGATTGGATTGGATTAGTGTTGGGTAGATTGGACTGGGCTGGATTGGGGTGATTGGGATGGGGTGAAGTGGATTGGATTGGAGAGGGGTAGATTGGACTGCGCTGGATTGGATTGGTGTGGGGTGGGCTGGATTGCAGTGGGGTGGATTGGAGTGGGGTGAACTTTGAGCGAGTGGAGTGGAATGGATTGGAGTGAGGTAGATTGGATTGGAGTAGGGTGAATTGGAGTGGGGCAGATTGTTTTGGATTGGAGTGGGGTATTTGGGATTGGAGTGGGGTAGGGTGGAGTGGTGCAGGTTGGAGTGGGATAGATTGTTTTAGATTGAAGTGGGGAAGACTGAAATGGATTGGAGCAGATTGAAGTGAGGCATATTGTTTTGGATTGGGGTGGGGCAGACTGGAGTGGGGCGGATTGGTCTCGATTAGACGGGGCAGAGTGGAGTGGAGTAGATTGGAGTGGGACAGATCGGTTTGGATTGGAGTGGGACAGATTGGAGTGGGGCGGATTGTAGTGTGGCAGATTGTTTTAGATTGAAGTGGGGCAGATTGGAGTGAGGCAGATTGCTTTGGAATTGAGTGGGGCAGAATATTTGGGATTGCAGTGGGGCAGATAGGAGTGCAGTAGATTGCAGTGGGGCAAATTGCTTTGGATTGGGACATACCGGAGTAGGGCAGATTGTTCTGGATTGAAGTGAAGTAGATGGGAGTGGGGCATGTTGTTTTGGATTGGAGTGGGGCATATTCTTTTGGATTCCAGTGGGGCAGATTGGAGTGCAGCACATTGTTTTGGACTGGAGCGGGGCAGATGGTTTTGGAGTGGTGCAGATCGTTTTGGAATGGAGTATGGCGAACTGGAGTGGGGCAGATTAGATTGGGTGTGTTGGGAGGATTGGAGTGGGGTGGGTTTGAGTGGATTGGATTGGGGTGAGTGGCCTGGATTGGAGTGGGGTGGATTGGTGTGCCACCTGTGCCCAGGGCCTGTAGTAAATTAAATGCTACCAGTAGGCCTGCAGCATTGATTGTGCCACCCACATAAGTATCATATCTCAGGCCTGCAACTGCAAGGCCTGTGTGTGTGGTTTCACTGCCACTTTGACATGGCATTTAAAACTATTTGCCAAGCCTTAGGCTCCCCATTTTCTACATATAAGTCACCCCTAATGTAGGCCCTACGTAACCCATTGGGTAGGGTGCTCTGTAAGTAAAAGGCAGAACATATACTTATGTGTTTTACATGTCCTAGTAGTGAAAAACTCACCTACTGGTTTCCCACTACTGCAAGGCCTGCTCCTCTCAGAGATTAGCATTAGAACTGCCCTCATATACTTTTAAGTGGTAGATTCTGATCTGGAAGGAGTAGCCCTGTCATGTTTAATATTTCCAGAATGGTAAAAAGAAAATCCTGCTTACATGTGAAGTTTGATTTAATATTACTATTTTAGAAATTGCACTTTTGGAAAGTGGGCATTTCTCTGCACTTACTGCCATCCGTGCCATACAGGGCTGTCTCCAATCCACGTCTGATCTGTGCTGGTTGACAGCTTCCCTTGTGCATTCCACCCAGACAACCATAAACATAAGACACCCAGTCACATCTGCATTAATCTGCACATTGAATGGGTCTCCCTGGGCAGGAAGGGTGGAGGGGCTCTCTCTTACACTTAAAAGGCCAGTGCCCTGCCCTCACACAAAGGACTGATAACCCCCTCTTCTACCCCCACAGAGGAATCCTGGCAGACAGGACTGGGCTGAAAGGGGAACTTGTGAACTTTAAATCCACTCTTTGAAGTTTTCCCCACTTCAAAGGCATTTTTGGGTATATAAACTGGGTCTCTGAGCCGGCCAAATCAGACACTTCTCGATCTACACCTGGACTCAGTCAGAGGGACTCCTTGGCTGCCCAAAGAATTCATCTGGACTGCTTTGCTGAGAAGGACTGCTGCCCTGCTTGTTGCCCTGCTGCCTGCTGGCCTCTGACTCTGCAGGAAGGACTCTAACCTCCCCACAAGTGCTCTCCAAGGGCTGGGATTGGGTTTGCCTCCTGTTCTGAAGTCTCAGGGCCACAAAGAAAGGAAAAATCGACACAAAGCCTGCAGACACCCACGCAGCGTCTACCTTTTGGCTGAAATTTCGCCACATCATCTACAGGAATATTCCCGTATCTCAGTGAGGAACCAAGGCTGCGCTCCTGGAAATCGACGCATCACCTTGCAGCGTGGAGGGAGAGGGTGAGCATAGGATAATGTGGGTTGTGTTGTGACTTACCCTGACTAGGATTGTGGTCCCTACTTGGACAGGGTGCATACCTCTGCCAACTAGAGACCCAATTTCTAACACTATGGTTTGCCTTATACATGTGGTTAGAGCAAGTAGGCAGCACATATTGCCTTGGTGGCAACATTCAACAGAAAACAGGTCTAATGCACTCTCAAGAACATTCATTTAATCACTGTGCAAGTTGTCTTTGTACAAGATATGTACATCCAAAGTGTGTGTCTTCCTCAGGATCAACCCATGTTCCCTTTGTACTTTGTAACAGCAGCATATAACTGCAAATGCCACATCTTTGAAATGTATAAATGAAGATGACATGGTAAAGGATCCTAAAAAAGAAAAACATGAAGAATATATTTATTTTATGTGACAAAATAGACTCAAATAATGATACGTTATGAGGACACAGTCACTTAGAAAAATCAGAGATTATCAATGTTAAAGAACACAGTATTCAATATGTCAAAACCTTTAACAACAAACATCTCTGCCCTGGAATTCTGTGAACTAGCCATTCCTAAAAAATATATGTGCTAATTATGTCACAAGTTGAACTCATGTGAAGAAGTTGTCAATAACATTTTGATGTGCATCAGTTCCTTCCTCTTAAACACTATGGGGGTCATTATGACCCTGGCAGTGAGTGTAAATGTGGCAATAGTACCGCCAACAGGCTGGCGGTACATACCGCCACATTATGAGAATGGTGGGTTAGCTGCAGCGAACCCGCCACTTCTCCACTCATACCGCCATGGCGGTATCAGCCGCCGGGCCGGAGATGTCAATCTCCAGCCGGCAGCCAGCATAGTACCGCCGGCTGCATTATGAGCCTCCCTACCACCATGGTTTTCGTGGCTTTAGCAACGCCCCAAAAACCATGGTGGTAGGCCCTACCGGTGACAGGGAAATTCTTTCCTGTCACCGGTAGGCGGCTCCCTCAGCCCCCCAACATTCACCAGATGCTCCCAACCCTCCTCCATCCAAACTCCCCTGCCCCTCCGATCCTCATACACACCTCCCCACCCCCTCTGATCCTCACACTCACCTCCCCACCCCCATACACACACACACACACACCCACAGACATGCACCACACATATACCCAATCACTCACACTGGCATACACGCAGTCATACATGCATACATCCAGACATGCTCACACACATTCTTACAACGATCACACTGACATGCAGACATGCACTCACTTCACCATTCTTACACGCATTCACTCACACGCATACAACCATGCAAACAACAGAATACACAGAGATGCATTCACACGCTCACTCACACATTCATGCACACAGTCAGGCACACACACAACACCTTCCACCCTCCCGCCCCCCTCCTCTGTCGGAAGCCCGACTTACCTTGAGCGAGAAGGTCTTCTGGCAGGGAATGGGAGTGGCGCTGCTACCGCCAGCAGTGCCCACCAGCAGAACACTGCCAGGCCGTATGAATTGTCATAATATGGCTGGCTGCGTTCTACTCGTGTGGCGGTGCTGGTGGTAGCAGTGCCACCTTACCACCGTCCACCACCATAAACACTGCCGGATTTCTGCTTTCTTGTGGTGGAAGTCGGGCAGTGCTCATAATGTGGCGGACAGATGGTAGCCGCGGTGGTGGTATTTTGGCGGCTGTCACCGCGGCGGTAGGCAGTTTTTACCGCTGATGTCAAAATGACTACCTATAATCTTAATTTGCCATTTCAACATCCTGACCTGGTGGCTCTTTATGATCTCCATCCTCTGCAATGTATAGGATGTTATGTTGCAGGGTTATGTTGTGCAACTTGCAGCAGGCAATGATGATTTAGCACACCTTATTGGGCGAGTAGAGGAGGGCTCCTCTGGTCTTATCCAAACTTTAAAATCTGCCCTTCAGGAGCCCAATGGCCCCATTTACTGGACTCCGTGTCCTTCCATGGTCATCACTAAAGCGGACTTCCCCTGGCATTGTGGGATTCCTCTGCAGTGCTAACAACCACAATTGGTTAGGATAACCTGAGTCTCCTATATGAAAGTAAAAAATATATTAAGCAAAAATATCTAATTCCTTTGTACATTCCTAAACTAAAAATAAAGCAAATGATTCTATTGTCATATTGTACTTACCAACAAGCCAAGCACTCTGAGGTCCAAGTTGTGACATTTGCAGTGGTATGCTGCTGTTCCGTAGTAGAAAGGATTCATGTGTTTACCCTGTGGAACGAGCACACACATGCTTGAGATATACAAATTAGGTAAGCAGACAACTTTCACATTGATTTAATTAAAGTTCTTTTGATTGCAAGCGACCTATACCCTGGTGTCTGGTGGCACTAAGGCAATATGTGTTCCATCAATTGCTCCAACCACATGTGGTATGCCACCTAAAGCATAAAAAGCTCCCCTCACGTTTGAAAAATCTTCATGTTGTGGAAACTGGATGAAGCTATTAATGTGTCTCATCATTGAAGAAAGGACTTCTTGTAGCACACCACTGAAGGTTGGTTGTGACATGCCTCCAGATACTGTCACAGTGTATTGGAAGGACACTGTGACCACAAAATGAAGTACTGCAATTATTTTTACTATTGGTGTTATTTCTGTGGGATTCCTATTGTGCAGGAGATCTGGCTCCCCCTGATGACTTAAATCCAGAATAGTTTGCCTATTCAATCTGAATTGGTTTGATAATATCCCTTTCTTTCATTGTGGCAAGGTCTGGAAATGGTCTGAACATTGAGGCTGTTGTCTTCTACCTCTCCCTGGGTTCATATGTGTGCATTAGGAAAAATAAAATATCACTTAAAATGGGCAAAAATACTTTGGTAATCAACACGCATCTCATGTCTTTGTAAAATTCCACATGTCGTTGTGACATATATGTACCCCTTTTTTGTGATGCTGAAACTTAAAATAACCATTTTGCATGTGTGATATTTTTTTAAAATAATGTGTAAATAATATATTTGAAATGTATTATTTGCACATTATTTTTTTTCTAACATTCCGTCAAAAGAAGTATAAAATACACTGCGTCACTATCGAATTTAAACGCAGTAACACATTACATTATAATGTGTCAAATTTATAAAAAACTGTAATATACATATTTTGCATTGGTAAACAAACTAGCCACAATTTTGAGTGGTGGTGACGCACTTAACATTTAAAAATACACAGGTTCACATCCTAAAATTACAGCCATCTGACCTTGCTGTCAGGAGATTGGCAGTCCGACGGACGTTGGTGGAAGTTGACTGCGTAGCACTCCACGACGGACACAGCTATAGGCTAATGTGTGTGACGGCAACACACAATAGCCAATGGCTGTGTCCGTCTAGGTCGACGATTGTGTATGTTGTGCACATGTACGTGGCACTAAGGAAAAAGATCACTTGCCTCCTAACTCTTCAGCCAACAATACCTCCTCCACCTTTGCTGCTAATATCGACCTCTGAGAGCCACAATGCCGGACGAAGCAGGTGACAGGGCCCCTAACTTCTCCACTGAGGAGCTGGAACTGCTCCCAACGGAGATCCTGTCCCTGTACAGCCAGCTGTATGGGAATCCAGAGCAACAGGTACATGTTTGAATGGGAAATGTATTTCTAAGTAACTTGTTTCTTTTTAAACATAGGCTAATTTGTCTCTTTTACTTCCTGAATGAAGTGCTGTGATTGGAGTGTAGTCAACTCAATAATTTGTCTGGGAACATAATGCAGTTTAACAATGCTTTTAAATGTCTGTTAAGTGACGAGTCACCTGAATGAATAAGGTGACGTTTCATTTCATTTACTCACAAGTCAAGATTTCAACTTAAAAACTGCATGCCTCTTACTTCAATTGGCCAGTATACACTGTACCGTCAGTATAAGTGAAGAATACAGCCCTACGTCGAAATAATAGAAATGTAAATGCAAGAAAAAACTTTCTAATATGGACTTGTCAGAATATTTGTTATCGCTACAATTATATCCCATTTTCTGATAAATTAGTATCTGTTATCCATGTAATTGTGCCACAAATGGGGAAAGGTATATCCTGTGCTGAAAGTATATATGACACAGGCTCTCAATCATCCATATAAATATGCCCCATTCATACATATACTTGTTCATACATCACCAAAAACTGTGCTCTCAATGACACATGGCAGCCCTTCCATACAACCCCTTATTCATTGTATGCGGTACAAACCACAGTATCTCAAAAACGTTGAGCATTAGATCAATGAAGCTGTGTGTGGGTGTGTGTGCTAACTATGTACAAGTTTAGCCTTCAGTATGTCACAATGATTTATTTGTACTAATCAGAAGTAGCTCTTGCTACAGAAAAATGTTTCAGACCGCTTGCCTAGATTATGTTTGTGGCCTAGATTTGTAAAATGAGGACATTAAAGGTGATGAGGATACTCAACTGGTAACTGCAAATTAGTATTTCCTAGGGGAAAAATGGCTAAATAATCTGTACTAACGTTTTAAAAATGTTTGGGAGAGATTTTACAAAATTGTGTCACAGCAATACAAACAAAGGGCCTCATTCTGACTTTGCCGCCCGCCAAAGTACCGCCGTCAGAATACCGCTGCGCGGTCAAAAGACCGCCGCGGTAATTCTGAGTTTCCCGCTGGGCCGCCCGCCAGCCCAGCGGGAAACCCCCTTCCACGAGGATGCCGGCTCTGAATGGAGCCGGCGGAGTGGAAAGGGTGCGACGGGTGCAGTTGCTATGCAGACACTGAAAATCTTGGTGGGGCCCTGTTAGGGGGCCCCTGCAGTGCCCATGCCATTGGCATGGGCACTGCAGGGGCCCCCAGGGGCCCCATGACACCCGTTACTGCCAACCAGGTTCTGGCGGTCAAAACCACCAGAACTAGGCTGGCGGTAAGGGGGTCGGAATCCCCATGGCGGCGCTGCCTGCCGCGCCGCCATGGAGGATTCCTCAGGCCAGGGGAAAACTGGCGGGAAACCACCGGTTTCCCTTTTCTGATCGCGACTTTACCGCCGCGGTCAGAATAGGCCTGGATGCACCGCCAGCCTGTTGGCGGTGCATCCGCGGTCCCCGGCCCTGGCGGTCCATGACCGCCAGGGTCGTAATGACCCCCAAAATCTCACAAAACATATTTTTCTTTCTTTTTTCTTATCCATGCAGGCCAATGTCCATCAGAAGGCAGTGATATGTAAGCCCATCTGTCACATGGTCTGGCAATTGGCTCAATATACAATTACAAAATGTATTGCATACTTTAGTTATTTGCTTATTGGTCTCTTTATTGGTCTATATACATCTTGCATTTTCCTCCTTTGAGTTTTGTTTCATTACAATCATCTTTCTTTTCCTATTCCCTCTAGGATCAACTGGACAGGACTACCGTGGTTAGCGTGCTCCTCAGATAGAAGAGGAAATAACCACAGGTAAGTGGATGTTATTTAATGTTGGCTGTGGTATGGTGGTGGGTGTGAGATATAAAATCACCGACTTGCCCTATCCCGTCACCATGTTGTTGTGCATTCCTTTCTTTTCTTTCTATTGGTTACAAGTGGGGCATGCCAGTAAACAAGATGGGGAATCCACCGCCTAGACTGATGACCCCTCCTCGGTTGAAATGTTCCCGTCCCCGCAGCTAACTGTTTACCACCCACCAGTTAGTCCCAGTAGACGCCCATGTACCTGGGCTAGCCACGCTCCAGGAGTGTGGCGGGGCGACATGAGGAAAACTTGGTCTCCTGGCTTACTCCGTCGACTCTCGTCTGGGTCCCTGGAGATCTCAGACAGAAGGCTGTAGCTTCTTGAGTTGTTCTGCCCTTGTTGGCGTTGTTCTGGGTCTATTACCCCCGGCATCTTCCTCTGGCGCTTCTCCCTCCCACGCTTGTCTGTACTCCTCACTTCCGGGTTCGCCCCACCACCTATTTCAGAACACCACTCATCAGGGGGCTGATCAGCATCACACATGATACCACACCCCTCCACCTCCTGTATCCCTGTAGAAGCTATAAAGGGACAGGAGTCCCAGGTAGTCTACAAAAAAAACACAGGTGCATCTCGGAGTATGGAAAGAGAAGGGAAGGGCCAGGTTAAAGCCCCATCAATACTGTCGTCCTAAACACAACATTGCCAAGAAGATGCGGACTCTGGGGGGGTCTATAGCGGCGCAGCATACATTGCTGAAAAAGATGAGAGGACCTACAGGGCTGGACCCGCAAGTCATCTGAAGTCCTGTTTGGCCAGTCCTCCCAATGTGGGAAGTGCATGCTCTACACACTGACCCAACTAACGGCCTGCATACTTGCAGGGGCCTATCCAGGTCTTGATTGGCAGTTGAGAGCCCAAAAGCAGCATTAAGTGGGTAAGTTAGATTTTGTAGTTCTTATTGTTAGCTAACTATATTTTTGGAGCGATGATTGATGTCATCAACATAAAGGTATACACACACCCAATGCACAAGAGGATTTCTGGAAGGTGTAAGTTTTGCACAAGGTGTATGATCATGTGTATTGATTTGTGTTAAGGATTGCCACTACATTCATTATCACAAACTAAGGACTGTTTTGAACAGACAAATGCCTGCCTAAGGAAAAAGAGGTATTTGGATTTTGTCTATGTTATGAGGGGCAGTTTTACCAAACAAGCCCCAATTGTGGATTCTGTCAGGTGTGATCCTCCATCACAACTGTGAGGAGTTAATGTTGTCCTATTATAGGTGACATGGCATAAAAGGTACTTATGATACAGTTGACTTCACATTAGTGAGTTGGTATAATGACCAAACAATATTTAGCATCTGGTCCAAAATGACTAGGAACATGAGTACATTGTCAACATTTCTTAGCAAAAAATTTGATAATTATGTTTTTACTGCAAGATTCAAGTCAGTTCATGTTGACAGCAGCAGATTGACATGAAGCCTTACTCATTCACAAATGTGCATGTAAGCCCGTCTGTTTCAATAAACATGAATTTAGAAGGCAAACTTTATTAATTGAAATAGACAGGAATGTGTACACATTTGTGACAAAGTTACACGTACCCCAAGCAATATTTTTGTGTCCTTTGTCCAGATGATGAATCAATGTTGGAGCACAGGAGTTATTGAAAGGGACTTTTGCAGATAGACAGTGTACCTGTAACAAAGTTATTTTTGCCAGGTATTAATTTTTGTGACATGAGTTCCTTATTCAAAACAACCAATCTGTAGTATTCAGAGGTATTAAAGAATTCCATGAGGAATTTGAAGTGTTTAAGTGAAATGATTTGAAAAGAAATGGGGCTAATAATGGTAATTTCCTAAACTGTTTGTAAATGGGTCCATAATATGTTCCCTACATGCATGGGGTAATGGTAAAGTATATCTACGTTTTATAGCCTTTAAGCAGGTGAAAATTTGAAATTAGGGAGTGGTTGTTAGATAACCTACTGACCATTTCGATGGCACTTATATGATAAAAAATTTTTACATATCTTTTCAGCATCTGTAGCAGCAGATGAAGGAGACACTGGCCATGAAGACTGGGAAGCAGCTGGCCAATGTGTGTCGGGTGGGGAAACATCAAACACCGATGGACACAGTGGCATGGAGAGTGAGGGGACTAGCATGGAGGCCACCAGGTCTACATCTTCTTTAGGGGCCTCCACAGAAGACCAGTCCATAGTGGTGATGGACCTAACAGAACCTGTCTCATCTGCATCCTTTTCTGCCACCCACATTCCAATCTCCACTCTCCCTCTTGCTCCTCCCAGTTAACCAAATCCAACCCCCTAAAAGGGCTGGGGGTACCATCCCCCTCCCCGGCTCCACTGAGTGAAAAGTCTATTTACCTCTTATGCAGCATCTCTGTAAGCCAGACAGCAATTGTGAATGGCATCCAGAGCCTTAGTTCCCAAATGCAACAGATGGTTACATTCCTGGATGCCATTCATAGTTCTGGCATGCAGAGATCACTTGCAAAAATAGCTTCTGCACTGACTGCAGCCCCCCAACTGCCCCAACCCTGTGCATTTACTCCTGTTCCTTTCCTCATCCCAAATCCCACTTCCCACCCCAATCCCAAGCAAACTCACTTCCTTGCATGCATCCAATCAAACAGAGAAAAGCAGCACACCCACAGATAAGCACAGATACACCAAGACACTACACCCGCAGGTACCACAACAACCACCACACCCTCCACCACAACCACATGCACCACCACACCCACAACCACATGCACCACCTCCACAACCAACATAAACAAAATATTCTTTAATGCATGATTACTGAAAACCATTGCAATATAGCATACAAAAGCTCTTAATAAAACATAAAAGCTCTTAATAAAACACACCAACAACCACCACACCCACAACCACAACAGACACATGCACCGCCACACCCACACACCACCACGACACCCACAAGCACCACAGACACAACATCCACCTCAACATCACACTCATCACAAAACACACACTCACACAAAACTGCACATGCTAACAATTACCTGAATCCAAAACACCTACAACAGCACACTCAACACACACCAAACGCAAATGCACACACTCACCTGAACACCACACACCTTCAGAGAAACACACACCCAAACATACACCAGACCTGCATGCACCTGCACAACAGATACAAACAGAACACCCACTCCAGCTCCCTCTACCTCTCAAACCCCATCCTCTCCCACCTTTTCTACACCTTCACCTCCACTCTCTGTTACTGCCTACCTGTCACTGACCCCTAAGAAATCTAAACCACCACTCGCAAGAAAGATCATTGTCCACTGGATGCCCCTTACTGAGAAGGTTGTACTTGGCAGTGTGATTAGGAGGCACGCCCTGGTCCTGAATCCAACATTTGAATTCCAGAACTCTATTGACAATTTTTTTTTTTTAAGTTTCATTCGGAGAGAAGAATCTAATTTTTAGAATAAATTATAATTTATTTTCACAAAGTTTGGCCTGACATTATTTTTAAGCTATTCATAATTGATTGATGACAATGTTATTAATGCAAATATGAGTAACATTAAATTAATTTCACATGACAGTGACAAACACAGGTTTTATTTTTGACATATTTGTATGGTGCATACATTAGTGTTGAACATTTGGGATGGGCATGTTGATTTTGGTGCAAGCATTTACCATGACACTGGACACTTACACCAAAATTAAACATGTTTATATTTTTGTAACTCGTGAATGCAGGTGGGTTTATTTAAAAATGATAAGTGGTAGTAATAAACACATATGCATTACACATGATAAATAACACTTTGAGTTAAATGAAATCTAATGATTAATAGAAAATGCACAAGACAAGGGGAAATGTGTCATTGATACATATCAGCCATGCTTTAAGTTTAGATGTGACACTGAATGAACATTTCTTGTTGATCCCACTTGTTGGGTTGTATAGTGCAATTGCTACATTTTATTAGGTTTTTGTGGTTACAATAATGTGCATGTACACATATCTGATTTGGTGGCTTAGGGAAAATGATTAAACACACCTGTATGGACACATTTTGAACTGGGGATTAAGGTGACTTTTGTGTAGGTGTCCATTGACATGAAAGCAGTTTGGAGCAAACTGGCTAATGTACATAAAAGATACAGGTGTGGTTCTTTAAATTTCCGAAATGACCACATTACACACAAGTGCATTGTACATTATTGTACTATTGCTTGCAGGTATTTTTAAAAAATGCACGAGTCAGGGAGCTAATGTACACAGACAATTCCAGTGGTAACAGGTAAAACAGTCACCTTCGGTTCCGGACACGATAGGGTTGATTTTTGTTGTGGGCCAGTAGCGGCAGCAAAGGTAGGACTTGTATGATCGGATTCATGGTGGCAAGGAAAGTGAAAAGTTTTAAAAAAGGTACGTTTTGGGTTTATATGCCTTTGATTCCGCTAACTCATGTGTGGAGGTTTCGTCGCCAGTTACGTTGGCAGGAAGGCACATCTTAATTGGCCCGGCGGTAAAACTGGCTGGAGTCCTGCCGCCAGGCACTTTTGACTATGGTGCCGTGAAAGTGAGTATAAAATTGTGCTGGTGGTTTGCCGACGGACTTACGTCTATGGGCCCGTCTAATCTAAATAGAGTGGGGGACAGATTATATGATGGAAAACACAACTGCTGGACCGTTTCTGCCAAGATCTAGGTCAGGCCTTTTAACTCCATGCATGTTATTAAAATACGCTTTTGTGTACCGTTTGTGCAGCAGACACTAAAATTCACAATTTTGGTAAGATCACAGAGACATCCTTTTTCTTCAGCAACTAAGCCCATATTTATACTTTTTTAGCGCGGCATTTGCGCCATTTTTTGACGCAAAAATGGCTCAAACTTGCAAAATACAATTGTATTTTGTAAGTTTGTGCCGTTTTTGCGTCAAAAAGAGGCGCAAATGCGGCGCTAAAAAAGTATAAATATGGGCCTAAGTCTCTGATCCAATCAGGACAAACTTCACATTTTGGTGTTCTCTTCCTCAAAGTGGAAAAGGGCCAACTTCATTTGTACTATGGGGAGTGATCAAGTAAGCCCAAACCGTCCTTCTTAAGAAATCCTCCACTGGTAACTCGTTCACTATTGCAGTCTGAATACCCTCTTTAAGAAATCTACTCATCCTTTTCACAAGGCCATTTGAAGTTGGTGAATGGAGAGACACCTTCAAATGTTTAATGTGGACGCGATCAACAAACTTTTTCATCTGAGATGAAGTAAAATAGGTGCCCTAGGCGGACACTCCAGATCAAACAATTTACTGCAAAAAATGTATATCGGCTGTAGAAGTGGTAGAGACAAAGGGGGTCATTCTAACCCTGGCGGTCCAAGACCGCCAGGGCTAAAATGACGGGGGCACCGCCAACAGGCTGGCGGTGCCCCGCTGGGCATTCTGACCGCGGCGGTTCGGCCGCGGTCAGAAGTGGAAAACCGGCGGTCTCCCGCCGGTTTTCCGCTGCCCAAATGAATCCTCCATGGCGGCGCAGCAAGCTGCGCCGCCATGGAGGATTCTGACACCCCATACCGCCATCCTGTTCCTGGCGGTTCTCCTGCCAGGAACAGGATGGCGGTATGGGGTGTCGCGGGGCCCCTGGGGGCCCCTGCAGTGCCCATGCCAATGGCATGGGCACTGCAGGGGCCCCCGTAAGAGGGCCCCAAAAAGAATTTCAGTGTCTGCTTTGCAGACACTGAAATTCGCGACGGGTGCAACTGCACCCGTCGCACCTTCCCACTCCGCCGGCTCAATTCTGTGCCGGCGTCCTCGTGGGAAGGGTGTTTTGCACTGGGCTGGCGGGCGGCCTTTTGGCAGTCGCCCGCCAGCCCAGTGCAAAACCCAAAATACCCTCAGCGGTCTTTCGACCGCGGAGCGGTATTTTGGAGGGGGAAGTCTGGCGGGCGGCCTCCGCCGCCCGCCAGACTTAGAATCACCCCCAAAGTCAAAATAGACCCATTTAGAAAAGTAATTTATTAAAATCAAAAGATATTCCTGTTCTAAAGACAGCATCTCAAAAGGACCTGAAAGTCCAGAGCCACTTTGGTCCAAACGTCATCTTGAAGTGGTACAGTGTGAAGTGGAGTTTGACATGTCACCAAATGCCTGTCGAATATCTAACATGTGTCACACTTGGACATCCAATTTGACTCCTAGGAGTCCAATGATGGCCACCAAAAGAACTGTTCGAGGTTTTTACATGTGCCGCCTACACTTATGTGAGTGTGATAAGCTGCATTCATTTTTCGCATACGGATGATGGTATAATTCAAACATCAATTCTCATCAAAACACCATTGACTTGAGAGAGTTCCCTTTCCACTTGAGCAAATGGTTTAAGAAGAGGTGCCCAAGACCTTTCCCTGGGCTATCCTTTAGAAACAAAATCTATTACTGATGATAAAACCGTGTCCTTGCTTATGACATCCATCCACTCAAAGAAACCATGCCATATGAACTGAAAGCATCATCCAATGTGGCAACTAGGCATTCAATATCATTTTTACCATCATCTTGATCAGCACAATTTAAAGGCATCCTGCAGAGACAGTCAGCTCTCAAATTCCTACCTCCAAGAATATGGTTGATTGTAAAACTGTTCTCATGCAGGCGTGAAAACAGCCTAACAAGTCTGGCAGATGCCTTACCAGACCTTTTACCAATAAGCAGTAGAAGTAAAGGTTTATGGTCTGAATAAAGCTCAAAATGTGTGTCCAAGAAAGTTTAAAATGTTTCTATCACCCATGAGTAGGCTAGCACCTCCCTCTCAATTGTGCTGTAATGAGACTCAGCTTGTTATAATAATCAAGAGGTGAGGGCAATGGTGTGTTCATTACCCTGGACTACTTGAGGCCAACCTGACTGGCGTCCACCATAAGAATACATTTACAACCTTATTTAAAAGGGAAAAGAGCTGTTTCTTTAATTATTAGATCATTCATGGTTTTAGATTCCTGAGCAGCTGTATTGTCCCATTCAAGTTTCACACCTTTTTGTAATACTTTAAGTAATGGCTGGACCATCACTGCATTTCCCTGTATAAATCTTAAGTGACATTCATTCCCAAAAGAAACTTCAAAGTGTCTTTGGGTGGCGCTACTTCACTTATGGCCTATACCAGAACAAAAATTTGGCTTAATGTCTTCCACAGAAATGTGATGTCCCAAATAATCTAATTCTTGTACTGAAAAATGACATTTGTTTGCACTGAGGGAAATGCAAACTTCTTTGAATACAGCTTGTACTTTAAACAAAATCAAGTTATGTTCTTGAACAGGCTATGCAAAGATCAAGACATCATCTTGATATGCCTATATGCCACTTATGCCCACCAGAATGGGAGTCATCAATTTTAAAACACACTCACTACCTTTGCCCCTACAGCCACTTTGGAAGTGCCAGACCATATGACATTTGTTGCATCTCTTACCTAGTGCTGGGCAAAAGGGATAATTACACACATATGATTGAAGCCACATCTGAAACAATGGGGTAACTTTTTTGTGACAACTTTGTGCTTTTCTCTTCAAAAGGTAACACGTTTACTGTATCACAATCCTGGATCATGTTAATTGAGTGAGTAACAGAGTCATTAGCTATGTATTTATTAGCTATAAAAGAACGTTCTATGGACTTAGCTGTATCCAACATCCCAATGAGACTGAGACCACGGCAGCTAAGAAGTTACTCTTGAAATTTCTTGGAGCTGTAATTATACACAAACTGATTCCTGATGTAAATGTCCAATCAATTACCAAAATTGTAGTTTGCTGCCAAATTTCTAAGTGCTGAAATGTATTTCTCTATACTTTCCTCCTGAGTCTATTTCCTTTTAAAGAAGTTAAAATGTCCAAGAAGAACACTGAGTTCCATGAATTTTATGGCAAGACCGGAGGCTCATATTATGCTGTCTCTAAACTTGCTTAATTGAATAGAAGCAGTTAAGACAGAGAGAAAACTACATGTTCCAAGAGGCCAAGGAACATGGCCAATAGGAACAAAGAAAACCAGAGTAGTATGAACCAATCAGTAACAAGGCACAGACTATTATACCTAACTTGACTGCAAGCAGCCCTCTTTTCTTGCTGCTTGTAGTCAAGATAACTATACTTTTATTGATTCAAACAAATATTTTTCATATAGTCTTTATTTATGTATCCTCGCATTTTCAGTTATAACGTTTCGTGTTATGGTACCTTAGTGTTACATTAATCTGTTTTTTCTCCCCACTGCCGGCTCGTGTTCATCTCTTCTTCTCCCTGCTCTTGTGGCCGCACCTGCCAATGTTAGTGGGGCACCATGATGTTTCCACCCAGTCTTCCGCTCAATGCGCTTTGCGTTTACTTTAGCCCTTCTTGGAGCAGTTCTGCATTGCTTCTCTGCAGTTGCTGGCTCCGTTGAACTCTCGTCTACAGGGACATGCCTCGGGGGTGCGGCTTTCTCTCCTTCTCCACCTCTCCCTGTGCTCTTCAATGTTGTGTCTCCTCCATGGGGAGATATCACCTGACAGGGTTTCTGGAATTTAACCTTTCACTACCATTTGTTCAATACTTCACTGTTTTATGTTGACACTACTGTTTTTCTAATGCGTTAATATTTCTATATATTATTTTACCATAGACTCAAACAATTCTTTCTCTTTTGAGGAGAATAATGATAATGAGGAGGGTTTTAAGAGTAATTTGAAAGACTTTATTCAATACTCTGTGGCACAAGCTCTTTCAACTTTCATGACTAAGATTACCAAAAACTTTGGAAATACTGTTCCCAGCTGGATGTCACAATCCAAACTGCCTTATCTGTGGGAGGAAAGCAGAAAGTGCAAGGCCACGGTGGCCCAATTAACAGCTCAGTCATTAAAGTACAATTCAAAAATATTTCTGCGCCTTTGACTGGTGAGGACTCCTCACATGGAGTTAAGGATGAAATTGTTCCAAGGCCTCCTTTTAAGGAGGGGAATTCTTCTACTACTGGTGTCAAGCCTAAGACTAAAACAAAATATATAGAGAACAGTTATGACAAAATTGTGATTTCCAACATTCAAGGTACTGTTGATGACATGGGGGATATGAATACATACAATAACCCTGATGCAGGGGATGATTCAGACCTCTGGTCCGGGCCAAGGGCAAAAACAGTCTAAACTGTCCTCATCTCTCCATGATCCCTTTTTCTCCAAACCGATTTTAGACACTGATGATCACCCCATATTTGATCCCAAGCTCATACATTATCATACTTCTACAGAGTGGCTCCCTTCAGATTACGCAAGGGAATATATTGCTGCCAAGCTTTGCCTCCCTCTGGACAAACAATGGCAAAATTTAGATCTGAATGCCCCAGACCTTCCTTACCCAGTCATATTACTTCTACCCCTTCTATTGATTCAAACATGCTGACTTTTTTCTCCAACTTTGGCAAGGACCTCCGAAAAGGTGTGGACAAAGCCTGGTCCACTTGCCAAAATAAGTTATTAGACATTGTTGGTCCTTTGGCTCGCATTTTCAATATTGCTGAGACGGACAGGTTGGACAAGGGGATATTGAACCAAGGAGCCTTCCATGTGGGTCCAAAGAACTTTATGTCTTCTGGGAAATTCTAATTCCGCTATTGCCCACGAACTTTGTAAAGGACCCTTATTAAAAGTAGACCCCAATCTGGCAAACCTTGCTTCTATCGACCCTGGCTTCAAGGCAGGCAGACTGTTGTTTGGTGACTCTTTTATTAAGGAGCTAAGCAAATACTTTACTGCTTTGTCTTCTCTGGATAAAGCCCAGTATTCCCTCAAATAAAAAAAATTCCAAACAGGTTCTTACCAGGGTCGATAGAGGCAGGAACAGCTTTAATGCCCGTTCTCCCAGAAGCCAGGGATACAAAGGTTGCTATTCTTCAAACTTTCAAAGTTTACGACCACAAATCTATCCTCAATGGTAAAGAGGCTTCTGAGGTCACAACCAGAGAAATGCCAGGTCTTCATACCCAACAAGCAAGTCTTCCTTTTGCTGAGTTTCTGTAAGGGGGGTCACTTAAAATGTTTTCTAAACAAATGGCAGACTATCATCTCCGACCCTTGGGTCTACACTGTTCAAGGCTATTCCATAGAACTCTACGAAACTCTTTTCCTATCCGCCCCTCCTCTCCCTCTCAAGTTCCCAACTGAGATGTCCTGTCTCATTTTCCAAGAAATGTTGAATATTTTACAAAAACGAGCAGGTCAAGCCACTTCCCAGCATCCGTCAGGTTCCTTAAGCATGCTTTTCTTGTTACAAAAGAAAAACAAAAAGTTCGGACTGGTCATAAACCTCAAACATTTCAATCAGTTTGTTGTTTATTGCTATTTCAAAATGGAAACCATTCTTCACCTTTGAGATGCTCTTCTTCAATTCGATTGGATGGTTTGTTTGAATCTTCAGGATGTATATCTTACCATTCATATTCATCACCGCCACAGAAATTTTTTCCACTTTCAACAGCAGGGGGAAATGTATCAATTTTCTTCCCTTCCTTTTGGCCTGTCTTCTGCACCTTTGTGTTTTACCAAACTCATGAAACATGTGGTTTCCTCTCTCAGATCCCAGGGTATAAGATTGATTTAAAAGGACAGTCTCCTGATGTGTCAAAATCTGCAAACCCTTCACTCTCAAATTCACATCACATGCTCTCTCCTTTCGGAGCACGGTTTCTTCATCAACAAGGACAAGTCAGTTCTAGTTCCTGCTCAACAAATGAAGTTTCTCAATTTCCTCATACATTCCATAGACACAACTCTTCACTCACCCCAAGCCAAAGTTCCCGCAGTAAAATCAGAACTTCTTCACACTCTAAGACTGTCCGATATTTCCCTCAGATCTCCTGCAAGGATTGTTGGTCTGCTTTCCTCATCGATTCAGGCTATTTTCTTTGGGCCTCTTCATCATTGAGCTCTCCAGAGACTAGAAATTAGCCATCTCTGCAATATCTTGCATAGTCAGACTCCGTTCCTCTTGATCAGGAATCCAGACTAGAACTTCAATGGTGGATAGACCATTTAAACGCCTGCAAAGGAAGACCTATTTTCGATTCAGCTCCAGATCTTGTATTGAATCCGATGCAAGTCTGACAGGTTGGGGAGCCCAGTGTGGTCAAATATCATCTGGAAGTACATGTTCTCCACAGGACTCCTCATTGCACATCAACTGTTTAGAGATGCTGCCAGGCTCCTCTGCAATAAAAAGCTTTGCAAAAAACAGGATTCAGTGCTCAGTTTTGTCAGGATGGACAACCTGTCAGCAGTCTGCTACATGAATCACCTGGGTGGTACCAAATCAAAACCTCTAGCAGAACTAGCAAAACGCTTTTGGGAGTTTTGCCTCCTTCACAAACTGCCAGTTTGAGCAGAATACTTACCAGGCAATCTCAATTCTGTTGCAGATTGGCATTCTTGTCATCTTCGTTATTACAGCGATTGGAGATTTCATCCTTCAGTGTTCGATATGCTGCCCAACAAATGGGGCCCTTTCCAATAGGTCTCTCTGAATCGCGGCTCAATTCCCATTTTCCCCAATTTTTGAGTTGGCGTCCAGATCACTAAGGTTCCCAGGGCCTCAATTATGCCTTTTCCCTTCATAATGATCAATAGAGGTTTCTGGATCAAGTCTGTTGCCAGAAGACCTTGGTGGTTCTGGTCATTCCTTTCTGGCAGTCACATGTATGGTACGCTCCCCTTCTAGAATTGGTGACAGATTTTCCCCTGCTCCTTCCCTCTTTCCAGGACCTCCTCCTCAGCCCGGAGGGCCACAGACACAATCTGGTCCTCAAGAATACTTTAGTCCTAAAGCCTGGAGAGTTCTGAGTGTTCCCAATCTTATCCAGGCATTTTGGCAGAAGCTTCAAGCTATATCAACAAATCATGAGCCCCAGGCACTAACAAGGCCTACAAATCAGCTTGGGCTAGCTGCTGCATGGGAAAACCTGTTAATCTCTTTTCAACAAACATCTCCCTCTTAGCTAATTTCCTAGCAGCCTAAGTGGGAGCAGATAAGACATATCATACTGTAAACCTATATGCCTCTGCAATTTCCATGAATCACCCTTATATATCAAAGAAAAGCCAATTGGGGAAGATCTGCTCATCTCTCTATTAAGAGGAGTAAAATGTTCTAATCCTCCTATTCCAAAGTATAGTGAAGTATGTGATGTTAACCTGGTTTTACAAATAAAATAATTATTTCTCTAAAAATGCTCTCAGCCATATTGACAATGTTATTGTGTTTAATATCAAATAAGCGTTTATCTGATGTGAAAACTTTAGGCATTTCTTCACACCATTTCCCTCCCACAGGCATGTTATTCAACATTAACATCCGTACCAAAACCAATTTGACTTCTGTGTTTTACCCCTATTTTCCCACTTAACCAAACCTTTGGGTCTGAACTGCCTAAGTTTATGAACAAAAAACTGTACATCTCAGAACATCCTCTCATACTCAACTCATTTCCTTCAGAAAACCTCACAGACCAGTTTCTTCTCCTACTATTGCCCGTTGGGTTTAAGTGGATTATGTCCCTTGTTGGTATAGATAAGTTTATTTTTGGAGCTCACTCCTCTCTGGAAGCTATGGCTTCCAAGGCCCTCTGGGTGGGTTCTCGGTTAGAAGACATTCTGATATCCGCTGACTGGTCTAATGATACAACCTTCCGAATTTTTTATTGCAAACTTGTTATAACTGCAACTTCTGTAGTAGTGGGTGTGCTTTAAATAAGCATAGTATGAGCCTCCGGTCTTGCCATAAAATGTAGATTTTCCTAGCAATTGATGACAGAAAGTCTTAATTTTATTAAAGACACAGAGGGGACTATTATTCTGCTGCAACACTGTATTAACTCTGTTTGTCCGGCCCTAACAGTTTCTTCTACACCACCTTCTAAATCCTTATGAAAAGGTCCTGCTTTCTAAGGCTGTCTCATCTACGCATGTGACCACGTTGACAACGTCTTTCTGCCCCAATTCTATTACAGCCTCAGTTCCCCTTTCTGGATCTGTTTGGATGCACTTTCTTCAGGACTGTTTTACACTTATGTTAGCTCTTGCTATTGTATGTTGGATTTTTCCTGTGTTGTCTACTTACACCTAAGTTCTTTCACAAGATTTGAGGGCTGCTTGCAGTCAAGTTAGGAATAGTAGTCTTTGCCTTGTTACCGATTGGTTCATGCTACTTGTTTCTGGTTTTTGTTGTTCCCAGTGGCCATGTTCCTTGGCCTCTTGGGACATGTAGTTTTCTTTCTGTCAAAAAGACGGATGCACAGTTCCACGGATAATGTTGTTCCTCTCTTCCAATTCAGGGAGGAATCAATGGGTTCCTGTGAGTGATCAAAATTAGGAACAAGAGCTCTCACTCACATTTCAGTGACATGCTTCATCATTGGGCTTTGCTCCTCGTCAGGCCAGCACTGCAATGCCTGATGGGCTCCTCAAGGGAGCTTTTTGCCGGAGGTCTTTTAAAAATCTTTGCCGGTAGTTCCACTATTTTCCCTGATTTCCAGTGGCACTCAATGAACTGCAGCATGTAATGTCATACTATCATGTGATTAATACGTTTTTTTATTTCTACTTCTAGATTCCTGTTCTATAACTTATATCATCAAAACACCACATAGTCGAACATGACAATGAGGATTAGGTATGTCTTTTTTTCTTGGTCCTGATGAATCGCACTTAGATCCCTATGACTAACACAGCAGGAAACATGTTGACCATTTCATGATAGGCAGTGTAGGGATTACTAACATTGTCCCCTGTGAGCCAATCCCTAGAGAATAGGATATTTGACACACAACACATTATAATAGTAGGGAATCATTGTTCTTACTTTCCCCTCACCTGGTTTGATTTTAACCTTGACGGGTGCACATTTTTCAATAAAGATATTTAGTTTGGTTCCCCCTAGTCAATTTTAACAGTTTAGTTTCACCAATCCCACATTATTGCATTCACTACCGGCAAAGATTTTTAAAAGCTTTCTGGCAAAGAGCCCCATTGAGGGGCCCGTCAGGCATTGCAGTGCCGGCCTGATGAGGAGCAAAGCCCAATGATGAAACATGTCACCGAAAGGTGAGTGAGGGCTCTTGTTCCTAATTTTGATCACTCACAAGAACCCATTTATTTCTCCCCGATTTGGAAGAGAGGAACATCATCATCAATGGAACTGTGCATACATCTTTTTGTCAGTTGTATGGGAGTATTTTGCACAGGACCAATCAATAAGTCTCCCAGTTGATCAGGCCCTCTCTTTTTGTTTTGGCGTTTTCTTTCTGTCTTCACTGCTGCTATTCAATGAAGCAATTTTAGAGCTAGCATAATACTCGCCTCCGTGTCTTTAATAAAATTAAGACTTTCAGTCATAAATTACAAGGAAAATTGTGGTTAATCTGGATGTTGCAAAGAGGGTTGTAGTTTAATTAACTGTGATAAATTACTAATTTTAGGACAAAATGTAGACTATGGGCCTGATTCAGACCCTGGCGGCCGGTGACCGCCAGGGTCACCGGCCACGGGAGCACCGCCGACAGAACGGCGGTGCTCCAAAGGGCATTCTGACCGCGGCGGTTCTGCCGCGGCCAGAAAGGGTAAACCGGCGGTCTCCCGCCGGTTTACCGCTGCCCTTGGAATCCCCCATGGCGGCGCAGCTTGCCATGGGGGATTCTGACACCCCCTACCGCCATCCTGTTCCTGGCGGTTCGCCCGCCAGGAACAGGATGGCGGTAGGGGGTGCCGCGGGGCCCCTGGGGGCCCCTGCCGTGCCCATGCCAATGGCATGGGCACGGCAGGGGCCCCCGTAAGAGGGCCCCACTGTGTATTTCAGTGTCTGCCTAGCAGACACTGAAATACGCGACGGGTGCAAACTGCACCCGTCGCACATGCCCACTCCGCCGGCTCCATTCGGAGCCGGCTTCCTCGTGGGGAGGGGTTTCCCGCTGGGCTGGCGGGCGGCCTTCTGGCGGTCGCCCGCCAGCCCAGCGGGAAAGCCATAATGGCCTCCGCGGTCTTTCGACCGCGGAGCGGCCATATGGCGGTTCCCTCCAGGCGGGCGGCGACCGCCGCCCGCCGGGGTCAAAATGACCCCCTATATCTGTAAAAAAAGCCAAAGGGTATCAAAACATCAAAACTGTCAATTAAGTTATTTAAAAATAAAGTACATAAAAGCATGACACATTCAGGAGTCAGAGTTTAAATTTGTCTCACGTGTGTTGTAAAAAGTGTTGTTAATATTTGTAAATGATTCATGCAAAGCGTGCAACGTTTGTGAGAAACGTGTAATATGTATATCTTCAATCTAAATAATGGGATTTCCTCCCAAAGAAAAATGGCGCCATGTAGCTGATGTGCCTGTTAGTAATTGGTTGTTGTGCATGTGACAGCGGGCCGACGTATGTGTCTTTTGAAGAGCAGTGCAGAACTGACACGTCTTTTGAAGTGATGTACAAGACTGATGCATGTGTCTTTTGAAGAAAAGCACAGGCTGGTGCACGTCTATTGAAGAGGTGGGTGGGAGCGCCAGTCTTTGTCAATGAACCTGGACCTGACTTGTGCTGCAAATGATACTGACCCAAAACCACGTGCAACAATTTTGGGCAATGCGGCGAAAGGATACTCACAGCAGTAGTACAGTCCTGGAAACCAGTGTACAGACCCACAGACGCAAATGCAGAAGTGGCGACTGGGCTGGGGCCAAAGCTGGACACGCTGACAAGGTGCCAACGGAAACACTCAATAAATTATGTTGGCGGTGGGCTCCTGGATCAAACTAGTGGACAAATAGTAAGATGAGCCTTTTAGTATAATAAGCAGGCAAAGAAGTTCAAAAAGTTGAAAGATGATTTATTCATACAGAGGAGCCAACCATCCTGCAAATCCTTCCTCCACAAGTTCTCAAATCCAACTGGTGAAGCTAGAGTTGGAAACCATGGAGAAGGAACCCAGAACCGTGAGCAGGGCACAAATGTAAACATGTTGTGGGCCAGCATAAGTCCAGATAAAACACAAAGGTAGGACAAATAAAGTACAATACTACACTATACTAAGATTAAGACCTGCTTTTATTCAAAATAAGTGAGCGACTCGGAGCCGTAAAAAGGCTACAGACTTGCACTCTTTTTCCTTACCACAGCGGTCTTAAAATTTACAGTACACCAACATCGATAGTCACTTGGTGCATCTCTTCGGTGCATAGCCCATTCCTTTAAAACTGCAGCCTAACTTAGCGAGGGGGCTACCCTGGTATCTGTAGGGTGATTACTGGTGCTCCCACCCCTGCCTTATTGATATTCCTTGGAATAACTGATTAATTAGTCTAACCTCAGCACTTTTTTCATGTATCCAGGGAAGGTCCATGCTTATGCCCCTTTCCCGGCTGCTAAGGAGGTTTGGCCCTCCCAGCGTCACCCTACTCCAGAGGGGGACAGACTTTTTTCGCAAGCCATTGCGAAGGCCCTCGCCCCCTTCAGGACAGGGTGGACAGGCTTATGGACCAGGTGTCCATCGCCCGAGCATGTTAGGGGAGGTAAGTACCGGCCCCAGCAATGCTACCAAGACCTCCTCCTCGAAACAAAGGAAGCGTGACGCGGGGCTCCTGAAGGCTTTGATAAACTGTGCGAGGCGTTCCGCAAGAGCGCGGACGTTAAAATACACACCCTGCAGGGAGGATGTATTATCCGGAGAGCATGGTGGTGCAGCCGCCCTGGCCATGGATCTCTTCCAGGGATCTCCTCGATCGGGGGGTGACTCCGATGAAGAGGGATCATCAGATGTGGGGTGCGATTTCGGCAGGCCTTGGCGCCCATCGACGACCACCTCTAGTTTCGAGGAGGACGGGCCAGAGGAGTTGGACATGTTCGAACTCGAAGACATATATCATACCCGGTCTTCTGAGTGGGTGCCGGACGCCAAGGTGGCGGCTTATGTAGCCAAGGCCACTCGCCATCCTCTGGACAAGGAGGTGAGAGCCCACTTGCGGACAGAATGCCCTAGACCGGCACTGGAGGACAAGGTTGCTGTAACCCCCTCCACTGACCCTAAATTATGTAAATTATTTTCCAAGTAGATGCACGACCCGAAGAAGGGTAAACTTTTAGATGTCCTGGGCCCAATCACTAAGATTATTGAAATGGCGGAGGCCTCCAAACTTTCCGGGATCCCCTTGCAGATGGACATTGTCGCGGGCTGGGAGCAATGAGCGGTCTGTTTGCTCAGTAACGCTAACTGCGCCATCTCGACTGAGAGGCATAGATCACTGCTGATAAAAACTGATCCCATACTGGGGGAGTTATCCAGCTCGGATGCAGGAGCAGTGGCGCAAGGCAATCTCTTTGGAGACCCTTTTGTTAAGGAGCTGGGAAAATTTGTGCAACTCTTTCTGCGTTAGATAAGGAACAGTCGTCCATGAAGAAGATATTCCCGGGGAAGGCTTTCCAAGGGGCCGGAAGAGGCAGAGGTCACTCCTCCGGCCATGGTCTTTAATCAGGCCCCTCCAGATTCCAAGCCCGCCGGAACTACGACTGGAGTGAGGGCAGACAATGGACTTTCTTCCTCAATAGGGGTGCCAAGAGAAGTAGACCTTCCCAGATGGCCAGAGGAGGCTTCAGCACCTCAGGAGGAACGTTCCCCTTTTTTCCCCTCTAAATATAGGAGGGAGATTCGCATTATTTGTAAGGAACTGTGAGCCGATTACCTACGATTCCTGGGTTTCCACATAGAGTTTTACGGTTCTCCGACCCAACGAGTAAGACCTTGTCACATTCATTTCAACTTGCAAGCGTCCCAGTTGGTAGAGTCGGTGATTCAACAACTTCTTTGGAAAGGGGCCATAGTTCAAATGTCTCTGCACCCAAGGGGTTTCTTGAGCAACATTTTCCTGGTCTAGAAGAAGGACAAGGGGTTCCTTCCTGTGATAAATCTCTGATAATTCAACGAGTGGAAAGTCTACTGTCACTTCAAGATGGAGGGCGTCTATCTCCTCAGAGATATATTGCTCCAAGGAGATTGGTTGGTCCGCTTGGACCTAAAGGACGCATATTTGACAGTTCCCATTTTCCCGCCTCACCGGCGTTTTCTGCAGTTTCAGTGACAGGATCAGGTCTACGAGTTCCAGTGCCTACCGTTTGGCTTTTCTTCTGCTCCGTGGTTTTTTACAAAGCTGCTAAGGCGGTCGTTGAGATCCTGAGAATTTGGGGCATCAAGTTGATAATTTACTTGGACGATGTCCTCCTGATGGACCAGACACGGAGGCTACTGCTGAATTACTTGAACACAACTATTGTGTTGCTTCAGGACCTTGGGTTTGGGTTCAACAAGGACAAGTCAATTCTTTGTCCGTCCCAGTCCACGATTTTCCTGGGTTTCCTAGTAGACACAATCTTGGCTACTCTGAGATTTCAGGAGGACAAGATCTCCAAAATCAAGAAGAAGCTTGCGAGAGTGATCAGGAGGGACAGGATTTCCCTGCGGCAGGTTGCCTCGATAGTGGGTCTTTTATCCTTGTCCATTCAAGCGATTTTCCCGAGTCCCCTCCACTACAGAGCCCTCTAACGGCTCATGGTGGCTCACCTTCGGAGGGGACTCACGTACTCGGAGCTGGTGGAATTATCTGTGGAGGCCAGGTTAGAAATATCTTGGTGGTTGAACCACATGGAGGCATAGAATCGGAGAGTGATCTTTGGATCCCTTCCAGACATGATAACAGAGTCAGACGCCAGCAGGACGGGCTGGGGAGCCAGTTGTGGTCAGATCTGCATGGGTGGTCTATTGACTTCAGAGGAACTGGATCTCCATATCAATTGGTTGGAGCTCCTGGCGGGTTCTATCACGATCCGTTCATTAACACAGGACTAAGCATCTTGTTGTGTCCTCTTGAGAATGGACAACACATCAGCAGTCCAGTACATCAACAAGCTGGGTGGCACATTCTCCAGAGTCCTGGCGGACCTAGCCAAAGATTTTTGGCATTATTGCCTGGAGAAACGGATCATGGTGACGGCGGAGTACCTTCTGGGTCAACAGAATTTGGTGGTGTACTGGAACTCCCGTCACCTCAGGAACTACACAATTGGCGTGTGGACCCGTCAGGTTTTCAATCCCTGATGGCACGTTGGGGTCCCTGCAAGGTGGACCTGTTCATGTCCAGGTTGAACGCTCAGCTTTCCTGGTGTTTCAGCTGGAGACCTGATCCGGGAGCAGAGGCGGTGGACGCATTTCTACAGGATTGGTCAAAATTTCAGGGCTATGCTTTCCCTACGTTTCTTTTGATTCCAAGGGTAGCAGCTCAGGTCAGGAGGCAGAAAGCGTCTCTGGTACTAGTTACACCTGGGTGGAAGGCACAGGGTTGGTTTCCCACCCTGTTGGAGCTGTCGTGGATGGCTCCTTTGAAGTTAACAGTGTCACCAGGGATCCTTCGGGACTCGTCGGGTTGCGAACACCCTCTAGTGCTACAGGGGACTCTCAGCCTCATGGCTTGGAGGATTTTAGGGGATTTTGGCAAGAAGTGCAACTTTCACAAGACGCTAACAACTTTATCAAGCCATCCTGGGCACCAGGCACGATGAAGAGGTATAGATCGTCCTGGAATCGATGGTCCCGTTGGTGTCTGGAACGACCGGTGGATCCCGTGGGGGCACCCGTCACTCTCATAGACAACTTTCAGGCGGAACTTTAAAGATCGGGATTATCCTATTATACGATTAACTCGTTCAGATCAGCCATTTCGGCAGGGCACAACCAAGTCAGCAATTTACTGGTGGGTGAACACCCCTGGGTAAGCAAACTTCTCAAAGGTGTTAGATTGTCCAGACCTCCGGACCCCAGATACTCAGCGTTGTGGGATGTTAATACAGTTGTACATTTTCTTTCATCCTGGCAGGATAACTGTTTTCTTTCCAGAAAGGAGATTTCAGCTAAATTGGCTATTTTATTATGTCTGGTCTCCTACAAAAGGCTTTCGGATGTCTGGGCTTTGGACATTTCGGCCAGAGTTTTTACACCCAAGGGTGGTAACGGTTACGATCTCGAGAAGGACTAAAACATGTACCAGGTCAGGATCTTATCCTAGTTTTGAGTCTCATCCCAAGCTTTGCGTGGTGAGGTGTCTGAAAGCATATGAGGAAATGACGGAGGACAACAGGCCTTCAGGTGAGAGGCAAAAACAGATCACCATTAAGAAACAATTTAGAGCGGTATCTATGCCCACGATTGCTAGGTGGGTTAGATGGATTATGAGAGAAGCAGGCATTGATGTGTTTTTGGTGCACATTCTACCAGAGGGGCGATGGCCTCTAAAGCTATTCAGGTAGGTGGTAGATTGGAGGATATCATGAATGCGGCTGACTGGTCTTCAGAATCGTTTTTTAAGAAATTCTATTTTATACCAATTCACCAAGCCGCATCTTTGGTGGTAAGTAAGCTTTGAACTTGCATAATCCTCACCTCCGGTCCTGATATAGAATGAAATATTTCCCAGCTATTGTGAAGGAAACTTTCAATTCTATTAAGGACACAGAGGTGAGGATTATCCCTCCTCATACTTTCAGTATTCCCACCCGATAGTTAGGTTTTTTTTCTGGGGGAGTGTTTTTTTACTCAAGAATTAATTTCGAGGATTGTTATTTCACAGGTGTATTTTCCTTTCATTCTATGACATACTGTGATGGTTTTTCTCTACTGATTGTGATTCTTTGTTGATACCTATGACTAGTGGTTGTATTCAAGTATGTTTATATATGGCATATTGATGGTTTGTTTCTGGCTTATTCCTAGTCGCTCTTTGGTTGACATTGGTTGGCTAGCATGTGGGTATGTGTTCCTCTTTTAGTGGATGTTGGATCTCTCACGTTTTCTTCTTTTACAGGAGATGGCAAGTCGGCTTGAGGCTGCTCAAACTTAACTTCCTACAGTGCAGAAGAGGAAGGAGGACGCTGGTTTGACATTTCTATGTCAGGACCGAAGGCTCCAATCATGCTTCTCTTTCTTTACTACATATTTACAGTAGCCAATCAGAAACAATAAAACAGGAAAAAAATGCAATATTAACTACAAGCCCCATGATCCCCAGCTTGTGAGTCACATGGGCCAATCCCCCACAGTCCAGCCTTTCAATAGGCACTTCCACCATTTTAACCTCCTCTTTCTTTGCTGCTTGGCAGCCAGTTAAGTCACAATGTATTTTTTTCTCTTCAATAGCGTGTGCTAGTTACTGTTGAAGTTATTGCCTTTATGTGAACATTTCTCCTGTGTGTATGTTGCCAGGGCAACGGTGTTCCGTCGTGGCCAGCTTTGCGTGTCGTCTATGATGCACTTTGACAGCCCCACCCCGTCGTTCAGTGCCGGCAGTGAGTGGTTTGCTTTGGTTTTATTTCTACAGGGGAGAGCTTTGGCCTACGGGGGCTGCGACGTTTCGTCGCGCGTCCCCATAACTTGTGGAGAGGGAGTGGGGGGGGCGGCCGCCGTCTTGAGTCGGCTGTTCTCCCCATTTTAGTCCTTATCGGACTGTGGCACCAGCACGCAGGCGTGTTTTCACGTGTGTGAGCTTTCAAAAGCAAAATAAACGGAAAGCAGCAATACTGGTGCGCTCTACGGGCTATCAGAGCGTTTTTTAAGTAATTAGGCTTTCCAGGGTGTGCTACTTGGCTCCTGATGCCCTAAGGCTTCAGAGCGGGCCCAGGGTTGTATTAAGTTGTGCATAGGCTTTGCCTTGAGTGCTGGCAGGCGACTCCCTCCACGCTTTATTCTTGTCTGTTTGCGCCTGCTGAGGTTGCACTCCCCCCTCTTTGACAGTCAGCTGTCTGTCCTCGGCAGTAAGTGGAGCCATGTTTTCCTTAAGGATGGCTCAATACGAGGCTTATGAGGAAGAGCTTGTGGCATGCAGGAGGCATCCCCGTCTTTTGAAGAGAGCCTGGTTGAGGCGTTAGATTTCAACGTCCAGCTATCAGTGAACAAGGCCTTGGCCAAGGCCCTTGCCCCCTGACGTCCCACTTTAATGGTTTTGCATACCAGCAGGGCTGGTTCCCCTCTGTTGCAGCCCCTGCAGAGCCTGCTTCACAGCCACCTAAGCCTTCCAAAGGGAAGTCCAAGGCTAAAAAATAGGCGCACTCTGACGCTTTTTAAAGATTGTCTGCAACAGTCCTTGATGAATATGGGTCTAGTAACCCTTGTGCCCAGGCACCGTCTTCAGACGACATTCCTCACTGTTCGGATTCCTCAAACGACTCCCTGGACAGTGACCAAGAGGAGCAGCCGGGCCCCAGCAAGAGATGGGTGCCTCTGCTAATGCGTCCCTTTATAATAATTTATTACACATTAGGACTCGTTTTAGGCCAATGAATCTTTTGACCCAGTTGAGAGACACCTTAGGACGAGATAGCTAATCAATACGTCAATCAATACGTCAATAATGTCATCAATATTTATTATCACAATGCATTTCACTTTAGTCAAAGACATTAATCAACTCAAGACACTACCACCATGACCTTGCAATCATGAATAACCACACCAGTTTAGTGGAATTTTATGAGTTTTATTCCCTATTAGTTACAATTCTAAGAGTAGATGTGTTAATCTCAAAACCAAGAAACAAAACAGCATAGTCACGATATGGCAACTCTGATAAGATTTCATTAAGGCAAGAATCGCAAACATCAGAACATAACACGACGTGTACATAGATCAATTTTAGCAGAGTGTCATTAATGCGTCAGTTCAACAAAGCATAGATTCAGTTGTTTGTCTATTTGCGTCAGTTTAGTGAACACCTGTCCTAACCACTGATTAGCATTAGCATGTTGGGCTTCATGCAAAATGATTTAGAACACCAATTTGGAAAACATCTAGCTACGGTCTCTGTCAAAAGTAAGCAGTTGGTACCTAGAAAGGAAAAGCAAACAGACAAATCACAATTTCATTGTCATAGTTACCCTCCAAGGTTTAGGTCAGCACTCAGGTTCAGTCTTCGTCTTCAGGATATCAGTTGATTCGCCATCAGTCAAAACTGAGCTCTGGGGAAAAGGGGCACTTCCCTCATAAGGAGGCAAAGTGTAAATGGGCAAGTCTAAGGAAGAGGACGGTTCTAAGTAAAATCAGCAAAGTCACCAGACAGAGTGACAGAGTTTATGGATAAAATCAATAGCATTCCCTAACCCACCTAAATGGCTCCCCGTGTCATGGGTTTTTATCCCTTTTTCATAGTACATTCCCCCAAATTTTCATTGGTCAATGGTTATACCTCACTATCTTTACCCTATTAGGAAACAGATTATGTCATTAATCTTTCACCCCATATTATTTTACAGACATTTTATTGATCCATGTGATTGACGTCTTCAGAGGTAGCACGTCCGGTATGATTTCATCCTTCTGTAATTCTTTGCACATCTTTTGGTCAGTAGCTCCATTGTCTTCTCCGGTTAGAACGACCTTGTACATTAATTTTAATCTACACTGTTGCATTTTAGTTAACATTTCTACAAGCAAGATGAATTTCATGAGAACGGATCCACTATGGTTACATTCAGCTTCTAGTTGAAGAAAACAAGAGGTCATGTCCTCTTGCGAGTCAGCTCACTGCACGTTTAGAAAAACACATTTAATATGAGAGCTGGGCAGCTAAACTTCGGCTCATGCTAATTTAAGGCCTACGGAATTCATTTGAGCATAACTGTAATAACATAATCGTTAATAATTAGTACAAAACCATATTTTAATATCATATTTTATCAACATTAGTCATTTCTATTAGTCCCCGTATACATTGGCGGCCACTCCCTGTGGTCACATTTCAGGTGCACGTTTAAGCAATTCACATTAATATAATTTCTAAGCGGCATTATCACACATTAGTTCATAAACATTTCATGTTAATATAGATTATATAAGCTACGCTCTCTCACCTCTTAAGGTATTAATCTTTGACCCCATGGAGATAATACACCCCCGTTGCACCAACTGGTCTCCCCTCCCTGAGGTGGCTTGCTATGTCCAGTCGCATCTCTGTCAGGGACTTTGACAAAGACGTCAGAATGAGGCTCATGTCTGAATGCCCCAGACCAGACCTGGAGGGCAAAGTTGCCAATACACCAGAGGTGGAACTCACGGTCATGGTGAATTTCATGAAGAAGTGGGCAAACCCCGAAAAAGGGCTGGACAGGGCCTGGCGTTCCTGTCAGGATCACCTCCGTGTCCTTAATAGAATTGAAAATTCTTATTGCATCACCTAGAAAAAAAATTATTATATGGTTATGGGTCATGGACAGGATTGGTTATGAGTTACCATAACAACGAGGAAGCATCAGGGGATTGGCAGTTTTGTCAGATGTTTTTTCTATTTCTGTGGTCGAACTTTGAAATTGCTGTATTCATAAATGTGAAGAAAGGACTGCATAATCCTTACCTACCTGTCCTTAATAGAATTGAAGTTTTCCTTCACGATTGTAAGGACATTTTACATTCTATGCCTAACATCAGACTCTAATGCACACCACCGATCGTCAATGGAACAAAAAAATACAGACTAACCAATGGCTATTAAGAATTATTACATCTTCCCCCGACAAATGAGGAGACAGTATCCTATCCGACAACCAATGGTAAAGCTGCAACACCATTCACTCTTCGCATTCTCCGTGTCCAATCAACTAGGTTCGTTCTTCGAATAGTCGGCTACAGCTACATACGTATACAATTCTCAGCGTCGACGCAGTGACGTTACTTCGCCTGCAGGCGACGCGGTACGTGCCCCCCCGCCGTAATGACGCAGCTGAGCCGCGCCGAGCGTCGTGCTGCGGTGGCCGCAGTTGGCTGTGGGGCGGAGCGGCTAAAGCGGCACCCAGAACTGAACACCGGTTGGAACGTCGGGCTTGCGGGGTGAGTGCTGAACCTAAAAGTTACCGGACATGACGTGCCCAGGAGTGGTATGGGGACTTTACATGTAACTCAAAACAAACGGGCCTGAGTGCTAAAAGCTGCGTCACAGACTGGGGTGGGATTTGAGGGGGTGGGGCCTAGTAGGATATGGTGGGGTCACAGGGGACTTAAGGGACTCTTGAGAGAAGTGGTTCTTTGGGTGTATGAGTGGCAGTCTAGGGAATTGGTAGACAGGGACGTTTAGGAACTGAGTGGGTGGAGCGTCAGGAGTTCTGTCAAGGATGTGCGAGAGATAAGAGGGGTTCTGTAGCCACGGAGATGGTATTCTTGATGGAGGAGCGGCAAGAGCTCTTCAGTGAGAAGATACTAGGGGTACTTATGTATAAAACGCCTGGGAGGTTGCATGTAGAGAAAACTGGTGTACGTGCTTAAAATTAAACAAAAGTGAGTCTGTTTCTCTTGAACAAGAGCCTTGGATTACTTTTGGTGGAAGAGATCCAACATAACCGTTATGTGATGAAGGGCGGGTGTAGCGAATTATGAATTGATGAAAAAACAGGCAAGCAGCTTAGAGCATATAGTTTGTAATGGTACGTGGTATGTGAAATTCATTTTTAAGAAACGATATTAGTAAAATAAGATGTGAAAGAACTCGCAGTGGTATTAAAGGCTGTCGCGTTTGGGATAAGTCACCGGATCTGCAGAGAAACCGATGAGACGGAGCTAAATTACATTTTCCCGATGGGCGTGGGTTTTGGGTGTTGGCGCTGGGACATAGAGGGATCTGTGGGAAAGAGCAACAAGTTGCAGAGGCTAGTGATAGCCTTATTATATCCTTGTAAGGTTAGAGTGTATTGTGCTTTAGTGGGCTGAGGGAAAAGTCACAGTAGAAAGACGTTGATTGTAGAAGAGCCAAAGCAACCACTGGATGCAAAGATCAAAGTGGCGGAAGAGTGTTCAACAGATTCATGAAGCATGTTTAGGGGAGACTTGTACGGACCCTCGCCGCCAGTGAACTGAAACCAGGTTGTGGAAAGCATTGCAGGGTGCAGTAAAAACGCTATAGAGAGCTGCGAAATCGCTGGTCCAAGTGGACACGAGCTGGTTTTAAGTTTGAAAGCTTTACCCCGCCTTGCCCAGCAACTAAACGTTTAACTGTGCGTTTTTAATATACTGTTGTAGAAGGGTGGTGTGGGAAAAGCTACCACTGCTTGTTGGGGTATATACGTGAGATATTTAATAGTTATATACAATCAGTTCATAAGTACGGTTAGGCATCTTTGGTAGTTTCCTGTAGCTAGAACCCTTGTGCTAGGCCAGTGCTTTAATTTGTGTCGTCATTCAGGTGTTCGAAGGGGAGACGAAGAAAACATTGCTTTTTATACGATTTGAGTTGAATTAACTACACGGTGTTATGGGACAAGCTGGGGCTATTTCCAGGTAATTGTCTGGCTAACGTTTAAGGAGTGTGTGATAACAGAATAAATGGATTCTGTTTACTGTTATGAAAGGCGAACTTGCTTCTATAGGTATAGCCCTGTGATCGAGGGTAAATGATGTGCTTGGGAATACATCACTCTAAAATGTGTCCAAATAGTTTTGACTGCACCTCGAACATATATAATTATGAAGGGAAGTTTGAAGCAGCAACACCCTATCAGTTTGACATACAGCAGTAGTTTGGAACGTGGGTACCGCAGTTTCTGCCTATATAACCCTCAAAATATGAGCAAAGATGCTCGTGTCCAATATTAAATTTGTTCCCAAGAGTCTCAAGATCGTTTGCTTATTTGCCCTGTAGGAGTTTTCCCCAGGGATGTAGTGTACCCTGTGTTCTCTCGTTTTTAGTTGAACGTAGTAGTATTTTATTGTGCTGGAAGGACACATTTTGCACCAGTGATCGGTTCGTTCACTTTGACATCTGCTGATCCGCCTGTATGTTATAATTTCAGCATGTTAGTTTTCCGGATCTCCAATTTACATTAATCTGAGTGTGGGTATCGATGTTCTGAAAGGTTCTTGAGGCCTATTTGGATGGCAGTATGGTAAAATGGGTGTGTAGACAGACGTAGTGTAACTTTCTAACGGGCAATGTGTACCCTCCTCAACTAGCTGATGACAGGCGTCTATTAATAGACATTAACACGTTATTCTGTTGCCCATTGAATTTATTTGCACCATTTCGTATAAAAGTAGTCTTTACGTTTAAAGGGAACGTCTTGGAAAGTGTTTTAGGCGCTGTCGAACTAGAATGTGTCTAGTAAAATATTTCTGGTTATCACATCTGTTCATGACGCATCTCGAAAAATGTTAACCAGTGTTTATCTGCAAGAATAAGTAATCATAGGAGAACGTGATCATACTTTGGCATTTTACCTACACGATTTCCCACTTTTTTTACCTTCTTTAATCTTTTTGGCGTTTACGTAGTCAGAACAGTAATACTTACATAATTTGAATTCTGAGAAGATCAGCCATGTCACTTTATTCGCCGGGTGCTATAAACATTTGATTTAGTCCAGTGTTAGCTCTGACAACCCCCACGTTCACTTGACAGCCGTCCTCCCCCAAAAGTTGCTAAACATTTCTTGGACCAGAAGACAGACAGAAAATTGTACCAGGTTGCAGAGGCACATAAACGTAGAACTAAAAGCTCACATAGGATGTCGTCTGCCTGCGTTTAGATTTCTATAATGTAGATAAATGACACAAATCTGCATCTCCAGAGCATTTGCACATTTCAGAGCACAATCAAATTGACATGTAATCTAAAACAACAAAAGAAAAAATATTTATATTGAAATGCAACACTGGGGTTAGATGACCACTTGAGTGGAGGAAGCCTAACTGATTTATTGCCTCCTAGTATTTGGTTATGCTGAATAAGTTGTTAATCATTTGTTTCCCTTGCATTTTCTTTGGGAGTATGACCAACATTTGTATCATCACACTTGTAAGCCTGTTTTTGCTTTTGTATTAAGCGCATTTTTGAACTGTGCACATTAGTCAGTTTAATCTTTCCCCCATACAGTTTGTCAGCGATGATACTTTTTCAGCACACAGTTCTTTGGGTGTGTGGCCAAAATGGGTTATATGCAGATTTCGGATGTTCTCTATCTGCATTGTTCAACTTCCAACATTTTCACAAACAATTGAAAGTACTAGATAAAAATCTGCTATAAGTCCAGTGCAGAAATCTTAGCATCTGAATCAGTCTGTAGGGTGTACCATAGCACACATGCTACCATTTCAGATAGATGTTTAGACTCTCCAGCCAGATTTTTTGTTCTTGTTTGTTTTCCATCCACCACTTTCTTTCAGTGCTGGGTGCTTGCATTATATCATAAGCTATAATTAACTCAGACTGGTCCGCCTGTGGTTTGGTTGTGCCAAGCCTGTCCCGTCTGACTTTTAGGAAGGAAGGCATGCTTTTCCTCATGTTGAAATCACAGGATTCCCGGCCAAGGATAATCTGCAGCGTTATTTCTGACTACTAGTCTGGGTGACTGCAGTGTTGTACGAGCAGCAGCCACACTAAATGACTTCCTCAAAATAGACAAGCAATGCAAAACCACTGGGAGCGAAACAGAGGTCTTTCTTGTGCAGCCTAAGTAGAATAGTGATCTAAAAAAATACACTACCAACGAAAACCGGTCTCAAGTGGAACCAGTCCATCGGGAAAACTACAAATTGTTCTTTTTCTGTTATTAACTAAACCCATCTTCGGTCAATATATTGACAACTGCATCATTCATAATAGACTGATTAAAGTTTAGAATTGAATTCAAGATTTACTTTCATGCGTAGCTTTTCCTTCATGCAGCAAGTACTTTAGGAAGCTGATATGAACAGCTCAGACCCACCTGTCTGTCTTACACAGGCTTCCAGTTGCTAACACAGTTGTTTGAAATGTGTACTTTATCTTATTCCCGTTGTAGAATGGTCAGTTTCAAATGCTCACTTGACATGTAGCTGACTATATTGGGTCTGCCCTTTGCAAAAACGCATTATGGCCAAGTTGTGTCCTTCTGTTGCTTTTTGACATGACAAGTGTGATGTGTGTAAGAATAGAGTTGAGCTCTGTAGGACCTCTGCATACAGGGAAAAATGAAGAAAAATGTGCACGTGACTTGGTTCTCTTTAAGGGTTTGTTCTACATGTTTGTTTTGTCCTTTATTATAATAAACTACTCAACTTTTTTCAGTGATACATTCTGAATGGCATTTCTAGCTAAAATAGTGGCTTTTAAAGTGTTCACATGCCTCGGAGCAATATCACTCCAGCTTAAGGGGGGTATCAACACTTAAGAGCACCTCATTATATACAAAAAATAGTGGTTAAGAGAATCAAGGGACCCAGAGTAACCCAGGTTGAAAACAACAAGCACACCTGTAAAAAAATAATAATAATAAAAAATATGTGTGTGTGTGTATATATGTATATATATGCATATATATATATATATATATTGCACACTTCTCTTCCGTGGATATAGGAAAAAGGCAGCACTCCACAGCCATAACGAATTCAATCATGTTTATTCACCTACAGGGACGCGTTTCGGCGTTGCCGCCTTCATCGACCTGTGAGCCGCCATTTTAGCTCGGTTTTTATACTCCAATTGCAATGAACTCAATTAACATATATCATGCGAAAAACTGTTTTAGTCACAAATTTTCACCATACATTTCAATTAAACAGCAATTAAATACAATTAGAAAATATACAATGTAAAAATGCATTAGCTTGTCGAGTATGAGGTGAATAAACATGATTGAATTCGTTATGGCTCTGGAGTGCTGCCTTTTTCCTATATCCACGGAAGAGAAGTGTGCAATGTAATACGCGATGGCGTGCGTATGAGGAATAGCACCGTTGACGTTCAGGTGCCGAAAGGGAACGCCACAAGTGGAGTGTTTTTAATATCGAGCACATTTAAGTGTGGTACTGTTTACATATTGTGGTGAAGTGAAATCACGTCAATGCCCAATTGATGCCCCTCCCAAAAAGAAGTAAACCAGAACAAAGAAAACGGTGAGTGAGAAGTAAAAAGGGATCTTTATAATGCATGATGGGTGGGAAGTAAGCTGGCGGTGCACTGAGGTTCAAAGCAGTCTGTGGAGGAACTGAAAATTATAAGAGGTGGAGTGTTCTAGTATGGTTTGGGCAGGTGGTATAGGGGGAGGCCCTCTAACAAGAATTGGACTGGCGGTCCCCATTCGTAATCAGACATTTTAGAATTGTTTAATTGTATGTCCGCCATCCTTCCCTTTGTTGGTGCTTGCCATAGGTGGCACGCCATTGGGAGAGGAATGGTTCCATAGGTCTTCTTCAGGCTGTCGCTAAGGCTGTTTTTTCGCTGCTCCTATGCAGAGTCAGAAAATAGATCAGTTGCTGGAAATCTGACGTTTCAGAGATTAATCTTGCAGATCCAGGAGAGGAAAGCCTGGTGGAAAGGGTATCCCAATATGGTTTTACGTGTGCTAAGATGTCAGACCAGAAGGGGCGGATAGCCGGGCAGTCCTTCATATATGGCGGAAGTCTCCTAGTAGCCCACATCCCCTCCAACGGTCTCTAATGAGGGAGTTTGGAAAGAACCAACAGCGCAGTTTTGGTGTGGGGGCTACCGAGTCTTGCACTAACTCCACATGGGCATGATCAGAGAGGACAATAGGGTGGAATGTGGCTGTCACAATGGCAAGTTCCAGGGACTAACATGTGTAGTCCAGTCATGAATAAGAGCGGTGAGATTTGGGGGGAGGGGGGCATAGACACGAGTGGTAGAGTGGGTTGTCCGCCAGGCATCTGTCAGGCCTACAGAGTGAATATCTTGCTTTAAGGCTTTAGTGCAACTCCCCGTTCGGGAACGTTGAGGTTGGGTAGTGTCAAAATCAGGACCCCAAACAATGTTGAAGTCACCCATTGGGATTATCTCTCCTTCTGTGAACCCTCACAGTAGGAGGAAAAGTGAGTGGAGGAATGTAGGCTGTGTCGAGTTAGGGGTATATATTGATTCTGTTGTGCATAGTCTGCCTTGTAGGTTCCCCTTCACTATCACTATCCTGCCATCTTCGTCTGTCTTGGTGCCCAGCAAATGGACTTTGAGAGGTGAGTGGAAGAGCAGGGTGACCCCATTGTGCTTGGTAGGTGCTGAGGAATGGTATATCTGGGGGTAAGTTTTATGGCAGAGTCTGTGGTCGTCCCTGCACTATAGGTGGGTCTCTTGTAGGGCCACTATGTCATCCCCTCTCTAAAGCTCGGTCCTCAGTCCTTCCCCCGCAGATCTCAAACAGCCCACTCATGGAATAACAATTGAACAATAAAACAATAGTTCCCCAGCAGGTAGGTATTAATATCACAATTCATAGGCTCATCATATACATATGGCATTTATGTTTACGTAGCCTAAAGTCAAGGTAACACAGGTAACAATGAGAATTGTGTTGTGGTTCACTGGTAGCACCAGGCAGCTCAAGCAATAGTCTCCCCACGTGATATAGGCTTATCATAAACTGGTGTATGTAATGCAAGGAATTAAGAGCTCCTGCGTTGGGGCCTTCCTCGCAGGTGCATAGCAGGCAGTAGTAGTCATTCATAACAGAGGGGCAAATGTCTGTTGTATGAAAGAGGAAAACCTTAGACTTTCAGTCTAGAAAGTAGTTCATCCTGGCGCTCAGCATTTCCTCTGTCATCTAGGACGTCACAGGTTTAAATTGCATTTGCCGAGTGAGGTTTGCTGGAGTCACTTCTTGGTATATTAAGCAGGAGATGACTCTGAAGGATGTCTTCTACTTTCCATGCTGCTTCAGTACGGCGTTTTTAACTTTGAACAAGTGGAATTTCACTAGGACATCTCTAAGGGTGTTTCCCCTCTCGTTGGGGTTGTGGGCCAACTTGGTGGACTCTGTCCAATTTCACTCTGGGACCATTCTTACCTAAAAGCTCTGATAACATGCCAACGACAAAGGCTTCCAGGTCGGTTCATTCTGCACTCTCCTCTAGATTTCGCAATCGACTGTTACATCTGTTACAATTCTCAGGGTCTTCACATTTTAGTAGTGTGGCTTGAAGATGGTACTTAACATCTTCTGACAAGGCCTCTAAATGGCACACCCTCTGTTCCAGAGTCTCACATGTAGTGTCCAGATCCAGTGTTCGAGCTCCCAATGAGTTCATGTCTTGTAGTAAGTTTGGAGGTGGGATCCACTCTGTAGAGCCTCCAAGGAGGTTGTGAGCTCAGTTTTAAGTTGTTTATGTAACTTTTTGGGAAGTGTTGTAGAGAGGAGAGAAGGTCTTCTTTTGTTAGGCCATATTGCAGTCTTTTGGCACAAATGTGTGTGGGGTGCGCTCTTCTGCCAGTTGAAAATACCTGTTTGCTTAGGATCTTTTTGGCAGCATGTAGATCTGGATGGCTGTATTTTCCGGGAATCCTCCACATGACATGCAGCCGCAGGTGTGACCATAAAGGTTGTTGAGCCTTAGGGCAGCTAGTGTGACCTTTTATATGTAGTATTGCTCTCTGTTGTGAAGCAGTAAGTCCTTGTCAGAAGCCAGTTGTTGGCGGGGCCTTTTGGAATGGTGGGGCTTACCACAAGTCCTTAATCTTTCCGGTTCAAGACAGCGAGCCTCAGGGTGATGGTACAGCTGAAATACAAGTACAAGCAATAGCAGTTCTATGGGGTTGAGCCAAGATTCTCAGTCCAATGCGGTGGACTCCTGTAGGCATTGGCTGTGTCTCAGCAATACTTTGTCTCCACGTTCTCTGGTAAGAGTGCTTGCTCCTGTGTGCTTAGATAGAAAAATAGCACTCTGGGGCCTCGACTTGTTTGAGGGTGAGGTGTTGCTGCAAAACATAGCATCCAATAATAATCAACTTATTAGAGGACCTTTTACTGTAACTCGTGGGTTTTCCACTTCCCTAGGGTTGTTGGGGGATCCGGTACTGGCTGTTATGACTGCAGTCAGGTGTAATCAAGCAGGAGCATGCCAGGGTCTGAGAGCGGGAGATTCGTTGATATAGCTGGGAGCCTCAAGAGCGCCACAAGGCGAGTCCACCATTACTAAGTCAGACAGGGAGATCATGCTTCATACTGGCGGTCCTCTGCTGCACGGTAGTCATAGGGGCGAGGCAACAGTAAGTGGGCTCAACTTTATCTGTTGGCAGCCAGCTTAGCAGCCTCAAGGTTCATTGAGCTGATGCACACAGAATGGAGTGTGCTGCTTTTACAGTGATTGGTAGTGGTGTGGCAAATGGCGGTCTCTGGGTCTCAGTAGTTTGACATGTCATCTGGTTTCCTCAATAACTTCAGGAAGTGTCTGTAGTAGCGGCCATGCAGGGGGAAGAATGCTTTGCATCGATGCTGATTGCATCAAGGCAGAGTAGCCACTCTGAGGGCTTCAAAGCCTCTGGGTGCCATGGTGCCACTTGGCACAAATTGAGTTTCCTCAGCCCTTGGGGAGGTTGGGTCAATGCCCCTTTAATCCTGGTCACTTCTGGACCATAACGGGGCCGACAGCAGTGGTTTAGGGCGCCTTGATAACTTGTTCAAACCGTGAATGCCGTGGAGCTCGTATGGATCATGTCTCATGTTGCCATGATGGTTAGCCACGTCCCTCTAACAAAACTTTACCTGAAATATAGAACTCTTGAGGAATTTGACACATAAGGAAAGATACAACAATGGTTCAGATCCTGGAAAACATGTCAATTAGTGTTGGAGTTTTTGCTGGGTCATTCCTGCTAGTTTTGCTGTTTGTAAGGTTCTTGATGGTGCATTCTCAGAATTCCTTCCTCGAAATCTGATTCGGCAAGCATCAGAGTACAATCCATTTAGTTAATCCATGATATTGGAAGCATTTTATGTGCACGCACAGTCAACAGAGGAAATTAACTGAGAACAGTTCTTACAGCCTGATTCCTGTACCTTTTTAGATGTTGTTTTAAAAAAAAAAAAAAAAATTGTGGTCCTAGTTGGATAGATACATGTACAAAAGCATCCATATCACAACTTTGCTTAAGATAAAAAAAATGTTAAATGATACTGAGAAAAAGATGTTAGTAACTTCTTTGGAGAAACAACTTTATGTCCTTCAAAAATCAGTTTTGTTGCTGCACTCAAACCAGTGCCATTGTCTAAAATGTGCGTACTTTATCTTTAATAGCTCTTGCTGTCTGTCTGGTCTTCATTTACATAGTGAACCATGTAGTCCTGTACTTCAGTGTGCATCATCTGCATAACAATTACAGAATCTACTTCATGCTGTACACGGTCACTGTGTGGTTTGTAATTAACTTCCTTTCTCTCCTTGCGCTATAAAATGTAGCACTGTCTGTTCAGCCTCTGTTTACATTTTAAAGTCTAGGGGGAGAGGGAGACAAGATCAGGACCCTCTATTCATTTAAGTGGAGGACTTAGTTTGGTGTGGCCCTGTTTTGCTTTACTGCTGACCGATCCAAAATACACACACTGAAAAGAGTAAAAAAGAATCTCTGGAATGCGCTTCTTAGTCTAAAAAAGACATTTACTAAATCACTTTGCAAGGCTCGTGAACGAAGGTCAGTACAACCGAAAGTGCACCTTTAAAATGTGCAAAAAGAAAGTGAGAAAATGTACGAAGAATCTTTAATCTATAAACAGCAAATATGTACATGCAAAGATACAAATACCTATATTGGCAAAGCGAATAATTAGTAAAAATGCATTACCATGGGGCACAGTTGCTCCTTCATCTTTCTCCTGCCAGCAAGTCGTTGACCCTGGTTCGACTGCAATGAGAAAGAGAGATTAATCCCCCACCGTTGACCTGGGTCTCTTATATACCTTTAAACAAGTCGGGAAGGAGATTTCTAGAAACCCCTCCCGCTCTGTGAAAAGTGTTTAAAAAAAAAAAAAAAAAAATGCTGGCTACTTCAGGTCAGTTTTGAAAGAACCATGTTGGAAATGGCCAAGTTCCCAAGGTGTCCCTCCCAAAATAAAACCCTTTATTGCTGTACCATAAACATCATTCTAGTACATCCTTATCTTGCTGACTGACTCCTTCCCGTTATGTGCTAGCCCTCTGGTGCAAAAGGACACGCAGAATAGAAAAAAGTTGCATAACATGTTTTGAACAGAAAAACACTTGTACCTTTAACGTAGTGGTAAAGCTAAGGCTTAGCTGAATACAAAATGGAGTCTGTAACTTGTGACAGCTAATATGACGGTGGACCGCTAAGCCAAGTGCAAAGTGGCGCGACATAGTCACTGGTCAAAACACAAATATCACTACACCCCACCCTTTGACCCATGACTCGTATACCCTATAGGTTTAAAATCTACATTTGTTTAGGTATAAACATTGCAAGCAAATTAGGAATACATTGTACACAGCAATATAATGATGTAATGAGAGCTAATACCACAAAAATTCCACCCAAAACTTTGCATAATTGCCCAAAACCACTGAAAAAACCAGTCTCCCCACCCCTGATCCACATCCTGTTTCACCCCTTTCACTAATGTATGTAGTGTATCAATGTGTGCTTGGATAGATTTAGAGTGGTCAGAAAGGTTAAACCAACACATGCCTTCAAATTCGGTGCAACCATGATTGTGTTTTTAGCAACAGGTAGTCTACGGCAGCCCTGTTTTGTAATGCAGCTTTTCTACTACCACGCACATCTGATAAAAATTCAGATAAAGCAATAGAAGCATGGTTAATGTTTTTAACCATTAGACATGCTAACTCATTGATCATTCTGGTATTATATACAGCTAAACCAGGCACGCCTACAATAGAAAGACTTGAGCAAATATATTCGGATTTGAATAATAATTGAATATCTGAAATTTTTATTCAGTTGCATAGTGTCTCTAGAATAAAGATTATGTATAGAGTTAGATGCAAACATCATAAGTCTGAGACATGTAAAAGTACACAGTCCACTTGTTATGTTAGCCGAAATGTAAGTAAAAGTGAGGTTCCCACACAAGAACAGCCAGCCAACTGGCAATTTAACATGTTTACTGTGACTGGCAGCAGTCAGTAGATAAGCCATGTGATTTGAGATATTTCTGCAATGTCGGTTCGTCCGGTAAAAGCACAAAACTCTGTGTTCCCACAATATGTTTTGAGAAGTTTGTTTTCTTTTCTAAACGCCATTGAATGCATTTTCCAACATCACAAGAACTGCAGCACATGTAGTAACACACGTTACCAGTAGTAATGTTGTATGTAATTATCTGAGTGAGATTGTCCCACTTCTCATTGGTTGCTTCCTGACAGTCCCTGCAATACTCATAGCGACTGAAGTGGGTTTCCACATCATATTCTTTCACATCTTTATCCTGGTTAGTGGCATTTAAAATTTCTAACAAGATGCTTGTTGGTGTTCGTCTGGTGATTAAACAGGTTGAGAAAACATCCACAGTGCTTCTCATGGCACCCATGCAGAAGTCAGATCTGTTAAGCACCGTTAGCGCCAAATTAATCCAATATTGTCGTTCCGATGTAGAAAAGGTGTTGCGCGACGTGGTAGATCAATCAGGTTGAAGTTGGGGTTGTTAGGTCTTTCCCGACCCCACATGCACACGCTCGAAAGGAGACCACACCGAACACTCACGGCAAAGGCACTCTGTAGTATGTTCTGTAAAAGAAACCAGTATGATCATTCTCGCAAATAACATTGATCAGCTGAAATATGTTCCCTTTTTTCCTTTCCTGGCTTCATGATCAGCAGGACATTATTGGGGCCCTTTGCAATAATATCTGTGAGTTCTGCAGGGCCATTTGGGGATTCCACCAAACACTTTAGCACCAGGGTTTTTGTTAGTTGAACCAAAACCTCCCTCTCCACGTACAGTAAGAAGGGCTGGGGCAGCCCCCATCATCCTTCCTCCATACACTGGAATTATGACAAGTTGGGCAATTCTGTCTGAGATCTGTCTGAATAAATCAACTTCTCCACTATTCAACAGAATAGCTTTGATTTCTCCATGGTAATCTGCATCAATCACTCCCACCAAAATCTGAATACTTTTGAGGGCCAACACAGTTCTGGGAGCAATCAATCCAAAATGCTCCGGGGGGATTTGTATTCCAACTACTGTTTCACACAGTGTCATGTCTTGTGGTTTCAGTCTGTAAGCTTGTAAAGCATGTAAGTCAAGACCTGCAGATTCAGGTGTGGCTCTTTAAGGAGCTAAAGCTCCAGGTTTTATTTCCCAGTGCGTGATTTTATTGGTGGCCACGAGTTGTACTTTCAAGGCTGGAGTTAACATTCTCACCAGGGGTGTTTCAGCATTGGTTAAAGGCTGTTATTCAGAATCTGGAGGGCTTCATTTAAATGCTCTCCAGTTTTTCAAAGTCCCATCAGGTAATTTTCGCAACTAAGCTATCAGTAAAGCCATTCATTCTCTCAATCAGTCCTGAGGCTTGTGGATAATAAGGGGTATAATATATCCACTCGATATTGTGCTGTGAACAGTAGTCCTGCACCAATTTGCCTTTGAAGCGTGACCCATTGTCACTCTGGACCTCGAGTGGTACTCCATAGTATAACATTAACAAGTCTAAAGTTCTGATGGTGTTGTCCTGAGTGGCACGTTTGCAAGGGACAGCAACCAGGTACCCAGAGTAAGTGTCCACTACGTTGTAGGTGTATTGACACCCACGACTAATCAGTAGTGGTCCAATGTAATCAATTTGGCATAATCTGTCCCAGTAACTTTCCTGCCCCCAATTGACTTGACTGTTTGCGTGACAGATCTCTGTTGTGTGTGCTGACAAATAGGACATTGCGAAATCAGTTTTTATCAAATCTAGGGGAATGTTCATCACTATAATCTCTGCCCACCTGTACGTGGCTTTCTCCCAGGTGTCCAGATTTTTTTTGTGCACCCATTTAGCCATCCCCATCAAGTCCGAATCCTGTGCTGCCACTTCTGCCTCTGAGATTTTGGCTTTGTTGTCTGCAGGGGAATTGAACCAGTGTTCTAGTGAGTCAATGGGACAGCGATCATCCATGGGATAGACAGTAACTGTGCCTTTTTCTAGCATTTCCCAAATTTCTTGCCAGAATTCTTTGCCCCACATCTCCTTTGAGTGGATAAACCAGTTATGTGCATGCCATGTGGGATGCCAAGTGGCTAACCCATTGTCAGTGGACCAAGAATCGGAGTAAATATGACAAGTTCCAGGCAGCTCTTGCTTTAGAGCCTGATACACAGTGTACAATACTGCATATTGGCTACTTTTCCCTTCTCTTGTAGTGGTCAACAACTTTTTGGTAATTGAATTAGATGACACCGCTGCACGTTGACGAGGACGTCACTCTAGCCCACGCGACGCCGTCTGACGTCATACAGGCAATAAGAGGTCCTCGCCGACGTCCGTTCCCTTTTTTCCGTGCATTCGAAACGGTTATCTTCGAGGGTGGGTTATCAGTATTGTGGAGAAAGGCTACACCCTTCCCTTTTGGGAGTTTCCGCCCCCCCTCCCGCCCCGCCCATCTTATTGTTCAGAAGAACACCTCCTATTGCTAGAACAGGAGGTTCAAGTCCTCTTTTCAAAGGGCACGTGGAGTTGGTTCCAGAGCGGGAAAGGGGTCGAGGTTGTTACTCAAGGTACTTCCTGATTCCCAAGAAAGATGGTCGGTTGAGACCGATCCTGGATCTGAGGATCTTGAATTGGTTCCTCAATCAGGAAAAGTTCAAGATGCTGACCCTAGCACAGGTGCTTTTGGCGTTGAACAAAGAAGATTGGATGGTGTCTGTCGACTTGCAGGATGCTTATTTTCATATCCCGATACTCAAGTCGCACAGGAAGTATCTCCGGTTTGTGGTAGGGTCGCAGCACTATCAGTTTGCGGTCCTCCTGTTTGGTCTTACTTCAGCACCTCGAGTCTTCACGAAGGTGATGTCAGTGGTTGCGGCAGAGCTCAGAAGGGAGGGGATAGCAGTATTCCCTTACTTGGACGACTGGTTGATCAAAGCCAAGTCCCCGGAGCTTGTGTCGTATCATCTGCAGTCAACAACCCAGTTGTTGTTCGACCTGGGCTTTTCGGTGAACGTGCCCAAATCTCACCTGGAGCCCTCTCAGCGCCTCCTGTTCATAGGGGCAGTACTGGATACAACATTGAATCGAGCCTTTCCTCCGCCTCAGCGGGTTCAAGATATTCAGGAATTGGTTCCAATCTTTCGAAATGGAGCGTTAGTTCCAGTCCTCATGGTCCTTCATTTGCTCGGTCTGTTTGCCTCCTGCATACTGTTGGTCACGCATGCTCGCTGGCACATGAGGGCTCTTCAGTGGTGCCTCTGAAGGCAGTGGTCTCAACACAAGGGAGATCTAGAAGGTGCGGTCAAGATCTCCAGAGATGCTGCTGTGGACTTGAAGTGGTGGATTGCGAGCAACAATCTTTCTCAAGGAAAGCCGTTCGCGCAGTCGCCACCAGTGGCCACGGTCATAACGGATGCTTCCACTCTAGGGTGGTTAGCTCATCTGGGGGATCTGGAGATCAAAGGACTTTGGTCTCCAGAGGAACAGATGTTTCATATCAGTATGTGATTTACTTGCTGTATGTCTGGCTCTCAAGGCCTTCCTCCCTTCCCTTCGTGGTCAGTCGGTACAGGTCCTGACGGACAATACTACCTCGATGTGGTACATAAACAAACAGGGAGGAGTAGGGTCGTACCTTCTCTGCAGAGAAGCTCTTCGACTATGGTCCTGGGCAAAGGACCATCAGATTTGCTTGGTAGCAAATAATTTGGCCGGGGTCTTGAATGTACGTGCGGACAGTCTCAGTTGCCATTTCTCGGCCGACCACGAGTGGCGTCTCCATCCAGATCAAGTCCGTTTAATCTTCCAGATGTGGGGGTTTCCTCGGATAGATCTGTTTGCCACTCGGGAGAACACGCATTGTCCGTTATTCTGCAGCCTCCAGTATCCGGTGCAGGGAGCATTGGGGGACGCATTTCTGATAACCTGGTGCGACCAGTTGCTTTACGCATTTCCCCCCATACCCTTGATTCCTCGAGTGTTGAGGAAGATTCGCCAAGACCGGGCCCAAGTCATCTTAATAGCTCCGGATTGGCCAAGGAGGGTGTGGTACTCCGACCTTCTCCAACTCTCGCTGTGCCCTCCGCTCCGTCTCCCTCTCAGGGCAGACCACCTCTCGCAGTCGCAGGGGCAGGTTTTACACCCCAACCTCCAGAGTCTACACCTACATGCCTGGAGATTGAATGGGGCCACCTGAGTTCCTTCTCTCTCCCGCCTGATGTAGTGGATGTTATATTAGCAGCCAGGCGACACTCCACTAAATCTATCTACGCTAATAGGTGGTCTAAATTTGTTATGTGGTGTGGAGAGAGACAGATTGATCCCTTACATGCTCATCTGTCAGATGTTTTGTCTTTTGCTCTGTCTCTAGCGCATAAAGGTTGTGCAGTGGCTACCATTAAAGGTTATTTGTCTGCCCTGTCAGCCTTCATTTGTCTTCCAGATCAACCATCGTTCTTTAAATCCCCTATTGTTCTCAGATTCTTGAAAGATCTTCTAAATAAATATCCTCCAAAACCATTTGTTATGCCTCAATGGGATTTGTCCTTGGTCCTCACTTTCCTTATGGGGTCCCCTTTTGAGCCTATGCATTCTTGCCCCTTAAGGTATTTGGTTATTAAAACAGTCTTCCTGGTGGCTATAACATCTGCAAGGAGAGTGAGTGAGTTGCAAGCCTTATCGGTAAAACCCCCTTATACAACTTTTTATGGGGATAAGGTGGTGTTGAGGACCAAGGCTGCTTTCCTCCCGAAGGTTGTTTCACCCTTCCATTTGGCCCAGACATTTACTTTGTCCACGTTCTATCCTCTGCCTCATCCTTCAAAGGAGGAAGAGAGACTACATCGATTGGACCCAAAGAGGGCGTTAAGCTTCTACATTGATAGAACGAAGGACTTCAGGCTGGAGGATCAGCTGTTCATCGGATACGTGGGCAAGAGGAGAGGAAAGGCAGTCCACAAGAGAAAACTCTCCAGGTGGGTTGTTCTTTGCATTAAAATCTGTTACTCTTTGGCAAAGAAGGATCCTCCTGATGGCATTAGAGCTCATTCCACCAGAGCTAAGTCGGCCACTACGGCCTTGGCCAGGGGTGTTCCTGTGGTTGACATCTGCAAGGCCGCAACTTGGTCGTCCCTTCAAACTTTTGCGAAACATTACTGTTTGGACTCTGAGGTCAGAAGGGACGGCCATTTTGCACGGTCAGTGCTGCAGGATTTCTTGGTTTGACCATTTCGGCACCCACCACCGGGAGTGGTACTGCTTTGGGACTCTATTCATTAGGTGAGGAATCCACAGGTAGTTGTATCCATCAGAAGAACGAGTTACTTACCTTCGGTAACAAGTTTTCTGGTGGATACATTAGCTACCTGTGGATTCCTCACGGTCCCACCCGCCTCCCCGTTGCCTTTCTGGTCTTACCAAGTAATCCTTGAGTGCGCTCCTCTTGGTCTTCAAGGTTGCAATAGATGTTGTATATATGGATACTTGTATATATTTATATGTTTATATATATATATGTATATATCTTTGTGTATATACATGATTTGCATATATTTGTTGGTTTAAAAAAAAAAAAAAGTTATAGTAAATCTACAGCAATTTTATTGCAATGTTGTGTATTTTACAATGTTATGGGATGTTGCCTTGCTCTTTCATTGCATTGGGTTGTTGTTCTGATGCACGTAAAAAATGTTGGTATTGACGTCGGCACGTCGGCGAGGACCTCTTATTGCCTGTATGACGTCAGACGGCGTCGCGTGGGCTAGAGTGACGTCCTCGTCGACGTGCAGACTAGGAAGAAGATTTCCGTCGAATGCTGGCGCCATGGGAGTATTCATTAGGTGAGGAATCCACAGGTAGCTAATGTACCACCAGAAAAGTCGTTACCGAAGGTAAGTAACTCGTTCTTCTAGTCCAAAACCCCAAGGGCACCCTCGTCCTTCCTTGTTTTTGCCACATACTCCAATTTGCATATTGTCCCTGAACAATTACATGTAACTCAATGTCTCCCATCTGCACTGGCCACAATTCTAAAGCCTGTTGAATTGCTTCTTTTGCTGAATCAAAAGCACAGTGTGGCTCTTCACCCCATTCAAACTCATGTTTCTTCCTTGTCACTTTGTACAGATGGGCCAAAATCTGACTCAAATGAGGGATGTGCTGTCTCCAAAAACCAAACAATCCAATAAATATCTGGGTCTCCTGCTTAGTGCTGGGACTATGACAAACTCGAGAATCTTTTGCTTCGCTTGCGGTATCACATATCTGTCTCTGATTGAACTGAATGCCTAGAAACTTCACATTTTGAGTTGGTCCTTGCGTCTTATCTGTGTTAATCATCCACCCCTTACACTGCAAGAATTCCACCACTCGCTCCAACTGAGTCTGCACCTGTTCTTCTGTCTCTCCTTGAATCATCCCATCATCAATGTAATGGGTCAATTGCACACCTGGATTGACAGATATTTCATCCAGGTGCTCTGCCACCAGCCGGTGACAGATAGTGGGACTATGTATGTACCCCATTGGCAAAGATAACACGCAAAACTGTCTACCGCTATGCGAAAATGAGGTCTGTTATCTCGGCGAGCCCAACTTTGTAGCGGAGCTTGGCCAGTTTCCTAGTCTGATTTAAACCTGTCAACTTTTGCCCAAGTGAGGTCTGGATATATGCTTTCATATTTGCCGGCAGGCCCGTCCCTGTTCTCAAAAGTTAACCAGTCACTGTCCAGGCTTTCCTCTCTCTCTCTCTCGTGAGAAAACATTTCTCTCCCTTTCTTTTCTTTCCCCTGATAACTGTGACTGGCTCTGTTTCAAGCTTGTTATGTTGCTTGTTTACCTTTCTGCTGCCTTCTTTGCAATCCAAACCCCTTTTACTGTACATCTCCCACTAGCTTTTGGTATTTGTCCCATCAATCTGTTCTTTGCTGACACCAACGTTTAGTAATGCTGTAAACCTGTCTCTCCTTGACATCTGTGTGACCCTCAGATCTTGATCATCTCTCAGGTTTATCCCATTGTTCTAACTCGGACACCCTCAAGCACGTCTTTTAAAGCCTGCCCTGTCCGATTAATTAGGAGAGTCATGATTACTTGTTTGTATGCTGCAGGAGCAAGGCAAATAATTCTGTTATGCGCTGAGACAGCGAGTAGTCCTGTTTAACAGATGGCGTGCAATATTCAGGAAAATGGCAGTTTTCATACTTTCCTCTTCAAGTCTCTGCATTGCATCTCTAAAGGTGTACAAGGGCTTATCATTAGGCAGCCAATCTGATTCTGTAGGGTACGTATGATTGCATCCCTCAGGAGGCTAACTGCAGCAGAGTAATTTGGTGTGGACCCTGACAACTTCTAAACTGTTCCTGTATGATGGGGGTCTCTGTTTAGAGTGCAGAATTTAGAAGAGTCCCCTATATCAAGCCATCACGCCCGAAGCGCCACAATAGCACCATCCAGATAAGTACTGACTCTCCTGCCCGTTGCTTAAATCTATCTATGATATCATTGACTTCTTGCTGTGTGTAATCTAATGAATTCATTTCAATCCCTGCTGGATTTTGTGTTGAGTGCTGCAATTTTCGTCTAAATATTGGCTGTGCACGCACTACATTCTGCTCCTCTAAGTCTCCCTGTCCCCCACCTTTTTTACTCTTCTCATCACTAGAGCTTGAAAGATCACTGCTGGTCCAAATGTTAGTATCCCAAGAAGAATCTGGGAACCGGTCCAATTTAGCATTAGTAATGACTAAATTAATCTTTTTTCTGATTTATCCTTCCTCTACGTTTACGACATTTGTTTTGAGCTACTTTCATTGCAGCACGTTCTGCGATGGTTTGATAGGTGTCTGCCTTATCTTGCAATAATTTATTCTGACAAGACAACATGGCTACAGTATTTTTTGAGTCAACAAGCTGCTTTTCTAACTGTTCATTCACTCTTTCTAACCATTGACATTTTTCATGCATTTTTCTGTAGGCAGACAAAAGTAGCCACCCCCCCATCTGCCAAGAACTGAAACATCATTCCCTTCAACCGGTATTTTTCTTAAGCAAGACAAAATATCTGCTGGTTCTGCTTCATTCAGACATTCATCCCAACTCTCCGATAAACCACCCAAATGTGAAAATGAATTCGCTAATACATAATAAGGTGCCCAGCATCATCTAGGAATTTGAAAAACACTCTGTTCACATACATTTTTAGAAGCAGATACTTTAGTTTTCTTGCTAAACATATTTTCACTTTTAAACGTACACTTTCAACTTATATCGCCTTCCCCTCGGACGGCTACGCCTAAGTGTTTTGCTTTACTGCTGACCAAGCCAAACTAACACACTGAAAAGAGTCAAAAAGAATCTCTGGAATGCACTTAGTCTAAAAAAGACATTAATTAAATCACTTTGCAAGGCTCGTGAAGGAAGGTCAGTACAACCAAAAGCGCGCCTTTTAAAATGTGCAACAATAAAGTGAGAACAGGTACAAAGAATCTTCAGTCTATAAACAGCAAATATGTACATGCAAAGATACAAATACCTATATTGACATAAATATTCATACACCATGGAAAGCGAATAATTAGTTAAAATTCATCACCGTGGTGCACAGTTGCTCCTTCATCTTTCTACTGCCAGCAAGTCGTTGACCCCGGTTCGACTGTAACGAGAAAGAGATCTACCCTCATGGGAAATATCAGGCATTCAACGTCTCAATCCTGATTCCGGTCTCCGAATACCCCACTGTCGACCTGGGTCTTTTATATACCTTAAGCAAGCTAGGAAGGAGATTTCTAGAAAACCCCTCCAGCTCCGTGAAAAGTGTTAAAAAATGTTGGCTACTTTTGGTCAGTTTTGAAAGAAACACGTTGGAAATAGCCAAGTTCCCAAGGTGTCCCTCCCAAAACTGAAACGTTCCCTGCTGTACCATAAACATCATTCTAGTACACCTGTACCTTGCTGACTGACTGACTCCTCCACGTTATGTCCTAGCCCTCTGGTGAGAAAAAACACGCAGAATAGAAAAAAGTTGCATAACCTGTTTTGTACAGAAAAATACTTGCACCTTTAACGTAGCGGTGAAGCTAAGGCTGAGCTGAATACAAAATGGAGTCTGTAACTTGTGACCGCTAATGTGACGGTGGACAGCTAAGGCAAGTGCAAAGTAGCGCGACACGGAGTCAGAGGTCAAAACACAAATATCACTACAGGCCCCTGTAGGTCTCATTTTCCCCTAGTACGTTGGTCACCTACCTTTTTGTAGCAGATATACATCTGAATGACAGCATTGCTAAGTAGAACAATTTCAGTGTAAATTTACCTTCCTTTCAGGTGATGGTTTGGTGCAGAATGTCCAACTATAAAATGTATGCAGCCCAGCTTACCCTTGCCCACAAGGTTGGAGGGAACTGTTTGCACCAGTGCTGCACCTTCAGTTGTGAAACAAGACCATTTCTTGCACATTTAGTGGTTCCATGACCTACATCAAACCAAACAGCACGGACACACCAACTACAGTGGTGGAAGGTGCGAAGAAATTAGGAGGTCTTAAAGGAATTTGTTCTGTCTGTTGTAAATAGGCCATTATTCCAGGGTCTGCTGTCTCAGAAATTAACATCTTATATTGTCAGGCTACAACTTACTCAGTGAACGCCAGGGGTCTCCAATGGGTAGCTCGGAAGCTACCATTAGCTCACCCGCTGCCAAAAGTAGCTCTTTAACCTGGAGTCTACCCTTGTTTAAGATTCAAAGGATCTGGAGCTCAGCACTGCTGAGTTCTACACCCTTGAAGTAGAGGCCACTCTAACAAGTAGAAATTTTCAAACACCACATAACGAGACTAATGGCATAAAGCCTGTGATATAACAAATCACCATGCAGCAAAGCCACCTGCTGCAGTGGGCATTGGTACTGTTAGTCACATTGTCTGTGTGTGGAAGCCCTGGCTGGGAAGTAAGAGAACGGTGTCCCAAGTCTTGGACAGCATGAAATGGAATCAACCTATGCAAACTTAATAAAAATAATCTGACCATGTCTGATGTGGTATCTACTGTAACAGTGTTATATTTGTTAGTAGCTCAAGATGGTTTTCATTGATCCAAAGTAGCTCAGCCTGTAGAAGAGGTTTGAGACCCTTGGTGTAGGCATACCCCTAACCCATCAGCAAATACTCTGATATTACTTTTTCTTATGTATTTTACCAGAAATTGCATATTTATTAGATATTTACGTTTAGCCAAACATGCATGAGTACATTTTCCTAATAGTTTTATAAGGAGGTGATTGATAGTCTGGTTTTATAGAGCAGTTGCATATTACATTGAAATTAGTGCTTTTAGTAATGTAATCTATCCTATTTATTTTATATAGTAGCATGCTAAATTGTTTTTAATATTAAATGTTTGAAGTGTCTTGTTTATATTTGGCATGCTTGATATTTTGCTGACAATGCAATACAAAGTTAGCTCCCTAAAGAAGCTGGTGAACTTTAAATATCTGGTGTTGAGTTTGACACTAGTTCTGACCCTTTCACCAGTGCTAATTGTTTTCTTCAGTGATCATACTTTCCTTTCTAGCTTGTACTGATTAAACTAGAATTGGGTAATTGTGACATTGAACCTGGACCTCCTTGCATCATCTGGGAGAACAAATGCTAATTCTGAAACTCATGACTTGGGCTATGTACACTCACTCCTAGGACACAGAGTAGTTGTTAAGAATTTCTTACTTTGCCCCGAGGTACAAGCTAATAAAATTAGTGATTACGTAGAACATGTTTGACAGATCCATTCCATGTTCTCAGAGCACATGAAGATCTAGCCATGATTTGAGGACAACCAGGACTTTCCGTTGCAAAGCCTATTTTTTAGGTCTGTCAACAGACACCTAGCTATTTCAATGACATAATGTCAACAGTTTATTATGAAGGTACTGTTAGAAGTACTGAGATCAAGCGGACCTTGGATCGCCCCATTACAGCCATCTGCGTTCATGTATTTTTCATGATTTTATATTGCATGGAAGGGTTGTCCATCAGGACAGTGACAATTGTAGATGGTTCCATTGTTGCATTTGTGTTCATGTTAGGTGTCGGAGATATTAATTTCCTTTGCAGATATGATACTCTGCAGTTTGTGAGTGAGAAGGCGTTAATGTTGTTACTTTGCTCACACAGCTGAGTTATACCTGGTGACCTATGGGTTTTTATGTTGGAAACCCATGCTGTTCGGTTTCTGTTGCTCAGGGGTTTCCAACATTTCCTGTAATAAGAGCTGATTGTGTTAAATGAAAATCCTCCCAAGCTACTAATCTTATCAGAGATGTAATAGTTACTACATCAGATAAAACTATCAGCAGTGATCACCTCAGTGCACCATGCGCGGGTGCCAATAGTAATGTGAAATGCTTTGTCAATGTGGAATGCCTCTACATGGCTAATGCATATCCGCTATAACTATAATAATCCTGGAACCATATATATGTAATACTCCTCAACTCAATTTGACTTTTAGCACTTAAATATCAGCTTTAAATATATTTTGGAAATTGCCATTTTCTCTAAACATCTACCTATGCATTCTGAAAAGACACTTTTTTTTCTAATGAACAAATAATTTTAAATTTTGGTATGGATATAGTAATCCAGCCAAGCAAAAGCTTGTCATTTAGTTCGGTGGGCTCCACACAGGAGAGCTACTTACGTGTGGCTAGAGAGCTACCAGTAGTTCACAAGCAACTTGTTGGAGAAGCCTGCAGTAGCCCGTCATAAAGCTATTTCTATTCAGTTATCACCCCTGCACACATTTTACTCTGTTTACATGATAACATGTGGATGGATTTCCAACTTTTTGTCCACAACAGACTTGAATGCCTTTTTGATAAAGATAATAATGTCCTTTGTCTAAAGTATTTACTGTTTCACTGGGTACACCTTTTCAATTTGTCACTTACAAATCCTCTGGAATATTTTTTCTGGCTCTTCTGTTGGAGAGTACACCTGAACTCTGCTAATGGAGTCTTTTCAGTAAAGAAGCCTACCTGTCAGTTTCCATAGTGTTGTAGCGCAAGATACTTCCTTGTAGAATTGTCTTTTTTTAGGACAGCAGTAGCCAAGCCACATGTTGGCAGACATTTGCTCTAATCAAAAATCTCCCCCGTGTTGAAGTCCCTACAACGCTTTCTATGCTTGTTAATATTTAACATCCCTACCTGGTTCCTTTGTTGCTCCTCTGCCCACACTCTCTCCCACTGCTTCTGCTGCTCAGCTTTATTGTCCTCCCTTCACCCTCCCATCAGCTTCTCTGTTGCTTCCCTGGGTCTTTCCATTGTGTTCAGTTTTACATATTTTTTTGGAAGTCCCTGCAGGTTTACTTTGGTTTTGGGCTGCTCCCTTATTAACATCCCCTTTCATGCACATTTTATTAATTTGTTTTTTCTATTTGTATTTTTTTTATTTTTTATTTAATGTTTCACCATAGATGTTTGCCCTCTTGGAGCAGTAAAAGGTTGAACATGTACATATTTTTTCTCTGGGGCACCATAGTGGATTGGTGCACACGTGCGTTTGTGATAACACATAAACACCATTGTTTGCTGCCTTAAATAGTAGTCTGTTTTTTTTGTCTTGTTTGTTGTGGCTTTTTAATCTGCGTAAATTCAGCAGGTTTACTCAAACAACATTGGAAACCCCAAACCAACCATGTGAAAAAATGTTCAGGTGTTTCAGCCATTCATGATTAATAAAATTTTATAGTGGTTTCACTTTTAAACCCATCTACATCACCAAAGTAAAACATGGCCACTCCAATTTATAATTTTTCTTCTTATCTCAGCTTAGAGGAGCTAGTCATGATGGAGTAACTTTCTTCTGTCTGCCTTTGTTTCAAAATCTTTTAGTGTATCACATCCCTGATCTGTAGGTCTCCTTCCAAACTTACTTCCTAGCCTATTAAACTTAATCTATTTTCACATACTAAGCAATTGGTCGGCCATTGAATTTTATTCTGGTGTTCATCACATTCTGCATTTCAGGAAAGTCGGTGTATGTGAAGGTCTACCGACGCATCCCTATGCTGACCTGCCACACCTGCCTCAGTTCTATTAATACACCACTGTGCCAGATGCTAACAACTTAAACTGATGGCACCCTCATTGTTTTATGCTTCTTATTTATTTCATTTCACATTCGCTAGAGGAAGTTTATTAAAATATGTGACTACATCGAGCATAATCCAATTTTTATAGAAGTACATTTAATATTTGTGAAATTAGCCTGAATTGGAGTTGTGTAACGGAGTGATGTTTTGAGAGCATCTGAGTGAGACATTTTATTACATTCCTAGTAATCTTATTTTTTGTCATCATTTTTAGGAGTTTGTTTTCTCTTCAGATGCAAGTGGCCTGAGAAGTGTCGGGGGGAGAAAAGGTTAAAGAAACAGCCTCTGAAAAAGGAAAAACAGACAACACATCCCTTTTCTACAGAGTCACAGAAACACATTCTGCATGTAATCAGATTTTGCAGAAAGGACGCCCATTCTCCAGATATTGTGGACAGCCGCATGGCTGATGCCAAAGGAGTGTGATGGCGTTCCCCCTCACCATTGGAGCGCTTAAAATTAACTGACGTTCTTGTGACACGCCTGTCACCATGATGTTTCGTGATCAGGTGAGCAAGCTATCAGACTGGTTTAAAGGCTGGAATGAGTGTGAGCAAACAGTAGCGTTGCTGTCCCTCCTCAAGCGCATCACCCGGACTCAAGCTCGCTTCTTGCAGCTGTGCCTGGAGCATTCACTGGCTGATTGCACGGAAATTCACATTCTTGAGTCAGAGGCGAACAGTGCCGGTAGGAACTGCTACCTTAATTATCTGCATGCTTTCTCTTGAGGGATTATATTGCATGGGTTTACTACATGTCTCTACACTGCTATTTCTGTAGAAAGTAAGAATTGGGCCCACTCTGCCAACCTACTTTGGTTCCTTATTTTTTAATTTACAAGCTGAAATCTTGTTGCATTACAATTTGCTGAATCTTTGTTCAATCATGACTTCCTCAGATGGCATTGATCAAGAGAATAATATGTGTAAACGTAGAAGAAAGAGGAACATGATTGGAAGCTAGGGAGCAATTTGGTCACCAAACATCTGTGAGCAATCACATCCATCCAGGCTCTCATAGAAGTGTTTCACAATTAATTTGAGACAACAAAAGAAATGGATGAAACACTTATCTCAGGCTGCTTTCACATACACCTATTTAGTTTGTTCTGCATTCCTCTCCATATCAGCCAATATGCAAATTGGACTTTATCTTTTTAATGGAAATAGTCCAGCCCAAACTACCAGGCCAGGCTCCATGTAGATGTAAATACAAGCAACAACGGGATCATTTTATCTTTATTGACCCTTGCTGGTGAGGTTCAGCTTGATTCACATGGCACCGTTAACATGGGACCCATGTTTTAGCATTACTGTCATATTTGGTGCATTTCACTTGGAACGATAAAAGTGGGTGTAACACTGACACAAAGAACAAAAAGGTGAAAGCTGACCATGGGCTAGAGGGAGTGGCAAGAGCGCCGATGCAAGAGAGAATCCAAATAATCCAAGAAGGACATCAGACAAAAGAGCCAGTGCATGAACTTTCAAATTGCGAGGAGGAACTGGTGCCATATAATAGGCTTAGTATACATAGTCAAGCATGAGGTGGGGGTTAGAAGCAAGGGAGGAAAGGGCACACATTTCTGCATAGTTTTGTTTGTCTGAGGCTTTGTCTCTTTGGGAGATAAATTGCAGTATTTGGGGGAAACAAAACCACTGCCACTTGCGAGAACATCCATCTGCAAAATCAGTCTTGGTCCTGCTTCAGTAGAAACATTCAAGCTTGACCAATCGGGCCAGGGAATGCAAGAAACTCCTGACTGGCTTTGGCCTTGTTTCACTTGGTCAGTGAGATGTAGTTTGAGTCTTGTGACAGTAAGTGTTTGCTTTCCACCTTTACTGAAGCTATTTGCAACGTGTCCATAATTTGCGATGCAGTTAGTCACTTCATAAGTGACAGCGCCCAATTTGGTTTGAGTTTCCTGACTTGAGAAATGTATGTTGTAATCTGAAACATTTTTAGGGATTCCCTGCCACATCCACATGAAATGTGTATCCCTTGCTTAACTGTGTGGAAAGTAAAATGTATTCTTGTTTTCTTCTTTTAAATCCTTGTTTGGCCAAATGAATATTTTGTGGGCAAGAGTGCTGACAAGAGCCTTCTGTTGGTTCCCTTTTCTCCAATAACCAGACTCAAAAGTGGGACTTGAAGAAGGGTGTTCAATTACTTGTGTGATAATTTGGTTGTATTGTTAACTGCATACTTTTTCTAGGTCGTGGACCACATTTTGAATTGCATTTCTTTGTGAACTAGTAACCAGTGAATATACAAACATGTTTTTGGCACTGCTTAAGTGATGATGCAGGGAAAGTCGGCACATTTCATGTAATCACAAATACATTAAAGAATAGAGTTTTTGTTTGTAATATTCAGTCTAAATAGTTCTTAGGAAGCATTAGTGTTTATAGATCGCATACCTAGCTTGAAAACAGCAAAGTTCATTTCAAGTAGAAGAGTAGGAAATGGTCTCAGATTGGTGGTGAGCAGCTCTTTGAAAGGGCTGGTACTGTCTGGTACTACCTGCACTTCTACCTGCAGTTCTTTAATTTGAAATGGAAGGAGTACCTGCACTTCTCGGCACTTGTGCAATACATTTGGTGGGAGACTACCAACACTTCTCAGGAGAAAACAAGTACTGTGAAGAGTGAGTACCTGCACTTTTATGTTTCCATTTAAAGGATTGATGGTGTGGTTATAAGATAGTATGCACCGCACCCCAAAAGAGCAAGTCACTTTGGCATTTTCAGTTGGCATATTGAAAGTCGGTCCTAAAACTAGATTAGTCTATTTAGCACCAGGCTCCTGCCAAATTTTCAATTTAGTGTGGTCTAGGAACAAAAATTCAGGAATGGGGATATTGCCTCTTTGAATCCAAGGTAACTTGTTGATTCGTGACTGCTTTGCAGTCCTAATGATCCTAAATATTGCCATATAAATCTGTCTGATCAGTCAACCAAGCAGGCAGCACTCTCTCGATTATGCATGCAAAATGTTTGTCAGCCTGCAAAAAACAAAGTAGTAAAGATTTGTACTTTAAATAGATGAGACTTTTATAGAGTGGGGAACAGCCTATGGTTTGAAGTTCCAGGTTGAAAGACCTTTGAATTCAGCTCACCAGACTTACAAGACTATAATAAATTAACTGTAGTGGTCATTCCTGGATTCCCCATTTTAAAATATATATTTTTAAAATCTTTGGTAGGATCTACCGGTGTTTTGGAAGAGTATATAAGAGCTGTATTTTAATGTTAGTGATTCAACCTGGTTGTATACTGCACCACTTCCAGTGTAAGTTCTACTTGAAGAATCACTGTGATTTGGCAGGAATGTGGGCTGAGTTAATCACTGTGGTCCGAGCAAAGACCACCGTGCACAGTTTTTTTTTTTGTTTAGTTTTTTCCCCTTTCTCAGTTTGTCTACCTAGGCATTGTTCCAGCAAGTCCTGTGTAATTATGAAATTCACATGGCCAAATGATCAGCATAACTATTATTGCGACACAATTTGTGTTAGGAGGTATCGGCTAAGATATTTACCAAGAAAGGTGAACATGTTAAACACTGGTTACTGTGGTTCACATAATCTACATTGATGTTCAGAACTACTTTTCTGAAATAGAGGTTTTTGGTCCTGTGTGTACCTTCTAGTAGGCATTTTACTTTTTAATCTTGTTGTTCATTTTGTCAAAGATTGAGAACAAGCTTGACAGTGCCAGAACCAAGTTGCTGTGTGTCTCCCATCTCCAGGAGATCATCTGGGGTCATAGTAGCATAGTCTTTGAATTACCTCTGCATCTTATCTCCTGGCTTGTGCTGAAACTTGATTGGTACTAATAGTAATGTTCATTTGGTTAAATGTGATCCAAGAGTGTTTCTTTACGTAAGGGGGCACCATGACCTCCTTATTGCATTAACACATTCTGCTTTGTGGGAGTTTCTAGCAAGGTTTCCAATTCTGGAGCTGTTACAAGAGTTTGCTATTTCATGACAGAAATGGCACAAATGTAAATGTGCAGTGCTGAACTTTGTCACTTATTTTGGAGATGGGCTGCTGTGATATTGAAAAATGCCAGCCCCCTTCCTCATGTCATCCACAGCTTGCCGCCAGGGTCCCCATGACTTGTCAAATTTCCTAGGACTTCCACATGGCTTGTACACCTTTTTATTGTAACTCATGCACCAATCCATGTTGGCCTCTCAATTTCCCTGATATGGGACCTTACTGCTCCCCATATTCTAATTAGGCCCCACTTAGCTACCATTAGAGCTATGTTACAAAAGAGACTGGTTTCTCCATATGTCCGGGGGGCAGTCAGCTGCGGTTGGGGAGGGAGGGGGGGGGAAGATCAGTTCAACCATACATTCTGGGAGTTTTGAGAGCTGCTTCCTATTTTTTTTTTTTTTTTTCCCGAAGGAGTGGACAATCCCACATAGTTTGGTAGGGTTTCAGCGGTCTGATTCAGTCATCCCCATTCAGAACAGTCTCTGATGGGTATATTAGGCACTGTGGAACAGTTTCAGTTGTATCTGCTGAAAACCAACCCAAATGGCTGCTGCTCTGTGGTATCTGCAGGCCAACCCCAGTCATTATCCTCCAGCCTGCGCAGTTCTCCCTGAGACTTTTTCACTGGGGGGGGGGGGGGGGGAATGCTGTTCTGTAATAGGGTTGAGTATAACTGGGACACTGCCTGGTGCGTATCTATTGATTTAGTAGATATACACAAATAATATTAATGTAACTGTTATCTCAAGGAATTATAGCTCACGCCTCTGCAATGCACAGCATTGTAATTATGATGTAATTTCATATGTTGCAGTGATACCAATGATGTCATAGAGCCTCATGAGTAATGTATGGGGTAATTAGCAGCACATGACTATAGCATCACAAACTCTTTTTTTAAAGTGATTTTTTTTCTTCTTTTTCTCGTTTCACTGTAAAGTAAAATGTTGATTATTATGTGTGACTTGGAGCAGTGTGCAGGGCCTGGTCTGCGGTCAGGATCTGCGCCCAGCCCACCCATGCTGTGCAGTGCTTTGTGCTGCTGGGGCCAGGCCTTGAGCCCAACACTCTGCTGCAAAGCACTGCTGACTGTCACTTTAAGTAAAGCAGATCTGTTGGGTCAAAATACAAAAAGTGGTGAGCTTATTAGCTTTATCAAGAGGTCAGCACATCAATCTGTACAAAACGGACCTATTGGTTCTGTCACAGTCACTAAAACCCATAATCAAATGTATATTTAATAAATTCACACATTACAATATTTAATAATGGCAATGGCCTCAATATTTATTAAAAGCATCTTTGAGTTACTTTTAATAACATTTTCAAGCCACAAAGTATAGCCATAGAGCAAAACACAGGGCCTGAACTCAAGGTGAAAAGTATAGAACTCCAGCTTGGAGCGCTTTAAAGCTCTTCTAGGATCATGAAGTCAGTGATCCAGGACACTTAACAGCGTGTTATTTATTTGTTTTTAAGACAGCTGGGGACCCTTCAGCCTCCCAACAAGTCTAATAGTCCGACCCCCTTCTAGGGGTACCACCAAGAATAAAAAAATGTGAATGGAAAAAGCCCTAGGGCATTATGAGGTGCTTCTGTAATGGAGCAATAAATAATGAATGAGCTGCACGTTTAGTGTGTTTTATTTTTTATTTAACTGGTTGTCCTGATGCCCTCCTGGGGCAGGCACTTTACCAGATTTGTTGAGGGTCGGGGAGGAGCCCCAGTGCCTCTGTGGCCCCAACCAGCACGCATTGTGGAGCCAGCTGTGCACAGTCCTGGACAGGGAACACCAGTATCCCAGGGGATGAAGTTTTGGGAAAACAGCAACACTATTGGGTGCCCAGGGATGAGGCTCCCAAGGACCTCCAAGAGGCTCAAGGTGTGGGGTCGAATGCCCATCTCCCCTTAAAAACAAAAACAACCACCAGTGGATGGGTCCCTTCGGGCCTAATAAGGCGCAGGATGTGGTGGGGTGAGAGAATGGAGAAGTGAGGGGGAGGGTGCGTGCTTCCCCAGCCCCTCCAAACCATGTAAAAAATTAAGCAAGGCTCTGGCCCACCCCAGTGGAGTGGAGTTTGAAACTGGTGGGAGTGCTCCATTTTTTTTAATCTTGGATCTGCAGCACAGAGAAAAAAAAACATTGGGCCCCAGGGGGGTAGGGGGTGGGCGATGGGTGACAAGAGATGGAATTTCCTCTGTGACCTCCTCACCAGACCTGGGGGTGTGAGTGGGCAGGGTATTTTTACCCTGCCCCTTATGTTTTTTTCAGCTTTTTTGACAGGGCAGGGGACTGAGTCCTAAAATGGCTGCTGCATCCTTGTGGTGGCAGCCAATCAAATCTCTTGAGGTTTTGGATCATCTGGTCCTCCGCAGCATGATATATACAAATAGTTTGTAAACCTTAATTTCTCAAACACTAATGATCAGATTTACACCAAATCATATTTTCGGGATCAGGATGTAGCCTTTTGCCTTATTTATGTATTTTTTTTAATTTTTTTTTTTTGTTGTTGTCATTTTGGTCAGCTGTTTTCACTGTAGCTGTATAATTTTTCCTATGGAAATTTTTTGTTTGTAGGGCAGTAGAGCCAGTGCAATATATCCTATACCTGAAACACTCATTTTGCATCCATGATGGCATGAGCGAGTAGTTGACCACTTCAGACATTGGCCCTGTTGCTCTATGAGTGATGCCATTTTTTTGATCGCGTGTGCATCCATCTGAAGAGGAGTATTTTTCAGTAACTGAAATGGTGTGCCTGTCCTTCAGTTTTAAATTTTTCACTCTTTTTCTTCCTTTTCATCTTTTTAGCTTCCATTATTTTTGGAGCATATTCAGCTCCCCAGAAAGCACTACTGGGCTGCTTGCTTGCTGTTCGTTTCATCTGCAGTGAGCAGTGTCCCCCTAGGCTACACCCTCTAAACCCCGCACCACTGTCTTGGAGTGGTCTAGTCCATAGTTTGGCTGTCGTATCATTCCATGATGGCCAATGCACTGGTTTTAAGTGCAGCAGTCAAGCTGGATCTTCCAAACAGCGGTGCTATTGCAAGGTGACCACCTACTCCCATTTTTAATTTTGTTTATGAATGCAAGAATATGCCTGCCGCAGCAGGTTTTCTTTTTCTTCTGTCATTTTAATTTAGCTTGTGTATGTTTTTGAGTTTGTATGTTGTGGTTGTGTAAGTGGATGAACGCAAGGAGGAGTCAGTGGCTGGATGAATTGATGCATGATTGCTAAGATAAATGACAGTGCATATATCATGACTTCTAGAATACCCAAGTTCATTGTGTGCTGGAGAGATACTTTCATTTAAAATCCAGACCTGTTGGCATTGCTAGTGATGGTTTTCCTTTTCTGCTGGGAGTGGGTACTCCACATTTCCCAGCAGGAAGTGTGGTCCTGATAAGCAAAATAGCATACAAAGCTACTTGAGCTTCACATAAATGCTCAGCTATAAGAAAAAAAAAAAAATGCCTCCAAAAGATATTCTTTCAGGTTGGACATTTGGAAGATGTGTTTGGTTTCCTAGGTCCTGATGCAGTCTAGACATAATCTCCTCGCCAGTTTGTGTAAAGGTGGTCATGCTCTCACTTGGGGAAGACAACTATATCTACCCCTGTCCTCCTGTAGGTATGTCACAGATTTATTATTGCTTTTGATTTACTCATTCACCCTGCTTCCTTGATATTTTAGACTAAAAGACTGAAGTAAAGTTTAGATTTGGGGCTTTAACAAAGGTGCTAAATAGAGTGTACCAAGAAATTTAGTTTTCTATATTACTAAAATCTCCAATTATATCCACTTGGGTGGAGTGATGGGATTTCAGACCCCATGCTCATCCTTTGTTGCAATGTAGAGATTGCTAAGCATGTACCATTATTATTCCACTTTTAGCTCAAATGCGACAGTTAGCTCACCTCACAGATTGGCTTTCTCCAATGTGAAACCCCCCCCCCCCCCCCAAACCACCACCTTCCCCCCCTACCCCCCCAAAAAAAAATAAGATCCCCAGCCATGATCTGAGACAGTAGTGATTCACAGTTTGAGGAGTTGAATGACAGCAGCCAGGCCTCGCTTACATACATGTTAAAATTACACATAGGCGCCTTTAGAACCATCAATGGGGAATCTGAATGGTTGCATAATTCCAGCTGCATGCATTAACTGCACAAAGCATGCATGTCCAAATTACAGATAATCCCATACATTGGGGTTGTGTGAAGAGGCACCAGAGAAGGGCATCTTCATGCTCTTGATATGAGAAGCCAATATCGCCTTACTTCCCATGCCAGGAAAAGATCCATGCAGTTGTGTGCCTTATCCCCTACCCCCAGTAAACGCTTGATAGTATGATTTTTGCTAAGGTATTAACTACCCGACTGTCCCTGTTAATAGCGGGAGAGGTTTTTACCAGTACAGTCTGGCTTAGGAGCTAATAAATCCATGGTTATTAACTTTGGTACACTTTTCTCGGTTTTATAACAGGCTGTAGTGATCCTGATGGACCTGCAAAAAGCAAAGAAAACTGGTGTTCTGTAATGCCACTCAGGTCTGTTCCAGGATAGCATGTATTTTCTTTAATTTGATAAAGCGTCTGAATATATGAAACCAATTGCTATGATTTGGATCAGTAGATTGGGTTAGAAGTCTTTTGGTATAGTGAGGTGGACGTGGCAAGGATGCCCACTGCCCCCTCCCTGCTGTTTGTTCTAGCCATGGACTGTTTTGAATATCATGTGCACAGAGTGTTAGTTGTACTTTCAGACTAGATAGTTTCTCCTCTGTGTACACCAATAAAATCCTTCTGTTTGTCAGGAGTTTCGGTGTTACTCAGGGACCTCTGAGCTGCGAGGTCGTGTGGCTTAGATATTTTTTGTTTTTGTGACAGTTACCATCAACTGAGACAAGACTGATCTGTTCCCACTCACTCTGCACTCACAACCCCACCTTGAAATATCGGGTACCTTGGGTTGACGACTTCGTGAGGTATCTGGAGTTGTTTACGTTCAGTTGTGGCCTGACTGAGAGACTGAAATGGCAGTTTGCCTCTTGGATTTGGTTTCCCTTGTCCATAGCGGGCTGGACTGCTATTATAAAAATGATTTTCCATTTTATATTCTTTTACTAGAACATCCCTATACTGTTAAACAGGGTTTTTTTCTAGACTATTAAATCTCACTTAATCAGATCATTAGTGGCTGAGAGAAATCCTGGAATCAGCTGGGTAACATTAGTCCTGCCTTATCAAGAGGTGGTTTTGAGGTGCTAGATATATTTATTACCTGTAGCACAGGCTATTTTTTCTGTTTCTGGCATCAGCCCAACTGCCAAATCCCTTACCTCCTCCTGGAGAGGGACTTCACTGATCGTTGATTTAGATTTACTCCGACTTGGCGACAATAACAATATGTAGGAAGTGCGTAGTGAAGCTGCTTCTACACTACTTGAATGTCGAGAGGAGATTGTCCCTCTACTGTCCATACTTGACCTGCCTTGTGTGAGATGCGAGCTTGCATGTTTGCTACCTTGATTTTTCTGTTTTTTAAGAGCCTTGCATCTTAGGGTAAAATTTACTTTTCTTGCTCATTATGCTGAAGTTGAAACTCTGGTTATTACAGACTCCTTTCATGGCAATAAGTTTGCAGAATACCTAGAAGGGTTTCACTCAAATTATGAAGTTGCCGTTTTCTGTCCTAGACAAGATAATATTACCTGTCACGCATCGTTGTTTATCCAAGAATTGCGATACAAACCTAAAGGATCCGAAAGGACCTGGAATTGTCTTCCTCAGGGGGATGGAATTGTATAAAATACGTGCATGTCCTAATCATGGAATGCTTCAGATAAGTACTTGTCCATTTTGCTGCCATACAGTACGGCAGTGTTCTAATGTCCGTTCTGAAAATATTTTATCTGCTTACATTACAGCAAGAATCCAAACCCTGATATCAGCCCTGATTTTTCCACCTTCCACCAAATTTAAATACAAGGTTTGAAAGTAGGGTGGAAGCGCTAGTGCCAGGGTTGCATTACCTTGTGAGTCTGTTCGCTCCCACAAACGGAGATTCTTAAGGGTATTCTCCAGTTCCGCTGCAATATCTTCTCACACTGGAAAATGAAAATCCAATATTTCCTCTAGTGACACACTGTCCTCTTAGACCGATCCACACTGTGGAACTGTAAACTGGCAACTAAAGAGTTTATGCTGCATCAGATTGTGCCTGCTTGTCCAGTGGATAAAATAAACTTGGAAATTTGTGGTCCTTGACCCCCAAAAAACACGTCCTGGCTGTGGGCAGCAGGAAATCTATATGTCTTCACCTACTGAATCAGAGGGTGTCTCCAGGACATATTCTGTGTTGCTGTAAAGCCAGCCAGGTGAGACTGCTGATAGACATCAGCTGTTGAACTTTTGATCCTGACCGCACAGGTTTTGGGCTGACTATTAGTTGGACCGAACTTATTTTTTTTTTTTTTCAGTCTTGTGACTGATCAGTGCTCTAGGGCGGTTCTTAACTATCTGACTTATGCAAACCGTACTGAATCACAAGAAGAAGCCAGGGACTCCTAAGCCATAATTACGATTTTGTACCACACCAATAATACACAAAGAAATATGTACAATAGGATCTCAACACATCTTTTTCCTCTGCAACTGCATGTCTATCTATCTATCTATCTATCTATCGTCACACCAGTGCCAGACTCCGATTGTAGTTACAAATTAATAGGTAATCATGTAAAAATCTGAGCTCCCAGCAGAATTAGTGAGATGATAGTAGTAACTGGATTAACTCCGGCCTCAGACAGATACTGGACTTTAGTGTCAAAAGTGATAGCTATTGCATAAAAGTTAGAAGGCCAGGTACTCTGCTTATGGAAATACTTGGGTTCTGCTGAAAAGTGCAGACATGGCTCCTTTCGTAAATGAAAAGTGTGTAATATGCCTGCCCAAATAATAATTTGGTGGGAGACATTGCATCCTGGAAGGATCTTTTGGGCAATCTACCAGTGATGCAAGCTCGGTTCACTCAGCGCTTAGAACACTAGCTCTCTAAATGTGCAGATTCTATGATTTTCATAAAAAGTCATTCAAAATTGTTTTTAGTCAGAGGCAGACTGCTAGTTCGAGTCGGAGTGTTTTAATGTGAACAGTGACTGCCCATTCAGGAATGCTCTGTCCTGATCTAGTCATGGCTAGTCCTCCGTCCTGCTTCTGAGTAAACATGTTTAAAATGATTACAGTTGTATACAAATATACATTAGGAGGAAATATAGTATACTTCAAGCTTGTTGATGAAAATTGTGCTAGTTGGAGGCGTCCTCTTATTCAGTTTGTAAGCTCAGGAGTGGGATCAGTCCAGTGGGGGCTGAGAAAAAGGAGTCACAAAACATTAGTTTTTACCAATGCAAATTTCGTAGTAAATGACATAACTAAAATCCAAGATGCAGGGTAAAATAGTGCGGACACTGTGGCCTCCAGGGCTGCATGTATATTAAGGAGTGAGGAAGAGATGACAGGAAGTCAAGATCACAGATATGAAATTGAGTTATCTTAAACCCCTTGCTCGTCCCGCTCATGGGTTTGAGGCCATAACCAAGCAGCATTCCTTTGACCAGATCACCTCGTGAGTGGAAAAAAACAGACCCCGGGTGATATGCAACAAATAAGAGTTACGTAAGTAAGCAACACGAGTACCACAGACAATATCTCTTGATGTCCATATTTTAAAAAAAATATTTATTTAACTTATATCTTGAGCATAGCAGTTATTCTTTTGACAAAAAAATGGTTTATTCAAATCTTAATGTGTATCCTCAGAGTAACCCTTAATTATAGACGACATCAGTTTACAAATTTATTGAGATAGACCCTCTGCTGATATCAACATTACATAATCACAAACCATGAAATGGAGTACGAATATGCACTTATTAGTAAATGATTAAACATTTAACAAAATATTAAAAATATGAAAGCATTGACATGCTTCTAGTAATCAATACTTCAGCCTGCCCACAATGAGCTGTCAGATTTTAAGACAACTATTGGAATCTGGTCTTGACCCTTTGCCTCAGAATATCTTGGGTTTCAAACTTAGTTGGTAATCTGTTTAGCAGTGGGTGAATACATTTCAGTTTCACTGAGTGATGTATATGTTTTTTAAGTTAATTAATTTTTTTACAACTGTTCATCAGGTCCCTGCTGATCTTTGGCTTTATAAATTTGTGAGGTATAGTGCGACCACTTGTGCATTATGGCGCTGGCAGAATTATTTACTCTTCACAGTGATTTGCTAAAATAAGTTAGAATATTTTTTTTTTCTCGTACTGCCATCTCCAGGTCATGCAAAGCAGATTAGTTTGTTTTTGTTTCATTATAAGTCCCTTTACTCCTATCTTCACTGTTTTATTAGTTGAAGTGTTCAGAAATCAAGCGTGTATTGCCCTTAGTAGTTCTTTGGATAAATCATTGTCCTTTGTCTTTAAAAATGTATTTTCTTTTCTTATCCGATATCTCTTCTAATGCCGTACTGGAGAGACAGTATTAAAATCCCCATTATTATAATGACTCTTACTTGTTTTATTTGATTTATCAACGAAGGAAGTATGTCATGAAATGTTAAAAGCACATAAGCCTGCACAGGATTTTATAATTTCAGTTCTACCACCACTCCTATTCCAGGTGCTAATCTCTTCTCTAGTAATGGTCAATTTAGTAGTAAAAATAGAATGAAAGCTCCACATTATTTAATAGTACATGTCCTTCTGCAAGCCTATTAAATGAAGAATAGAGTGCAAATAATAAAATATCATTGAGGTCCCAGATGGTCCTTATACCATGGTTTGATAGATTAAACTTGTTAAAAGCGCCTATTAACTATTAAACTCTCTATCTTTTGTGAATTTTGAGAGCAGTGGTGCCTCATTTGTCTACCTTACTTTTCTCAGAAAACAATTGCTGTAGGAATCAACCAGGGCTCTTCAAAATCTCTCTTAAAGGCATCCAGCTAGTTATTGGAAAGTTGTGCATTTGACTCCCTTAAAAGTTTATAGAAGAGACTAAATTAAATTCAGTTAATTCATATTGTTTTCATTTTATAGTGAGAAAAGTAGATTAAATAAATAAAAAAGTTAATTTCTGAACCAAGCAAAGCTCATTAAAAATGCACCCTCCATCTCCTGTGTTTGAATGTCTGGTAAGATATCAGTATCATTCAGGTTGTTTTCTGCCCAATTAGCGATAGTTACAGTATGTCCTGAGGGAACCAATAATATTGGTGATGGGATTATTTAATGTTTAGGATTCACACAAATAGTCGCTAATGATGATTTGGGGATAAGATGGAGCTCCTGTCAATTGAGAAGTGTTTACTGTTAAATTGTCATGCTCTTGAACTGTAAGAAATATATTTTTATTCCTTAATTAGTGGCAGTTTTACTTTATAAAGTATTATCAACCTAATCATTATAATACCAGGCCGCGAAAAAGTTGCCAAACCTGCAGGTCTAGTGACTTGAGCCAACTGTAATGCTCCAGACCTATACATTGGTCTCAAATTGTGTGATCCTAGGCAAATAATGTTTTCCCGAGCTGTCTTTTCCTTCATTATTGTGTATGAGAGCACCTTTTAAATATGAAAAACAAATATTTTGTTTGATATAATAAACTCAGCATTTGCTCTGTGTATAATATGAATCTAGCCCAGATTTTGGCAGGTGAGACCATAACAAAAGGACTTAATACATTGGAGGGCTGGGGACAGGCTTCAACAGCCTAAAATGATCTCCGGTCTGAAGAAGAGTTGATTTGCTGACATCCATGATTATTGCGTCTTAAAAGTCCTCAATGGTAACTTGGGGAACATTGGTCGCCCCAATATGACAACTGCCGGGAGGACTTATTTTCAGTATTTGTTTATCATTAATTTTCATTGTTGGAATGGCCCTGCACTAAATCTTTTAACAAATTATGATTATTTTCTTGTGTTAAACATTTAGACAATCTGGGCGATTAACGTAATCTGCATACATATATTCCACCACGAATAGAGGAATGACTACTAATGAGATCCTTTTGTTCCTTAACTACCAATACTAAATGTAATGTGCTAAACATTATTTAGACGATCTGGGTGATTAGCACAACTGGATCCTATATATTCCACCACAAATAGTGATTACTTATACTGGTATCATCAATATTAAATCACTATTGTTTTTTTTTTTACATCACACCAACTTGGGTTAATTTTTATTCATTTTTATCTTTAAAAGGAAAATCGGAACAGACGCGTAGAATGAAATTTACATCTATTCATTTTTAAACACCAGAGGGTGCTCCATGGTGATCGCGGGCATGTTACGTGTGTCCAAATCTATGTAGGTTGGTGGTTTTGGCGTGATCGGAGAGATGCAAGCTGGCATCCTCCGTCTCGCCGAAACAAGTAGGTTTCTGTTGGCGCCCATAACTAGTGATTATATGGTTATATATTGCTAACATATCTTTGGTGATTCTGAGAAAGCTTTTTGATATTTAATTGTGAAATTTGCTTCTAGATTTGGAAGTAATTGATCACTAAGTAACGAAGCGGGGTCGCATGGTGCAATGCCTTTTTTACCCGAGAGACGCAATTTCGACTTACAAGACACATAGCCAGGACTAAAGGCTTATGGTGAGATCTGGCACCTCTGACCAGAGCTTGTATACTTGTAGACTACTTTTGGTGACTCCGAGAGAGTTGTTTGATATTTATTTTTAGATTTTGAAATTAACTGGTCACTGAAACGAGGTTGTGTGGTAATGCGCCTCCAACCCCAGGGGGTACAATTTTGATTTGCATAGCTGGGATTAAAAGGTTTATGGTGCTCTTATCAAAAGACTATCTGTCCTGATGATGACCTAATATTGATTTGTTCTCATATGCTGGGTCGAAACACCGACATAATTGGATGTGGATTATAAGTAGAATGAATAGTGACTTCTAGACACCTGGATTGAAAGATTTTTTAGAAGATCATTAATCTTTTTAACATCTTTGTAAATATTGTATATAACACTTTGGCAGTTTAATCACATTATTCACCTTCACTGCGCTGTCACTTTAGAAGCACCTGTACATCGGAGTTCTACCATTATTGTTAATGCATAATCAGTATGGAACTGTTTATTGAATATAAGATAAATAATAAGATAAGCTCATAGAGACAAATATTTCAGTAATTATTGAATTATTGCCGTGAAAGTCAAGAGCTACACTTCCCCCCTTGAGGCCAACAATGTACTGTTATATATTTATGTACCCAGGTCCAGTGGTTACTGGGTTTGCCTAATTTTTCCTAACTTCATTTTGGCTGGGCCACTCAAATAATGTGATGCAGCAGTGTTTTTTCACATAATTATGGATTTGTCGCATTAGCCTTCTAATCCATCATCTGCTTTAACCTATATGTTATCAAATTTGCAGATTTTAACAATGTTTCTGGCTTGACTGCATCAACAGTTTCTAGAAGCATGGCAACATCTAAAGATGTTACTGCGCACTGGAATGTCCTTTACGAAGGCTGGTTGGTCATCTTTCGGTTGCTTATTGTTGTGTTTATGTTAAATTGGTACTAAGGTGCTGGCCTCGAAAAATGATAAAATGGTACCAGACCTGCAGGTCTAATAACTTGAGTAATCTACTCGACCTAACTGAAATGTATTTGACCTATAAACTAGTCTCACATTTTGGAATCCTAGGCAAATATTTTATTTAACAGAGCCACCTTTTTCTTCATTCTCACATGAGTGCACCTTCAAATATGTGCGGTTAGCATTTCTGTTGTACAAAAAAACTATTTCGTTGATTTTAAATAGACTAAAGGTTTTCTTCATATATAATGAGGATGTAGCCCACATACATGGTTCACATAATCCCTGACTTGCCTCTTAGTTTACTAATAGCATTGCCATCGGGGCAGGGCAATAGTGTTTCTAAGTTCGTTTAAACACTCACTTTTAATAAAAAAAATCATGATGTGGTAGCACACTGTCATTTACAGGCAGTAAATTTCCCATTGAAATGGCCAAAAACTTTCTCACAAACTTGCGCAGCGTTACTGATAAAACTATATAGTGTATTAAGAAATCTGTGAAAATTGGGTTTCAGAAAACACTTATCATTTACACATCACCAAATAAAGTTTTTTGCCTGTCTTCATCCTATTAAAATACATTTTTCATCCCACAGTAATACAAACAAATTGCTTTCACAACTACTGAGTTATATTTTGGAATGTTTGACAGATGACTTATTAGCCTTTTAAATGATGTGCGTATACACTCTTTGTAAAGCAGGTCAGACAGTTCATTTTACAAAATACTGGAACTCCGCAGTCCCAGAATTAAACTGACTTCTGGCCTCTTTCTCTAAACACAGAGCAAATGCGACAAGATAAAGAGACGATTTAAAGGCATTTTATTGCTCCTTTGATCTTTGCGCGAAAAGGACACCTGTTCTTTGTCAACTCGCCAGAACGGGCGAGTAGGTTTCAAATTTAACTTGACCAGTTAAAATCTAAGCCATAGCGAGTGGGCAGGGTAGAATTCTCGAGGCCTGTTGTGAAACCTTTTCTCAGACAACGTTACCATGTGTTAAGCTGCTGTCAAAATGCTACCACAAAATATACTGCATTATTAGCTTTTTTCTTTCTGCATAATTTGGTTCTCTGCAGATAATTCCAGTGACCCTGCATATAGAGTACTCGTGACCCATGACTTGCCTCCTAATTCACCAATAGCATTGTCATCAGGGCATGGCAGGAGTGTTTCTCAAGTCACTTTTAATACGCATGATTTGGTAGCACACCATCAATTGACAGCACATTTTCCATTGAAATTGCTACAAAATGTCCGACAGGCAATTTTACTGATAAAACTATATTTTCACAAATGATAATGTGTGGAAATCGAGTTTCAGCAAATATTTATCATGTGCACATCACCAAGTAAAGTGTTCTGATTTTGTTTTGATCCTATAGAAGTCTTTATTTCCATCACATTTTAGAATTTCGAAAACACATGCTTTCCTAATTGCTGATAAGTTTTGAAATATTTGTAAGTTTATTTAGAAGCCATTTAAATGTTTAGTAAAAAAAAAAAAACACAGATATCCTAACACTTAGCTCCCCAGAATCATTGACGCAGTTCTCTTTACAGAATCCTCTACATTTGCAGTCGGAAAGAAAAATACACTAATCTCCAGAATAAAAAGGAGCAGTTTGTAAGGCATCATAAGGTGACATTTGACCTGCCTTTAAACATCCAGCAAATGTGACATGATAAAAACAAGATTTCAAGGCATGTTTATTGCTCATTGACTTTCTGAATGAACAGAACACCTACCTATTCTTCACCAGCTCTTGTGCGAGAACAGACTAGTAGACCCTAAAAATAGCTCAACTTGATACACGCTGACTTGCCTAGTGAGTGGGCAAGCAGATCTATTTGACGCCTGAGTTTCCATAACCTTCAAAATATTTTAAATGATTTTCAGTTATTTTATTCAAAATAAATGAATGCACGGTAACTGCAAAATTCAAAATTATATACAGAGCCACTCAAATCATGCGACGAGGGAGGGTACAATTATGTGGCACGGTAGCATAAATTATGTGGCAAGAAGCTGCCGATCATGCGGCACATTTTGTGATGGTATTACTTCATCTTTTTGTCATTTTTAAACTAGTTACCATTGTCCGGGCATTAGTTGCACCTCAGTACCAGTTTAACACCCAAATATAGCTAAAAGCTACAGAAAGTTGACAAATTAACCTTCGCAAAGGACATTCCACTGCCCGGCAACACATGTTGCATTTTTAGTAACTTTTAAACCCCTTGAGCTAGTAACAATTTTTTTGTTAATCTGACGATTATGCAGCAGATGATGGATTATGTGGCAAATGTAGGAAATTTACCATTATGCGAACATCACCGCCGCCACACAATCACATAATTCCAGTGGCCTAGTTTTATAATATTGCAGAGGCCAAAAAACACCACTAAAGTTACTTAAGTGCCTAGAGCCGAGATTGTGGCTGGGGGATGATGTGGCAAAGTTTGAAAAGAAAAGAGCAAACAAAGACCCAAGAAACAAACATGTATACCTGCTTTGTGATTTCTCCAAGGACAGCTAGTCCCTAACATTAATGTTGGGTTCCCTGTCCTCTAAACTTAACTACATGACAGCTTAGTCACCAGGGGATGACTCGCAAAACAAATCATGCTCTCTCAGGATGGATGAAAATAAACCACTTTCCTTCTTTTGGGTTGCTTTCTCAGGCCTTTCAGAAACCGCAGCACCACTCAATAGCCTCTTCATACCAAATACTTCTTTTTTGCTGATATCCTCTCTGACACATGGTGGTTTTACCCAGGTCTGGAAAATGCAAATGTTTGCCCCAAAGAGTTGTTGAGGTTTCCTTGCATCAACTGTAATATGAATAGGTCTGGGTAATATAAAGTAACGTGCTGTGTTTTCACTTCCTCACCGGTAGAGAAAGGAAAAAGCCTTTTACCCATTTCATGTGCCAGACTGAGTCGTCCGCCGCCGCAGTGCTCATGTGTGTTGGACGGCTCCCAGCTGTCCCAACACATGGCACAGGAAATCCTGCTGCCAAAACAGGAGAGCTTCCCCAGCACCCTAGGTTGTTTTTAGCTTTTCAGTGAAATGACAGCGTGCATGCCCCACTGATGTCATTTCGCTGAAAACGAAAGTGAAATGAGCCCAATCAAAACATGGGAACAGTCTTTCTTCTCCTTTTGGAGGTGGTCAAATAGGAGTTATTACCGCTGTGGTGTCTGGTTTTCAAAAATGTACAGGTAAGCTAGGTTTCCCTAGGTGCTGGCAGAGCTAGTTTCCAAAACTTGGAGGTAACCACATTGGAAAAAAGGTCAGTTTTAAGTGGAAAAATGTGCTGCGTCCATGTTGGGTTTTGGGCTGTTTTCTGTCACGGGCACTAGGTCTACTCACACAAGTGAGGTACCATTTTTATCAGGGGCCTTGGAGGAATTCTGGGTGGAAGGAAGTTTTGTAGCTTTCCGCAGATTCCAAAACTTTCCATCACAGAAATGCGAGGAAAACATTTTTTTTTTTTTGTAGTCAAACCTTGAAGTATGCAAAGGACTCTAGGTAAAAAAAAAAGGTGAGACACACAAGTCAGCCCACCCTGGATACACCTAGATGTCTAGTGGAAAAACAACATGTATCCAGGTTTCGTTTTGGGTCGTGGGTACTAGGCCTACCCACATAAGTGAGGTACCATTTTTATCGGCAGACTTGTAGAAAGACACTTACTTATCTGGAGCATTTCCTTCCCCCTATTTTTATTTTAAAAAATTATTTTCTACATATTTTCTCATTCCCCTCCCAGGCACATTCCCCTCCAGGGGCTCCTTTAGAGTCCCCAGGATGTTGGAGAAAAAGATTCAAATTTGGCATGGATATTTTAGTGAAAAAAAGATAGAGGTCTAATTAAGAACTACTCCAAATAGCTAAAAAAAAAAAAAAAAAAAAAGGGCTCAGTACTGGTGGACACACCATCTCACGGGAAGCCCATTAGATCGGCATAGTTGAAATGGTCAAATCCAGGTCAAACCCATCTTGAGGAAATTGCATAATCAGAAGCGGGTCTTGCTTCATGGGGGCTAAATCTTTTTCCTGACATGAAGGTATGACTGTTGATGGATATAGGCCGTTTTAGTTCAACCCTTAAGATTATTGAAAATCTGCTACACAAGTGAAAGTTCTTGCCCAATGTAACCCTGACCTTTCATATCTTACTATCAAGAGGTTTAACTTGGTATGAGAGAATGGACTTCACGGGGTGGACTCCTCAAACAAACTAGATTCAACAAACTGTAGTGCTGCTAGTCACATAGGAAGACAACCCACCCTTCTGTGACCAAGGCTTTCCCCTGTGAAATGTGTGATGGAAACTGATAGGCAGGGGGCTACATGCGAGAGAAGGGACAACCATGGGGGTATTGTGGTTTGCAACCCTCTTTTTTAGTGATATAGATCAGGTAACAGGGTAAAAAGTGTGTTCGAGAGGTATGCCCAACCTTAGCCTACTTATTAGTTCCACTGGAAGAGGACAAGACCAATCAACATCTTTTAGGTTCTCCTGGAGTCCAGTTGCCTGGTGGCCGGGGGCAACTTTTGGGGCGAGTGGCTTCATTTTTAAGAGGTGTGATATGACATTGGCCCTTCCATATTCTGAGTTTTTTGTCCACGCCACCCTGACTTGTAGTGCCAGTTGCATACTGTTTTCAGGTGGAGATTGATGTGTAATGGTGAGTGTCCTCAAGGTTGGTTTCCTGAAAGCCCCACACTCTTCCACATCCCATGGGAGACCCAGGATTGCTGTTGCCTCTGGAAGAGTGTACATATTATAGTTATCCTGTTCCATTGAAATGAGAATAATAGGTGTCCCCATTGATACTTACGATTGCGTTCTTAGATCAAACAGAAGTCTGTTTCTTAAACGTAGACGGGGAAAGATGTTGGAAGAGTTGAATGCTAGACCAAAGAGAAGATGCGATGGCTTATTTTTCCTCTAAATAGTGCACTTGTGAGAATATCAAGTGCATTGTCTGACTGGCTTGTGCTTGAGAACTTTCTGGGCATGATAGTTTTTTTTTTGGGGGGGGGGGTCCTCTGGGGTCACCTTTAATCTGTTGTAGAAGATATTTGACAAAACTCATGAGATATTTCTCTTATTCCCTCTTGGGAATACCCTGGATGTGTATGTTTCGCCTGCTGCAGTTCTCCAAGTCGTCTTGTTTAATCTGTAAACCAATATGCTGTTCTGCCAGTACTTGAACTCTCAGCTACAGCAGTTCACAATTCTCCTTTCGGATGTCTGCCAAGGATTTAAGACCTATTTAAGGTCATCGTCCCAATCCTCTAATTCTTTCACATCTTTGCAGATTTCTTGTATACAGGTTTTGAAATCTGTCTTGAGCGTATCTCTGGTTGCATTCTTGTCAGGAAGCTTTCCATATATTCCTATGTTATAAGAGTTGCAGTGGCATAGTCACTTCTTGGAGGGAGGGTTCTGGTATGGAGGGAGTAGGAGATGGCAACTTGTTTTCATGCCCAGTTGCTGGTTGTACACTGGCTCAAGAAGTAGGTCACCGGAGCCCTCCTTTTAGGGTTTCCCATGAACCAATTTGAGAGCCAGCCGTGTGCAGTACTGGGATCCTGAAAAGTGCAGGGCAGTTGAAAGAAATTGGGCTATTGGTTGAGAGGAGTGGAAGCTCCACTCGTACAACAATCACAATTTTTGTCATTGTAACCACAAAAGTCGCTAAATTAAGCTGCGCCTAATCATCTGTTAACTTGCACAAAGCAGTTTGGCTTAACTCGGAGGCAGAGTATAAAGTAGTTATGCAGCACACAACAGTACTAAAGTGAAAGCTCAGAACAAGGGAAATAGAGTAAAATGTAATAAGTTATTTGAGGCAAAAATGACAAAAATCCAATCCGTAGAACCAGACTTGTTGAATTTTACACTTTTAGGTAAGTATAGTGCTTAAAAGCACAAAGCGCCACTTGCAGTCATCTGGTTGTGCTAGACTGTGGGAAGTCACAAGTTCAAGGCGACCGCAATGGCCTGGATACAGAAATCAGGTTAGTCCTGCTGAAAAAGTTATCATATCAAAGTCTGGCACGAAGAGTCTGGTTCGTGGAGGAGAGGGCTGCGAGAAGCAGGGAGAGTGCTTGACTTGATGGTAGATGATTTTAGTATACTCAATATGTTAATTAGTGCCTGTTGATGTATGGGTTCCAAGGGTTGGACAGAGCAGAGGGGAGTATTGTTGCCTGCTGCTCTAGGATGGCTGCTGTGATGCGCCTCATCAAGCAGATTACTTGTGATTCTTATGTGTCGGGCTAGTCAACAAGTGCTCAGTGCTCAAAGTTGATTTTGCTTGTTGAGTGGGAGGAAGAGGCAAAAAATGTTGAATGTCTGTGTCTCCAGTAGTGCACTGTTAGCGAAGAGGGCTGCCCCACTAATGTTGTCCTGGGCAGAGGAAGTAGAATTTTCTTCTATAGTGCAGACCTTGTTTGGAGGTAATTGAGTGGATCAAAAAGAGTGGTCTGCTGCCTCCATGTACAAGCCACTGAGTACCCCCACCATGGGGTCCCTGCCAATCTCCGCTTTGGCGAAGCAGTGCTTTAACAATGGAAAGTTATTGTCTGCCCCTACACTATCTGTTAATCCAGCATCCTGTCTGGACCATCCACACTGCTTCCTGAAGACTGATTTTCCTCGAGTTTTCTCTCTTGAACAGCTCTCTAGGTTGGAGCAAGGCAAGAATAATCTGCCAGGATAGATTGGGGTGGTGCTCTGGACCACAAGGACGGTGACTGTGGCACAAAGTGTAGATCCCCAACCACAGGCAGGCACCAGCTCCTCAGCACTTCTGACTAGGTCCCCGTTTACAGATTTTTCTGTCTCCATGTTCATGAAAGCCGTGTTGATAAGCACCCCAGCTTACCGTGCACACAGGATCCACCAGCAGAGAGCCACTTAGTCAGTGACAGCTTCAAACCACCCATTCCTCTAGTGTTTCGTTGGGAATAGCTCAGATGCTCCCTGGTGGAACGGTCCTCCTCCTAATGTTCTCCTTGGGTGGGTTTTTTGGAAGGGGGGGAGAAGGGTATTCAGGAGAATGCGAGCCACCTTCTAGTCCAGTGCACAGCAGTGAGGGTTTGCCAAGTTCATGCGAGTCTGGATTGCGGTTTGGAAGGCCATCAATGCTTGACGGATGAAATCCTCCAGAGAGAGAGTGGTTCCAGCTGATCCTCTGTGCCTTTGACCCAGGCCGGGTTCGTAAAAGCGTTCGATGCTATGTGGGGACAATACTGCAACAATGAGATCCATGTTTCTCAGTTCCTCGTATACATTGGAGCCCTCAGACTTATGTTGTGTTGACTCTAGCCCTGATGCAGCGCCCAATTTGGCGGCTACTGTTGCCTCCTGGCTTGAGAGCAGGGAGGAAGGTAAAAAAAACACACAACAGCTCACTCTCATTCTGAGCAGAGTTCTACTGGCAGTGACTCCCGTCTGCTTGACAGTACTAGGTAGATTTGCTCCACAGTGGGGTGCTTTTGCATTGTAATGGGTTGAGTAGGAGAGGAGCTGAGTGAACTTGCTTCCTGCTCCATGTTCGGACAGGCGCACCAACTAGTTTCTCTTTAATGCATGCTCCATTGCTCTAGTTTCTAACTCTCGGTTTGGTTTTGCCTTTTTTTACCTGATCTAATTTTTCATACATGTCCTTCGTTCCCCCAAGCTCTGGTGTCTTCCCCTCTGTATTTATTTTGCTACTCTCATTCCTTACTGATTCGTCTGCCTTCTTTTTTTTTTTCTATTGCATTGTTTTTCCATTTTTTTGGGTTGCAATTATGCAAATTTTTGCCAAAATGTCAACAATAATGTAAAATGCAACTCTAATTTTCTGCTGTATTTTAACCCAAAATGAGCCCTCCCATCACAGATGCATCTAAACAAAGCACAGTGAACAATAGCCGCTCGCATGCAATTGTTTGTGGTAAATTGTTACTGTGAAAGGTGCATTTCGTGGCAAATTTCTACCCCGGATGGGGCGTAGTTTTGTAAATTGGCATAATATCATTTTACCAATATCACTTAAAGTGAAATTATGCCGCCTAATTTAAATTTCGCCCATTCCTAATTTGAACCTCCCTTTTTATTGTCCTTCTATAACGTGTTGCTCTCATTATTTTGTATTGTACCATTGTTTTTTGGCCACTTTTCCTGCTATCTCCCATCTTTTTAGCTCCGTTTCTTTTTTGTTTCTTCTTGGCTTTTATTTTGCTCACTTAACACATCCCTTGATTTGCTGTTTTCTCTGTAAAGTGATTCTTCCGCCTCCTTCACTCATTAAAGAAGCCCTTTTCAGGTCGCAGCCTGTCTGGTTTGTTAAAGTCAGCTTGGGGGCATTCAGAAAGTTTACGTAGGAATGCATTTTGCCCATTGCTTGCCATTTGGATTTGTGGTTTGTAACTCACATTTTCTTGCTGTCCTTTTGCTGAATTTATTTGTTGTAGGCTGTACAGCTTGAGTTCGTACCTTCCCCTGCAAAAACCTTAATTACAGGATCCTTCTGAGTACAAACAGGCCTGTAAATTTTATTCTTATCTCCTCGCATTTGCTGTGCGTTCAGATACAGAGATCAAATGTCAGGCGTCGTCTTCTGAGGGCTTGTTTACTTTTCTTTCTCTGACTTTAACGTGTAAGGCTTTATGTGACAGTCTTGCTGGATACTGGGTATAGGAAACAGTTTTTCTTTAGCACATTACATTTAAACAAACTGTAAGTATTTCAGAATATATCAGAATTAGGAACACAAATGCAGTGTATTGTTAGGTCGAGCTTTGCTGCACGGAAGCACTGCTCTTCAGCCTGTTGTAATCTGATCTGGGCTTTAACCACTACCATTGCGTTTCAAAATCCCCTAGATCTCGTAGGTAAATGCTTTACGTTTGTGCCACCTTGAGGCTGTTTTCTTACGTTTTGCAGACTGACCCCGTTACAATGGATTATTGCACCATCAAACAAATACCTTTTGTGTGGTGCACTGTTTTTGCTTTTGCCTCGCTGCTTCGCACTGAGTGGCAGTATGTTTTTTCCTGTCCTTTCTTTTGGGCATGTCACTGTTTCTTTGTGGTGCCTGCGCTCAAAGGCTATAAGCTAGAGGGGTGTTCCTTTTACATTTTTTTTTTTTTTTTTTTTTTTTTTAAAGATTCATATAGTGCAAATTCGATCAAAGGAGCACTGAAGTTTCATATAGCGCAAGCTCTATTGGAGGAGAGCTTTACGTGACTATAGCAAGTTTCATAAAGCACGACCTCCATCATAGGAGCGCTTTACATAAGGACCACTTTACAAGTTTATCAGTTGAAAAGTATACAAACTGGAGCAATTACAACAAAAATAAACGCAAATCTTCAAAGATACTACAATATCCAGTGCCATAATGCTTGGCGGGGCATTTCTTTTTCAAAACATTTCAGCCTGTGGTGGTCCTACGACAATGGGACCACCAACAAACCATTCAGCACTACGTGCTCTTTCTAGCTGGGTCCCCACCCTAGGTTTGGGGCTGCCCAAAACAGAAGCCTCTCCCACCATTCAATGTCTTAAGCTCTCTTGTGGCTGGAACGTCTTTTTACAGCTGGGAGCAGTTTGTGTTTTAAGGGCCTTGTTTATAATAGTAATAATAGTATTGCAGTAGGTCTACTATGCCTGAAAATGTGTAAGGCATTGCCCCCCGTGGTTACACTGCATTATTTTGTCATTCTGTTTTCATGTCTTTAAGCCCTCTAGGGGCTGACTGTATGGTTACATGACCATGTTTCTTACTATAAAAATATTTGTAGTGCCCTCTAGGGGCTGTTCTGTGCATTACAGTCAAGGTACTACAATATTAGCTGCACTCGATTTGGGGGGCATTCCTTTTACAAAACATTTTTGCCTACAACTCACTGTATGACCTGCTCTGTCTAGGCTACCTCTGAGTTCCCACACTAGGTTGGGGGGAACCCCAAAATAATAATACAAAATATTTAAAAAATAACAAATTATAGCAATATTTTAATTTTTTGCTGCAGATGGAGGAAGAAGGTAAATGGAAGTGATTTAGTTATGTTGGACCACTGGAATTATGTGGCAGAGAGACCAATTTATTGTGGCAAAAAAAGTCCAGTTATGAATTTACAACACCAATAGCTCTAACTCAAGCAAATGCAATACCTATTGCATTGCAAATGCTTGTTTATTTCCGAAGTGTTAGAAACAAATACTTAAGTTAGATCAAATAAATAATTGCACTTGGTGATGCAGTTGCCACACATTTGTCTGTGGATTGTATAGTTTTATTAGTAAAACTGTATTTCTTTGCAGATGTAATGGTCATTTGAATTGAAAATGTGTTGTCTGTAATGGCAATGTGCTACCACACCACGAGTACTCAACTCTGCATCACTCCACGCTTCTGCACCTTCATGCTGCGCCTCCCTGCTCTACCCTGTACCACTCTGCCGCTGCACTCTACGCCGCTGCACTCTACGCCGCACAGCTCCACGCTGTTATACTGTACTTCACTCTGCGCCAGTACACTTCACCAATGCACGTTACCCTGTAGCACTCATCTCTATGCCCAGATCTTAATGCCATGCTACCGTTCGCCACTCTAATCTTCTGTGTGCCACTGCATTCTAGACCACTTTACCTTGGGCCATTACATTCTATGCCACTTTACGCAGTTCCGCTTTATGCCACTTCACTCTACTCTAAAACAATCTACTCTGTGGCACTCTATTCCTGCCACTCTACCGTTAGCCACTGCACACTACACCACTCTATTCTTAGCCCCTGCGCTCTCAGTGCACTCTGTCTCTGCGCTGTACGCCACAGCACTGTACTCTGCATCACGATACTCTGTGCCACTGCTCTACGTCAGTCTACGCTGCAACAGTGCACTCTGCCCCGCTCTGGGCCGCTGCCCTGCTCTCCTCTACACCACTAACTTTTAGCCATGCTGAGTATCAGCCACGTGGGTGCACAACAATAACACATTGGCAAAGCCATTACCTCTTGCATAGGCCAAAGCTATTGCTTTGCCAGTGCTTGTTCTATTTTGTTACCTCTATTTTTTTTTTCATCCTGCTTCTTTGACTTTAAGCTGCACGCTCTTTTGTTCCTTTAGTTTGTCTTGTACCCATACATTCTTGTTTCTTGAGAGAATTAGCCTTCGGTCGCTTATTCTGTGACTGTCCATTTCTCTTGTTCCTTACTATGTTTACAGGTGCCTACATTGTATAACAATGTCTAATTTCTTACTGAAGCTATTTATTTTTAAACTGTTTTTTTTTTTTTTCTGTCACACACTAACTGCTGATTACGCTCCGTTTCTTCCTCCTTTCTCATTGCTTTGGTGCATAATGCTCCCGCTTAGTCTTTTTTAGGTCCGGCCTAGGAGGCACACAGGCTCCGTCAGTGAGACATACTGTAATCACTTCTATGGGCTTTTTACCACGCCCACTATTGCCACTCGTTCTTTGTTGTGCCATTGAGAAATGCTGGGTTTTTATTGGTGCATTGGTTTTGATTCCCCCGCCTTTGGGTGCTTTGTTCACGCCCAGGGGATTTCATCATTGTTCTTTTCTTGGTGTCAATCCCAACACGTCCACCGTTCCTCCTGTTTGGCCATCGCAATGCATGTGCTGCCCATCGTTTTTTCAGTCATCCATCATGCTGGACCAAGCGTGTGAAAGCTAGCTGATGGCCGCCATGCTGAGCTTGCATTGCGCTCACTTCCTTTCCCTCTGGTTCTCTGGAGTGTGTAGTTCATCCACTTTGGTCTCCTCTGCTTTTTGTGTTAGGCTCCATCCTGCTGGTCAGATCGCTCCAAGACTCTTTCTACCGAATATACCAAAAATGCACGCACAAGGGGCACATGTTTTAGATGCAGGATGTTAAAACATTTTGAAAACGATATAATTTCACAAGCGATGTGTAGCAATGTTATGTTTTCTATTTCTACAAAATAGACTGCTTTGTTATTGCGAGCACCGGTATGGTGTTTTACAACCTCTAATCGTCTGGAAAAGACAGTAAACCTACACAAGATGTCAGTCTTGTTTGCCTCATCGAGAACACTGGAGTTATTGCCGCTTTCATAGATGCGAGATAAAAACCAAACCGTCTGGGCAGGGGTGCAGCTTCGCTTCCAGTCTCCACCTGATTGCAGGCCCTGCCGCGGCCTCCGCTCAAACGATCTGCTTCTCTACAGGGGTGTCAGCTGCTTCCTCCAGAGAGCAGACATCAGTGCGCCTTGGCTGGAAGCTTTGCTGGAAGTTGGCAGGGATCTTCCAGTGGCACCTGAGAGCTCCCTGTGCAGAACTGAAATCGTGCAGTTTGTGTTTACATTTGGCATGGTTTTAGTATTTACAACAGAAATTCAGAAACTCCACCTTTCAGCAATGTTTTTAACCTTGCTGCTTACTGTACTAAATAACTGAAAATAATCAGTTTAATTCCATAAATCCTATGAACTAGTGTTAACTGCTTAATACACAGACTGTTGACCAATGCACACCTGTCAGTGGATGGAGTTAGATAATGGGAAAGCAGTCAGTTTAAACAGAGAAAGAGGGAGACTTTCTTCAGCTTGCGAAAGTATGAGGCACAATAGCTCGTTAATGAGTCCTTGATAGGACTGCATATAGGTATGAGGTCAAGCAAGGCCTGCCGAAGCTACGTATTTGACAAGTAGTCTGCCCATATCGCGTGGAGACTGACTCCAAAAGCAGAGTCAGGACAACACCGCAGGCATGTTCCCCATCCGAATGTATAATAAATGCCTAAACTGTTAAATGAAAGTATAGGTAAACGGGTATGTATAACACCTCATTTCTACAAATAGTTCAGGCAGAACATGTCAATGAATGTCTCTTCGTAGCCATCTGTACTTCACTTGTGTCATGTTAAGTCTAATAAGCCAAAGCCCCTTATGACGAATTACAAAAACTGAATTGTTTAGTTAAACTTTATATCAGTCGGCTAGCCAGTAACTCTGATGGTGGGTTGGTGAAAGTGATAGTCTCTTGTAATTTGCATTGCGGATTTAAATTAGGATGCTAATTGGAAAATGTTTCACTTTTTGCTTCAGTTAGAGAAAGAAGGTAAACGGAAGTGCTTTATTTATTTGCAGGGTCACTGGAATTATGTGCAGGAAAGGACCAATTTATAAGGCAGGATTGACCATTTAAAGTGGCAAAAAAAGTCCAATTATGCATCTACAACGCCAATAGCTCTAACTCTCACAAATGCAAGATCCATTACAAATGCTTGTTTTGCCTTCCTAATTCTTTTTTTTATTTCTGTGTAATTATCCATTTCTGTATTATAAATAGGACAGTGTCCCATCTGAGAACATGCTAGAAAGCAGCATTGAGGCCGCTCTGACCCAGTGACTTCAGCTGTTGCGGTGCTGTATGACTCCAGCCCTTATGAATCCACTCTTTGGAGACCTGGCAGAGCTGAGCCCTCTGGATATTCAGATGTCTAAAAGATGAGTCATATTCCCTCCTGGATGGGAGTGCTCATAGCTGTTGCTTGGAAGGTTTCACCCTCAGATTTTGACTATTCTTGCCGGCCTCTGAATCTCTCATAGGACCATTGTACGAATTGAGTTTTTTTTTTTTTTTTTTTTTTTCTGTGTGAGAAAAATACAGAATTGTGCCGCTTTAAACCTAGTGAATTAGTCACTCGACAAGTGGTTCAATATAAACACAATTATGTTGTTGTTTCATATAGTAGCAGAGAAAAAGCCGTACAGTCTGCTTGGCTAGTAAGTGTGAAACGTTTGAGCTAAGTAATTAATTATGGGTCATGAGTTTGCTAGTTGCTCACAATCGCTGAAAAAGTTGGTTCATACCATATTTGAAGATACCAATGCATACCACTTGATAGAGCAAGCTATTCTAAAGTATTAGATCAGTAAATGGGAACTTGAAGTTGTGTTCCCGGCATTTTACCTCCTCTTTCAGTCCTCACTGCCGTTTACACGTACAGGACTTTACTGTCAGTATTGCCTCTGGCAAAATGTAGTTCTGCTGTTTTTTGTCTAGCTTGAAAAAGACCACTGGAGCCCTTGCCAAAAGAACAGCACAATTCTTAACAGCTGTGTCCAGCACACACTGTGGATGGAATGCTCTGTAGTCATCAGAAAATACCCATAGTACCCCCAGCATATTTTGAAGCTGCAGTCTAAGGTAAACTATCAGTCGGTCATTCTTTTTCAATCACTGTTAAGCATAGCTATACTGCCCTAAGACCACCACGGTGGTTGCTCACAAAGCACCAAATGCCTTGCGACATAGGTTTTTTGCAAGTTTATTCACCTCACAAGGCCCCCCCCCCCCCCAACCCCCCCTCCTTTGCAAGTACTGATGTTCAATGCATGGCGATGCAGCATTTGTATGAATATTTGTTGAGTTTGCTACAAATTCTGAACGTGTGCAGTTGTCTTGTGAGATTTTCAGCTGTACCGGAATATTTCCTCGAGGCAGAGTGCTGATTGGGACATGTTGATGTACTATTTAATTGTTTGCATGATCTATGTTGTCTGTTGCAGAATATGAACCATGTAGCGCGGAAGGACGCACTCCATCCTGTTACCCGTTGACAACTGTGTATGTTGCTGTGAAACTAGTCCTATTTGGTGCTCTGACAAACCTGTCCAGTGGCCTGAAAGCTGCATGTTGTCTATTCTGTGACAATAGTTGGAATTTAGGAGTAAATGTTTCACCTTTTAAATTTGTTAATAATAACTCCAAGGTTCTGCTGAGAGTTGTTTTTTTTTTCACCGCATTTCTATAAGTGAGGGAGTTCTCTTGGGTTGGAAAATGAGAAATACATGTTACCCATAACCAAAAGGTTACACAAACATAAGATGTAGCCTAGTAAATGTTTTTATTTTTTAGTTTTTTTTATTCACAATATTTCACTATAATTAAAATGTGACCAGGGATCTTTGTAGTTATTTATTGGGCCTGCAGGACTAGCTCAAAAGCATTTGAACAGGTGACCTTCAGATTATACACTGACGACACTGCAATAAACATAGCATGTGGCATTGTCCTAATATAGGACCATACATCATACAGGGGTTATTTTATTTGTGGGCCCTTTTCAATAATACACTTTATTTTTTAGCCACAATCCTTTTCTCTGCCCTTATTTTCAAAATTCGGTTTCCTATGGTCTGCAGCTTCCCCTCTCTTTCTCCTTGCTTTTTGATTTTCTGCTGATTTCCCTCTTTTAATTTTATTACTTTCATGGGTCTGGTGTGGCTAACCGATATATGGTTGGGAGATCTCCGACTCGTTCCTGGCCCCTTTTCAGGCATCCTAGAGGAGAACTGCGATCAAAGCAGCACAGTCACCTGAGAAATTGTTCCCCTGCCTTAATCACACATCCAATAATGTCTATTGCTGATGCAATCTGTAGTATTGTGATGAGGGGAACTCGGATGACATGTCTGGATAATTCTGTCAGTTTGTAGGGTAGACCGGTTCCTGTGCTCACCAGTTTCCAGGATGGAAACTTTTTTCCCCTTTAGTCCTGCCAATGCCTTGCATCAAGACGCATATGCATGCATGGCTTGCAATAGGCTCTATTAAAGAAAACCTTCCATGAAAGGTGCAGATGCGCAGGCATGTATTTTGATGCAAACTGATGTGATTACATATTGGAGCGTGTTTACGAATTTGTCGTGACGTATGCATGCTTTATGAAGCAGGAGTGATTAATTTTTAATTTACACATTTAACAAGTCAGATTGCCATGTTAGAATGGTAAATTCAGATATTAAAGTTAAAACAAGTATTTATAAAGCACAAAAAAGCGAGTGGCCGACAGCAGCTTGCAGCTGCTGGGGCCTTGTAAACATAAACAAACAAAAAAAAAAAATTTAACATGTGGAAAGGATTGGGGAGCAAGGCAATAAAGAGCAGGGGAGAACAAGATAACACATGCACTCCTAAGAAAAGCTACATCTAAAATGGTCCCTTTTTTTGAAGTTAAATTTGTAGCCAAATTCGGCAAACCCTACGACAATGCGGGCTACCCGTCTTAAATGTTTCAGTAGTTCATCATATGTGAGATATATATTGTCTACATAGGACAGTGCTTCATGGTCAATCTCGTGCAATATAGCAGTGACACGAGTTGCGAACAGTCCTGGGCTGTTCTCATACCCTTGAGGTAAACAACAGAATTTCTGGGAGCCTAGTGCGCTGAAACTTGTGAAGTCTCTACTCTCAGGAGGTATATTCTTGCAGAAGAACGCATTGGAAATGTCTAGTGGTGTTTTGTATTTTTTATGTACTATGTTGCTCATTAGTGCTGTTCTCTTCAATTTTTTTGGATAGCATAGGTGCGTGTATGACTGTTTAAATGTCTGTAGTCTAAGACTACTCTGTATGAATGCTCTGATTTGGCTACTGGGAACAATGGGTTATTCATTGGTGAGACACAGGGTTCAATCACACCCTGGTACTCTAATTGCGTGAGTATTTCTCTCACTGGTGCTTTCACTTCATGTTTTATAGGATACTGCGGTTGTGGCTGAGGTTCACTTTTAATTGGAATTACATGGTAGGGGGATTCCTTATCCCATCCTACGTGATTTCTGTACAATGGGGTGCTTGTGCTAGAGCCCATTTAATAGAATAGGATTCAGCGAGTTCCTCTGGAACAAGGGGCATGAAGGAAGGCTTAATGACACCTTCTCCATATGGGCAGGTACGGACAAAGTCAGGCGGCCAATAATGTTAGGCCAACAAGACATCATATACTTTTACTATGCGATCCCAAAAGATTGCGTTTATTGTGCGTTCAATGTCTCCTTCTAACTGTAGCGTTACTTTGTAGACCTTATCAGGTTTGGAGACACCCATGTCCGCAGTTTCTGCTTGTATAAAGTCATCAGTTGCTTTCACATCCAGATGCTCTAGAAGATTCTGGTGAACTATTGTGACCTCTGCTGCGCTGTCTAGCAAGGCTAGAGCCCAATTCTTGTTCTTCAAGAGGACCCTCTTCCTGTGTGGCATGTCGCACTGCGACTGCTGCCACTTTTTTCTTTTTAAATTGTTATTTTTGTTGGGCGGGTTTCTGATGGATACAACTACCTGTGGATTCCTCACCTAATGAATACTCCCATGGCGCCAGCATTCGACGGAAATCTTCCTAGTCTCTGCACGTCGACGAGGACGTCACTCTAGCCCACGCGACGCCGTCTGACGTCATACAGGCAATAAGAGGTCCTCGACGACGTGCAGACGTCCGTTCCCTTTTTTCCGTGCATTCGAAACGGTTATCTTCGAGGGAGCTACTGTTACTTTAGTGGTTACAGTGTGTTTTCTGCTGCGTAGTTCTTCTCTGCGGTAACAATGTCTCAGAGAAAGTCGGGTTTCAAGCCCTGTCGAGAGTGTGGGGGCAAGATGTCCGTTACGGATCCTCACTCCGACTGTCTCTGGTGCTTGAGCTCCGATCACGACGTTGTGACTTGCGATTCATGTCAGCACATGAATCCGAAGGAACGTGAGGCTAAATTATTCCTGGCGAAGTCGAAGAGAAAGGAAAAACATCACAAGAAGTCTTCCTCGCCAAGGTCTCATCGGCGTCATCGAGACTCCCGGCGCCGTAGAGATTCACGGCGTCATTCAAGCAAGGAGACTCGTTCGAGGTCGCCTTCGACTCGACGTCGGAGGACTTGGGAGGTCAGTCCCACGGTCACGCTGCATCCATCGATGCCGTTGCCCTCTCCGGCGTCACCGACTTCGCCTGGACAAGCGTCTGTGGTTGAGGTGATGCAGCCTCTTGTGATGTCTCCGGCGTCGAGGCCGGCGTCGGGGTCACCTTCGATCCAGGCACCCCAGTATCCGGCTTTTCCAGCCCCTGGAGCCGATAGTACCGCATTTCTGAATGCGATGTATACCATCTTTCAGCAGATGGCTCCAGGAGGTGCTCCGGCTGGTCCTTCGGGGCCTTTGGCCTTTTCATTGGGTGATCCTGCGCCTCTTCGGCCGGCACCCTTTATGCCCTTTCTCCCTTTTGGGAATGTGGGCTCGGCGCCGGTGTCGGCGCCGGTGGCCGCTCCGGTGGCTTCAGAGGGATTGGCTCCGGATGTTTCCATCCCGTCGACGTCGGGATTTCGTCCTGTGACTCTGGTGGGTCCATCGGCTCCAAGATCCCTTTGTCCTGCTCCTTCATCGGTGCTGAAGGTGTCTGCGGCGCTGGATGCGGCGTCGGATGCTTCTGGAGATCGGCGCCGATCTTTGACTTCGGCAGAGGCCATGTCGACTCTGCGCATTGAGCAGAGACTACATTCAAGGAGGCGTGCTCTCCGTCTGTTGGAAGAGCAGGAGTACCAGCGAGTCCTGGAGGAAGGAGAGGTTGAGGACTCGGTTGATGGACTGCATGGTCTGGATACGGCCAGTGGGCTGGATACTTCCCCTGAGTGGGATCTTTCATCTCCAGGGGAGTATACAGAGGAGGCTGCTTCCTTTCACGCGGTGGTGAGGAAGGCGGCTAATTTTCTGGGCCTGCCTTTGCCGGTGGCAGAGGCGAAGCAAAATTTATTGACGGAGGTGCTGCACCCGGCCTCTGCTGCAGCGGAGCCTCTCTTGCCGTTTAATGAGGCTTTGCTTGATCCGGTGTTGGAGGTGTGGAAGAAGCCTGCATCTTCCTCGGCAGTTCATAGGGCTGTGGCCAGGAGATATCGGACTGCACCATCTGACCCTGGCTTTCTTTCAAGACACCCTACGCCGGAGAGCTTGGTGGTACAAGCCGCCTGTTCTTCAAAATCAGCGCCTGGATCCTTCCCGACGGTGCCAGGAGACAGGGACTCCAAAAAACTGGATGCGCAATCCAAGAAGGTATTTTCTTCTTGCAGTTTGGCGTTGAAGGCCACCAACGCAACTTGCATTCTGGGGGGATATGTCCATGCTCTTATGGATGATATTTCATCTTCTTTTACGGAGCTTCCCCAGGGACTCTTGGATTTTGTCTCAGACGCCCAGGCTGCCGCAACCCAGATTATCCAGTCTGGACTGGACACGACCGACTCGGTGGCTAGGGCGATGGGCACGGCTGTGGTGGCAAGGAGACAGGCCTGGCTCCGTAATTCAGGGTTTTCTGCGGATGTACAGTCGACCCTATTAGACCTCCCGTTTGATGGGGACAAACTGTTTGGAGCAAAGGCAGATTCGGCCTTGGAGCGATTTTAAGGAGAGCAGGGCCACAGCCAAATCGTTAGGGCTGCAAGCTCCTTCTTCCTCTGCCTCTTCCAGATTTTTCAGGAGGTTTCGTGGATTTGGGCGTTGCTCTTCCTCCGCTTCCTTTCGGGGGAGGTTCCAGCAACCCGCCTCTTCCCACCCCTATAGATCATTTAGAGGGAGAGGTAGGGCCCGCACCAGAGGAGCCTCTCAACAGCACTCTGCCTCTTCCTCGTCCTCTGGAGGGGTGCAGCAGGGAAAGCAGCCTTAGGCTTCCACCATTTCCCACTCACTCCTCTCCTGTAGGGGGAAGATTACAGCATTTTCTCCACAAGTGGGAGACTATTACAACGGACACTTGGGTTATCAGTATTGTGGAGAAAGGCTACACCCTTCCCTTTCGGGAGTTTCCGCCCCCCCTCCCGCCCCACCCATCTTATTGTTCAGAAGAACACCTCCTGTTGCTAGAACAGGAGGTTCAAGTCCTCCTTTCAAAGGGCGCAGTGGAGTTGGTTCCAGAGCAGGAAAGGGGTCAAGGTTGTTACTCAAGGTACTTCCTGATTCCCAAGAAAGATGGTCGGTTGAGACCGATCCTGGATCTGAGGATCTTGAATTGGTTCCTCAATCAGGAAAAGTTCAAGATGCTGACCCTAGCACAGGTGCTTTTGGCGTTGAACAAAGAAGATTGGATGGTGTCTGTCGACTTGCAGGATGCTTATTTTCATATCCCGATACTCAAGTCGCACAGGAAGTATCTCCGGTTTGTGGTAGGGTCGCAGCACTATCAGTTTGCGGTCCTCCCGTTTGGTCTTACTTCAGCACCTCGAGTCTTCACGAAGGTGATGTCAGTGGTTGCGGCAGAGCTCAGAAGGAAGGGGATAGCAGTATTCCCTTACTTGGACGACTGGTTGATCAAAGCCAAGTCCCCGGAGCTTGTGTCGTATCATCTGCAGTCAACAACCCAGTTGTTGTTCGACCTGGGCTTTTCGGTGAACGTGCCCAAATCTCACCTGGAGCCCTCTCAGCGCCTCCTGTTCATAGGGGCAGTACTGGATACAACATTGAATCGAGCCTTTCCTCCGCCTCAGCAGGTTCAAGATATTCAGGAATTGGTTCCAATGTTTCGAAATGGAGCGGTAGTTCCAGTCCTCAAGGTCCTTCGTCTGCTCGGTCTGTTTGCCTCCTGCATACTGTTGGTCACGCATGCTCGCTGGCACATGAGGGCTCTTCAGTGGTGCCTCCGAAGGCAGTGGTCTCAACACAAGGGAGATCTAGAAGGTGTGGTCAAGATCTCCAGAGATGCTGCTGTGGACTTGAAGTGGTGGATTGCGAGCAACAATCTTTCACAAGGAAAGCCGTTCGCGCAGTCGCCACCAGTGGCCACGGTCATAACGGATGCTTCCACTCTAGGGTGGTTAGCTCATCTGGGGGATCTGGAGATCAAAGGACTTTGGTCTCCAGAGGAACAGAGGTTTCATATCAGTCTGTTAGAGTTACGGGCTGTACGTCTGGCTCTCAAGGCCTTCCTCCCTTCCCTTCGTGGTCAGTCGGTACAGGTCCTGACTGACAATACTACCACGATGTTGTACATAGACAAACAGGGAGGAGTAGGGTCGTACCTTCTCTGCAGAGAAGCTCTTCGACTATGGTCCTGGGCAAAGGACCATCAGATTTGCTTGGTAGCAAATCATCTGGCCGGGGTCTTGAATGTACGTGCGGACAGTCTCAGTCGCCAATTCTCGGCCGACCACGAGTGGCGTCTCCATCCAGATCAAGTCCGTTTAATCTTCCAGTTGTGGGGGTTTCCTCGGATAGATCTGTTTGCCACTCGGGAGAACGCGCATTGTCCTTTATTCTGCAGCCTCCAGTATCCGGTGCAGGGAGCATTGGGGGACGCGTTTCTGATAACCTGGTGCGACCAGTTGCTTTACGCGTTTCCCCCCATACCCTTGATTCCTCGAGTGTTGAGGAAGATTCGCTAAGACCGGGCTCAAGTCATCTTAATAGCTCCGGATTGGCCAAGGAGGGTGTGGTACTCCGACCTTCTCCAACTCTCGCTGTGCCCTCCGCTCCATCTCCCTCCCAGGGCAGACCTCCTCTCACAGTCGCAGGGGCAGGTTTTACACCCCCAACCTCCAGAGTCTACACCTACATGCCTGGAGATTGAACGGGGCAACCTGAGTTCCTTCTCTCTCCCGCCTGATGTAGTGGATGTTATATTAGCTGCCAGGCGATACTCCACTAAATCTATCTACGCTAATAGGTGGTCTAAATTTGTTATCTGGTGTGGAGAGAGACAGATTGATCCCTTACATGCTCGTCTGTCAGATGTTTTGTCTTTTGCTCTGTCTCTAGCGCAGAAAGGTTGTGCAGTGGCTACCATTAAAGGTTATTTGTCTGCCCTGTCAGCCTTCATTTGTCTTCCAGATCAACCATCGTTATTTAAATCCCCTATTGTTTTCAGATTCTTGAAAGGTCTTCTAAATAAATATCCTCCAAAACCATTCGTTATGCCTCAATGGGATTTGTCCTTGGTCCTCACTTTCCTTATGGGGTCCCCTTTTGAGCCTATGCATTCTTGCCCATTAAGGTATTTGGTTATTAAAACAGTCTTCCTGGTGGCTATAACATCTGCAAGGAGAGTGAGTGAGTTGCAGGCCTTATCGGTAAAACCCCCTTATACAACTTTTTATGGGGATAAGGTGGTGTTGAGAACCAAGGCTGCTTTCCTCTCGAAGGTTGTTTCACCCTTCCATTTGGCCCAGACAATTACTTTGTCCACGTTCTATCCTCCGCCTCATCCTTCAAAGGAGGAAGAGAGACTTCATCGATTGGACCCAAAGAGGGCGTTAAGCTTCTTCATTGATAGAACGAAGGATTTCAGGCTGGAGGATCAGCTGTTCATCGGATACGTGGGCAAGAGGAGAGGAAAGGCAGTCCACAAGAGAACACTCTCCAGGTGGGTTGTTCTTTGCATTAAAATCTGTTACTCTTTGGCAAAGAATGATCCTCCTGATGGCATTAGAGCTCATTCCACCAGAGCTAAGTCGGCCACTACGGCCTTGGCCAGAGGTGTTCCTGTGGTCGACATCTGCAAGGCCTCAACTTGGTCGTCCCTTCACACTTTTGCGAAACATTACTGTTTGGACTCTGAGGTCAGAAGGGACGGCCATTTTGCACGGTCAGTGCTGCAGGATTTCTTGGTTTGACCATACAGGCACCCTCCACCGGGAGTGGTACTGCTTTGGGACTCTATTCATTAGGTGAGGAATCCACAGGTAGTTGTATCCATCAGAAGAACGAGTTACTTACCTTCGGTAACGACTTTTCTGGTGGATACATTAGCTACCTGTGGATTCCTCACGGTCCCACCCGCCTCCCCGTTGCCTTTCTGGTCTTACCAAGTAATCCTTGAGTGCACTCCTCTTGGTATTCAAGGTTGCAATAGAGGTTGTATATATGGATACTTGTGTATATTTATATGTATATATATATGTATATATCTTTGTGTATATACATGATTTGCATATATTTGTTGGTTTTAAAAAAAAAAAAGAAAAAAAAAGTTATATTAAATTTACAGCCATTTTATTGCAATGTTGTGTATTTTACAATGTTATGGGATGTTGCCTTGCTCTTTCATTGCATTGGGTTGTTGTTCTCATGCACGTAAAAAAATGTTGCTACTGACGTCTGCACGTCGTCGAGGACCTCTTATTGCCTGTATGACGTCAGACGGCGTCGCGTGGGCTAGAGTGACGTCCTCGTCGACGTGCAGAGACTAGGAAGAATTCCGTCGAATGCTGGCGCCATGGGAGTATTCATTAGGTGAGGAATCCACAGGTAGCTAATGTATCCACCAGAAAAGTCGTTACCGAAGGTAAGTAACTCGTTCTTCTCTTCCTTTTTAACAGAAACCTCCGAAGAGCGTTGTGATTCCTGTCTCTGTTTCACGTACTCTGTTCTTCGCTCTGATCGCCCACCTCTCATTTCTTTTTTCCGATGAGTCCTATTAAGTGTTTGCATCACAAATTGTACTAATCTACATATTGCTATTAACTCAATATATAAGCGACGAACCTCAGCTACTGCTAAATTTGCTATTGCAGGATGTGGTGTATAGGTGGCCTCTAAAGGCCAGGTAGGACCGTCATTACTTAGTGGACCTAACCTTACTGGTAATATTGTGTGGGGTAGGGCGCCATCAAGCCAATTATTATGTTCTTGATAAGATAGAGGTATCTCTAAATATGCGTACGCTCTGTAATGTCCAGGCACATTCGCAGGTGTATATTGATGAAATGTATTTTTGTTCCCATCAACTGCTGGAAATATGACCCAAGGGTAAAAGAGTTCTGTTCTATAAGCTGCATGGGCGTCCACCACAAATGTGACTGGACCTCCCTAGGCTGTTAGGTCATTTGCTAGTAAGTGTGCTGTTAGAGGTTGTCTCATATTAAAAGCTATTTGTACCTGTTGGGGATTCGCCATGTTAGTAGCACTATGAGTTCAGAGAAGGCACACCAAAATGTTTTTTTTTTTCCTTTTAAAGTTCAAGCTTGAACAACCGCCAGTTGTATTAGGCTTACCTACACAGCTGTGTTGTAAATCCTCAGCACCACGGTCGTCTCAGCATACGGCATTGAGGTGTCATATATAATGAGACCGAGATACTCCGGAGGACCCGAAAATTAGAGCCTGAGGTTGGTGGCGCCATGTCGCGTAGGCTCTCATTATTCCAATGAGGCTGCTGGATTTTGAGCAGCAAGCTTGTCCATGGTGTGGGAGACTGAGTCTGACCCACTATGGGTGACACCTGTCGCTCTAAATCTGGGTTTTGCTCCGGCTAACTAGCAGTGCCTCGTCTCTCCCAGGAGGTAGAGATGATTGGGCAGCCGAGCGCATGACATATCATACTTCTCAGGGAAGTCGTGGTCACTCAGGTCGCATCCGGTTCTCTCATTCACAATTTGGTCTCATATATAAATGACAATAAGAAGCAGTATGAGTTTTAAAAACTGGTTTCATAAAACTGCATTTTAGACAGCAAAGCGTGAGCTGCAATAACCAGGACGACACAACATGACCATATTAAAATGGTGACGAGGAGAGTGAAGCATAAGAATAACGCTATCATATTGTCACTAGAATTTATGGACTATTTCCTATCTAAGTCCTAATCTGAGCACAGCATGTTAAGCTCTAATTCTGCCTTTCAGGTTCCCCCGGGAGGACATTGACCCTCATACCTGAGCAAAGGCCTGTAGTCTGCATTAGCATCTGCAGCAAAGCATTCAGCAATCCCCATACAGTCGTGGTTCCTTGGCTGGAATCTCCCTCTTAACATGTAATGGGACTAAGAAGTGTTTTATAATAACACAGCTGATGTTCTAAGAAAATGTCCCTATGTAAGGATGTGTATTTTCTACGAATGTCTGAGACTAAACTACTTCCACGTTCACTGGCAATGTACCAAACTGTAGCCTTGACTGAAGCACAAAGTGATCAAGAATGTCTTGTTTGAGAACACAGTGCTGGGCTAAGCAAAACAGTTAGATGAAATTTAAAACAAGACCGTAAAACTGGTTATTGTAAAAATAACAATGCAAAGCTGAATAAAATATATCTAGGTTAAAGTGCACAGTGGCCTAGTGTGTTAAGCTAACGTGCATGGAGCTATAACTAAAAATGGCTACACAACAGTATGCAGTGCTCCTGGGTGAGAGGGAAGCAAGCAAACTAATTAGGAGCTAAAAAATGAGAGACAATCCTGTGCAACCACGAGCAGCAGATTAACCTTCAGCAATAGCAGTATTTTATTCATTGGAAACAGTATGTCTTGCCAACAGGTAGCTTTAGCTGTTTGTAGCGGTGACCTAAACAGTGTGTGTGACCTTGAGACCATGATGGACTCCTGCTGAGTTTTAAAATGTAACTTTTCTGCAAAAGTATGAAAGTAAAATTACATTTGACATTGCAGTTTGTTTTGCCCTCTTCTTCTGATGCCATTACATAGTACAAGTCGTTAAATAGAAGGATTCTGTTTTTTTATTTTTTCCCAACTGTTGCTGGAGAAGTATCTAGTGTAGCTGACAGGCACGTTCAAAGACCAGCCGATTATCAGCACCTACGCGTCTCTGTACTAGTGCAGTCCATGATTCACGGGGGAAACAAAGTTAAGGCATGGGCTAAAGGCAGCGACATTAGCAACTTTACGAAAAGACTTCAAATGAAAAAGTCCCGGGTAGAACAAAAAAGCCAAGGAGTGATCCTGAAGGGCAAAAATGAGGAGTACAGGGCTCAAGGCAGGTGGTCCTAGTAGAGCTCTAGTAGGCCTCCTAACACCACTCTTCAGCCTCCTACCTGTCTCACATGAGCTATGCTGTAAGGAGCTCTGCTGCCCATCTCCCTCACATGAAGCTTTCCCATAACTTTTGGTGTTTGGATCCAGTGTCTCATTCTTTTATTCTCTAAACAAACGTCAAGGCATGATGCATTTTCTGAAATATCTGTCCCGCATCCAAAAGATGCTGGAAAAATTGTTCCTGAGCCCACCCCTGACTGTGTTCACCAAAAGAAAGTAATGTTTTCCCTGGGTGTGGGGTCAGTGTTCCTTCAACCAGTTTCAGCTGGGAGAGTACTGTCATAAGGTTTTGGCTAGTCACACACTTCTTACACTGATGTAGAAGCTTTGGGGAATAGGAGTTCTGTATCGCTGAGGGTCTCACCAGGTGTGTGGGATTTTGTATTTGATTATCTTTGGAGGGCTTCTATATAATGCCAGCCTGGATACTTTTGTTTTCAGGAGTTCTCTGTAGAGTAAATTGTTGGCTTCTTCCCTTCAGGCGGCATTTTTTGTTTCACAGCTTGGGTCCTTTTACTTTGATATCTGCTCAATGTTGCAGTCCTTGGAAACCTCTCTGATAAAGCGTGCTTGGGTTGGTTGGTAGAACAACTCTGTCTATGGTGTAAGGAGGACCAGGCTAACAGATAATGCGGGCCTTTGAATCAATAGGCCTTGTGGATGGTAGATTTATTTAATTATTGATTCAGGAGGGTGAGCTCAGAACTGGTGTAAGATGGCCCTGTTTCCTGAGAACATCTGCTTGATTGTGCAGATTTTGTATGTTTCTTGGAGTCAGTCGTAATTGATGAGTCTGTAGTTAAGCCATTCCATTACAAGGCCTCTTGGGTTCCATTGCAAGGCCTGTTGGCTCCACTCTGAGTTTAAATGCATGGGGGAGGGGTGAGGCGGGGGGGCGGCGGGGGAGTGTTCCTCAGGATGGGTAGTTGGAAATTGACATGCCTGTTAGTAGAGCATGGATCTGGGTGCCATGGATCTGGGTGCCGGAGGAGAGATTTGTCAGTTAACTCCCAAGCTATTTATTACCTAAGAAAATTTTTCATGGTGTACAAGTCCTGGTACACCTCCAAACGGTTCAAAGGTGGGCGCACTGTTAAGATTTAGCTGTGTTTAATTAGAGGTGGCTACGCCTTGTCCATGCGCATTCATTTGAGGCATAGTTAGAGGGGTGACAACCTTGTTCCTTCATCAGCCTAATGATAATTTGGTTGTATCTATGCACGTTTGGGGAACTACTTTCATAAATCCACAATAGGGGTGTCTATTAATTGCGTGTGACTGTGGTTATAGATACAACTAAAGAGCTCTCCACACCTGTTGGTTAATAACCTTGAAATAGGAATGGATACATTTTAAGACAGCTGTTCGTCCTTTGCAGGCATACCCGGAGTGTGATGTATTGTATGAATCTGAGAGATCAGGGGCATCCTGCTTGCCTACATCCAGGATTGTAGGGCGCTCTTTCATATCAGCTAGCAATATTTCAGTTCCCTTCTTCAGTATGACTGTTGATGAATAAAATACTATTTGGCCTTAGGTGTTGTAAGGCTCAATACTGCAGATTTTCAGCTCTTGCTTAAATGACACACACTTCCAGAATTTCAAAGCACCCCATCCAAATAGCCACTGCAATCTTAATTTTTGATTTAGGGGCACAGCTGTTGCTTCAGTTCTCTCAAGCACCCATGGCCATCCTCCCTTGACAAACATCTTCTTTTTTTTTTTTTTATTATAAAAGAAAAATGGTGTTTAACTTTTAGTGTTGGTTCAGGATTTGTTTTTCCTTTTTCATGGTTGCGTCCTTGTCTTCATAGGCACTCAGTGGTGTGTGGGGTTTCCACAAATCATGACCAGAAATATATATTTTTTCAATGGTCAAGTCGAGGTCGTGTAAAATTTTGAAATATTTCATAAGGTCCATCTCCTCAAAGTTGCCAGAAACTGCTAAAACCCGTTCCAACGATGAACTCCACCATAATACTCTGAATATGACTATCTGTCCCAGATGCATTACTCCTTGATATGTCCTGTTCTAGGAAGGAGTCCTCTCTCTCTCTCTCGTCCTTGTTACATCTTCGACAGCCTGGACTTTGCCCCTTTTTTCCCCATTTTATGCTTGTTTTGAAAGCCTGTGAAAGCATTCTGGTTGTCTAAGCCTCCTGCTAGTCTGTACTACCACCTTTCTGCAACATATCACTGTCTTTCCGGAGTCCTTTTCTAGTGTTGATAAACTAGTTACCATCATTCCCTCAACCTCGCCAAGCTATCCAGTGCCTTTATCACTGGAGTTCTACATATCCCAAATACCTAGCTCACTCCTTTCTTTTCCATCTGCACCTTTGCCCCTATTTGACTTTGCCCTAGGTATAAACCCTTCAAATGTATGTCTAACCAGAAAAAAATTGTAGAATTGCTTAGTGTCTGTTAAATTCCTCCCAAGCTCTTCAAATGATTTAATTTCAATCTGAGTAAGTAGACCCCACTTCCCTAACATGTGGTATTTCTAAAGTGACTATCACGTTAATCTAAACATGGCAGTTCAACCTTCAAACACAGTTACTGGCTTTACCTCAGATTGCATCACCTACCTGAAAACTGCTTTTCTCCCATTTAGCAAATTGATTATTTTTTTTTGCTTTTCGTGTTCATCTAGGTGAAGTATGGCTGCTTTTAGTGATTTACTGATCCAGAGCGCGTGAGCAGAAGAATATGAATATTCTGGCAGCGTCCTCATTCCAAACCGATGGGAATCATGAATGGTGTGGTGTTGGGTACTTGGACACATGCAGTGTAGCAATTCTTCATCTAAGTTCATGTGTACAAAGTTCTCCAACTATTTTAAACCCTTTTTTGCCTTTGAGTATTGCAGCAAAGCCAAATTACACTCTCCCACCTGTTTCGCTGGCTTAGCTGTACATTAATTTATGCCAGATCTTAAAAACAGGGTGTACGGGAAACTCCTTAGATAATCTAGTATTGGATTATCCGGTTGCAGCACTTTGGGTGTTGGCTTAATGTTTTGTAAGCCTAAAGCTACACTCAATTATGTATTCCATGTCGACAAATAAAGCGCGTTGACTGATTGATAAGGACAGAAATACAGTTAAAGGACTTCGTATTCAAAATGCATAGGAGAGAAGCATCCTTACTTCGTTCCCCATGACATCCTAAATGGCGGGGGGGAACTAGCTATACATTCCTCCCTCTTTTTACCTCTGTATAGGCATGCACAAGTCTTAAGCAACCAGGAAACCCAGGAAAAGGTTAATCTCTTGCAGTATGCGTAGCAGGAACTGCCAAAGTTAAATGCGTGTCCAGAAACAGTATTGTTAAGGGGCTGAAAGAATAAAAAAATAGGAAAACATTCTTAAATAGATGACATCCGTTTGAGAGTAGGGTGTGTCACCCAACTGATAGTAAAACATTCTAATGCTTCTACATTGCTTAGTAAAGTTATAAACATTCTATAACTCTTACTCTGAAACGAAGGCATTTGTTTTCTTGTAGATAGACAACTCTGTCTTCCTCAATTTCCAAAATAGTCTAACCAAGAAATACAACACATGAGTAAATGCCAAAACATGCTTAAGTGCTAAAGAGCACACAAGCAACTTACATTAAATTAGAACATCTACACTATAGGATTTGTGAAACAAATATTCCATTTTACACTTTAGGTACTTTAGAGACATCGTATGTGCTTACACCTGTCCATTCTTTAAAGTAATATTTCTTTTGCCTCTATATTACAATGTCTAGAAATAATTGACTCTGCATTCCCTGTCAGCTTATCTTTGCATGCTACTTAACAAATCACAGGCTTGTATGCCTAGTCTTCACACCATGGTTTATGTCTGTTCTTTTTGTATTTCTCTTGGTTCTACTCGATCCTTAATGGCTCTGCTGTCCATTCCCACTGACCTCGAATATTTAAGCCATTTAGATGGTAATTTAGAGGTCGCCTCACCTTTTTAATGACTCAAAAGGCAAAATTCCTTAAGTAATATAGGGTATAGTTCTGTATCCCCCAAAATTATTAATCAAATTCTTATTTTAAGATACACCCTTGTCTAATGGTAACTGGACGTTGTCCATTCTGCGTTTTTACTCTTTCCACCCCCGCATTTGCAAATGGTGTATGCTGTGCAGAACTTTAGTATTTCATTCATGTAGTTTTCTAAAACGTGCACTTCTGTGTGAACTGCAGTCCCTTGTCATCGCTGATCACTTCAAGAATACCTTCAATTAGAAAGCCTCCCTCTTTATTTTTTTTTTTTTTTTTTTAATGACTTCTCTCTGGACACTTTTCTTTTATCTGCCACACTGCGTTACTGAACTTCATGACTATACTTCACCACTGTGTCACTGTCCTCCAAGTGTATTGCTGTTTGAGGCAACAGGATATATTTTTTTTTTTTTTAAAGCTCTGATGTGGACTCTGCTAATTCTAACTTGAATGTTTTTGATAACTCATTTTTGCTAAGGCCCCAATGTTAGTAAACTGACAATTACAGGACCAATCACTTCATCCCGGCATGCTTCCAGCTCATTGCCTGGGATCCAACGAGTCCTAGGAATATATTAAAGTTTAGTGATCTTTTAAGTTATCTCTCGATAACCTTGCACTTGAAGCCCGTTTGCCTGGGTCACATCTGTATGATGTAAATATTGCCCTAAAGGTGTGGGCCAAGTGTGCTAGTTGTGACAGTTATCCAAAATGTGATGGTTCCACTGAAGCATCTTTAAACTTTCATTTAGAATAGTTGGATCTCCAAGTGGAGCTACTAGGGGCTTTGATAGACAGTTTTTTTCCATTGAATTCAGCTAATCAAATAAACAGTGTTGCTTTGGTCCATGCTATGCCTTTTTTTTTTATTACTTGTAAATGCTTGTGCTTTACATTTAATGTTGAATTCCTGTCTGCATGATCTAAAGGCTACAAAGGACACACCTTTGCATTGACACAGCCTCTTCTGGCCCTCCCGCATCACCCGCCAATTAAGGAGGCATTTAATTTCAGCTGCTGAATTGACCTCTGTGTAGAGGCTCAGTGGTTTAGAGAGGGATATTGGAAGATGTTTGCCACAAACTAGGACAGATTGGAAGATATGTTGGTTTCTACTGATCCTCTCCCCTTTCTTCAGCCAGTGATTTCTAGGTAGAAGAAGTCTTAATAAAATAATTATTGTTGGAAGTAAATAGGTCTGCTTCTGAAGTTAAGGTAATAAGAGCATCAGTTTCTAATACCACATTAATTCAGGTGGAAAGCCTGCAGTTCTTCTATACATTGGAGCCTTAAATACAGGCAATCCATATAATACTTTTAACACATGAGCACTGACAACAACTTATACCCTGATGAAGGAGCTTGAGTCCTCACTTCAGATCTTTGTGGTGCTCCTTTAATCCAAATCCCAGGTATCGATTTCTATGGCCTTCATTGGTTCATTATATAATGGTTTTCCTCATGCCTACTTATCCTATTATTTTTTAAAGTTTGGCCTTTATCCCACCACTAACCCAAATAAGGGATCTTTTCATGTATGCACAATGCCAGTTCGCAGCAGTGTGACTCTTTCCTTAGCTGACTCTTTTCACACAGCCCAGTTCATTAGTATGGGACATTATTCATTCTTTTATCATCTGATATTGGACTTTGTGAGGGACTGTGAATATGGGTTGCCAACTGTTCATAATATATGCCACAAGATTCAGATGAACCAGCGAGGAATGGTGGAGAATGTTTATGTACTGTGATGCATGCAGCAGCTGCTCTCACACATGAATTATGGAGGGTCCCCCCAACATAGCTCCTAATTTGTCCACAATTTGTGAAAGCCTTGTACCAGAGAACCTTGCTTCTTCCTTATAAAGCCATTTAAAAACTGCGATAAACTACTTCTGTATTTCATTATTTGATCCGTAACACGGCTCCAGAAAATGTCATGCCAGTTTGAACCCCAATAATAACAAACCTTTTCTAAGCTTACTCTCTTTTATATCAAAGGACTTAACCCAGATTATTGGGCTGTTTCCAGAGTAGTTGTTGCCTGCCAATAAACTGTCCGTTGGAAAAAAAAGGCTTCAGTATGTTAAAAGGTCTGCAAGAAACTGACCAAGATATTCTTTTGGCCAAGCTAGAAATCAGTCGTTAACTAATTTGATGGAGGCGTGATAGATTCAGGTAAACATTCAGATTCAAAGGTGGCGATGGCACATTTCATCTGAGGCAGCCTGGGTAACCCTAAAAATCCTATGAGATGTGATTTAACTCAAACTTGTTGGACAGTTCTCTCAAGTGTCAGATACTTGGAGGATTGAACTTAACTTGCCACTCCTTCAGCTGTTAAAAAACGCTCTCCTACTTTAATATCTTGATTGCACCATAACTCCGAAAATTAACACTACACACATTTCTGGTCTACAAAGGATTAAGTCACAGGTGGATATGCCAGCCTACATTAATACAGTTACGAGGCCTGCGATGAGCAACACATTTTTTCCAGAATGATTACCATCCCTACTTGAGAGTTTAAATATGAACTGACATCAGTGGTCGCCCAGTGTGTTTTTCCTCAACTTCAAACCCCAGGCTAAATAAACTGTTTGAAAGCAGTGATAACTTTTTTTTTTTACTTCTAGACCTTGGCTGTTTTCTGAACGTCTAAGCATGTTTTTTATTGGTAAATGTATGTCTGTTTGATTAAAATGTGTATTGAGATGAATGTGAGTGGCTGAGCATCCTGAACCATAGATGTAGTCATTCTAGACTATTGCTGACAGGTGATTGTAATTCTGTCTTTAATTATCCCATTGGTTGAAATCCTGTTCCCAGACATTCCTGTGCAGAGATTTGAATTAAAAAAAAAAAAAAAAAAAAAAAAAAAATTTGCAATGCAGTAGGTCTCACATTTGCTGGATGTTAGAGCTATTGGCATTGTAAATTCATAACTGGACTTTTCTTGCCACATAAATTGGCCAACTCTGCCTCATAATTTTGTCTTTTCCTGCCATATAATTCCAGTGGCCCTGCATATAACTAAGGTTTTACCATTTACCGTCTTTCTTTATCTCCAGCTAAAAATGAAAATGTTGTCATTAGGCATCTTAATTTAAATCTGCCATGCTAATTCCATTAGTATACCACTTTCTCAACCCCACCATCTGTTGATAGCTAAAACAATTCCCCCCAAAAAGACACAAGACAGCCACAGAGGAGAAATAAACTAGAACGGCCACCCAAACGTATCAAGGGTGTTCAGACAGTCAATAAGGATATTAAGTTGGCCTGAGTCCAGACAGTTATTGCTACCAATAGTGAGAAAAATCCTCATTGTCTTTTGTACAAATACCTGCAATTATAGTTATGTCGTAATATTTTTATGGCGATGTGTATTGTGTATTTTTATAATATTTTTGACCGCTTATATTTACAATATTTATATTGACAATTTGTTTACTTGTATCACATGGCTTTGGTGGAGTCTTGGATTATTTTTTTTTACTCTTAGCATGGGTTTGATTTTATTTATTTTCTTAGTGTTTCTATGCCTCTTTTAGAAATGCTTTATTGTTAGCATGCTTTTATGGTATTTTTGCCAAAATAAAGCTTGAAATTGAAGTTTCATACTTGATCATAGTTGTAATAAGGAGAGAATATTAAAGCATATACAATTACCATATAAACCTTTTATCAGAAATGAACTTTTGGCATTAGAATGTAATGCTCAAAACAGCCTCTAAAGGGCACCATAACATAAATATCATTTGTAAGAAACATGGTTATGTAACGCATATTCCCATGAAAAATAAATTTAACAGGAGAAAGTAATGCAGTTTAACCATATACGTAGCCCCAATAGGGTATTTTTTTAGGGTTAGCACGCCTACTGCAATGATATTACAAACAAGGACTTAAAAACAACACTTCCCCCAGCTGTGTAAAAAAAAAAAAAACATTGTCATGAGAAAGGTTCAAAGACACAGAATGGTAGGAGGAGTTATTATTTTGGGATCCCCACTAACCCAGTATGGGGACCCAGAGATGACTAGGACTGCCACAGGCTGAGTTATGGGGTGAGTGTTCGTGCCGTAAATATTGTAGTATTTTGGACTGCAATGCTCAGAACAGCCTCTAGAGGTTATAATAATAAAAATAGCATGTGAGAGTAACATGGTCATGTAACCATACAATAGCCCTTAGAGAGCATAACCACATGAAAAAAAAAGGGAGAAAGTAATACAGTGTCAACATATTCCTGATGGATACATATGCTATGGATTTCTCACCTTTTGCATACTCCCAATGCAACAGCATTCGATGGAAAAGTTTTCTTTCTGACTCTCCATGACTAGGATGTCACAATGGAACGGCTCCGTAACACGGCTCGTCTGACCTCATCGGTGCCATAAGAAGTCCTTGCTGGTGTGCTGACGTCGGTGCCCTTTTTTTGCGCATTTGACACGTAAAGCTTTTTCTGTGGATACAATGTTTCAAGGGATTTTTATTGTCGAAGTTTTGTTGTGCAACCACGTCTCTGCAGAAGAAGTCGGGCTTCAAACCCTGTTGCGAGTGTGGCGGTCACATGTTTGTCACAGACCTGCACCAGAGGTGCCTTAGTTCGGATCATGACTTTCGGGGGATGTTCTACGTGTCAGAGCATGATCCCAAAGGCTCTGAAGGAAAATGGAGGCCACGTTATTTTTGGCGAAGGCTGAAAAGGCGAAGCAAGGCTGTTGTAGATCTAGACCTCGAGAGGGGTCGTCTTAACACAGTTCCTCAGTTTAACAACGCCATAGTTAACGGTGTTGTTCATCTGGGGATGCCTGCCCCAGATCGTTGTCTCCGGCTTCATAGTCCTGGCACCACTCGACTTGGGAAATGAGTCCCACTATATCTCTACCACCGAAGTCACCCGAGGCATCACCCGTGCCATTTTTGGTGGAGAACTCTGCGTCACCTATGACTTCGGTGGCACCACCAGATCAGGAGATTGAAGAGGAGGTGACAGGACAGGTTCAGCCTCCACAGCAGGTGCAGGAATATCCAACCTTTGCAGCCCCAGGGATGGATCCTACCAATTTTTTGAATGCTATGTATAGCATTTTTAATAGACCAATGATTCAGGCTTCATGTTCCTTGATCCGCAACTGGTTCTTTTCCCAGGACTCCTGCTGACAGGGAGTTGAAGCGAATGGAGCCATTGGCGAAGAAGATTTGTTTTATTCAGGGAGCATGGCATTGAAGTCTGCGAATGCCACTTGTTTCTTTGGCAGATACATCCATGCGTTGATGCGTTAGGCCGAGGAAGTCATCCCCAAACTGCTGCTGGATGTGCAGAGTAATTTTGCAGAACTCTTACAGGACAGTCAGGTGGCAGCGAAGCAAGTGCTTCAGTCAAGCCTTGATACAGCAGGCTCTGTTGCCAGGACCATGGGGACTTCAATCGCCAACAGGTGGCACGCCTGGCTGAGAGGATTGGGGTTCTCCCCGGACGTGCAATCCACATTAATGGATCTTTTTTTTTATGGATCCAGGTTGTTTGGGGCTAAGGTGGATTTAGCCTTACAGAGGTTTCTAGGAGAGCAAGGCCACCGTTAAATCCTTAGCGCTTCAGGCGCACTGCACGACCTACAGACCTCTGCGTAGGTTTAGGGGGTTTGGCCGGTGCTTCTCCTTCTGTGGGAGGCAGCTCTTCCAACAACAGCAATCCGCCAAACCCCTCTATAAATGCTACAGGGGTCAGGGGAGAGCAAAGCAATGTTGTGCAGTCCACCAGCCTTCCTCCTTCTCTATTTCATCCTCCTCTGCTAACCTTTCAGGGGAAGCAACCCTAATTCTCCCATACTTCACAAGAATGTTTACCTGTGGGAGGGAGGTTGATTCATTTCCTACAAGAGTGTAAGTCCATAATAGACAATTGGGGGTTACCATTGTAGAAAATGGGTATGCCGTTCCAGGAGTTTCCCCTCTCCCTTTCCTTCCCAGCAAAGTTTTTGTTCAAGAGAACATCTGCTGCTGCAGCAGCAGGAGGTGCAAAATCTGCTTTTAAGGGGAGCAGTGGGGTTGGTTCTGAAGCAGGAAAGGGGTCAGGGATGTTTAGATATTTCCTGATCCCCAAAAAGGATGGTCGTTTACAGCCAATCGTAGACCTGAGGATTATGAATTGGTGCCTCAAACATTAAAAATTTAAAATGCTGACCCTAGCACAGGTGCTTCTTGCGCTCGACAAAGAAGACTGGATGGCTTCCATAGACTTGCAGGATGTGTATTTTCATATTCTCATCCTCCAGTCGCACAGGAAGTATCTCAGTCCTAAAGGTCTAGCGTCTGCTCAGTCTGTTCGCTTCCTGCATTCTGATGGTCACTCATGCACGCTGACACATGAGGACCCTCCAGTGGTGCCTCCACAGCAGTGGTTTACACTAAACAGAGATCTCAAGGAGTCAGTAAGGATCTCCAGGGGCATTGCGACGGATCTACAATGGTGGTCTTTGGCCGGTTACCTAACACAAGGGAGACCGTTTTGCCTACTTCCCCCAGTGACCACAGTCATAACGGATGCTTCCACTCTAGGATGGGGAGCACTTCTCTTGGGATCTGGAGATCAAGGGTCCTCGGTCTCCGGAAGGACAGATGTTTCATATCAATTTGTTGGAGTTGCAGGCGATACGTTTTGGGGTAGTTCCTGCTTATGCCCTCTTACCTTTTTGTCCACATAAGCTACTCATGCCAGATTTCCTTCCTTTTTTCCCTCATCTTAGGGATTCTAGAGGTACCGATAGTCTGTGGGTTCCCCTGGAGGAGGCCAAGAAATTACCTAAAACACAGCTAAAATTTTGTTGAAAAAAAAAAAAAGGGGAGGAAAAAAGAGCAGCAGAAAAAAGCGTGCCCCCCCTTCTTGAAAATGGCATCAACAAAAGGTTTGGGTGCTAAAATCACCATCTTCCCAGCTTTCAGGAACAGGCAGACTTGAATCAGCAAACCACATTTCTCAACATAATTTTGCCATTTTACTGGGACATACCCCATTTTCAAAATTTTTTTATGCTTTCAGCATCCTCCCAGTCAGTGACAGAAATAGCTGTGAAACCAATGCTGGATCCCGGACAGCTAAACATTTCTTAAAAGTAGACATAATTCTGAATTCAGCAAGGGGTCATTTGTGTAGATCCTTCAAGGTTTTCCTACAGAAAGTAACAGCTAAAATAACAAAAGTATTCTGTCCACATTTTCTTCTATAACTTTTTGCAACTATGGCAGATTTTTTTCAAGCAATATACCGCTATGTCTGCTGGACTCTTCTGGCTGCGGGGATATACAGGGCTTGTAGGTTCATCAAGAACCCTAGGTATCCAGAGCCAATAAATTAGCTGCTCCTTGTAATGGGATTTCATTGTATACCGGATATACAGCAATTCATTTAGTGAAGTATAAAGAGTGAAAATAGGTATTAAGGAAACCTTTCTTTACAAAATGGGCACAAGATAATGTGTTGAGAAGCAGTGTTATTTGTACATCTCTGAATTCAGGGGTCCCCACACTAGCATGGGAATTACAGGGCATTTCTCAAATAGTCGTCTTTTTTACACACTGTCTTACATTTGGAAGGAAAAAATGTAAAGACAAGGGGCAATAACACTTGTTCTTCTATACTGTGTTCCCCTAAGTCTCCCGATAAAAATGGCACCTCACTTGCATGGGTAGGCCTAATGCCCGCGACAAGAAACGCAACGTGGACACATCACATTTTTACATTGAAATCGGATGTGTTTTTTGGAAAGTGCCTAGCTGTTGATTTTGGCCTCAAGCTCAGCTGGCACCTAGGGAAACCTACCAAACCTGTTCGTATTTGAAAACTAGACACCTGGGGGAATCCAGGATGGGGTGACTTGTGGGGCTCTCACCAGGTTCTGTTACCCAGAATCCATTGCAAACCTCAAAATTTGGCCCCAAAAGCACATTCTCCTCACATTTCGGTTATAGAAAGTTCTGGAATCTAAGGGGGAGCCACACATTTCCTTCCACCTAGCATTACCTGCGTTTTTGGTAGTGGACTCAGAAGCCCTCTAGGGAAACGTACCAAACCCAGACATTTTCCCAAAACTTTCTGTGGGATCACCCCACCGACATACATTTCCTACCACCCAACATTCCCCTCATTCTCCCGATAAAAATGATACCTCAGTTGTGTAGGTGGGCCAAGTGCCTGTGACATGGAAGAGCCAAAAACATGTCGAAATTGAGGGGGAAACCAAAGTGGGTCAAAAAGGGCAGTTTTGGGAAAAAAAAAAAAAAACATTTTTAAGCTGACAAGTGGGGCAGAATTTTTATCGGTATAAATGCAACAATGCTGGGTGGTAGGGATTTTGTGGAGTCCTGCAGATTCTGGAAGGTTCCATCACAAAAATGTGTGATTTCAAGCAAAGTTGGAGGTTTGCAGGGCTGTGGGTAAGAAAATGGTGCGGGCTGAATGTAGACCACCCAGGACTCACCCAGATGTTTAGTTTTCAGATGTGTCTAAGTCTTGTAGATTCGTCTAGATGGCAGCGTCCCGAAGTCCAAAAAGCGCAGTCCTCACTATTCCAAGTGGGACGATTTTGCGAGTTAGCCAAGCTTTCATGGCCCAAATGTAAAATCAAAACCAAAATAAATCAAATGTAGTCTTGCTTGCCGTTCGGATAAGATCTTGTGCCGGGGAGAGCTGAAAGACTGTTGCCTCCCTTTAGTTGGGGAGGTGTATAACCACTGCTGGTTGGTAGCCACCATCCCACTATTTTTTTTACATTTTTTTATTCCCTGGCATCTAGTAGGCTTTCTGGGGGCAGATCAGCCTAGTTGGAATAGGCCGATCTGCCCCCATGGGGAGTAGAAATGACCTAAAAAAAATTTGCCCCCAGGGGAGCGACCCTTGCCTAAGGGGTCGCTCCCCTTGCGTGAAATTGGCACACAAAAAAAATCCCTGGTGCATAGTGGTTTCTGCCCCCCTTGTTGAATGCCTGCAATTGTGAGATTTCTATAACGTTTTAATTTTTCATCAACCTCCAAGTCAGTTCTTAGTCATATAATGAAAATGATGAAATATTTGTTTTGGAAAATGATGGGCCATTGCATAGTGGGATTATTTTAAATGACGCAAACATAGCTCTCTAGTCCATTTAGATGGCAATTGTGCTAAAAAAAACACTGCCACCATTTTTTCTGTGCTTTTTGTGTGAGATTGAGCGTCAACGTCCATTTGGTGGCTAAAGTGGCACTAAGGCTTGCATAAAGCACCACAAAATTGCCATATTTAATTTCTTCTTCAAAACTTGTGAATTTATAGGCTTTGTAAGTGATTATTTTTGTGCTAACAAAAGAAACTGTTTTCCCCAGAATTTCCTTAATGTAAATTACCGTCCCATCACCTACGAAATGTGTGTTGCTCCCTCCAGTTTGGAGCACGTTCTTACACCCCATTGTTTTAAAAGTTTACCTGCACGTCTGTTCTGAGCTGTAACATTTCTTCTTCTCCAGTTGTGTGCTATTTTCTTTTTTACACTAATAGCTTTAATCTGTCAAACTTTCTGTAGTTTTCCTTCTCATGGTTCCCCTTTTCATACTTTTTGCCCTCTCCTTTCCGGCTTGCATGTTTTCTGCTAAACAGCTTATAGGTTTTGTTAGGTAAGAGCCTGTTGTTGATCACCCATAAAGTGGGCTTAGAGCCATCCCTTCGGTTACAATTGGTTCTTTGTCACTTTTGTTTGCTTGAGCATGTAGTCTGTGCATTACCTTCTTTTTTTTGTGTTCATCCCTCCCTTAGAGTGTAGCCATTTTGCTACCATTTTATTATTGGCTGACTTTTATTCTTCCACTGCTCACACTCAGGGAACTAAGAGTTCAATGGCCTGTGTGCCTGTAGATACACATGCTATGCATACTTCTACCTTCTAGAGTTGGGTTTGGAGTGCTGCAAGTTGTTCTTTCTTGAAGTGTTTTGAATCACGGGATCAAGTGACTCCTGTTGGTGATAGTGCACAAGGGCATCCGCTCCTTTGTTAGATTGTTCTCTCCACTGTCTGGTTCGGACGTGTCTTCGCTCTGCTTTTGACTAGCTCAGGTTCAAGATCTTTCTTCTATCTTACCCTCTTTTGACTGTATTGTTTTCTGATCGACCTTCCACCCTAGCTTTCGTTTTGAATAGTTCGTCCGGAAATCAACCATTTGATTTTCAGGGCGTTTATGCCACACTCTGGCCTATCTTCTATGCAACACCGACCCACATGCTGACATGATGGAACAGACTCCATTCTGTTCCTGCCCTAAGTGCCACACAAAATTTCCCCACACACCAACATTTGGTGTGTAATCTCTGCCTCTCCTGATCATGAAAAGGCTACCTGTGACGCATGTAAATCATTCTGATCTAAGAAGGCGCTTCAGGACCGAAGAGCATGTCGATTGGAAATGGTGCACAGGACTCCGGGAGACACTCCGGATATCTTTGGGGAGGAACATGCCCAGGAGGAGCCCCCAGCAGGAAGAGGAGGCTCTTTCTATCCGGGACTCTTCCGACGTTCAGTCAGACTTTGAGAACCATGAGATTATCTTGGCACAACAAGGGCATAAAGTGGCCCCTTCTGTCCACCCCAAGACCTTGAAAAGGCCCCTGCTTGAGGTTACCGGTCTGTCACTGCCACCACGCCATGGTCAGAATCAGGATGATATTTTGGCTGCTCCACCTTGAGACTCGGCACTGAAAACAGTTGGCAAGACCAAGTCCTTGTTTTCGGCTTTGACCTCCTTCTCATCAGACAGAGCTTGTTTCTGTCTGATTCAAGTTTTGGCTCAGAGCCGAACACCTTCAGCCTCCTTTGGAGCAAGTCGCACTGACCAAAATCATCTTCGGTGCTAAAACACACAGTACCGAAATCATCAGAACAGAAGGACTCAAGCCAGGTTTTTGCTGCTCCCTCGCCAGTGGAGCCCATATTGGAGACTATGCATGCTGGTCAGCGCCGACTCCAAATCCAGGAGGGTACAGGACGTATCATTGCATCTCCACCTGTACTTTTGAAAAGGAAACTTTTCTTCCAGGAAGCTTTGGACACTCCTCCTCAGAAGACGACCAAGGAGAAGGCCACTAGTCCACCACAAAGGCTTTCTCCACCACTTCCTCTGCCTCCTGCTCCCCACCACCTCCTTCTCATTCTCCTGCCTCTTTCATTCTTTCAAATTTATTTTAGGCCATTTCTGCCCCCCCCCCGGGGCCGGCTGAGCTAGAGGCCAAAATCTACAGGTAGGCACTTTGCAAAATACACCTCTGTTTTCTTTCAAAAAATGTGATGTGTCCACGTTATGTTTTGGGGCATTTCCTGTCGCGGGCGCTACGCCTACCCACACAAGTGAGGTATCATTTTTATCGGGAGACTTGGGGGACCATAGAATAGCAAAACAAGTGTTATTGCCCCTTGCCTTTCCCTACATTTTTTCCTTCCAAATATAAGTGTGTGTGTAAAAAAAAAAGACGTCTATTTGAGAAATGCCCTGTAATTCACATGCTAGTATGGTCACCCTGGAATTCAGAGCTGTGCAAATAACCACTGCTCCTCAACACCTTATCTTGTGCCCATTTTGGAAATACAAAGGTTTTCTTGATAGCTATTTTTCACTCTTTATATTTCAGCAAATGAATTGCTGTATACCCGGTATAGAATGAAAACGCACTGCAGGGTGCAGCTCATTTATTGGCTCTGGGTACCTAGGGTTCTTAATGAACCTACAAGCCCTATATATCCCGCAACCAGAGGAGTCCAGCAGACGTAACGGTATATTGCGTTCGAAAATCTGACATTGCAGGAAGAAGTTAGAGTAAAACGTAGAGAAAAATTGCTGTTTTTTTCACCTCAATTTCAATATTTTTATTTTTCACTTATTTTTCCGTAGGAAACCCTTGTAGGATCTACACAAATGACCCCTTGCTGAATTCAGAATTTTGTCTACTTTTCAGACATGTTTAGCTTCCTGGGATCCAGCATTGGTTTCTTACCCATTGTGGTCACTGACTGGAAGGAGGCTGAAAGCACAAAAAATTGTAAAAATGGGGTATGTCCCAGTAAAATGCCAAATTTGTGTTGACAAATTGGGTTTTCTGATTCAATTCTGCCTGTTCCTGGAAGCTGGTGATTTTAGCACCGCAAACCCTTTGTTGATGCCATTTTCAGGGGAAAAAACACAAGCCTTCTTCTGCGGCCACTTTTTCCCATTTTTTAAATTTTTTTAAAAACGAAATTTTCACTGTATTTTGGCTAATTTCTTGGCCTCCTTCAGGGGAACCCACAAAGTCTGGGTACCTCTAGAATCCCTAGGATGTTGGGAAAAAAAGGACGCAAATTTGGCTTGGCTAGCTTATGTGGACAAAAAGTTATGAGGGCCTAAGCGCGAACTGCCCCAAATAGCCAAAAAAAGGCCTGGCACAGGAGGGGGAAAAGGCCTGGCAGCGAAGGGGTTCAACAACTACATCCTATCGGAACACTTTTACATAGATACTCTTCTGGATGTTGTTACACTTCTACAGCAGGGTGAATTCATGACAGCTCCATATCTGAAGGATGCCTGCTTCCATATTCTCATCCACCCTGTACAGCAAAAATACCGAAGGTTAGTCATTGCAGACAAACATTACCAGTACAAGGTCCTACCTTTCGGGGTTACCACCGCTCCCATGGCCTTCAGTGTTTAGTAGTAGTTGCTGCATACCTCAGAAGGCAGAACATCCATGAGTTCCCCTAGTTAGATGACTGGCTCTTAAAATCAATTGCATCACAACAGTGCCACATCATACCAAGTTGACAGTGGTCTCAGCTTATCCAAGTCCTACCTTCAGCCTCTTCAGGTACAGCCTTATCTAGGGGCTATCCTCAATGCAGAGCTGGGGTTCGCATACCCCAACCTGGCCTGTATTTAGTTTCCAGTCTCTTCTCCCTCATTTTCAGGAAAATCATACTTGCATAGTCCGGACCATCATGATGAGACTGTTAAGGATAGTGGCTTCTTGTATTGCCATTGTTCCCCATGACAGACTACACATGCGTCCCCTACAGCAGTGTCTCTTGGAAGTAGTCTGTCACAGGGTCACTTGGAGGATTTAGTGTTTAGACCACCATACTCACTCCTTTCTGCAATGATGGAACACCACCAATCTGTTGAAGGAGTTGCCTTTCTTGGACCCTGTGCCTCAGGTTATCCTGGCCACAGACGCATCACTAACAGGCTGGTGAGCTCACCTTCACAACCTCACAGTACAGGGCCTCTGGGATCTGTCATCAATCCCTACACAGCAATTATCTAGAGCTATAGGGAGTCTTCCTAGCACTCAACGCCTTCCTTCATCACTTTTCTCGCAAGTTTGTCTTCGTCTGAACAGACATGACCGCGATTTATTATCTGCAGAAAGAGAGAGGGGCACGGTTGTCCCGATTGTCAACTCTCTCAAACAATATGAAAGTGGGCCATTCACCTGGGGGAGTATCTCCCAGGGATGGACAACATCTTTGCAGACCTGCTCAGCAGGATGCTACGGCAAGTCAACGAATGGGAACTCCACTCACAAGTTCTTCAACCATACTTTGCAATGTGGTAAACTCATCACTTAGACCTTTTTCACTACTGCAGAAAATGTAAAAATGTCCAAGTTTTGCCTCCAGGTACCCACACCCTTTATCCAACGGCAATACTGTACATATGAATTAGTCAAGGGTATTTGTTTATGCTTTTCCACCTCTCCCTCTCATTCAATATCTGGTTCTGAGGATCAGGCAAATGTCCCTCACCATGATCCTTGTAGCTCCCACTTGGGCACGTTGGCCGTGGTTCACCACACTCCCAAACTTAACCGAAGTTCCCCACGAGAAGCATGCCAACAGTCCGGACCGTCTCACTCAAAATCAAGGACAGGTCAGACCTCTAGTCCCTAAGTCACTCAACCTTGTGCTATGGCTCCTGAGGTCATAGTTTGTTAGTTTGGTTTGCCTACGGAATGCATGGACATGCTCAGGGAAGCCCGTAGACCCACAAATAGAACATGTTGTGCAGCAAAATTGAAACATTTTGTTTGCCACTGCCAACCCAAACAGATTGACCCTATCAAAGCTACGGTTTAAGATAGTTTATTTGCTCCACTTAGAGAAAGCAAATCTAGCATAGATCTCCATTCACCTACATCTTGCAGCTATAGCTCCATATCTACAGAACAACATATGTCTTTGTTCAAAATCCCAGTTGTAGGAAGTTGGCTCTGTATGTGCTATTTCAAAGTAAGGAATAGCATGCACAGAGTCCAAGGGTTCCCCTTAGAGGTAAAATAGTAGTAAAAAGAGATAATACTAATGCTCTATTTTGTGGTAGTGTGGTCGAGCAGTAGGCTTATCCAAGGAGTAGTGTTAAGCATTTGTTGTACATACACATAGACAATAAATGAGGTACACACACTCAGAGACAAATCCAGCCAATAGGTTTTGTTATAGAAAAATATCTTTTCTTAGTTTATTTTAAGAACCACAGGTTCAAATTTAACATGTAATATCTTGTTTGAAAGGTATTGCAGGTAAGTACATTAGGAACTTTGAATCATTTCAATTGCATGTATACTTTTCAAGTTATTGACAAATAGCTACTTTAAAAGTGACACTTAGTGCAATTTTCACAGTTCCTGGGGGAGGTAAGTTTTTGTTAGTTTTACCAGGTAAGTAAGACACTTACAGGGTTCAGTTCTTGGTCCAAGGTAGCCCACTGTTGGGGGTTCAGAGCAACCCCAAAGTCACCACACCAGCAGCTCAGGGCCGGTCAGGTGCAGAGTTCAAAGTGGTGCCCAAAACGCATAGGCTAGAATGGAGAGAAGGGGGTGCCCCGGTTCCGGTCTGCTTGCAGGTAGGTACCCGCGTCTTCGGAGGGCAGACCAGGGGGGTTTTGTAGGGCACCGGGGGAGGGGGGAGGGGGGAGGGGGGAGGGGGGAGAGGGGAGAGGGGAGAGGGGAGAGGGAGAAAGAGGGGGGGGGGGGGAAGAGAAAGAGGGGGGGGGAGGGAGAAAGAGGGGGGGGGAGGGAGAAAGAGGGGGGGGGGGGGGAGAAAGAGGGGGGGGGGGGGGGGGGGGGGGGGGGAGAGGGAGAGAGACCACAAGCCCACACAGAAATTTCACCCTCAGCCGCGCGGGGGCGGCCGGGTGCAGTGTAGAAACAGGCGTCGCGTTTGCAATGTTAGTCTATGAGAGATCAACGGATCTCTTCAGCGCTGCAGGCAGGCAAGGGGGGGCTTCCTCGGGGAAACCTCCACTTGGGCAAGGGAGAGGGACTCCTGGGGGTCACTTCTCCAGTGAAAGTCCGGTCCTTCAGGTCCTGGGGGCTGCGGGTGCAGGGTCTTTTCCAGGCGTCGGGACTTAGGTTTCAGAGAGTCGCGGTCAGGGGAAGCCTCGGGATTCCCTCTGCAGGCGGTGCTGTGGGGGCTCAGGGGGGACAGTTTTTGGTACTCACAGTCGTAGAGTAGTCCGGGGGTCCTCCCTGAGGTGTTGGTTCTCCACCAGCCGAGTCGGGGTCGCCGGGTGCAGTGTTGCAAGTCTCACGCTTCTTGCGGGGAGATTGCAGGGTCTTTAAAGCTGCTCCTTGAAACAAAGTTGCAGTCTTTTTGGAGCAGGTCCGCTGTCCTCGGGAGTTTCTTGTCTTTTTCGAAGCAGGGCAGTCCTCAGAGGATTCAGAGGTCGCTGGTCCCTTGGAAGGCGTCGCTGGAGCAGAGTTCTTTGGAAGGCAGGAGACAGGCCGGTGAGTTTCTGGAGCCAAGGCAGTTGTTGTCTTCTGGTCTTCCTCTGCAGGGGTTTTCAGCTGGGCAGTCCTTCTTCTTGTTGTTGCAGGAATCTAATTTTCTAGGGTTCAGGGTAGCCCTTAAATACTAAATTTAAGGGCGTGTTTAGGTCTGGGGGGTTAGTAGCCAATGGCTACTAGCCCTGAGGGTGGGTACACCCTCTTTGTGCCTCCTCCCAAGGGGAGGGGGTCACAATCCTACCCCTATTGGGGGAATCCTCCATCTGCAAGATGGAGGATTTCTAAAAGTTAGTCACTTCAGCTCAGGACACCTTAGGGGCTGTCCTGACTGGCCAGTGACTCCTCCTTGTTGCTTTCTTTGTTCCCTCCAGCCTTGCCGCCAAAAGTGGGGGCCGTGGCCGGAGGGGGCGGGCAACTCCACTAAGCTGGAGTGCCCTGCTGGGCTGTGACAAAGGGGTGAGCCTTTGAGGCTCACCGCCAGGTGTCACAGCCCCTGCCTGGGGGAGGTGTTAGCATCTCCACCCAGTGCAGGCTTTGTTACTGGCCTCAGAGTGACAAAGGCACTCTCCCCATGGGGCCAGCAACATGTCTCTAGTGTGGCAGGCTGCTGGAACTAGTCAGCCTACACAGACAGTCGGTTAAGTTTCAGGGGGCACCTCTAAGGTGCCCTCTGGGGTGTATTTTGCAATAAAATGTACACTGGCATCAGTGTGCATTTATTGTGCTGAGAAGTTTGATACCAAACTTCCCAGTTTTCAGTGTAGCCATTATGGTGCTGTGGAGTTCGTGTTTGACAGACTCCCAGACCATATACTCTTATGGCTACCCTGCACTTACAATGTCTAAGGTTTTGTTTAGACACTGTAGGGGTACCATGCTCATGCACTGGTACCCTCACCTATGGTATAGTGCACCCTGCCTTAGGGCTGTAAGGCCTGCTAGAGGGGTGACTGACCTATACTTGCATAGGCAGTGAGAGGCTGGCATGGCACCCTGAGGGGAGTGCCATGTCGACTTACTCGTTTTGTTCTCACTAGCACACACAAGCTGGCAAGCAGTGTGTCTGTGCTGAGTGAGAGGTCTCCAGGGTGGCATAAGACATGCTGCAGCCCTTAGAGACCTTCCTTGGCATCAGGGCCCTTGGTACTAGAAGTACCAGTTACAAGGGACTTATCTGGATGCCAGGGTCTGCCAATTGTGGATACAAAAGTACAGGTTAGGGAAAGAACACTGGTGCTGGGGCCTGGTTAGCAGGCCTCAGCACACTTTCAATTGTAAACATAGCATCAGCAAAGGCAAAAAGTCAGGGGGCAACCATGCCAAGGAGGCATTTCCTTACACAACCCCCCCCCCCCCCCCCCCCAAACGAAAGAGGATGAGACTAACCTTTCCCAAGAGAGTCTTCATTTTCTAAGTGGAAGAACCTGGAAAGGCCATCTGCATTGGCATGGGCAGTCCCAGGTCTGTGTTCCACTATAAAGTCCATTCCCTGTAGGGAGATGGACCACCTCAACAGTTTAGGATTTTCACCTTTCATTTGCATCAGCCATTTGAGGGGTCTGTGGTCAGTTTGAACTAGGAAGTGAGTCCCAAAGAGGTATGGTCTCAGCTTCTTCAGGGACCAAACCACAGCAAAGGCCTCCCTCTCAATGGCACTCCAACGCTGCTCCCTGGGGAGTAACCTCCTGCTAATGAAAGCAACAGGCTGGTCAAGGCCATCATCATTTGTTTGGGACAAAACTGCCCCTATCCCATGTTCAGAGGCATCTGTCTGCACAATGAACTGCTTAGAATAATCTGGAGCTTTTAGAACTGGTGCTGAGCACATTGCCTGTTTCAGGGTGTCAAAGGCCTGTTGGCATTCCACAGTCCAGTTCACTTTCTTGGGCATTTTCTTGGAGGTGAGTTCAGTGAGGGCTGTCACAATGGATCCATATCCCTTCACAAACCTCCTGTAATACCCAGTCAAGCCAAGGAATGCCCTGACTTGAGTCTGGGTTTTTGGAGCTACCCAGTCCAGAATAGTCTGGATCTTGGGTTGGAGTGGCTGAACTTGGCCTCCACCTACAAGGTGGCCCAGGTAAACCACAGTTCCCTGCCCTATCTGGCATTTGGATGCCTTGATAGAGAGGCCTGCAGATTGCAGAGCCTTCAAAACCTTCTTCAGGTGGACCAGGTGATCCTGCCAGGTGGAGCTAAAGACAGCAATATCATCAAGATAAGCTGTGCTAAAGGACTCCAAGCCAGCAAGGACTTGATTCACCAACCTTTGGAAGGTGGCAGGGGCATTCTTTAAACCAAAGGGCATAACAGTAAACTGATATTGCCCATCAGGTGTGGAGAATGCTGTTTTCTCTTTTGCTCCAGGTGCCATTTTTATTTGCCAGTACCCTGCTGTCAAGTCAAAGGTACTTAAGAATTTGGCAGCACCTAATTTATGAGCTCATCAGCTCTAGGAATTGGATGAGCATCTGTCTTGGTGACAGAATTGAGCCCTCTGTAATCCACACAAAACCTCATCTCTTTCTTTCCATCTTTGGTGTGAGGTTTGGGGACTAAGACCACTGGGCTAGCCCAGGGGCTGTCAGAGCGCTCAATTACTCCCAATTCCAGCATCTTGTGGACTTCCACCTTGATGCTTTCCTTAACATGGTCAGACTGTCTAAAGATTTTGTTTTTGACAGGCATGCTGTCTCCTGTGTCCACATCATGGGTACACAGGTGTGTCTGACCAGGGGTTAAGGAGAAGTGTTCAGGAAACTGTTGTAGGACTCTCCTACAATCAGCTTGCTGTTGGCCAGAGAGGGTGTCTGAGTAGATCACTCCATCTACTGAGCCATCTTTTGGGTCTGATGACAGAAGATCAGGGAGAGGTTCACTCTGCCTCCTGATCCTCATCTGTTACCATCAACAGATTCACATCAGCCCTGTCATGGAAGAGCTTAAGGCGGTTCACATGGATCACCCTCTTGGGGCTCCTGCTTGTGCCCAGGTCCACCAGGTAGGTGACCTGACTCTTCCTTTCTAGCACTGGGTAAGGGCCACTCCATTTGTCCTGGAGTGCCCTGGGAGCCACAGGCTCCAGAACCCAGACTTTCTGCCCTGGTTGGAACTCAACCAGTGCAGCCTTTTGGTCATACCAAAACTTCTGGAGCTGTTGGCTGGCCTCAAGGTTTTTGGATGCCTTTTCCATGTACTCTGCCATTCTAGAGCGAAGGCCAAGTACATAGTCCACTATGTCTTGTTTAGGCTCATGAAGAGGTCTCTCCCAGCCTTCTTTAACAAGAGCAAGTGGTCCCCTTACAGGGTGGCCAAACAGAAGTTCAAAGGGTGAGAATCCTACTCCCTTCTGTGGCACCTCTCTGTAAGCAAAAAGCAGACATGGCAAGAGGACATCCCATCTCCTTTTGAGTTTTTCTGGGAGCCCCATGATCATGCCTTTTAATGTCTTGTTGAATCTCTCAACTAAGCCATTAGTTTGTGGATGGTATGGTGTAGTGAATTTGTAAGTCACTCCACACTCATTCCACATGTGTTTTAGGTATGCTGACATGAAGTTGGTACCTCTGTCAGACACCACCTCCTTAGGGAAACCCACTCTGGTAAAGATACCAATGAGGGCCTTGGCTACTGCAGGGGCAGTAGTCGACCTAAGGGGAATAGCTTCAGGATACCTAGTAGCATGATCCACTACTACTAGGATGTACATATTTCCTGAGGCTGTGGGAGGTTCCAGTGGACCAACTATGTCCACACCCACTCTTTCAAAGGGGACCCCCACCACTGGAAGTGGAATGAGGGGGGCCTTTGGGTGCCCACCTGTCTTACCACTGGATTGACAGGTGGGGCAGGAGAGGCAAAACTCCTTAACCTTCTGGGACATATTGGGCCAGTAGAAGTGGTTGACTAACCTCTCCCACGTCTTGGTTTGTCCCAAATGCCCAGCAAGGGGAATATCATGGGCTAAGGTCAGAATAAACTCTCTGAACGACTGAGGCACTACCACTCTCCTAGTGGCACCAGGTTTGGGGTCTCTGGCCTCAGTGTACAGGAGTCCATCTTCCCAATAGACCCTATGTGTTCCATTTTTCTTGCCCTTGGACTCTTCAGCAGCTTGCTGCCTAAGGCCTTCAAGAGAGGGACAGGTTTCTTGTCCCTTACACAGCTCCTCCCTTGAGGGTCCCCCTGGGCCTAAGAGCTCAACCTGATAAGGTTCAAGCTCCAAAGGCTCAGTTCCCTCAGAGGGCAGAACTTCTTCCTGAGAAGAGAGGTTCTCTTTTTGTGACTGTGTTGCAGTTGGTTTCCCAACTGACTTTCCTTTTCTCTTGGTAGGCTGGGCCATTTTTCCAGACTCCAGCTCTACTTTTTCACCCTGTGCCTTGCATTGTGCTCTTGTTTTTACACACACCAGTTCAGGGATACCCAGCATGGCTGCATGGGTTTTTAGTTCTACCTCCGCCCATGCTGAGGACTCCAGGTCATTTCCAAGCAGACAGTCTACTGGGATGTTTGAGGAGACCACCACCTGTTTCAGGCCATTGACCCCTCCCCATTCTAAAGTTACCATTGCCATGGGATGTGCTTTAGTTTGATTGTCAGCATTGGTGACTGTTTACGTTTTTCCAGTCAGGTATTGGCCAGGGGAAACCAGTTTCTCTGTCACCATGGTGACACTGGCACCTGTATCCCTCAGGCCCTCTACACTTGTCCCATTAATAAAGAGCTGCTGCCTGTATTTTTGCATGTTAGGAGGCCAGGCAGCTAGTGTGGCTAAATCCACCCCACCCTCAGAGACTAGAGTAGCTTCAGTGTGGACCCTGATTTGCTCTGGGCACACTGTTGATCCCACTTGGAGACTAGCCATTCCAGTGTTACCTGGATTGGAGTTTGGAGTGGAACTTTTCTTGGGACAGGCCTTGTCTCCAGTTTGGTGTCCAGACTGACTACAGTTTCGACACCAGGCCTTTTTGGGATCAAAGTTTTTACCCTTGTACCCAGGATTGTTTTGTGAAGAGGCTCTGGGCCCACCCTCCTGTGCAGGTTTTTGGGGGCCTTTAGAAGACTCTTGACTATTTTTATTTTTGGCTGTCTCACCACCCTTCCCCTGGGGAGGTTTTGTGACCCCTTTCTTTTGGTCACCCCCTGTGGAAGTTTTGGACACCCTAGTCTTGACCCAATGGTCCGCCTTCTTTCCCAATTCTTGGGGAGAAATTGGTCCTAGGTCTACCAGATGCTGATGCAGTTTATCATTGAAACAATTACTTAACAGGTGTTCTTTCACAAATTGTACAGCCCATCATAATTACTTACACCACTGCCTTGAATCCAACCATCTAGTGTTTTGACTGAGTAGTCTACAAAGTCAACCCAGGTCTGGCTCGAGGATTTTTGAGCCCCCCTGAATCTAATCCTATACTCCTCAGTGGAGAATCCAAAGCCCTCAATCAGGGTACCCTTCATGAGGTCATAAGATTCTGCATCTTTTCCAGAGAGTGTGAGGAGTCTATCCCTACACTTTCCTGTGAACATTTCCCAAAGGAGAGCACCCCAGTGAGATTTGTTCACTTTTCTGGTTACACAAGCCCTCTCAAAAGCTGTGAACCATTTGGTGATGTCATCACCATCTTCATATTTAGTTACAATCCCTTTAGGGATTTTCAACATGTCAGGAGAATCTCTGACCCTATTTATGTTGCTGCCACCATTGATGGGTCCTAGGCCCATCTCTTGTCTTTCCCTCTCTATGGCTAGGATCTGTCTTTCCAAAGCCAATCTTTTGGCCATCCTGGCTAACTGGATGTCCTCTTCACTGGAGTTATCCTCAGTGATTTCAGAGGTGTTGGTCTCTCCTGTGAGGGAACCAGCATCTCTGACTATTATTTTTGGAGTCAGGGTTTGAGAGACCCTGTTCTCCCTAGATAGGACTGGTAGGGGGGAATTTTCCTCCAAGTCACTATCCTCTTCCTCTGAGTTGCCACCCTCAGAGGGGTTGGCCTTTTCAAACTCTGCCAAAAGCTCCTGGAGCTGTATTTTGGTAGGTTTGGGGCCCATTGTTATTTTCTTTATTTTACAGAGTGACCTTAGCTCCCTCATCTTAAGATGGAGGTAAGGTGTGGTGTCGAGTTCCACCACAGTCACATCTGTGCTAGACATTTTGCTTCTAAAAGTTGGAATACTTTTTAAGAATCTACAACTGGTTCTAGAATCTAATTCAAACTTTTACAAACTTTTAAACTCTAAAAGAAATGCTAAACAGGATCTAACACAAGGCCCTAGCAGGTCTTTTAAGAATTTAGAAAACTTTTCAAATTGCAAAAATCAATTTCTAATGACAATTTTGGAATTTGTCGTGTGATCAGGTATTGGCTGAGTAGTCCAGCAAATGCAAAGTCTTGTACCCCACCGCTGATCCACCAATGTAGGAAGTTGGCTCTGTATGTGCTATTTCAAAGTAAGGAATAGCATGCACAGAGTCCAAGGGTTTCCCTTAGAGGTAAAATAGTGGTAAAAAGAGATAATACTAATGCTCTATTTTGTGGTAGTGTGGTCGAGCAGTAGGCTTATCCAAGGAGTAGTGTTAAGCATTTGTTGTACATACACATAGACAATAAATGAGGTACACACACTCAGAGACAAATCCAGCCAATAGGTTTTGTTATAGAAAAATATCTTTTCTTAGTTTATTTTAAGAACCACAGGTTCAAATTTAACATGTAATATCTTGTTTGAAAGGTATTGCAGGTAAGTACATTAGGAACTTTGAATCATTTCAATTGCATGTATACTTTTCAAGTTATTGACAAATAGCTACTTTAAAAGTGGACACTTAGTGCAATTTTCACAGTTCCTGGGGGAGGTAAGTTTTTGTTAGTTTTACCAGGTAAGTAAGACACTTACAGGGTTCAGTTCTTGGTCCAAGGTAGCCCACCGTTGGGGGTTCAGAGCAACCCCAAAGTCACCACACCAGCAGCTCAGGGCCGGTCAGGTGCAGAGTTCAAAGTGGTGCCCAAAACGCATAGGCTAGAATGGAGAGAAGGGGGTGCCCCGGTTCCGGTCTGCTTGCAGGTAGGTACCCGCGTCTTCGGAGGGCAGACCAGGGGGGTTTTGTAGGGCACCGGGGGGACACAAGCCCACACAGAAATTTCACCCTCAGCAGCGCGGGGGCGGCCGGGTGCAGTGTAGAAACAAGCGTCGCGTTTGCAATGTTAGTCTATGAGAGATCAACGGATCTCTTCAGCGCTGCAGGCAGGCAAGGGGGGGCTTCCTCGGGGAAACCTCCACTTGGGCAAGGGAGAGGGACTCCTGGGGGTCACTTCTCCAGTGAAAGTCCGGTCCTTCAGGTCCTGGGGGCTGCGGGTGCAGGGTCTTTTCCAGGCGTCGGGACTTAGGTTTCAGAGAGTCGCGGTCAGGGGAAGCCTCGGGATTCCCTCTGCAGGCGGCGCTGTGGGGGCTCAGGGGGGACAGTTTTTGGTACTCACAGTCGTAGAGTAGTCCGGGGGTCCTCCCTGAGGTGTTGGTTCTCCACCAGCCGAGTCGGGGTCGCCGGGTGCAGTGTTGCAAGTCTCACGCTTCTTGCGGGGAGATTGCAGGGTCTTTAAAGCTGCTCCTTGAAACAAAGTTGCAGTCTTTTTGGAGCAGGTCCGCTGTCCTCAGGAGTTTCTTGTCTTTTTCGAAGCAGGGCAGTCCTCAGAGGATTCAGAGGTCGCTGGTCCCTTGGAAGGCGTCGCTGGAGCAGAGTTCTTTGGAAGGCAGGAGACAGGCCGGTGAGTTTCTGGAGCCAAGGCAGTTGTTGTCTTCTGGTCTTCCTCTGCAGGGGTTTTCAGCTGGGCAGTCCTTCTTCTTGTTGTTGCAGGAATCTAATTTTCTAGGGTTCAGGGTAGCCCTTAAATACTAAATTTAAGGGCGTGTTTAGGTCTGGGGGGTTAGTAGCCAATGGCTACTAGCCCTGAGGGTGGGTACACCCTCTTTGTGCCTCCTCCCAAGGGGAGGGGGTCACAATCCTACCCCTATTGGGGGAATCCTCCATCTGCAAGATGGAGGATTTCTAAAAGTTAGTCACTTCAGCTCAGGACACCTTAGGGGCTGTCCTGACTGGCCAGTGACTCCTCCTTGTTGCTTTCTTTGTTCCCTCCAGCCTTGCCGCCAAAAGTGGGGGCCGTGGCCGGAGGGGGCGGGCAACTCCACTAAGCTGGAGTGCCCTGCTGGGCTGTGACAAAGGGGTGAGCCTTTGAGGCTCACCGCCAGGTGTCACAGCCCCTGCCTGGGGGAGGTGTTAGCATCTCCACCCAGTGCAGGCTTTGTTACTGGCCTCAGAGTGACAAAGGCACTCTCCCCATGGGGCCAGCAACATGTCTCTAGTGTGGCAGGCTGCTGGAACAAGTCAGCCTACACAGACAGTCGGTTAAGTTTCAGGGGGCACCTCTAAGGTGCCCTCTGGGGTGTATTTTGCAATAAAATGTACACTGGCATCAGTGTGCATTTATTGTGCTGAGAAGTTTGATACCAAACTTCCCAGTTTTCAGTGTAGCCATTATGGTGCTGTGGAGTTCGTGTTTGACAGACTCCCAGACCATATACTCTTATGGCTACCCTGCACTTACAATGTCTAAGGTTTTGTTTAGACACTGTAGGGGTACCATGCTCATGCACTGGTACCCTCACCTATGGTATAGTGCACCCTGCCTTAGGGCTGTAAGGCCTGCTAGAGGGGTGACTGACCTATACTTGCATAGGCAGTGAGAGGCTGGCATGGCACCCTGAGGGGAGTGCCATGTCGACTTACTCGTTTTGTTCTCACTAGCACACACAAGCTGGCAAGCAGTGTGTCTGTGCTGAGTGAGAGGTCTCCAGGGTGGCATAAGACATGCTGCAGCCCTTAGAGACCTTCCTTGGCATCAGGGCCCTTGGTACTAGAAGTACCAGTTACAAGGGACTTATCTGGATGCCAGGGTCTGCCAATTGTGGATACAAAAGTACAGGTTAGGGAAAGAACACTGGTGCTGGGGCCTGGTTAGCAGGCCTCAGCACACTTTCAATTGTAAACATAGCATCAGCAAAGGCAAAAAGTCAGGGGGCAACCATGCCAAGGAGGCATTTCCTTACACCAGTCATTAAAGCTTTCATGGAAGGCCTTAAACTAGTTTTTCCACCTAGGGCTCCCCCGTACTCCCATGGAACCTTAACATTGTACTCGCCAGACTCATGGGTCCACCTTTTAAACCACTCCATTCATGTCCTCTTCAATACCTTTCTCAGAAGGAAGCTATCTTAGCTGCTATCACATCACTCTGGTGTATCAGTGAGCTCCAGGCATTAACCATGGAAGAACCTTTTTTCCAGATTCAAAGGGATAAGATGGTCCTTTGTAATAACCTTAATTATCTCCCTAAAGTGGTTTCGCAATTTCACATAAACTAGTCCATTGAACTACCCGCCTTCTCTCTGCAACCTGACTCTGTTTCGGAAAGAGCTCTCCACCCGCGAAATGTTAAGCCCTCATGTTTTAGATTGACGGAGCCAAAGAGTTTAGGAAAACTAAACAGCTTTTTGAATCCTTTTTACTACCTCAGAGGCAGTCCAATATCTAAAACTGGCATAGCTAGATGGATAGTTAAATGTATACAGACTTGTTATGCTAAAGTAAAGATACCGTTGCCTTTTAACCTGAGAGCACATTCTACTAAGAAAAAATGTGCTTCTATGGCCTTTCTTAAAAATATCACTATAGCTGACATTTGTAATGCATCTGCATGGTCTACCCCACACACATTCACAAAACACTACTGTGTGAATGCACTAGAATGTCCCAAGCCAATATAGGTCGAGCTGTGCTACGAACACTTCAAGTCAATTGCAACTCCTACAGGCTAGCCTCCTCTTTTATGGAGGGACTACTTTACAGTCTATGCAGAGCATGTGTATCTACAGCCTCACATGCCATAGAGCGGAAAACGTTATTTACCCAGTAAGCATCTGTTTGTGGCATGGAATGCTGTAGATTCACATGTACCCTCCCTCCTCCTTGGATGCCTGTGGCCGTTGCAGTTACATTATATTTGTACATACAGGGAGTGCAGAATTATTAGGCAAGTAGTATTTTTGAGGATTAATTTTATTATTGAACAACAACCATGTTCTCAATGAACCCAAAAAACTCATTAATATCAAAGCTGAATATTTTTGGAAGTAGTTTGTAGTTTTTTAGTTTTAGCTATGTTAGGGGGATATCTGTGTGTGCAGGTGACTATTACTGTGCATAATTATTAGGCAACTTAACAAAAAAAAATATATACCCATTTCAATTATTTATTATTACCAGTGAAACCATATAACATCTCAACATTCACAAATATACATTTCTGACATTCAAAAACAAAACAAAAACAAATCAGTGACCAATATAGCCACCTTTATTTGCAAGGACACTCAAAAGCCTGCCATCCATGGATTCTGTCAGTGTTTTGATCTGTTCACCATCAACATTGCGTGCAGCAGCAACCACAGCCTCCCAGACACTGTTCAGAGAGGTGTACTGTTTTCCCTCCTTGTAAATCTCACATTTGATGATGGACCACAGGTTCTCAATGGGGTTCAGATCAGGTGAACAAGGAGGCCATGTCATTAGATTTCCTTCTTTTATACCCTTTCTTGCCAGCCACGCTGTGGAGTACTTGGACGCGTGTGATGGAGCATTGTCCTGCATGAAAATCATGTTTTTCTTGAAGGATGCAGACTTCTTCCTGTACCACTGCTTGAAGAAGGTGTCTTCCAGGAACTGGCAGTAGGACTGGGAGTTGAGCTTGACTCCATCCTCAACCCGAAAAGGCCCCACAAGCTCATCTTTGATGATACCAGCCCAAACCAGTACTCCACCTCCACCTTGCTGGCGTCTGAGTCGGACTGGAGCTCTCTGCCCTTTACCAATCCAACCACGGGCCCATCCATCTGGCCCATCAAGACTCACTCATTTCATCAGTCCATAAAACCTTAGAAAAATCAGTCTTGAGATATTTCTTGGCCCAGTCTTGACGTTTCAGCTTGTGTGTCTTGTTCAGTGGTGGTCGTCTTTCAGCCTTTCTTACCTTGGCCATGTCTCTGAGTATTGCACACCTTGTGCTTTTGGGCACTCCAGTGATGTTGCAGCTCTGAAATATGGCCAAACTGGTGGCAAGTGGCATCGTGGCAGCTGCACGCTTGACTTTTCTCAGTTCATGGGCAGTTATTTTGCGCCTTGGTTTTTCCACACGCTTCTTGCGACCCTGTTGACTATTTTGAATGAAACGCTTGATTGTTCGATGATCACGCTTCAGAAGCTTTGCAATTTTAAGAGTGCTGCATCCCTCTGCAAGATATCTCACTATTTTTGACTTTTCTGAGCCTGTCAAGTCCTTCTTTTGACCCATTTTGCCAAAGGAAAGGAAGTTGCCTAATAATTATGCACACCTGATATAGGGTGTTGATGTCATTAGACCACACCCCTTCTCATTACAGAGATGCACATCACCTAATATGCTTAATTGGTAGTAGGCTTTTGAGCCTATACAGCTTGGAGTAAGACAACATGCATAAAGAGGATGATGTGGTCAAAATACTCATTTGCCTAATAATTCTGCACTCCCTGTATGTAGTTACATTTGCATGGACATCTTTCTCTACTTTTTTTTTTTTTTTTTTTCCCCTTACGCTCCCTTCTCACTCTCCTTATACGCTGGATGCAGCGGACACTGCAAGGAACTACACTGAGGAGGCACGCATGGCCCAGGATTTCCAGATTCCGGCCGGGTTACAATACTCACTGATAAAAATTCAGTTTACAGGGAAGGCTTTCTTCGGGACAGCTGTGGACAAGGAACTCCAGCAAATTAAAGACAACAAAATGGCCAAAGCCATGGGAAGCTTTAGAGTTCAGAGGGTCCTTCAGAAAGGGAACTGCCCCAACGGAAGACAAGCAGGAAGAACAGGTTTCTTTACAACCCAGCAGCAACACCAAAAGGGTTTCAACCAGCAGGCCACACAAAAACCTACTGAACAGCTGTGGCAACACCCTGAGACAGCTTTTTTACTAAAGGCCGGAGGTGGGGACAACCAATGAGAGGAGGAACTGCCAAGTGGCTCAAGCGACCAACAACCCCACCCCACACCACCAGTGTGGGAGGAAGAATAGGAAGATTCCTCCAGGAATGGAGGTCAATAACCTCAGACATTTGGATCTTTAACATCATAAAGCATGACTACTGCATAAAGCTTAGCAAACCACCGCCTCATGTTCCCCCATAGAGAAGAACATTAAGGGAACAAGAATTTGCTCAGTTGAGACGAGGTAAAGGAACTCATAAAAAAAGCGAGCTGTATAAAGTCCCACAAAGGAAGCAGGCATTGACATCTACTCAACACACTCCTAATACCAGCACAAGACTTAACTCTGAGTCTGATCCTAGGTCTCGGGTACCTAAACAAGTTCTTGCAGCGTTGTCATTTTGAAGTGTTGAGTTCATATGAAGGGATCCCTCTCCTAAGAAGGGGACATTATATGGCCCTACTAGTCCTAAAAAATGCCTGTCTTCACACACCAGTGAGCCACAGGCACAAGAAATACCTCTTATTTCTTGTAGATTGAGTACACCACCAATTGAGTGCTACCTTTTGGGATCAAATCTGCACCACTGGTGTTCAGAAAATGCCCATCTGCGGTGGCCACACACCTCAGAAGAAAGGGTATACATGTCTTCTCATAGCTGGATGACTGGCTGGTAAATGCACACTTGAAACAAAAGTGTCACAGGGTTATGCAAACAGTCCTCAAAACTCCAGAATCTAGGGTTTATCATAAACTACGAAAAGTTGCCACCTCTTCCCAGAGAATGAAGGTGTTCCTGTGGGCAGCTTTGGTCTCAAGGACAGCACAAGCATACCCAGTTCCGAAGAGAGCATCAGCAATAGTGCAGGAAAACCTTCTTTATCAGAACGGTCAGTCTCTGACAGTGAGGACTGTCATAAAGCTGATGGACGTGATGGCTTCATGCACCCCCCTCATACCACTTGTAAGACTGCAGATCCATTCGTTTATGGGTCGCATGTGCAAAGGATGGTCACAACCCACGGTGTGCTGGGCAGGTTTAGTTGTCACATCAAAAAATCAGAAGGAGAAAGAATGGTGGAACCCTTTAAACATGAGAATGAGACCTTTCAAGCTACTAACTGCCATGACGACCATAACAGATGTGTCCCACAAGAACTGGGGCGCTCACATGGGGAATTTGAAGATCAGAGGTCCCTGGAGCCCAGGGGAAGCTGTGAAACACAAACTATGTGGAAATAAGGACGTCTTCCATTTCGGGCAAATGTGAGAGGGTTGAAATTGCTTATGCAGAGGGACAATACGATGACTAGTTTTATCTCAACAAGCATAGAGGAGCAAAGTTAGTCTTTTTCTGTTGAAACCAGAGCAGGAGATATGGAAGTGTGTGGTTCAGTGCTCTGGTAACAATACACATTCCTGGGAAGAAGAATACAGAAGCGAACAGACCGAGCAGGCTAGGGAAAACTTCCCATGAATGGGGGAAGAAGCAGAGAGTGTTGGACAGAGTGTTCAAGCAGTGGGGAATCACTAATCATAGACATGTTCGCAACACTGGAAAACGCAAAATGCCTAGGCTTCGTGTCCACGTTTCCACACTATTGGTCCAAGGGAAAGTCCTGTCAATAACTGGTCAGGGAGATTTGCCTACACCTTTCCACAGATTTCCCTGATCCAAAGAGTTTTGGACAAAGCCAGTCAACCAGGAATGTCACTCATACCCCACAATGGGCCAGACAAACATGGTACTCTGACCTATTAAAGATCTCTAAGGGACAAGTGATGCCAATCAAGGCAACCCAGAACCTGTTAACCATGCATAACAGAAAAGTGTGTTGCTTGCAGCCAGACAGTCAACCGTGACTCCTGAATAACTAGACCGTGGACACCTTCAACTGAAACCCTCCCACCCCCAACCAGAAATTCTGAGCAAGGCAAGAAAACTGAGCACCAGAAAGTGCTACACAGCCAAGCGGATCAGATAAATCCACTTGTGTAGAGACCAAGGAAGAGTAGAAACGACAGAGCATGTAACAGTGCTGAGATACCGGACTGTGGCCTGACCTATGCATCACTAAAGGTAAACCTTGTCACCATAGTCACTCATACCAAGGGGACAACAGGTGACAACCCTTTTCACAATAATACTAATTAAAAGAATTGTAGAAGGATCAAGGAGTAGATCCTCCAAGAAGAGCACCAGCACCCATATGGAACCTGAATACAGTGCTCCTGCAACTCATTGCCGAACCATTTGAACCAATGGACAAGACGGAATTGAATACCTAACCTTAAAAAACGCTTTAATATGCATCACTTCACTCCGAAGGGTCAGCGAACAGCAAGCACTGATCATCCTAAAACCCTGCCTTCCAATACACAAGGACAAGGTTGTCCTGAGAACTAATCCACAGTTCCTGCCAAAAGTGGTATTGCCATTCCACATCAGTCAGAGTATCCAACTGCCAACCTTCGTTCGGGACCCAAAGACTTAAGCAGAGAGGGCACTTCATACTCTGTACATGTGGAGAGCACTCGTGCTACCTACAAGAGGCAAAATGAATACGGAAGAGAATTAGCTCTTGAGTTCCTTCACTAGAGCTAGCAGTGGTATACCAGAAACCAAAGGGACAATTGTGCTCTAGATAGTGGAGATAATCAAAATTTGCTATGCAAGGATGGGAAAGACCTTTCCCAATTGTCTGAGGACGTACTCAACCAGGCAGAAGAATGCAACCCTAGCATTCCTTGCAAACTTACTGCTGGCAGACATCTGCATGGCTGCAACCTGGGCTTCTCCAAACACCTTCACGAAACACTACTTTGTGGACATACATCTGAACAAGGAAGCACAGGTGGGACAGAGCACTAAGACATCTGTTTGCCAATTCACCCTCTTTTCAACCTATCCTTTCCAGGAAATCAAACACCGCTATGTAATCAGATGCACAGCATGTGAATCCAGAAAAAGATTCATGCTGCAAAACCAAATGGTTGCTTACCAGTAGTAGTAGTTTTGCAGCCTGTACATTCACATGCGACCTTCCTGTCTCCCCAGAAAGAGGGGAAAGCAAATGGGCGAGTAGAATCGGTGAAAAGACGAGAGGAAATTCATGGGAGAGAAGAAAGGGAAAAATTAATCTGAAGATGTTGGCGACACACAGGAACTTACGGGGCATTGTATGACATCACACAAGAGATGGGCTTACCACCAAATGGTACCCTGTACATTACACACGGACAACACGGTTTGGATAGAGCTAGATAATCAATGGTGCGAGGCCTTCTGAGCTTATCTTGAATGGCTTATAAAGCAAAACGTACTGTTGAATTTACTGTAGAGAGACATTCAACTTTTAAAGGTCTGTTTACTTCCAATCCACGTCACCATTTTGCGTGCAACCCTGCAGCTAATGTCTTCAGAGGAAATACATTGCGGGAGTCCATCTTTTGGGTGTGGGTTTGAGCTTTTGTGCTAGTTAGCAGCTCTAAGATTTGATTCCCAAACATCCATAACATACTTAATCCTTGCAAAAACCTGCACACACATTCTCCAGTGATTCTAATTTTTATCAAGCTTGTGCTAAAACTGGTCAAATTAAATAAAAATCAAATCAATGTTTATAAAGCGCAGCTACTCGCCCATAAGGGTTTCAAGGCGCTGAGCGGGTGAGCCCTCTGAGCTTCAGTTGAAGAGCCTGGTGTTAAGGTCCTTCCTTAACTGATGCAGCTATGGTGATTGCCTGAGATGCAGGGACAGGGTGTTCCAACTCCTTGCCATGATGAAGGCTAAGAATCTTTCACCAACTGAGGTCTTCTGTTTGTGTAGTACAGTGGTTAGTGCTTGTAGAGCGGAGGGGTCTGGTGATGGAGTAGAAGGTAATGTTGAGGTAGGTGGGACCTAGGTCGTGGAGGGCCTTCTATGCATGTACGAAGAGTTTGAAGTTCATCCTTTTCTTGACGGGAAGCCAGTGGAGGTATCTTAGGTGATTGAAGATGTGTTCATTGCAGGGAATGTCCAGGATGAGTCCGGTGGAGGCGTTTTGGCTGTGCTGTCGTTTCTTGAGGCTTTTCTGGGTGGTGCTGGCGTAGAAGGCGTTGCTATAATCAAGTTTGCTGGTAGCCAGGGCTGGTTTTCAGTTGGGATCCATTTGTAGGTCTTCCGGAGCAGTCAGAGTGTGAACACAGGAGTTGCCTTGGTGGCTCATGGTGAGCGATGAGTCCAGGATGAAGCGGAGGTTGCCTGCATGGTCTGTAGGGCTCTGGGTGCTGAGCCTAGATGGCCACTAGGGGTCGTTTCAGGCTTATGTGGAGGGTCCCAAGATGAAGATCTCAGTCTTGTCAGAGTTTAGCTCGAGGCAGCTATCCTTCCAGGTGGTGACTGCTTCCAACCTGTTGTGGAAATTTTTCTGGGCATTTGTGGGGTTTTCGGTCATAGAGATGATCAGTTGGGTGTTGGAATAGGAGACTATGTTCAGCCACTGGTTTCTGACTATGGATGCGAGCAGTGCCATGTAGATAGATTTTGAAGTGTGTGGACTCAGGGAGGAGTCCTGTGGAACTCCGCAGGTGATCTCTGTAGGTTCTGACCGGTAAGGCGGGAGTCTGACTCTCTGGGTACTGACAGACTGGAAGGAAAGTATCCATTGTAGGGCCTATCCGCTGATGCTGGATGCATGGAGTCTAGAGCACAGGGTGAGGTGTGAAATCATGTCGAGGGCGGCTGTTAGGACCAGTAGGATGAGGTCTGCTGTATGGCCTCAGTCGAGGAGTGAGCGGTTGTCATCTGTGGCTGCGAGGAGGTCTCTGTGCAGAAGTTGCTCCTGAAACCTGATTGGGAGATGTCCAAGATTTTATTGTCCTCGATGTGCTTACAGAGCTGATTGTTGATGGCCATTTCGATGACCTTGGCTGGGAAAGGCAGCAGAGAGCTGAGGCAGTAGTTCTTGAGGTCCAGAGGGTCAGCTGTGGGTTTCTTCAGGTGCGGGCGGATCTCTGCGTGCTTCCAGGCCTCTGGGAAGGTGGCTGTATCTATGGAGCAGTTGAGGGTGCGGTGGTCCACTTTTTTCTAATTTCCCGTTCCCCAGCACCCTCCATGTTTCCATCTGCCTGTCCTCTGTAGGGATATTTCAGAGGACCGGTTTCTATGTTATATTCCTACATTGAAACCTATCCAGTTTGTAGAAATGAAACCGTGATTAAGAAACTTAGATTATCAATATATGTATGTGGTATGGGTTTTGATATCTTTAATTAATCTGCTCGATCTTCAGACCCGGTGGTGATATTTGATATGACCTGAGCACAGTCTGTCTACACTGTGGTTACCAGTGATCGAAACCCTTGTTCAGTGATGTGTACCCGAGTTTATTAGGAAAAGGTACACGGTACCTTTTTAAAACGTCTACATTTTAAAAAGTAGATGTTGGCCCGTATGGCCATAGCAAATGGGATTTATTGGCAGCAAAATACTTACTGGAGCCTCTGTTCACTCTCTCCCCCCCGCCCTTTATATTACATAAATGAGCGGAACAACCCGGAAATCCTAATCTGCAGCACGGTATGTGAATGTGTTGCCCGCTTGTCAATGGCAAGCAGCGTGAGTGAGAATTCCCAAAAGTTCTGATGACTGGGCGTCAGAGAGCACATCGCCGAGTGCTTCTCAGTGGCATTTTAAGCTATAAATGGCTCCATAAACACAAAAGTATCGTGGATTCAGAAACACACGGCAGTGGACGGCACTGGTGATCTTTGTGGCGTTAGACAGCATTTAATGTTACTTCAAATTTCTCCCTTTCGGAATCTGGCACGCGTTGTGCAGTCTGCCATTGCCCCTCACGGAGAGCACAGACGGGCAACTCCTCAGCGTACACTTTGTTATGCGCCAGAATGTAGCCATTCAGCCAGATGCTTTTGGAATGATGAGTCCCTGTTTGACTCCTTGCCCAGACTGTGATGAGGTTTCTGGGAATGTAGCATTTTACAAACAGCTTGGTGGATTTTGCTTGCGACTTGGCGGGGCCCATTTGAGGGGAAAACCTGAAAAACTTACTGGATTAAAAAAAGTTAAGAGCAAGGGAAGCTATGGGGCACATTACTAGAGACCAGCGGAACACACTGAGGGCGAGCAGCAGGAGGGTCAAGATGTTCAGTGTTAAACGGACTATTTTTCATAAGCTTCATTGTGAAAGAAGTGTGTAGCAACTGTGCTCGCAGTTAACTAACTACATCGGAATTAAAGGAAAACGTTTAACCTTTGATGTAAAACGAGAGACAAAGACCCGTCTGGTGATTGAGCTCCACAATGTGCAACCAGAAAAAAACCTGGGATCAGCCCCTGCATCCCTTCTCTACCAAGTTGTCTGATCATAGACAAATATTTTAATTTCACCGTGTCTCCTTTATCTTCGTTATTGCTTTTGAAAGCGCCTTGAAAAATGCGAGTTTCGGGGTATGCACTGCACATAAACGTATTGTGTGTTTTAATTTATAGACTTTCTCTATATATAATAAGAATATAGACCTCATATAAAGTCCACATAACTGCCTCATGTACGTCAATGGCATTGTAATCGTGGGAGTGGACAGGAATATTTCTAAATTCAAGTTCAAAAACCAATTTAAAAATTCTTCAATGTAGTGATATAATCGGATGTAAAATGAAAACTTCCTCATCTTAAAAAGAACAAAAAAAAAAAAAAAAGTTTTCAAGAGACGTTATCATTTGTTTACGTTTGTTACATGATTTGCTTCCTAACATTTTCATGGCTCATCTTCTGCACAATGTTAGAACCAGAGTCGAATTTAGGTTCAGCTCCCCCTGTTAATTTGTTGGATTGCCCACCACTAACAACTAAGAAAGCAGCAATATCAAATTTTTTGAACTCCAGAGGATATAACTCTAATATTTCTCGCAATTCAGCATGTTTTTTTTCGAGTGTAGCTGCTGGAAATACAGCCTCTTATGTTTGTTTTTCTGTTTCTCTTACATTCTTAACAATGGAACGAACTTAAGCGACCTTTTTTCCGTTTACCCATGGCTGCTACATACCCTTGGCATTCTTGGAACGCTAGCTGTCATTCGAAGAAGTGTAAGGTTTTCAGGATTTCTCTGCAGGCACTGTAATTGTAAAGAATTTGCGGATAAGGATGCTCTAAAGTTTGGAAGATTCAATGAAGAATTATCGATCTCCTAGGTTTATGTGATAGAGGCAGCCGGGATAAGGAGCACAAGAAATTTAATCTGCGCCATAGTGCGTCTCCACAAGGAATGCTTAACCGTCACTCCGAGCCCACACCACCGGCTTCCCAACATTCTAAAACTGTCATGCGATGAGCTTGTGCACACAGACCCAAGGAAGTTAAGGAAAAGGGTCAGGAATAGGTACAATCAAAGCACGGATAATATTACAGCAAATAAGTCAACATTATTTAAACACCACATTTTACATTTCTTATGGCACATGTGGGTAATACATCATCTTCCACTTTTGCATGAATCAGTTTTACAAGTAAACCTTGAATGTGATTTACTCTTGAGCAATTTATCACAAACCCCAGGGAACTCCACAGAGATGTTAGCTGCATTGTTCGAACTGTCATGACCCATGGACGCACCCTGAGATGGTGGAGCTGTGTGCCTGAACGTGTATGTGTGAGGGTATCCCATTGGTCACTTTTGGTGAGCAAACAATCTAGCTCTAGGAGACTGTGGAGGGGCTGTTTGACTGGTATTTGTGGTATATCTTGTTTGCTGTGCGAGTTTTACCCAATCACTGAGCAGTTTTGACCACCCTCATACAATTTACAAATTTATCTCCAACATGTTTGCCCAATGGGCGTCTAATCCTGACAGTGTCACCCAGACATTTTATTTGGGACAGTCTTATTTTCTCTGGTCATAATTGCACTTCATTTTAGTTAGGTTCTCTTGAAATCTATCCTTTTTGGTATCCAGGTCTTACATGATGTAATCTCTTCATAGGACCCCCTTTTCCCCACCCTTGTTGAACAAGTGAGGCTGAAGTTAAATAGAAGCAAGCCTGTTTATCAGTAAAGTGTATGGGATTCTGACAGTTGCACTTTGAAGGGCAGTATAACACCCCTACCTTGGTGCATTTCATACACTTAGTTTACCCTTACTGATCAATTGTATAGTCTTTTCAGTGATGTGGTTGGCCCTCACAACGTGACTACAGCGGGAGTGGTATAAAGATGATTTGTGGTATGTAATGGCAGGTAGGCTGAGGAATTCAAACATATTGACAGAAATAAATGTTGTCACATTCTTTTGTCACATTCTCTCAAGAGGACCCTTTCCTTGAACATACTTGTTTGTATGTTAAAATTGAACAAATTGGCCACAGCACACAAAGTATAGTCCAATAGTATGGTAGGGATAAATATCCCTTATGGTATGTTGCTATGATGCAAAGTTGAATTGAGTCTCAAGTCCTGTTTGTAGAGGGTGTCTTTTATTTGTAGATGCTGGAAATCATTGTCATCAGCGAGATACAGCCAACACGTGTTTCGTCACAACAGTGACTTTATCAAGGCTGCAAAATGATAATCAAAACAAGAGTTTTGGCATATAGAAGTATATGGGCACAGGAGTGTGTTTGAAAGAGAGCACGTGAAGAAGACTCCAAAACTGGATAATAGTAACCAGTGAGCCATGTGTGAGCTAAGTGGGCATTAAAAGGTGGGTAAGTGAGAGGTTAAAAAGTCTGGCAAACATAGTAAGTGGTAGGGACCCGAAGTGCAAGATATGAGAAAAAAGTGTAAGTCACCGTGCTGTGAAATCAAGAAAGAAAGTTTCAAAGGTATATGGACAGAGTATACGGTGGATAGAAACCATTAAGTTCCTGGAATAAGTAAGAGACGAATGTAAGGTGAAGGGAGATAGGTTTGAAAGCTGAATACATACGGAAAGGCTGAGACAAGGCGATCAGAGAAGTAGAAGAATACAGATACAATAATGGAGTTGAAAAAATCAAATGGAAGGGCCAAGTGTGTGGCTCATACCTGGGCCAGCCGGCCAGGATGGTGCGTAACGAAGGTAAGTAATGAGGGAGCCTCGTGATCAGTTGAGTGGGCTCAGGAACGTCAGTGGTGACTGAGAAAGGAGACAATGGTCGTCAAGTGAACACGAGTAGAGTAGAGAGAAGAATAAAAAATAGAATTTAGAAGCAGAAAAGAAAAAGAGGAACAAAAAAGTCTAAGGAAAAGGTGTGTATATATATAGTACATAAAGAGTTTATAGAGAGAAAAAGGAACAAAAGTACATACCTTCTTAGAGTAGACCTAATGAGAGTATGGTTGAGTGGGAAAAAAATGATGAATGCAGACCCTGGTTAAGCCTGTGGTTGGAACCTAATAAGTGATGGATATGAGGGAAAGGGAAAAGAAAACTGAGCTATTATCATGTAATTGAGGGAAAATGCACATGAATTGCGTAATTGCTGTGTACAGACCAAGCTAAATAGCTAGTAGGAACGGTAGTATTATAAGAAATGACTAAAATGAAGTGGAGTCCTGTGAGGTGACAAGGTAGTCATAATCGTAAAAGATATAATGAACAATAACTGTAGAACAAGTGATCTAGACGGTAAAACACATTAACGTAAGCTAAGCGTGGTCCCGAGAAATTGGGAGACCTAATATCGGTAAAAGTCATGGCCTTCAATAGGCGCGCACACTGGTGTTGTTGGGAAGATTATGGTGTGAAAAAAGCCTGTGTGCAAAGGGCAGCGCAATAACAGTGGTGAATAATAATATAAATGAACAGGTGGCGAGGCAAGCAATTTAAGTTACTCGTGGTGGTGATAGTTAATAAATTCCAAGGTCAACCCACTTACTAAAATAGTCAACAGCCTCAACAGTATCCTGTATTGGAGAGGGCAATTTATACATTGGTCCAACTAAGTTGACACCTAATTTCTGTCAAGCTTCCCCTAGGAGTGGAACAGGTGTGAGGGGACTAGTCCGCACCTTCATGGTTTTAGCTACCTCCTTACAAATTGGCACTCGTCCACTAACATTTCTGCATCTCAATCCATGGCCAGCCACCATTAATTCATTATTGATGTATTCTTTTGGGGGCAGGAGTGATGTTAAGGGGGGGAGAGGGGCAAGGGGCAGTCATTATACAAAGGTTCCCTCTATCAGCTGCAACAAAGTATGTTTTTAGCTAAATGGAATGGGAACAACCAGCATATCATTCCTCACTGACGTTTTTGAAGGATAGATAAATCATATACTTTCCTGAGGTTTACCTCCAATCCTCCTTTTTTTTTTTTTTTTTCTTTTGGGGCCAACCTTTCAAATTTAGAGCGGACACTTTAAAATACTTTAAGCCGTCAGCGATAGCAACCATCGACTATGCTTTATCTAAAGAGTGTTGAGCAAATGGCTTGTCCAGTAAGAATACAACTGCCACATCACCCTCATATTATTCATCCTTAGAAACTACATCACATGGCAAGTGAGACAAGTAATCAATGGGTACATTGAGTCTACCAGGAACATCCTCCGTGTCGAACACATACTAGGGCTATTTGCAAGCCAGTTTAGCTATTTAATGGGATACCATTCTCAGACTCCCCTCCCTCCCCCTGACCGTATACTCCCTAGAGGGTTATGATCAGTTGTGAATAGGAATGGTCTGCCCCATGCAAATCTCTTAAACCTGGCTGCAGCCCACAGACATGTCAACAGTTCATTCTCAGTTAGAGTACTTTGTTTCTGGCCCTTTCAGCTTGCAAGAGGAAAATGCAGTGAGACAGTCACCATCCTGTGCAGTCTGACTAGACACAGCTCCCAGACCAACTTGTCTTTCATCAGTGGTCACCACTGAGGGTAAGGTTTCATCAAAGGATTTGAGTAATGGTGCCCTTTGCAGTTCATCCTAAGGATAGATGTGCTATTATTGAACCTATTGTTGCATGCAAAGTCTGTCCTTTTTGGTTAATGGACGTATGGGTTCTACTTTGCCCACATAGACCCTGATATACCTAGAGTAGAACTTAAACAATCCTAAGAAGGGTAGTATTTCATCCTTGTTTGTTGGGTCGAGTGATTGGACTATTGCAGTCACAAAGCTCGGTTTGGGCACAACACCATCCACACAGATCACATGGCCCAAGTATTCCCCCTTCTTCTTGAGAAATTTGAACTTCTTTTTTCAGGATAAACTGCTTGTAGAAAGCTGGCTCTCTATATAATGCACTAAAAAGAAATACTCTGTGTAGAGTCCAGTGGACCCCCAACTGGTATTGCAGAGGCAAAAGTAGATAGGACTAATGCTCTATTTTGAAGTAGTGTGGACAAAGAGTTAGGCTTATCAGAGGGTAGTGCTAAGTATTTGTTGTACTTACAGAGGCAATAAATGAGACACCATCAAAGAATAAATCCAGTGGTGTGGACTTTAATAAAATATCTACTTGTCCATGGGGCAGGCTGCTTCCTAAATCTACTTGTCCTGTAAAAGTCTACTTGTCCCTTTGGTGCCATGTAGTGCAGTGCCAAGCTATGGCAGCAGTCTCATTTTGTAAGAGCTCTCATAGCCTCTCTGATTATGCCAGGGCTACTACGATAGTAGGGTTTTGAATACTTGCTGTTTCAATCCCTCCTATTGCAATTTCCTTAATTTGCCACCTTTCTGAAGATCCACATACTGGGGCAGTAGAAAGCAGTAAGAAATAGTTCCAGGGCTGCAATGCATTTGAGTCTGCAAACCTACTAACTTGCATGCTTTAAGGATATTCACCAGCCCTTCTCTAATCTTTTCCTGCAATGAGAAAGTTGGAAATGTATTCCTGACAATGGCAGAAGTAGACATTTTTCAAGAGTTGGGTAAAAAGTGGTTGGAGGGAAAGTGAACTTGTAAACGCTCAACAGATTTTCACATGAGCAAATCTACATACGCTTTTTTGCTCATGCTAAAGTACAGTTCACAAATATTTTCTAGGAGTACGATTTCCTAGTCTATGTCTGTAAGTTCTTGTGAATTTATGGCAGCCACTAATTCAAATACCTATACCATGGCTGCACCATGGGTCAAGAATGAGTTCTGTTATTAGGTCTGCTGTTTACAAAGGCATTTAGTTTTTATTAAACTTCTATTTCTCTCTGTCTACTGGCTGGCTTTACTGTGAGTGATCGCATTTTGCTCTTTGACAAGGAGCATATTGGCACACAAAGTAGTTTTCTTCAGTGCCAGGACCCACTGCGGCAATCAGTGGCATAACAAAACTGGACACCCACCACCCATCTCTCTCTCTCCCCCCCCCCCCCCCCCCAATTGCAAAGAATACGGAGGGCCCCCTCAGACTCACTCACAGTTGGTGCGGAGGGGCCTTTGTTACACCACTGGTGGCAATGTGTATGTTCTGAGACCAAAAACCTTTTTTTCTTTTTGCCAGTGTTTGTTACAATGGTATGTGCCTGGCAGCTCCTACATCAATAAAGTGTTACGAAAGCCATGTCAAAGCAAGACTCATTGACCAAACCAAAAATCTCACAAAATATCTCGGATCGGTTGGCTTTGCTAGTGCTTGTTTATTTTCATGCTTCCCATAATCTTGTTGAAAATGGTTACACTGATTTTCCAATAGGAAATTTTTTGGGAAATACTAGCATGCATTAACACATTTTACTAAATGACGCTTCAAAGAAATAGCACCTAACATTTCATAGTAGCAATTTTTTTTTTCTTACTTGCATTTTCTTTTTCTGACCATTTTATTTTGAAAGCAAAGAATCATCACTCTTGCTTACAAGCTTCTGCAAACATTTGCATTCTGGGAAGATTATACTTAGCCTCATATAGTTAAACTTTTCAAATGTGTGTAGACTTTTTTTTTTTTTCTTTACTGGAACCACTGTAAGTAGTGCAGTGTGACCTTAAAACGTTTATTTACAGCGCTCACCCTAATAATTAAGGCTTTTTCTTAATAAACCATAAATACAAGTTTGAACAGCATTAACCTGTGGACACACATTACCTCAACTGCAGACAGTTCCCTTCTCTGTAAACTGGCAGCCAAGGGTTTGCGCTGTATGGGCTGGGTCTACTTTTCCAAAGGACAAAATAAACACTAAAACTTGTTGCCCCTGATCTCAAATGATGTGGCCTGGGCGTCGGGTGATAGGAAGTCCACATCCCTGAAATCTGAGACCAAATTACAAAAAAAACAATTTTTTATATATGTTTCAAATCCAAGACCTTCGTAATAGGGTAAGTAGACTTTTTTGCATAAATTCTTTGCAGTTTCAAAAATCAACACTTAGTGCAATTTTCAGAGTTGTCTCAATGTTCTCCTACGGAGGAAAAACAATGCTCAGCAAACACAGGTTTAACAATGACTTACGAGGTCAAGCTCAGGGGGCAAAGGTAAGTACTGGGCACTGATCAGAACCACAAAAACAGGTCACACTGGGTGGCACTGGGGTGGCCGGATGCAGGGGTACAGTAGGACGTTGAGTGCCCACTGGTTCTGTATGGGAGCTGGAGCTCATGACAAACAGGCCGCAAGCTTTGGCTAGTAAGCTATTCAGGGGCAACAAGCATAGAAGTAGAAGCAGCTTGGGGACGTGGGTGCACCTTTGGTTCTTTTCTCCTGAGCCCAGGCGTGACTGATGCAGGGTTGCCTTTAGGTGTCTGGTTTTCTCACTCAGGAGTACTTGCGGTCAGAGGGTCCGGTGCGCTGAGGCTGCAGGCCTCGTCTGGGAGTCTGGCAGGGGTGGACTCAGGGTGGACTTGAGCTCTTAGGAGCCGGGGGACATTGTTGCCACCCGTGACCCACCTCAGCTGGAGAGCCCAAGATGGGTGAGACCACATTTGACTCGGTCTCTGGGAAGCTGGGGAACCCCCGTTGGCACCATGGTTTGGCTTCACCCCGGGTAGTGGACATCTGGTGCAGTGGTCACTTCAGGTGTCTGGTTTCTGTGGTTCCAGTAGTTAGTGTCTTATCCTTGGAATTTCTTTTTGCATGAAGGTCAGCTGAGTCTTTATTGAAGGCTGGACGAGTAAACTTCTTGTGCATGGTCCTTTGAGGTCAGCAGGCAGTCCGGAAAGGTCAGCTGCTTCTGCTTGTCCTCCTCTGCAGGTTCAACTCTTCTTTGTCCGGGTTTTCTTATGTTAATCTGAGTTCTAGGTTTCAGGTGTGCCACCTAAATACTCAATTTAGGGATGTTTTATAGGGAGTGCCAGGTGTGGAATTTAATGGGCTGACCACCTTTAGGGTGACTACATCCTTTTTATGACCACTTCCACTGGGAAGTGGGCATAACCCTAACCTAATTCTGTCCAAGCAAGAGGAAGGAATTTGAAAAGTAGTGTCCACTTCAGCTCGTCCACCTCAGAGATGGGAATGGCATGAAGTGGGCACTCCTTGTTTAACTAATTTTCCTGCCTGTTCTGCTGCCACACGTGGGGTTGGGGCAGGAGGGGTTGGGCATCTGTGCCATTTGGAGAGACCTGGGTCTGCTAACAAAGGTCGCAAAGCCTTTGAAGCGCCTCTAAGGTTCCCTCTGGTTGCTTTTTTGTTTTTTTAATTAATCCATCACGGGGTCAGTGAGTTTATTATTCTGAGATGTTTTATAACCAAACATTCCAGGATCCAGAGAATCTATCATGTAGCTAGGGAACTCATAATGACCAGTGTCAAGCATATACATTTAAAATGGCTTCCCTGTGCGCTTACTATGTCTCAGAATCGACACATAGCAGGGGCATACCTTGTTATGCACATATGCCCTCACATGTGCCTGGGTGCACTCTGCCTTTAGGAGTGACTTACACCTGGCACATGCAGTGATAGGGAGACAGGTGTGTGACAGGTCGGGATTTCAGTTTAGCCGGCACCAACATGCAGTCTGCAATGGCAGTACTGAGCGTTTGTTGAGGGGTCTCTGGGGGTGGCACAACTGGTGCTGCAGCCCTCTGAGACCTTCTAAGGTACCCCAGCCCTAGGCACCAGGGTTACCATTTACTAGGACTTAAAGTGGTATCTAAAGAGTTTGCCAATTTTGTACAGTTTAAGGAACTCACGCAGAACCTCTAAATTACTTTCCTTGTTATTTGTGAATACAAGTACATCATCCTCGGGGGGGGGGGTTGGTTGGGGGTTATCTGGAAATCTAAGGTTCATGCAGTGGAAATGTTGTTCAGCACTTTTTGGGAGACTTCTGCTGCTGAATTGAGGCAGAAGCACAAACAGCTAGGTGTAATGAAAGAAGTGAGGTCACAAGAATCTTTGTGAAGCTCAACTTGATGGCATGCTGTGGTGAAATCCAGGGCCGAAAATACCTTAGCATTGCCATAGGTAGATATCATTTCATGGATATGCTGTCATGGTTGATATTTGACCACAACTTTTTGGTTGTTGTCATAAGTCTATACATAGTAGTGGCCAACAAAAAAACCTGAGTGGTGACATCCGAATATGGGCCACAACCAGTGAGACACTGCAGCTGTCATCCTTCAACCAGTCGTCAAGCACCTGCTTGACTTTGTGTGCAGCTAGCCATATGTTGTGTACCTTTTGCTTTACTGGCACGGAAGCTCATCTGACAGAATTCTGGCTGCAGATTCCTTTCTTTAGAATTTTCCCCATGTGTTAGACTGGATCTAGAAGTTTTTGAGCAGAACCCCTGTGCGCTTGTAGGTGGTGTCGTTTGGCTCGGCATTGTCGCCACTGGAAATGACATGCCTGGTACCTATATAGATATCACCCAACGCTGACATCAGTTATTTCTTTTCTGTGTCAAATAGCACTTATCCGGTTATAGGTACCCTCACTTAATTTGACGACTTTTCTCTACTTTTTTGTTGTTGTCACTTTGTGATTTTTCACTCCTGGTGTGACAGGATTTTACCTAAAAAAAAAAAAAAAAAAAAAGCTGGTTTCTCTCGAGTGCCTTTGTGCCCCATTGGCTCTGGAGAGGTGTCCACATGTCCTCTGCTCTAGTCGGGTCGCATGTATCCCTTGTTGGATTTGCAATGGAGCTGCCGGCAATACAGAGACCTTCCTCAGCACCTGCTCCAGTGCTGATGCCCACTGCGCTGTTGACACCCTCACAGTAGTGCCACCCCATTGTCATGGGATGGATATTGCCTAACTCCTGTTTCCAGTGCCGACCAATTCTATTCCTTATGGATCGGAGCCTGTCCCTTTTGTATTTTACAGGCCTGTAGAGGAAGACAAACTGGAGCGTTTTTAGGACCTTTATGGATACCTGCATCCCCTAGATGAAAAGTAGGACAACTGGTATGGGGAACTGGTAAAGGCCAGTGGGTTAGACATCTCACCTGTCACTGGCTTGGTCTCTCCTCCTACCGTGGCTACGGAGGTGAGGGCACTCTTGGTATGGTGGTGTGTAGGGTGGCTGAGGTCTTGGACCTTCAGCTATCCACAGTGGCAGGTTGTTCAGCCAGAAGTCACCCCTACAGAACCATTACTCCCATTTAGTGAAACTCTTACTCTTGCCAACTTGGGGCCAGGTCCAAATCCTGTACAGGGGCTCCTCTGCATAGGACAGTTGCCTACCACCATTACCCTGCTCATGGAGGACCCGCCACCTGGAGAGCTTAGTGGGCCAAGCATCGACTGATAGGATCTACCCTGGCACGTTCTGTTTAACTCCACTGGATAGGGAATACTAGAGGCTGGATACCTTTGTCAAGAGAATGCTCTCTTTCTACAGCCTTGTACTGCAGTAGGTGAACACTACTTGCCTTTTGGGCTGAGTAGGAGGAGGCCTGAGCTATACTGTCCCAAGCTGTTGCTGAGGGGAGAGAGGAAGCACAGTTAACATTACAATCTGTTTCTTTGCGGTGCCACCCTGACTAAGAACCATGCTTTTTCGGGGGTTATCCAAGCCTCACTTAGACATACCCTTTAATGGATCTTGTGTTTTTTTTTTTTTTGGGGAGAAATTGTGGACACCGCTCTGGAGTGCTTTAAGAGCTAGGACCAGGTTCTTAGACTTGCCACTTATCACCTCATTTCTCCCTTCCTTTTGAGACCACGGAAAGGGGCCCATCCGCATCCATACCCTCACAGCCAGCATGGCCAACGGGCTTCCCATCCTGTTTGTGGAATAGGACACAAGTTCCATTGTTCATGTGGGGCAGGTAGGCATATGTCGGGCCAGTACACTACCAGCTGGCAGTCACAGCCCCCCTCCCCGTCATCCCCCACCACCCCCACCGCTTTTGTTTGCCCTCCTACCATAGTGGGATATCCATTGGAGGGCAGGATACGCGATTACATGCACCACTGGTGGACAGTAGCATCGGACCATTGGGTTTTGCAAGTCATTAAGAGGGGCTACTCCCTCCCTTCTGTGACTATCTCTCCACCCATGCCACACACTTACGACCAGCTGATGAGGAGGGGGAGACTGTCTCTCCTTGCTCTGTTAGGAATTGCTGGCTCTCTTGGCCAAGGGAGCCATAGAGCAGGGTGTCTTCATGAAAAGTAGGTCGTTGTTGCTATTCCTGCTACTTTCTGGTGCCCCCTCCCAAAAAATGGAGGCTTTTATCCTATGCTAGACCTGCGCGTCTCAGGTTTTTTCCTGAAAAAGGAGAAATTCACGATGCTTGCATAAGTTCTGTCTGGCCTGGACCAGGGAGACTGGTTGGTAGAATTAGACTTGCAGGCCACAGATTCAGTTTATTTGTCGAGTGTTTTGATTGCATTTTAGACGGAGAAGAAAACAGTTACCACCTCCAGCCCCTCCACGATGAACAGCATCGATCTATATACATCCAATGCTTACCATCATTTGATGACTGGGCCACTTTATGCTGAGATTCCTCAACAGACCTCTGATTGTTCCTTGTGTCCACATGGCTATTTCTAGGGTCCGAGATGCCTAACTGACCACCACAAACCCCCCACCCCAAAAAAAACTTGTCCTTTAACTGGAAATATACCTTGTCTCCTTTGGTTCCATCCATGGACGCCTAGATCTTTTTGAATTTTTGGGCGCATCTCCGTGCAGAATATATCAACCACTCCGCCCCACCCTCCCAGTAGACCCAGCAGTCCTGAGATTCCCATGTTATGTGGATTAGGGTGCCACTCCTCCAGCAGCCTCACAAATTGAGGTCGTGTGTCGCCCTCTCCATTCGGAACAGTTGTCTGTATAATATGGCCTATGAAATATTTTTAGCTGGATCAAACAAAGCTCTATCCTGATTGCCATCTCGCTCAGGTACCTGCATGCCTGACCCCACTCATCATCCTAAATTCTACCAGGTCTCTCTCTTGCTTCTCCCTGAGTGGATCAATTGGTTGAAGACTTGTTCAGTAGTGTAGAGTAAATTTGGGACACAGCATGGCTCATCAGTGGGGCACTCTGTTCTAGTGGGGATTCCTCCTCTGTCTTCTTGGAGGTCCCCACACTTCCCCCAAGATATGCCTCAACTGTTGATACCCTAAGACCTGGCTACCCACCAGCTTGTATTCTATTTGCAAGTCAGCAAATGGGGCTACCGCCACATCTTTCCAGATGTCTTCTAGCTTGGAGATGCCCAGGTTGTCCCATTTTCGGTGTCCCTCATTTTTTTGCACCCCACTCAGGAGGTTTGAGTCCCACATAGGAGTTTCCAACATCTGCTTCCCCCGCCACCCCAACTTCTGTGAAGGCCATTTTTACATCCCTGTTTTGCCTTCCCCAGACATAATCCATGGTTCACATGGGATAAGAGTACTTTCAGTTCGCCCTGATTGCCTTTGGCCTTACCAGCGCCACTTGGGTGTTAATGAAAGTGATGATGGTGGTTGCATCTCATTAATAAGAGGTCAGGGGTTCCACTCTTTCCCTGTCTCCACGACTGGCTGTTAAAAGTGGGCTCGCCCCAGGCAGTTATCTTCCACCTCTAGTTACAGTGTACCTTCGGCACTTTGATAGTGAACCCCAGCGAGTGCAGAAGTCACTTGTCTCCCTTTCCGATGCTTCTTTTCATCTGAGCTATTTTGGACACAGTGCAGTTGTGGGCCAATCCTCCAGAGCTGAGAGTCCAGGATATTTTGACTAGGATACCAGTGTTTCAGCCTCTAGCTTGGATTTCTGTGAGAATAACCCTGAGGATGTTGGGCCTCATGGTATCCTGCATCCTCCTTGTAATACATGGCCGTTGACATATGCAGGCTCTGCAGTGGCACCTGAAGCCCCAGTGGGCACAGCATCAGAGAAATCTCAGACATGTTCGCATCTCTGAGGGAGCTATGAAAGATCTGCATTGGTGGCTAACAAACTGCAATTGGGTCATTGGCAGACCCCTCTTCCATCCCCCAACCAGAGCTGACTATGGTGACTGATGCCTCATTTCTGGGATGGGGTGGCCATCTGGGAGAGATGGAGATCAGAGGACTCTGGTCTCTGGCAGTGTCTGTGTTTGACATCAACCTGTTAAAGCTTCGGGTGATTTGTTTGACATTGAAAGCTCTTCTGCCATGGGTCAAGAGAAGATGGGTGCAGGTGTTCATGGATAACACCACCACCATGTGGAACTACAACAAAAGGGACAGGGTGCGGTTGTGGACCCTTTATCAAGAGGCTCTGCATCTCTGGTCATGGCAGGAATGCCAGGGCATTTCCCTAGTGGTTTAACACTTGGCAGACTCTGCACTCCAGGCTAGACTAACTCATTTGAAGATGCTTACTGGATCATGAATGACATCTCCTTTCGGAGGTATAGCAAGGCCCCTTTCAGCAGTGGAGAAGCCCTTGGTTAGATCTGTTCGCCACTGCTGAAAACATGCAGTTTTGTCTGCTGGAGTTTCCAAGGTGACTTGCTCAGAGACACTTTATCTTGAGTGGTGCTCCAGCCTCCTGGACACCTTCCGCCTATACCACTCTTCCCAAGAATTCTCAAGAATATTGGGAACTACTGAAATCAAGTTATTCTTGTGGCTCTGGATTGTGCCTAGAGTCTCTGGTATCCTGAGCTGTTCAGCATGACCTTCGGTCCTTCGATCATACTGTTTCTTCATGAGGATAGTCTGTCGCAGCAGCAGGGGAGGGTCGTGCGTCTGAACCTGTGCACCCTTCCCCTTCATGCATAGAGATTGAGTGCTGACAGTTAAAAGCTTTCATCCATGCTCCCGATGTCCGGTGTTATTCTGGCAGCCAGGCGTCCCTCTGCTAAATCAGTAAATGCCTGCCATTGGGATAAATTTGTGACATAGCGTGATTCCTACAACATCGACCCCCTTTCTGCTCCTCTGTAAGGTGATTCTGCTCGGGGCACAGTTAAAGGTTATCGGTCAGCCATTTTGGCATTTTGAGGTTGCTGGACCAACCCTAATTCAAGTCACATGTTGTGGCTAGGTTTCTTAAAGACTTGCAGCACAATCCCACCTAGGCCATACTTCATACCCCTGTCGGATCAAAATTTTCCTCTAACCTTCTTGATGTGCACAGCCTTTGAGCCTCTGCACAATTGCTCCCTCAGACTATTGACTATCTAAACTGCCTTGTTAGTTGCTATAACTTTGGAAAGGATGGTAAGCTAATTGCAGGTACTCTGTCCACCTTCCCTACACCACCTAACTGAAGCTGGTTCTCTGGACATGTGCCTCCTTTTGCCTAAAGGTTTTGGCTCCCTTCCATGTAGGCCAGAACATCCCCCCTGCCTACTTTATTTGGTCTGCCTTATCCCTCCAGAGAGAAGAGACTCCATCATCTGGACCCAAAAAGAGCACTGTGGCTCTATCTCGATCGCACCAGAATTCAGAGTGGACAATCAACTTTACATGGGGTACGTAGGAGCTAAAAAGAGGGGAAGGCTGTGCTGAAACAGGCCACATCAAGATAGATAGTGGACGACATCAAAATCTGCTATACATTTGCCAAGGTCAACCTCTTGAGGTTTGTGTGCTCATTCCACAAGAGCTAAGGCTGCGAATACTGAGGTAGCTTTCAGAGTCTTTGTCCTGGACATCTGTCAGGCAGCTAAACACTAAAGTCTGGACTGTGCGTTACTGTCGCGAGGGGCACTTAGCAGGGATTTATGGTTTAAATGGGCTATGTAGACCTAGTTCTGGGGTGAAATTGCTTGTGTATCTGTTCTAAGCTAAGGAATCGGCAGGTAAAAGTCTCACAGGGGGTCTCCAGCCTTTTCTGTAGTAAAAGCTACTTATGTTCAATGGAAAATCATCCAGAGCTACAGATATTAGTATTTTAATACTGACAACATCAGACAGGTTTCCATATTTGTTTTAAATATAAACTTTTCAGTTTTTGTAGGCTGAGCTGCACACAGGAGAGCTACTTATGGGTAGCTCGAGAGTTACTAGTAGTTCACGAGCTACTTGTTGGAGACACCTGCCCCTATCAGATCAGATGAACAAGTTACTTACCTTCTGAAATTCCTTATCAAGTAGAGACTCTGATTCCTTACCGTCCCTCCAGTCTTCCCCACTCTTCGAGCCAATTACAGTGTAACAGGACCCCATTCTCCACGCCTTATTTTTTCATACCAGTGGTCCGTTCTCATGGAAAGTTGTGAAATTAACAGCCACCAGCGCGCTGGTTCCTATATAGGTACCACACCATGTAATTTCCAGCATGGTTGACGCTAAGCAGAGCGATATTGCCTAGCAGTGTGCAGTGGTACTGCTCAAAAATTTGCAGATTGTCTGATGCTTTGGGAATAGCCTAAGAAGGGATCTGCTGCTAGATGGTCTCTACCACATAAGGCATTACCGAAGGCAAGTAACTTGTTCCCTGACCTAAGATGTCAGAAGTCTTCATATTTGTGTGGAACGGCTTTGAGACCAGCATCATTTACACTGAAAACATAAGGTGACTTGCTCGGATTTAATAAACTTGTGTAAATGTGTCACTGGGACCAATTTGAAATATGGACACCTGAGTCAACAACATACTTTTGCTATGGCAGACCTCCCCTCAAAAGCTGGATTAGCTTTGAGCGCACCTACCAGTTGAGTGTAAAGTACTCATATGTGGCAGATTGTGGTATTCTTCCTAGGATATTATGGTGATCTGAGAACTGGTTTCAACTAAGGTTGTGACGTCTTCATCTACACAAACACAATTCTTGCTAAACCTATGGCATGATTATTCTGTACTTCGACAGGATGACGCACTTTGAGCCATACCCTGTGCAGCCATCCTTCCCTGATGACACTTGTGCATACCTACCATGCAGTAATTGAGAGGGAAGCATAACATAATCAAATAAATCTTCATATGGTGGAGGATGAGGAAGACTTTCTAGTTGAAACCTTTTTGAAGACTGAACGAATAGTTCACTATGTACTGGTGCCCAGGGGGATGCAGCATCCTGTTAATGTCAATTTTTCATGGAACTTGTAAAGGCTAGCGTAGAAAGCCCCTGAATAAACCAAAAATAAATGCTTGCCCGAATTACTCAGCTTACATTAATTCTATAGCAGTAGCCAGGATTAATTCAAACTTCCCATACTTCACTTTTCCATTTACTTAATTGAAGGCAGATAGTTTCCGATTCCTTGGTTATCCATTTTGCCTGTAAGAAAGCCTTTGGATAGGCCGTGGGAGAGTTCAAGGATCTGAGAAAATCGACACAGGAGGCAAACGGATTGCCCTTGAGGTCAGCCATACATTAATGTATTACCTACTCTGAAGACATCCTCTCCTCGTATGACCTATACCACTTAGAGGAAATGGAGAAGCTGTTGAAGCACTCAAGAGACCCACTGAAAGAAGGGGACAAGTGTGTGGTGCATACGGCAAAAATATTAATACAGCTAATATTCAGTGTACCCTTGAGGCAGCAGAGAGTGCAGTGAGGACCATCAACACTAAATTCATCTTTCAAAGATGCACTTGGCTTAGTGTGTTTAGTCATGAGGTGCAACAGCACTATTAATTGTAACCTTTGAGGGTGAGCATCTGTTTAGCCCTTGGTGCACCAGATGCTTTAGAAAATAAAGAATGCAGGCCTAGCAAATCCATGGGTGATCTGCAGTCCCCTCAATCCCAAGTCAACTTTCAGGGATCAGCAAACAAGGGGTCTTAAATCAGAGATCCCCCCCCCTTTATCAGCCGTACCAGCATTCCTTTCAGGGTCCCCAACAGCCGAAGCCATTACATAGATGGCGCTATAGAAAAAATGAGCATGGCTGAGGTAGCATCACAGGGGGCTCCTCTGTTGCAAAGCAGGGACTCCCTTTCTCTCCACCAACCACGTGACAACTGTTGGAGGAAAGCTGAGGCACTTTGTAACTCAGTGGGCAAACATCACAGCTGATCATTGTGCCTGCATGTTACTACCCCGCCTCTCCCAACATTCCACTTTGCTACCGTGTACTTAGTTGAGACATCTTCACCTTCGAGAAGAGAGATTCAGGCACTCCTACTAAACGATGCAGTAGAACCAGTACACTAATGCAGTGTCGGAGTATTCTCTGTATTGTTAAATCCCCTTAAAGGATGGCTTTCTGGCTGATCCTCGACCTTCAGTCACTAAACAAGTTAATTCTGTCTGAACGTTTTTATATTTTCACTCTAGAGAACGTCACCCCCAAGCTGCGCCAAGATGACTTCAATTCAGAGCTGAAACATACTTTCATAACGTGATCCACGCACTGAATCATCAGTCTTGTTCGCGGGAAGTGGAAGACACTACCACTTCAAGTTACTACACTTCAGTGTCACTCAGCGTCAATGATTTTCACATACTGCTTAATGGTGGTAGCAGCACACCTGTACAGAAATGGCGTTCACGTCTTTCCATACTTTGATAAGTGGCTGATTAATTGCAGGAGCAAACGGAAATGCCTAGCACACATTCAAAAAGCAGTCACAATGTAGGTTTATCCCTCCATATAAAATCACATTTCTAGACTCAGTAAAAGCAACCTTTCCTTGGGTCAGTCCTCAACACAGTGACAGGCAAAACTTACCTCAACAACCAGTGTGAGATTGCATTTCAACAGCTGCTTCTTCTGTGAACTCTTCTTTGCGAGAATAGCAACAATCTGTTGCTCAACAGAGCCTGTCTAGACCCCCTTTTTCAAGTCACTTTTACTGCCAGTGTGTCTTTTCTAGACCACGAACCGCACCTCTGTTATACAGTTCCCCCAAAAAAATGTAGGACTGCATACTGGGGCTGCAGAACTTCAGGACAAGAGGACATCTACACCATCAGAAGTTGTTGGCCCAACTCCTAGCTAGCTCACAGTGCCTCACCTGAACCCCATCCTTCCCAGAGTAACAGATGATTGCAACAACCTCCAATGTGACACTCAGACTCCCCGGCCATGTTTTACATCTAGAAGGAGGGTGACATCCACTCCCCATAACCCTCTTTGCTAGGACAACAAGTTTGGCACAGGACAGCCTACAAAAACATTTACCTACTGATGGAACATTTCCCAGAAGGAGATCTTTGTGGATCTGTTCAGCAGGACACAACAACCAGTCTACAAGTGGGAACTCCACCATCAAGTCCCCCCCACTAGAACTTCCAGCGAGGAGTCTTCCACAATATACGTGTTTACTACCTGCAGGAAGAACAAATGGCAACATTTTATCTCCAGGAACCAGCGCCTGTGGTCCAAGGCCAATGTACTATTGATGAACTGGTCAGGGATTCTTATGCGTTTCAGCCTCTCCCCATCATCCCACATGTGGTGAGGAATAGAAGGCAGGTGTCCATGGCCACCTTCCTAGTGTTGCCAACCTGGACCAAACAGCTGTGGTATTGTATGCTCCTAGGGACGTAAACGAACCGTAAAGAAAAGCTCCTGCATGTACCAGACGTTCTCACTCTGCATAAGGGTCTGCTCAGACATGCAGACCCCAAACAGCTGAACCTCGAGTTTTGGCACCTAAGTTCTTGTGGTCTGATTTCCTCAGTACCCAGAGGAGCGCATGATTATCCTTCAGGAAGCACACAAGTGACCTACTCATGTCTGGTATGCTGCAAAAGGGTAATGTATTACTTCATTTTCAAACATAGATCCTCTTAACATTTCTGTGCAGGATTGTTTCCTATCTCCTACACAAGATAGCGCTGTCTACACTTCTATACATGTAACTGCAGTTGCAGCATTCATCCAAAACAGAACACGCTCTTCACTGTTTACATCCTCCATGAATGCTTCCCCCCCTTTGCTGCCAGGCCTTTTTCCCCCCCTTTGCTGCCAGGCCTTTTTCCCCCCCTTTGCTGCCAGGCCTTTTTCCCCCCCTTTGCTGCCAGGCCTTTTTCCCCCCCTTTGCTGCCAGGCCTTTTTCCCCCCCTTTGCTGCCAGGCCTTTTTCCCCCCCTTTGCTGCCAGGCCTTTTTCCCCCCCTTTGCTGCCAGGCCTTTTTCCCCCCCTTTGCTGCCAGGCCTTTTTCCCCCCCTTTGCTGCCAGGCCTTTTTCCCCCCCTTTGCTGCCAGGCCTTTTTCCCCCCCTTTGCTGCCAGGCCTTTTTCCCCCCCCTTTGCTGCCAGGCCTTTTTCCCCCCCCTTTGCTGCCAGGCCTTTTTCCCCCCCCTTTGCTGCCAGGCCTTTTTCCCCCCCCTTTGCTGCCAGGCCTTTTTCCCCCCCCTTTGCTGCCAGGCCTTTTTCCCCCCCCTTTGCTGCCAGGCCTTTTTCCCCCCCCTTTGCTGCCAGGCCTTTCCCCCCCCCCCCCTTTGCTACCAGGCCTTTTCTCCCCCCCTTTGCTGCCAGGACTTTTTCCCCCCTTTTCCCCCCCTTTGCTGCCAGGCCTTTTTCCCCCCTTTTCCCCCCCTTTGCTGCCAGGCCTTTTTCCCCCCTTTCCCCCCCCCCCCTTTGCTGCCAGGCCTTTTTCCCCCCCTTTGCTGCCAGGCCTTTTTCCCCCCCTTTGCTGCCAGGCCTTTCCCCCCCCCCCCCTTTGCTGCCAGGCCTTTCTCCCCCCCCCCCCCTTTGCTGCCAGGCCTTTTCTCCCCCCCCTTTGCTGCCAGGCCTTTTCTCCCCCCCCCTTTGCTGCCAGGCCTTTTTCCCCCCTTTTCCCCCCCTTTGCTGCCAGGCCTTTTTCCCCCCTTTCCCCCCCCTTTGCTGCCAGGCCTTTGCTGCCAGGCCTTTTTCCCCCCCTTTGCTGCCAGGCCTTTTTCCCCCCCTTTGCTGCCAGGCCTTTTTCCCCCCCTTTGCTGCCAGGCCTTTTTCCCCCCCTTTGCTGCCAGGCCTTTTTCCCCCCCTTTGCTGCCAGGCCTTTTTCCCCCCCTTTGCTGCCAGGCCTTTTTCCCCCCCTTTGCTGCCAGGCCTTTTTCCCCCCCTTTGCTGCCAGGCCTTTTTCCCCCCCTTTGCTGCCAGGCCTTTTTCCCCCCCTTTGCTGCCAGGCCTTTTTCCCCCCCTTTGCTGCCAGGCCTTTTTCCCCCCCTTTGCTGCCAGGCCTTTTTCCCCCCCTTTGCTGCCAGGCCTTTTTCCCCCCCTTTGCTGCCAGGCCTTTTTCCCCCCCCTTTGCTGCCAGGCCTTTTCTCCCCCCCTTTGCTACCAGGCCTTTTCTCCCCCCCTTTGCTGCCAGGCCTTTCCCCCCTTTTCCCCCCCTTTGCTGCCAGGCCTTTTCCCCCCCTTCCCCCCCTTTGCTGCCAGGCCTTTTCCCCCCCTTCCCCCCCTTTGCTGCCAGGCCTTTTCCCCCCCTTCCCCCCCTTTGCTGCCAGGCCTTCCCCCCCTTCCCCCCCCCTTTGCTGCCAGGCCTTCCCCCCCCCCTTTGCTGCCAGGCCTTCCCCCCCCCCTTTGCTGCCAGGCCTTCCCCCCCCCCTTTTCTGCCAGGCCTTTTCCCCCCCCTTTGCTGCCAGGCCTTTTCCCCCCCCTTTGCTGCCAGGCCTTTTCCCCCCCCTTTGCTGCCAGGCCTTTTCCCCCCCCTTTGCTGCCAGGCCTCCCCCCCCCTTTGCTGCCAGGCCTTTTCCCCCCCTTCCCCCCCTTTGCTGCCAGGCCTTTTCCCCCCCTTCCTTCCCCCCCTTTGCTGCCAGGCCTTTTCCCCCCCTTCCCCCCCCCCCCCTTTGCTGCCAGGCCTTCCCCCCCCCCCCTTTGCTGCCAGGCCTTCCCCCCCCCCCCTTTGCTGCCAGGCCTTCCCCCCCCCCTTTTCTGCCAGGCCTTCCCCCCCCCCCCCTTTTCTGCCAGGCCTTCCCCCCCCCCCTTTTCTGCCAGGCCTTCCCCCCCCCCCTTTGCTGCCAGGCCTTTTCCCCCCCCTTTGCTGCCAGGCCTTTTCCCCCCCCTTTGCTGCCAGGCCTTTTCCCCCCCCTTTGCTGCCAGGCCTTTTCCCCCCCCCTTTGCTGCCAGGCCTTTTCCCCCCCTTTGCTGCCAGGCCTTTCCCCCCCCTTTGCTGCCAGGCCTTTTCCCCCCCTTTGCTGCCAGGCCTTTCCCCCCCCCCTTTGCTGCCAGGCCTTTCCCCCCCCCCTTTGCTGCCAGGCCTTTTCCCCCCCCTTTGCTGCCAGGCCTTTTCCCCCCCCTTTGCTGCCAGGCCTTTTCCCCCCCCTTTGCTGCCAGGCCTTTTCCCCCCCCTTTGCTGCCAGGCCTTTTCCCCCCCCTTTGCTGCCAGGCCTTTTCCCCCCCCTTTGCTGCCAGGCCTTTTCCCCCCCCTTTGCTGCCAGGCCTTCCCCCCCCCCTTTGCTGCCAGGCCTTCCCCCCCCCCTTTGCTGCCAGGCCTTCCCCCCCCCCCCTTTGCTGCCAGGCCTTCCCCCCCCCCCTTTGCTGCCAGGCCTTCCCCCCCCCCCCTTTGCTGCCAGGCCTTCCCCCCCCTTTGCTGCCAGGCCTTCCCCCCCCCCCCCCTTTGCTGCCAGGCCTTCCCCCCCCCCCCTTTGCTGCCAGGCCTTCCCCCCCCCCCTTTGCTGCCAGGCCTTCCCCCCCCCCCTTTGCTGCCAGGCCTTCCCCCCCCCCCTTTGCTGCCAGGCCTTCCCCCCCCCCCTTTGCTGCCAGGCCTTCCCCCCCCCCCTTTGCTGCCAGGCCTTCCCCCCCCCCCCCTTTGCTGCCAGGCCTTCCCCCCCCCCCCCCCTTTGCTGCCAGGCCTTCCCCCCCCCCCCCTTTGCTGCCAGGCCTTCCCCCCCCCCCTTTGCTGCCAGGCCTCCCCCCCCCCTTTGCTGCCAGGCCTCCCCCCCCCCTTTGCTGCCAGGCCTCCCCCCCCCCCCCTTTGCTGCCAGGCCTCCCCCCCCCCCCCTTTGCTGCCAGGCCTCCCCCCCCCCCTTGCTGCCAGGCCTCCCCCCCCCCTTGCTGCCAGGCCTCCCCCCCCCTTGCTGCCAGGCCTCCCCCCCCCCTTGCTGCCAGGCCTCCCCCCCCCTTGCTGCCAGGCCTCCCCCCCCCCCCCCTTTGCTGCCAGGCCTCCCCCCCCCCCTTGCTGCCAGGCCTTCCCCCCCCCCCCCCCCTTTGCTGCCAGGCCTCCCCCCCCCCCCCCCTTTGCTGCCAGGCCTCCCCCCCCCCCCCTTTGCTGCCAGGCCTTTTTCCCCCCCCCCCTTTGCTGCCAGGCCTTTTTACCCCCCCTTTTCCCCCCCTTTGCTGCCAGGCCTTTTTACCCCCCCTTTTTCCCCCCCCTTTGCTGCCAGGCCTTCCCCCCCCCCTTTGCTGCCAGGCCTTCCCCCCCCTTGCTGCCAGGCCTTCCCCCCCCCCCTTTGCTGCCAGGCCTTCCCCCCCCCCCTTTGCTGCCAGGCCTTCCCCCCCCCCTTTGCTGCCAGGCCTCCCCCCCCCCTTTGCTGCCAGGCCTTCCCCCCCCCCTTTGCTGCCAGGCCTTCCCCCCCCCCCCTTTGCTGCCAGGCCTTCCCCCCCCCCCCCCCTTTGCTGCCAGGCCTCCCCCCCCCTTTGCTGCCAGGCCTCCCCCCCCCTTTGCTGCCAGGCCTCCCCCCCCCTTTGCTGCCAGGCCTCCCCCCCCCTTTGCTGCCAGGCCTCCCCCCCTTTGCTGCCAGGCCTCCCCCCCCCTTTCTCCCCCCTTTGCTGCCAGCCCCCCCCCCCCTTTGCTGCCAGGCCTCCCCCCCCCCCCTTTGCTGCCAGGCCTTCCCCCCCCTTTGCTGCCAGGCCTTCCCCCCCCCTTTGCTGCCAGGCCTCCCCCCCCTTTGCTGCCAGGCCTTCCCCCCCCCCTTTGCTGCCAGGCCTTCCCCCCCCCCCCCTTTGCTGCCAGGCCAACCCCCCCCCCCCTTTGCTGCCAGGCCTTCCCCCCCCCCCCTTTGCTGCCAGGCCTTCCCCCCCCCCCCCTTTGCTGCCAGGCCTCTCCCCCCCTTGCTGCCAGGCCTCCCCCCCCCCCTTTGCTGCCAGGCCTCCCCCCCCCCCCCCCCCTTTGCTGCCAGGCTAACCCCGCCCCCCCCCCCCCCCTTGCTGCCAGGCCTTTTCCCCCTCTGGTGGCAGGTCTTTTTTTGGCTATTCAGGGCAGTTCGCGCTTAGGCCCTCATAACATTTTGTTCACATAAGCTACCTACACCAAATTTGCGTCCTTTTTTCCAACATCCTAGGGATTCTAGAGGGACCCAGAGTTTGTGGTACCTTGGAAGAGACTAAGAAATTAGCAACAAAACCGCAAAAATGTCCAATTTAAAAAGAAAAAAAAATGGAAAAAAGGGCTGCAGAAGAAAGCTTGTGGTTTTCCCCATGAGAATAGCATCAAGAAAGGGTTTGCAGTGCTAAAATCACCATCTTCCCAGCTTTCAGGAACCAGCAGACTTGAATCAGGAAACCACATTTTTCAACACAATTTTGGCATTTTACTGGAACATACCCCATTTTTACTATTTTTTTTTTTGGAGCCTTTAACCTCCTTTCAGTTAGTGACAGAAATGGGTGTAAAATCAATGCTGGATCCCGGATAACTAAACATTTCTTAAAAGTAGACAAAATTCTGAATTCAGCAAGGGGTCATTTGTGTAGATCCTTCAAGATTTTTGACAGAAAGTAACAGCTAAAATAAAAGAATATTGAAATTGAGGTAAAAAAAACAGCCTTTTTTCTCCACGTTTTACTCTGTAATTTTTTCCTGCAATGTCAGATGTTCTAAAGCAATATACTGTTTTGTCTGCTGGACTTTAGTGGTTGCGGGAATGTATAAGGCTTGTAGGTTCATCAAGAACTCTAGGTACCCAGTGCCAATAAAGGAGCTGCACCTTGCAATAGGTTCTGATTGTATACCGGGTATACAGCAATTCTTTTGCTGAAATGTAAAGAGTGAAAAATAGGTATCAAGAAAACCTTTGTATTTCCAAAATGGGCACAAGATAAGGTGCTGAGTAGCAGTGGTTATTTGCACATCCCTGAATTCCGGGGACCCCATACTAGCATGTGACTTACAGGACATTTCTCAAATAGACGTCTTTTTTTTTTTTTTTTTTTTTTTTTACACACTGTCTTAAGATTGGAAGGAAAAAATGTAGAGAAAGACAAGGGGCAATAACACTTGTTCTGCTATTCTGTGTTCGCCCAAGTCTCCCAATTAAAAATGGCACCTCACTTGTGTGGGTAGGCCTATTGCCCCCAACAGGATACGCACCATGGACATATCACATTTTTACATTGAAATCTGACGTGTTTTTTGGAAAGTGCCTAGCTGTGGATTTTGGCCTTTTGCTCAGCCGGCACCTAGGGAAACCTACCAAACCTGTGCATTTTTTAAAACTAGACACCTAGGGGAATCCAGGTGGGGTGAATTGTGGGGTTTTAACCAGATTCTGTTACCCAGAATCCTTTGCAAACCTCAAAATGTGGCAAAAAAGACTTTCCTCATATTTCGGTGATGGAAAGTTCTGGAATCTTTAAGAGGAGCCACAAATTTCCTTCCACCCGCCATTTCCCCAAGTCTCCCGATAAAAATTGGACCTCCCTTGTGTGGGTAGGTCTAGTGCCCGTAAAATGAAATGCCCCAAAACGCTATGTGGACACATCAAAATGATCAAATATAAAATTCTCTCGTAGGGGATTTCCATGTATAGTCATAAGCACTGAATAGTTCTGCACTGTTCTGAAAATGTCTTAAGTGTAGATGTTCGCCATTCTTGAGGAAGGCCTGCAAAGTCACTTAAGAATGTCAATGTGCAGCCTAGAGGAAAGGCTACAAAAGCCAAATTGTTCGTTCATTTTTGGTTGAAAAAAGGGTACTCTAATATAGATATACATTAAAAACATGTATATTCTAGAGATGATGCAGAAAAAATCTTTCACAAACCTTTTTTACAATGTTATATAAGGATGAAGCAATGTAGGGCAGTGTAGCCCATAGGCTGCCATTAAACAGAGTGAAAATAGAGCTGTGCCTTTAAGAGGAGATGGTCCTCCTGTATCCCATGGAGGAGATGGACGTCTAGTAAGAGGAAAAACCTTTTTTAAACCTTCTAGGGAATCTTTAATGACTGGAATTTTAAAGAAAGAGGTTTGTGAAGGACTTCCTATATGCCGTCAGAGCTGCAAGGTGTACTCTGATGGATGAAAACTGTAAGCCAGACTTTGCTAGGTGTAATAGATATGGAAGAATAGCTTCTTCTCCGCATGTTGTTGGATCTAAGTTCTTGTCACAACACCATATGCAGAACCTTTTCCACTTGAAGGCATATGCTGTTCTTGTGGAAGGCCGTTTTGCCTCCCTTACAATCTCCATGCAGCCCTGAGGAAGGGAGAACTGGAGTTACAGGTAAACTATTCCTTACATGTTTTTGAATAAAGGGGGGGGTCTCAAGGAATGGGCACCTGCGTTTTTGGACTTGGGCTCAGCAGCCATCTACGGAAAGCTACCAAACCCAAACATTTCTGAAAACTAGACAGCTGAGAGAGTCCAGGAAGGTGTGATGTGCATGTATTCCCCCAGTGTTTTCTTATCTAGAATCCTCAGCAAACCTCAAATTTAGCTGGAAAAAAATAAATAATAATTTTGGCCACATTTCTGTGAGGGATCATCGCACTGGCAGAAATTTCCTACCACCCAACGTTCCCCTCAGTCTCCCAGTAAAAATGATACCTCACTTGTGTAGGTGGGTCAGTTCCTGTGACAGGGAAGAGCCAAAAACATGTCTACAATTAGGGGGTACCAAAGAGGATACAAAAGAGCAGTTTGGGGGAAAAAATAATAATAATTTAGCCTAACAAGTGGGGCAGAATTATTATCGGTATAGATGTGACAATGCTGGGTGGTAGGAATTTTTGGGATTCCTGCAGTTTCTGGAAGGTTCCATCACAAGATGTGGGGAAAAATGTGTGATTTACAGCAAAGTTGGAGGTTTGGAGAACATTGTGGGTAAGAAAATGGTGTGGGGTGCATGTGAAGCACACCACCCTGGACTCCATTCAGATATTACCTTTATTTCGGCTGGAGCCATAAAAGCATGGGGCAACAATTAATTACAAAATAACTGTCATAAAAGAGAACGTACTTAGCAACACATAAAATCTTAGGTAGGTAAATCACAGTTCATAAGATAGCTAATACAAAGTTTAAAATAGTTAAAAAAAAAATAAATAAAAAAAAAACATTGGGATTAAACACAGTTAATTTTACAACTTTTAGTTCTTAGCACCAGTAATCATTGTCACAATCTAAGCCCTTGTTTATATACCATCTTGGTAACTACGCCTGCTGTTGAGATGGAATAAAAGTAACATACACACTACTACAATCTCAATTTTCAGCCAGTTACCACGGCGCAAGAATTTGGATCTACATGATTAAGAGTTTCCATGGATCTCGCAATGTAAAAAGCTAGCAACTGCAAACACTAGCTTTTCGCTTGTATCACTCCGAAGTGTCTCCTGATGTTTCAGTGAGCTGAGGGACCTGCATAAGGGAATGATCCACCTACTCCTGGGCTTTGAATATCTTGGACAAAAAAAACATAAAATGAGCTATAGATCTATTTCCGTCGGACAAAAAAAGGCAAAAACTAGTCACACCATTGTCTTTTTTTTCTAAATAGAGGTGACGGAATTCAGTGGCAAGATCCCTAGTCTGAATTTGATAAACAGGTTTTTGGCCTGGGCTGGATATATGCTATCCATGTCATGTAGTAGTGTTCAAACCTGGGTGAGCACTTGTGCTGTAAAAATTGCTCCGTTCTTTTGTCTATTGCCTGGTCTTGCCAGATCTGAATTAATACCGCCTCCTAGTAGAGATGCTTTACATGCTGTGCCATGCTTCTCGTTATGTTCTGTGGGGACCTCCCATATCTCCTCCAGTTTGATCCAGTAAAACAGATCCTTTATATATTTTATCCAGGGAGTTGATACCATTTTGTCAATAGATAATAGCTATAACATAACTACCCTATAGGAGCCCAAGTGCTCAGAAGACCATATGCGCACCCAGTAAAATACAGCCTCAGTGCAATTACACGATTTGGTTTAGAGCCAAATCAAATCTAAGTGGAATAAGGGGTGTGCTAGCAGGTAAATGTAACAATAAGCATAAGAACTTATTTTCAGTCAGGTATAGTCTAAATGAGTCAGTGACCCCAGAGTTCCGCACCGTAGGTTGTGGTAGTCACTGCTGTAGCTTTGTATACAGTAAGCCCTGGAGAAAGGGGCCCCTGTTGAGTTCTTGATTTTTCTTCCGATTGCCGTAGACTGCTGAAAGGGTTGCAGTACTTTTTTCTATTTGTGATGTCCAAGATAGATTCTCTGTTAATCTTATACCTAGGTAATCAAATTGCCTCACTTGCGCTGTAGGAGTGCCCTCTTTAGTCATTTCCCCCCTAAAAGATTTGTGTGGTTTTAAAGCCATAAACTTTGATTTCGCTGGGTTGATTTCAGGCCTCCCCTTATCTCAGAACGCAGCAAAAGAGTCTAGTTCATTTTGTAGTCCCATCGGGGGTTCTTGATATCAACAAAGTGTCATCAGCAAACATTAGAATTGGTACGGGATTCCCATCTAATTTGGGGGCGTCATGATTGCATTCGGCCAGCTGGTCCACTGCACCATTTATATAAAGGCTAAACAATGTGAGGGCCAGGACACACCCCTGTCTGACCCCTCTCGCAATGGGAATTGGGCTAGTTAAGTCTCCCCCCTGGGTCCACCTAACTCTTGCAAAGGTACCTTCATGCATATAGATTAGCCTTACAAGATCTCTATCCAGACCATAACCATCTAGAGCTTTCCACCAACCTGGACTCACCTAGATGTATAGTTTTCAGATGTGTCTAGGTATTGTAGATTCTTCTACATGGCAGCGTCCAAAAAGCGCAGTCCTCCCCATTCCAAGTGGGATGATTTTGGGAGTTAGCCACACTCTCATGGCCCAAATGTAAAACCAAAACCCAAAATAAGCCAATGTCCTCTTGCTTGCCGTGGGATAAGATATTTTAGTGTGTGGGGGGAGAGCTGAAAGACTGTTACCCCCTTCAGTTGGGGTGGGGTCATAACCATGCCGATACTGGTTGGTAGGATTTGGGGGAGGGGGGGTGTAATTGCCCCATCTGCCCACCGGTGGGCAGGTGGGCAGAACGGCTTTGTCCCCATTTCTTTGGGATGGGGGTATGGCCATACTCCCACCCTTTTTTTTTTTTTTTTTTTTTTTTTTTTTCCTTCTTTATTTTTTTGGGAGGGGTGTGAAGAGAATCTTATCTGGTGGGCTTTCTGCCCCCCCCCCCCCCCCTGAGCGCAGATGGGTCTTAAAAAATAGGCCCATCTTGCCCGCAAGGGGGGGCAGAAATGGCCTGAAATAAAACTGCCCACCTTGACTAAGGACTTGCTCCCCTTACTTGAATCAGACCTAAAAAAAAAAACTGGTGTCTAGTGATTTCTGCTCCCCTTGGGGGGCAGATTAGCCTAATAAGAATAGGCCGATCTGCCCCCCAAGGGGGGGGGCAGAAATGGTCTAAAGATAATTTGCCCCCCTAGGGAGCGACCCTTGCCCCCAAGAGTTCTCTCCCCTTATAATTATGAACAAAAAACAACAAATTCCCTAGTGTCAAGTGGGCATTTCTGCTGCCCTTTCATGAATCGATCGGGCAGCAGAAATGCTCAGAAAGACATCCGAGGAAAGGCCTTTCCTTTCCTTTGCCTCTCTTGTCCCCAGCCTGTGATCGGTAGAGAAATGGTTTTGCATTTCTCTTCTGATCCGTGCTAGAAGCTGAGCTTCCAGTGCAGTGGGGTAGTTCTCTGAGGTCAGTGCGCGATCAGACATCACTGTGCGGGCCGGGGGGGTGGGGAGTTTGGGGTGGAAGGGAAAACGATTCCCCTTCCATCCCTGCCTATGGGAGGGGGGTGCAAGGCCTTCTGGGGGAGTGCTAGCACTTCCCCCGAGAGGCCTATACTTGGACATGGTGGTTACGTCCCTGTCGCATGAGCGCCACGGCAGCTGACGTAACCACCTTGTCCAGGGCACCCAAGGGGTTAAAGACTGGTACTCGAAAGAGAGGGTAATGCCTCCAAAGACTCTGCCAGCTCCAGCCTGTAACCTCAGTGTACTTTTCACATGACTTATGGGTCCTCCTTTTGAACCATTATGCTCATGTCAAGTATAGTTCTTGTCATTTAAAGTCACTTTCTTAATCACAAGTAAGCTTCAGGCTCTTAGTTCAAGAATCCTATGTTCAAGTTATTAAAGATATGTTCAGGTTATTAAAGATATGTTCGGGTTATTAAAGATATGTTCGGGTTATTAAAGATATGTTCGGGTTATTAAAGATATGTTCGGGTTATTAAAGATATGTTCGGTATTCATACTAACCTACACCAACCACCCCCCCCTATCACCACACACACAAACGCGCATTTCTGCCCAAGGTTTATTTTACTTCTTTCAACCTCAACCAAAACCGCTGTGCTGCCTGCCTATTCCGCCCACAACCAGACGCTGTGGCAGAAAAGACCCTGAAGATACTACATTGCGAGGACTATGCCATTTTGAAAGTCTAGTCATCTTTTTGTGGCCTTCACCAAACTCTAGATGGACTCTGCCACCTCTGAAGCTGTCATTAGCAGGTGGATGGTTAAGTGTATTCAAACTTATTAAGCCAAAGCTAAGTGTACATTCCCCGTTCCCCCTAGAGTGACAATATAGTTCTGAAAAGGGTGTAAGATATTTGGGTAACATTCCCTTAGTCGATAGGTTCGACTACTACGTGGTCAGCTCCACATACCTTAAACAGTTGAGTTTACTTTCGTACATGTTAACAGGCCTTTTGTTCACCAAGTTGTTATAACACTTTTTCAGATATCTGCATCATCTGCTTATCAGCCATCCCTCGGGAGGGGGCATCATTTATAATCCATGCGTGTAATGCTGGAGATTCACACGCTCCCACCATCCTTCCTAGAAGCAAGTGACTATCACAGATGTTGCCCCTGTAATTTAACGGCCTTTCATACGTGCAACACACTGCCTTGGAAACCACACTACTCCTTCACTAAACGGGAAAACAATCTGAGGTGATGCCGGTTTGTTGTTGCATCGTGGAGAAAGGATATAATTGCAACCTGTAATGTCACCAAATGACTGCACAGAAAAACACGTTTTTAACACCTGAGCCTAGCACTAAATAAAAGGAATATGCAGAGCATGTGATTCTACAGCATTACATGTAGCAAACGATTGGTTCTAGGGTAACATTTTTCATCAGGTTCAGCAGTTTGTCCTGCCCTTACTATGTCCTCTTTATTCTGTCTTCTCCATCCTGTTTTCTCCTATGTTTCACCCCCTGCAATGCCAAATTCCTTTCTAATCCGTCCTTGACCCGCATTCCAATTCCCTTATCCATCGTCCCCCTGCTCTCACTTCCTCTCTCCTGTTTCTTCCCATCCTTCCCAACTCCCTGGAATCTTTCATCTAATCATAAATTCTTCCCTTCCTCACTCTCTCCCTCGCCACACCCACTTTGCCCTCTGATATGATATTCACTTCCAATATACAGGCCTCCAGCCACCCGAAGGTATGAAATGCCCTGACTCTTACTCAGTAGTAGCCCCTGTTGAGGCCCTCTTGAGGGCGTGAAGAATAGAGATTGATATTGCCATTGAATGGTGATGTTTTACAAGCTGTTTGGCTTATAGCTGAAACATAGTGGCTGAGGAATATTATATTGAAAGCATCATGAGGATATAGAAGTTTCTAAATATCTAACGGGTAATCGTTTGTTGTGCTAAGAGCAGATGAAAATGTAAAATTCCGAGCATGCTACATGTTTACATCTGACTTTAATAAAAACATAAACTAAAACATGTTGCAACTAATCCCTTTTAACTTAGCAGTTTAGTCTATACTTTTTCAATGACATTCAGGGGTCTGACTAAACTAAACCTATAAATATCATTATAATTGTTTTAATTGAAGATTGGTTTCACCGTTAACCCTCCCTTTCTTGGATTTGGTGGGGCTTCTTTTCCTCTCCCCTCAACAGCCTATGTCCCCCAATAATCCTGTTACCCAGAATCCTTAGCAAAACTCAATTTGGCAAAAAAGCTCAACACTTTTTCCTCACATTTTGGAGCTTCAAAGTTCAGGAATCTGAGGGGAGCCACAAACTTCCTTTTATCCAGCATTCCCCCTCATCTCCCAATTAAAAAAATGGTACCTCTCTTGTGTTGGTAGGCCTAGTACACATGACAGGAAATGCCCTAAAACTCTACGTGGACACATCAAAATTATCAATCACAAAACTACCTGTTTTTGCATAAGGGGGTGGGGGGGGTGTTACCTGCTATTTGAGCAGCCATCTAGGGAAACCTACCAAACCCAGACATTTCTGAAAACTTGACACCCGAGGAAGTCCAGGGAGGTGTGACTTATGTGGATCCCCTGGTGTTTTCTTACCCAGAATCCTCAACAAACCTCAAATTTAGCTAAAAAAAAAAAAAAAACTCATTTTTCCCACATTTCTGTGTTGGATCACCGCACTGGCACACATTTTCTACCACCCAATGTTCCCCTTGAGTCTCCTGGTAAAAATTATACCTCACTTGTGTAGGTGGGCCAAGTGCCTGTGACAGGGAAGAGCCATAAAACATGTCTAAATTGAGGGGGAACCAAAGCCGGTCCAAAAGGGCAGTTTATAAAAAAAAAAACATTTGTAGGCTGACAAGTGGGGCAGAATTTTTATCGTAAGGTTCCATCACAAAGATGTGAGGAAAATGTGTGATTTCAAGCAAAGTTGGGGACATTGTGGGTAGGAAAATGTTGCAGTTGCATGTGAAGTACACCACCCAGGACTCCCCAGATGTTTAGTTTTATAGATGTGTCTAGGTCTCGTAGAAAAGTGCATCCCTCACCATTCCAAGTGGGCCGATTTTGAGTTAGACAAGCTCTCATGACCCAAATATACAACCAAAACCCCAAATATTCAAATTCCTTCTTGCTTGACATTGGGATAAGATCTTCTGGTGTCTTGGGGGAGAGCTGAAAGACTGTTACCCCGTTCAGTTGGGGTGGGGGCATAACCATGTCCATATTGGTTGGTAGCCACTACCCCACCACCCCACTTTCCTTTTTTTTTTTTTTAAATTCCTTGGCATCTAGTAGGCCTTCTGCAAGCATTTATCTTCTGATCACGCTGGAAGCTGAGCTTCCAGCGTGATGGGGTGGCCTCTGATGAAGCTATCCCCTTTCCATCCCTGCCCAGGGGAGGGTTGGGAGGCCCTTGGGGGAGTGCTAGCACTTGCACTGAGTACCAGGTGCAGGACGTAATGGTTACGTCCACAGCACCCGAGCAGTGCTGCCAAGGACGTAACCGTTCCGTCCAAGGCACCCAAGGGGTTACAGCTGTAAACAAGCTTTTTTTTTCTTTCTTTTTGCAGATAATTATTTACTAAAAGTCATGGTTTTCTGTAGTGTGGAAGACAACATTGTCAGAGTTGGACTATCCATTTTATTTTTTAGGTTACCCCAACAGATAACTTTTGTTGTGGAAGTCTTTTTCTATACAGTACTTAAGTGGGCTTTGCGTCAGCCCTTTGATCATGATTGAATGGCTTTCCTCTTTATTATTTTTGTCTTGCTCTTTGAGCGTAGCCTCTTTACTGTTATTAATGGGTTGTTTAGCAAAATCCTTTTATCCTTGTTTCTCACTCCTCCTTTTAACCCCTTGGGTGCCTTGGCAGCACCGCTTGGGTGCCGAGGACATAACCATTATGTCCTACACCTGGCCCACGTGGGGAGCACTCTAGCGCTCCCCCTGTGGGCGTCCTACCCCCTACCCTGGGCAGGGATGGAAGGGGAGCTCCGCTTCCAGCATGTTCAGCAGAGAAATGCAAAGCATTAGGCAAGGGTCGCTCCCTTGGTGGCAGATTGGCCTATTTAACCCACTAGATAACAGGGATTTCTTTTTGTCAGTTACCCGCAAGTGGAGTGACCCCTTAAACAAGGGTCACTCCCCTGGAGAGCAAATTTCTTTTTAGGTCAAAAAATAATTGGGCCCTGATCTTCAATCCCCCTCCCCCATCTCGGCGGGGGTGGGGGGGAATATCTCTTCCACTATACCTAGCCTCCCCCCCCCCCCCCCAAAAAAAAATGTTTTGTTAAAAAAACAAAAAATCTTTCTTTTTTTTATAGCAAATGTGAGGTTTGCTGAGGATTCTGGGTAACCAAACACTGGGGGATCCACGCAAGTCTCACCTCACTGGGCTCCACTAGTTTTCTGAAATGTTTGGGTTTGGTAGGTTTCCCTAGATGGTTGCTGAGCTCAGGGCCAAAAACGTAGGTTTTGTTTTTGATAATTTTGATGTGTCCACGTAGTGTTTTGGGGCATTTCCTGTCATGGGCAATAGACCTGCCCACACAAGTGAGGTACCATTTTTATCAAAAGACTTTGGGAAATGCTGGCTGGAAGGAAATTTGTGGCTCCTCTTAGATTCCAGAACTTTCTATCCTCTAAATATGAGGACAAAGTATTTTTGTGGTTTGCAAAGGATTCTGGGTAACAGAACCTGGTGAGAACCCCACAAGTTACCCCATGCTAGAATCACCTAGGTGTCTAGTTTTCAAAAAAAGCACAGGTTTGTTAGGTTTCCCTAGGTGCCAGCTAAGTTAGATGCCTAAATCCACAGCTAGGCACTTTCCAAGAAACACATCAGATTTCAATGTAAAAATGTGGTGTGTCCATGTTGTGTTTCCTGCTGTGGGCATTAGGCCTACCCACACAAGTGAGGTACCATTTTTATTGAGAGACTTGGGGGAACCCAGAATAGAACAAGTGCAATTGCTCCTTCTTTCTCCATTTTTTTTTTTTCCTTCCAAATGTAAGACAGTGTGTAAAAAAAAAAAAAACGTCTATTTGAAAAATGCCCTGTAAATCACATGCTAGTATGGGGACCCCAGAATTTAGAGATGTGCAAATAACCACTGCTTCTCAACTCCTAATTGTGTGCCCATTTTGGAAATACAAAGGTTTCCTTGATACCTATTTTTCACTCTTTATATTTCACGAAATGAATTGCTGTATACCCGGTACACAATGAAAACCCATTACAAGATGCAGCTCCTTTATTGGCTCTGGGTACCTAGGGTTCTCCATGAACCTACAGGCCCTAAATATCCCAGCAACCAGAATAGTCCAGCAGACTTAATGGTATATTGCTTTAAAAAATCTGCTGTAGCTGGAAAAAGTTATAGAAGAAAACGTGGACAGAAATATCTCTTTGGTTCACCTCAATTTCAATTTTTTTTTTATTTTAGCTGTTACTTTCTGTAGGAAAACCTTGAAGAATTTACTCAAATGACCCCTTGCTGAATTTATAATTTTGTCTACTTTTCAGAAATGTTTAGCTGTCCTGGATCCAGCATTGGTTTCACACCCATTCTGTCACTAACTGGAAGGAGGCTGAAAGCACATAAAATAGTAAAAATGGGGTATATATCCCAGTAAAAAGCCAACATTTTGTTGAAAAATTTGCTTTTCGGATTAAAGTCTGCCTGTTCCTTAAAGCTGGGAAGATGGTGATTTTAGCACCGCAAACCCTTTGTTAATGACATTTTTAGGGGAAAAAAACACATGCTTTCTTCTGCAGCCCTTTTTACCCCATGTAAAAAAAAAAAAAAAAAACACAACAAAAAAAAAATCTGTATTTTGCCTAAAATCTTGGCCTCGTCCGGGGGAACCCACAACTCTGGGTACCTCTAGAATCCCTAGGATGTTGGAAAAAAGGATTCAAATTTGGCGTGGGTAGCTTATGTGGACAAAGTTATGAGGGCCTAAGCACGACCTGCCCCAAATAACCAAAAAAAGGCCTGGCAGTGAAGGGGTTAAAGCAACATTGTTTTTATTTTTAATTGCTTTTGGTACTACCCTACAGCTACACTTTGATACAGTGCTGTTCTTTCCCCTGCATAATCTTTGCTCCACCCTCCTTGCCCATGACTTTATTCATTTAAAATTATTCTTAATTGTTTTTGCAAGGGTTGTGCAGCTGTGAACTGCTTGCAGGCTACTTGGTTTTCTTTCTTGGCAATCTTCATTTTTTATGCATCACTTCAAGACTGCACCTTTGGAATAGTAAATTATGAGAAATGTTTAAAGAAAAAGATAACATGCTGCCCATTGTGCATGGGCACACTCGTATATGCATTGGGGGCAGACTTTGAAGAATATTTTGGAATGCATTCAACAAATCCACGATGGCCACCAGTGTCTGCTTATGCACTGCCAGCATCTTGTAATCTTTTATTCAAATTCTAAAATGCATTACAAAATGCTTGCCATTCATGCTTATTTCATTCTTTTTCTTAACCATTTTGGAATACTTGTCATAAACCTTGTCGTGTGCTCCAATCATGGTGCATTTTTGCAGTGTTAGGGCTGATAGTAGTTGTCTACATTTACTGAAGCAGTTTTACATCCATTTACTGTCAGGTGCCCCTTGTTCAGGCAGCAGTGTTTTACAGCATAAATCTTTTCTGGATTCCCATGCTGTGCATTATCTGTTTACAGAAAGACACCTCTGGACCCATCCTCTAGTCTTTCTCACCTCTCTCGGGGTACTTGACTACTATGTTGATACCCTGCCCCTCTCACAATACCCATAGTGATGTCTGACATACATCATAGAATTTGCTCCATATGGTCACCATCGAAAGGTTCATTTTTCTGCTGTTTGGTCAGGGAGTTAAGATCAGTGCTCCAGGACCATCAAAGTGAAATCTGAACAAGGTACCGAAAAACATCTAAATGTAAACACCATCGACAAGGCACATCGAACAAAAAGACAAAGTGCCAAAGAGTACTAAAAACACCAGCTTTGGTTTGTGTGCGAACCGATCGCATGGTCTGAGTGTACAACATGGAGGCTCAAACAGTTGAGGTAAATGGAGAACAAGCCTTTTAGATTCGTCCCCAGTTGCCAACACAAACGTGTTCAAAAGGACAATCACAGTGTCTGCAGTCTCTGCTTGCCGAAAAATGACAGTGCCGCAGACCACAGGCGGTGCACCAGTTTCAACCTAACATGAGAAGTGTGGCTCAATGGTTAGAGCGTCAGACCCTGAAGCAGAGATCTGGCTCAAGACCAGGGTTCAAGTCCCGCTTCGGCAGGTCTTGGGCTCAATTCCCCTTGACCAGATAATTCTCGCCTCGGTGCCTAATCTAATTAATGGGTCCCACTCTGCAACTCTGGGCAATAGCTTGCTTAATCTCCACAACGGCCCCAACAGCGCTTGGATGCCTGGCTTCACCCTGGGGGTGCTCAGGAGTGGGTTCCTCCCTGGGAAAAGCCAGGAGGGATTCCATAGCGGTATGAGTACAGCGCCTTGAGACCCTAACGGGTGAGTTGTGCGCTATACAAGTGCTAATTTACATTTTTTACAAGGTCAGTGAATAACACGGGTAGATACCCTCCAGCATGAGGGACACAGCAGAAACGGCTCTGTATCAGAGATACTCTGTCTTTGACATGATCACTAAGAAAACCATAAAGCAACCGAAGTGGTGGAAGGCGAAGGGTTTGCTGTCAAGGAGAGCTTTGTCTGTTTCGAAAAAGAAAGACCAAATAAGAAGCCAGATAAACGAGGGCACACAGGTCACACCGCAGAAACGCAGTGATACTGAGCTGAAGACTTTAGACTCTAAAACCTTAAACTTTCAGTGCCAAAACACTTGATGAGGGAAGGAAGATTGAGGCAGAAATGAGCCCGACTGGTCCCGGTACAAGGACTCCGTGGGAGGTAAGTTCTCGGACACCAGTTCAATGCCGAAAAGAGATTCAAATTGGAGGAAGGGAATGGAGTCTAAATAGGAGCCCAACTCCAAAGAGCAAAATGACCGAAACCCTTGATGCCTAAGAAGCGCTCAAGGTTTAGGAAAAAAAAAAAAAAAAAGCCATCTCAAAGAGAAAATTACTTAGATTTTCCATAAGAGGGATTTTGTAAGGAAATGCCTCCTTGGCGTGGTTACCCCCTGACTTTTTGCCTTTGCTGATGCTATGTTTTGAATTGAAAGTGTGCTGAGGCCTGCTAACCAGGCCCCAGCACCAGTGTTGTTTCCCTAACCTGTACTTTTGATTCCACAATTGGCACACCCTGGCATCCAGGTAAGTCCCTTGTAACTGGTACCCCTGGTACCAAGGGCCCTGATGCCAGGGAAGGTCTCTAAGGGCTGCAGCATATCTTATGCCACCCTGGTGACCCCTCACTCAGCACAAACACACTGCTTGTCAGCTTGTGTGTGCTGATGAGAACAAAACGAGTAAGTCGACATGGCACTCCCCTCAGGGTGCCATGCCAACCTCACACTGCCTATGCAGTATAGATAAGTCACCCCTCTAGTAGGCCTTACAGCCCTAAGGCAGGGTGCACTATACCATAGGTGAGGGCACCAGTACATGAGTACTGTGCCCCTACAGTGTCTAAGCCAAACCTTAGACATTGTAAGTGCAGGGTAGCCATAAGAGTATATGGTCTGGGAGTCTGTCAAACATGGGCTCCACAGCACCATAATGGCTACACTGAAAACTGGGAAGTTTGGTATCAAACTTCTCAGCGCAATAAATGCACACTGATGCCAGTGTACATTTTATTGTAAAATACACCCCAGAGGGCACCTTAGAGGTGCCCCCTGAAACCTTAACCGACTATCTGTGTAGGCTGACTGGTTCCAGCAGCCTGCCACAACCGAGACATGTTGCTGGCCCCATGGGGAGAGTGCCTTTGTCACTCTGAGGCCAATAACAAAGCCTGCACTGGGTGGAGATGCTAACACCTCCCCCAGGCAGGAGCTGTCACACCTGGCGGTGAGCCTCAAAGGCTCACCCCTTTGTGCCAGCACCGCAGGACACTCCAGCTAATGGAGTTGCCCGCCCCCTCCGGCCACGGCCCCCACTTTTGGCGGCAAGGCCGGAGAAAATAATGAGAAAAACAAGGAGTCACTGGCCAGTCAGGACAGCCCCTAAGGTGTCCTGAGCTGAAGTGACTCTAACTTTTAGAAATCCTCCAGCTTGCAGATGGAGGATTCCCCAATAGGATTAGGGATGTGACCCCCTCCCCTTGGGAGGAGGCACAAAGAGGGTGTACCCACCCTCAGGGCTAGTAGCCATTGGCTACTAACCCCCAGACCTAAACACGCCCTTAAATTTAGTATTTAAGGGCTCCCCTGAACCTAAGAATTTAGATTCCTGAAACTACAAGAAGAAGACTGCTGAGCTGAAAAACCCCTGCAGAGGAAGAACAGAAGACACCAACTGCTTTGGCCCCAGTCCTACCGGCCTGTCTCCTGCCTTCCAAAGAACCCTGCTCCAGCGACGCTTTCCAAGGGACCAGCGACCTCTGAATCCTCTGAGGACTGCCCTGCTTCGAGAAAGACCAGAAACTCCAGAGGGCAGCGGCACTGCTCCAAAAGAACTGCAACTTTGTTTCAAGGAGCAGACTTAAAGACCCCTGCAACTCCCCGCAAGAAGCGTGAGACTTGCAACACTGCACCCGGCGACCCCGACTCGACTGGTGGAGAACCAACACCTCAGGGAGGACCCTCCGGCGACTCCGAGACTGTGAGTAACCAAAGTTGTCCCCCCTGAGCCCCCACAGCGACGCCTGCAGAGGGAATCCCGAGGCTCCCCCTGACCGCGACTGCCTGAACTCCATTTCCCGACGGCTGGAAAAGACTCTGCACCCGCAGCCCCCAGCACCGAAAGGAAAGGAACGGAACTCCTGTGCAGGAGTGACCCCCAGGAGGCCCTCTCCCTTGCCCAGGTGGTGGCTACCCCGAGGAGCCCCCCCTTGCCTGCCTGCAACGCTGAAGAGATCCCTTGATGCCTCATTGATTTACATTGAAAACCCGACGCTTGTCTCTACACTGCACCCGGCCGCCCCAGTGCCGCTGAGGGTGTACTTTTTGTGTGAACTTGTGTCCCCCCCGGTGCCCTACAAAACCCCCCCTGGTCTGCCCTCCGAAGACGCGGGTACTTACCTGCTGGCAGACCGGAACCGGGGCACCCCCTTTTCTCCATTGCAGCCTATGCGTTTTGGGCACCTCTTTGACCTCTGCACCTGACCGGCCCTGAGCTGCTGGTGTGGTAACTTTGGTGTTGCTCTGAACCCCCAACGGTGGGCTACCTTGGACCCAAACCTGAGACTTGTAAGTGATTTACTTACCTGACAAAACTAACAAAAACTTACCTCCCCCAGGAACTGTGAAAATTGCACTGTCCACTTTTAAAACAGCTTATTGTGTTTTATGTAAAAAGTATACATGCTAATGTAATGATTTAAAGTTCCTGAAGTACTTACCTGCAATACCTTTCAAATGAGATATTACATGTAGAATTTGAACCTGTGGTTCTTAAAATAAACTAAGAAAATATATTTTTCTATAACAAAACCTATTGGCTGGATTTGTCTCTGAGTGTGTGTTCCTCATTTATTGCCTGTGTGTATGTACAACAAATGCTTAAAACTACTCCTTTGATAAGCCTACTGCTCGACCACACTACCACAAAATAGAGCATTAGTATTATCTCTTTTTGCCACTATCTTACCTCTAAGGGGAACCCTTGGACTCTGTGCATACTATTCCTTACTTTGAAATAGTGCATACAGAGCCAACTTCCTACAGATTTCAAATCCCGGCAGGGCCTGTGGAAGGCAAAGACCAAGAAGAGGGCCAAGTCAACCTAGAATCACTGACTACTCGTGAGAAGGACAAGAACTCTTTTCTGATGAAGAGGAAAATTATGAGCAGGCACCTTTCCAGGGTCATAGTACCATGTAAGGGCACTGCCAAGACCAGGAAATGAATACGTCTGATAAAAACATTAAGTCCTTTCCCTTGAGGCCCCAGTCCCGGACAACCACACCTTGTACAACGTGCTCATCAAAAGCGGTTGAAACTGAGTACACCTTAAAGCAGTAATGTTTCTTGTGGGAGACACGTATGGTATAACAGATAAAGAGCCAGTATCTCATGCTCTCAAGTATGCTGCACCAAGGGACTGAAGCTTTGTGAGCCAGCCTCCTGTAAAGCACGGACATCAAGAGTGGCGCTAAAAACAAAATATCCTCCCGAGACGCCAAATAAATTGAAGGCAGTGCGATAGTGTATTCCATCATCATGGCTACAGAGAGCTCATGCCTCACTTCAATTGGTTCTCCACTAGAAAAGGAGAGTAGGAGAATGGCAATGATGGAGTGAAAGAATGAGTGGCTGCTACCCAGTGAGGACAGCAAACTCAAATGCACTCCTTAACCAGTATGGTTATCAGTATTTGAAGGAGCTTGAGGAGCTAATGCAGCGCCTCTCTCCCTGACCTGTAGAAAGACAAAAACGGACTTCAACCATTGCCTATCTAAAATTGGCATTATATGCATCTGATACAGCAAGCAGATAGATGTGGACAGGCACATCCCTCAAACGTCATGCCTTATTTCACTTGTTCATATTCAAGCAGGAGATTCAGTTGTCAGCCATGAATATGGCCTTCACAAGGGAACAACTGTTTAGCTCAGCAGTAGATGACACTTTTCAGAACAAAAAAGGCTAATGATAGTGGAAAGACCATTAGGGGGTTTAAAGTGTTGAGGTTCTGTCTAGAAAGGGTCTGCACTGTTATTTCTAGCAATGGGAAGAGGTGGCTTCCAAACTAGTACCCCACACAGGCAGCAGTCGCAGCACAGAGAAGTGGGCAAATGCAGTCTCTCAGTGGAAGTTTCTGAAGCCTTTTCAAGTCAGAGCCAGGAGGGATAAGCCTGGTCCCTAAATGTTCATGGTTCACTGCCAGTTAACGTCCAAACCAAAGGCTGACAACACCAGTAGGGGCAGAATGTGGTAGTTCCTTCATGAGCGAAGGACAGCCACCTTCAAGTCGATATTAATCATCATACAACATAGATATTGTATCAGTCGCTTATAAAGGCCAAAAATAAGGAGGCCAGAACTGAGTACTCAACAAACTAGATCTTACTGCAAAAAGTGGAAGAACTCCTCAAAGAGCAGGCACTAGAATATGTGCCAAGGAAGATCAACCAGGAGTATACTTTGTCTAGTCTCAGTACCAAAACCAGACCAAATACTAAAACCTATTCTAGACTTCATAAAATCTCAGAGGTTCAAGATGACGACACTGCAGGAGGTCATCCCGCAACACAGGAATGAAGACTACTGGCCATCCTAGATCTCAATAACCTGTCAGTGAATATCAGGTAAAAAAAAGAAATCATTGGATAAGTTGTGAACCAAGTACATTATAATTTCAGTGTAATATCCTTTGGGATTAAGTGGGCACCCATAGTGCTTGCGGTGCCGAGCCATGGTAGCAGTGCATTTAGGAAGGCTGAGGATCCATGTATGTCCTTTCCTAGATGATTTGCTGGTAAAGGCGAACTCTCTCGCAATGCTAGAGAAGCATAAACACAATGCAAATTTTACAAATCTAGGGTTTTTACCAAACCTATAGAAATCTTCCCCAAAACCGTTGAAAGAAAAAGCATTCCTAGGTTGAAGATTTAATTTCAGGGATGCCGAAGCATTACTGATGGCCAGATAATCCTGGCATCGATAGAGCAAACTTCCCTATAGCAGAAGGGACAGGGAGGACTGTGGTGAATCTGATGGATATGATGGCCTCTTGCATCACATTAATTCCACATGCCGGGCTCCAAATAAGGCCAATCCTAAAGTGGCTCCAGCACCAATTATCACAAGCAGCCAAAGTTAAGAAAATCCTAGTAGTTAAAGTGCAGAAGGAAATAGAGTGGTGGGACTTGGGAACCATTGCAATAGGCAATCCTTTCAAAGAACCAGCTCCTTCTTGGCCATTACTACAGATGTGTCCCACTGGTTTGGGAGCACAGATAAGAAATCAGTCTGTTTAAACCAAGGGAAGGAGTAAAATGCATATTTGTTTTCAATTCCGGTCAGTTTTCCTGACACTGAAAATCTGTCAGGCACAGGACAAGGAGAAAACCATGCAAATACAGACACACAACACAACAACAGTGTTTTACTTCTGCAAACGGAGGGTTATGGTCACAAGTGCCTTCCTGGGTAGCCTGGGACATTTTGAAATGGGCTATACAAAGTCCTGTAACCCTAATGGCCAAACACCTACCAGGTGTATAAAACATATAGGTCGACAGGCTAAACAGGCAAGCAAGAGGGTCATGTGATTCAGAGCTAAAACAAATGGTAGAAAGGGTCTTCCAGAAGTGGTGTATGCCAGAAATGGACATATTTGCAGCCCAAAAAAAGTGACATGCCGAAAGTCGTTTGCCTAGGTACCACTAGGTACCACCACCACCACCTGTCCCAAATAAATGCCTGATCAATAGAAATGCCAGGTAATGTGCACATACTTTTCCTGAGTATTAAACAAGTGCAGATCGTCATCCATGACCCTGATCCTAATCAAGATGATGAGACTTCGAACTGCTTAGGGCCATTCAACAGTATATGAAGGACATATTTGCCATCTGGAACTAGCCAGCCCCAGCCTACCTGCTTGGTACCGGAGGACGTAACAGTTTGGCAATCTTGGCCTCACTAAGAGGAGCTAGAAGGCCAGCTACACAGACATGCAATCCTGCAAAGTTGGGCAAGTTTGTCCACTATTGCGGCAGGGAGGAATTCAGACAATCAGAGGACACTAGAGTCATTAGGTTCCTAACTCACTTGCTGGATAGTATAAATAATGTAGACACGGTTAGTACTGGGAGAGAAATCACAAGCTTGCTGTACAAGGAAAGAGGTAGCAAGACTTGCATTCTTAGCGAATATTTGCATTAATGACATCTGTATGGCACCTACTTGGTCATCTGTGCATACTTTCGCCAAACACTTATCGGGTGGGACAAAATTTTATAGCACAAACCTATTTCAGCCCAACATGCCAAAGGAGAATAATACTGTTATAAAATCAATGCACAACATATGAATAAAGAGAAGATTGACCCTGTAAAACAAAATGGTTACCTTTGGGAATAGTTTTGCAGCGTATCTGGATTCACATGTGACGCTGTCACGTTCCAGAAATGAGGTTGTTGTACATGCTAGAAGGGGAGGGGGAAAAAATACCAGAAGCCCATGAAGGATAAAAAAAGAAAGAAAAATCTAAAGATGGCGACCATGCAAAAGGAATTCAGAGGGGTATGTCTGACAGGCCAAATAACTGGATGTTGGAATATTGATCATGAATTTAGGAAATTACTCAAGCTATGAACCTACTCTTATAGGTAAGGTACCATAGTTCTCTTTGCAGTTTTAGTATACTTGTTTTAACATTTTGATTAGGTTTCTACAACAGTGTTTTGAATTTCCAGTTTGTAATGGGAAGCAACTGTTTTATCAGGTTTTTGTGGATCATGTGCAAGACTTTGGTTGCTTAAGTGTGGTCATCTGTTCTGCATTCTTCACATCATTTCATACATTCTCATTTTCTGTCTTTTTTTTCCACTGCAACTGCATGAGAAGCAAACTGTAAAAAAAATTCCTTGATTTCTTTTCTCTGGAGTAGATATTTTTCAATTCTTTTCTCCATTTCATCAGTCTCCTAAAAGGTTTGGATTGAGATGTTCCTTTGAACAGTGACATTTCCTCTTCCCTCTGTAATGATGGTGCTTCCTCTGTATTGCTTCCCTAGTTTTAGATTCAATATTAATTTAGCTAAGTACTTCTTGGCGAAAGGCCCTGTTAAGTTACACACAGGGTCTTTATTTGCTGAAAATTTAGAGCGATCGTGTCACTCATCCCTTGGTATTTAGGATTTCTCTTCTCCATTTTATATGTTTAGTACCCACCTGCTGGTGTTTGTATTCCATTCTCCAGTTTGGGTTACAGTTTGAAGACCGCCATTTTCCTCCTTGTTTTCCCATTCAACATCTTTACACTTCGTCAGTGATAGCCCACCATTATCAGACCTCTATAATTCTTGATTAAAATAGATGAGTGAAATGGATGAGCTGCATCTTGATTAATCCTTCACTTTTTGTCGACAATATCCGGCCTTAAATTAAAGACCGATGCTCCTTTTTTTGTTTTTTTTTGTTTTTTGCTTTAATATTATTTTTCCAGATAGTGTTGATGTGTTGTATTCATTCTCTTTGCTCTGTGTATCCTAAATGCATGCATTTTATAGTTTTCTCATCACTATCAACATCTCATATGCCGACGATACCCAGCTGATCCTCTCCCTCACCAAGGACTCCGCCTACTTCCACAAAGGAATGAAGGCCATCACCGAATGGATGAAGAGCAGCTGCCTCAAACTCAATTTGGACAAGACGGAAGTCCTTGTCTTCAGCTCCACCCCCTCCGCATGGGATGACTCCTGGTGGCCTGCTACTCTCGGAACCGCTCCGACTCCCACTGACCACGCACGCAACCTAGGATTCATCTTGGACTCCTCACTATCCATGACCCAGCAAGTCAATGCCATCTCCTCCTCCTGCTTCCACACCCTCCGCCTGCTCCGAAAGATCTACAAATGGACACCCACTGAAACCAGAAGAACAGTCACCCAAGCCCTCGTAAGCAGCAAACTGGACTACAGCAATGCCCTCTAAGCAGGAACCACAGCCAAACTCCAGAAGAGGCTGCAACGCATCCAGAACGCCTCCACACGCCTCATCCTGGACACTGGCTCCCAGTCAACAAGAGAATCTCCTTCAAACTCCTCATGCTCACAAAGCACTGCACAACACTGGACCAGAATACCTCAACAAGCTACTCTCCTTCTACACCCCGACCCGGCATCTCCGCTGACCTCGCCCTCGTTATAATAATAATAACTTTATTCAGTATGAAAAAATTCATCCATTACAATAAATATTCTCCAATACATTTGTTAAAAATAGCAATAAAACCATAAATAATAACACCCATCAGGAATAAAAAACATGTATAACCACATACATAGAAGCAATAAAATAGAAAATTCATTCTAAAAACTCCACATTATTACGCCAAGTAATAACTCCCTTCAGGAATGATCCCGGCCCCTTCCACACAAATACATCTGAGGGCATCTGCAACCACATAAAAGCAGGACGATATTGCACAAAACCCTTGGGCCTTAAAAGAGGTAATAAAAAACGAGTTCTGAATGGTGCATAAAAAACACAAAACAAAGTAAAATGGGGCAAGGTCTGTTGGGACACCCTATCACAGGGGCAGGGTCTAGTACATTTGTCCCCATACTGACCTAACGGGAAACACAGATTACTTCTGATGATTCCCAAGCGGAAACGGGTTATGAGAGACCTTTCCCTCACATCCTTTATCTCTAAGAGATAGCGCTCAGGACCTACCCACATCTTTAGCATAATGAAATCCCTGATCGTTTTTTTTTCTTCTTTTTTTTTTTTTTTTCCCTAAGGCCTTTCCCTCCCTCCTGTTCTTCTGGATTCTTAAATTCTCCTTAACCCATTTCTTGTCACAGCTAATCAGGCCTTCGGATGATCAACCAGTTCAGGCCACCCCAGATCACGAGCCAACTTTATGTGCATCAACCAGGGAATATTCTTTGCATTATCACAAGCCAGACAATCCTTTAAAATATCCCTATTCAGAGTGGCATGTTCGTTAGTCCAAATTGAGATCCATAGCAGAAGTGGAGCCAACTGAATAGTGTCCTTCACAAACTCCAGCTCCAGTTCCAAATGGAGGCTAAAACCAGGGATATTTTGTCCAACTCCCAATAGCCTTCTACAGAACCGATTTTCTTCCACTGTGAGGGCTCGGGAGTCCCTATACCCCCAAAGTGCAGCACCATACAGTGAGACATTTCCTCCTATAAATTTCAAGCAAAGGCTTGATAGGTTTACTGCCTACCCTTACAGCAAGGTCAAAGGTCACGCCAACAGCTGCATGAAAAAGTGCACCCCTTCTGGCAATACAAGGTTTCCAAGATCCTTTCTCATCAAAAATAATCCCTAGGTATGGAAACTCATGGAACCTGCTAATAATTTGATCCTCCACCTTTAGCTCCCCCACCCTACTCAAGGGTCTTCCACACACCATAAAATGAGATTTCTTAAAATTGACCTCTAAATCCAAAGCTGACATAAAGGAGGTATAAGCTCTAACTATTTCCCGGAGACCATTCATGGTACGGGCCATGAGGACTGCGTCATCCGCGTACGTCAGCACAGGGATATCCGTACCATTCACCTTTTGGAACATCCCTACAATGTTTCATCAGAAAATCAGACAGTCCATTTGTATATAGAAGGAACAAAGTAGGAGCCAGAACACACCCCTGGCGCACACCCCTTGAAAGCTTAAAGGCCTCTGAGCATTCCCCATTCGACCCCACCCTCACATTTGCAACCGTCCCAGAATGTAGATATCTGAGCAACTCTACAATATTAGGATCCAGCCCTAGCTGATTTAATCTTTCCCATAATATAGACCGGATCACCTTATCGAAGGCACAGCTAAGATCCATAAAAGCAAGATAGAGCGTACCTTTCCTGGCATGCGTGTATTTGCCGATCAGCATCAATAAGTTGAGACATTGATCTTGAGTGCCAAGGCCTTCCCTAAAACCATACTGGTCCCAGCTTAAGATATCATTCCCTACCATCCAGGACTCCAGGCGCCTTAAAATAATCCGTCCCAGAATCTTCGCCGAAGAGTCCAGTAGAGAAATAGGGCGGTAGGACTTAGGATCATTTTGGTCGCCCTTTTTAAACACTGGGACAATACATGCCAGTCTCCAAGAGGCAGGGGTACCCACAGTAACTGCTGCATTAAGGAGATTTAAGAGAACAGGTGCCCATTACTGGGGGTTCGCTTTATACAAGTCCATAGGGATCGAATGCGGGCCCGGAGCTTTATTGCTCGCACTACACTGTATCGCATCCATAACCTCCTGAAGCGAAAACCTAATTGCTAGGTTGGGAGCCATCTCATACTCGTTCTCCCGTTTTTTTTTTTTTTTTTTTTTTTAGGGGAGAACCCTCAAATACTACAAAAGTAAGCAACCCATGCTTCCGGGGCGATGTTACAGCCAAGGCCCTCAGATGTATCTGTTCCAAAGGAACCTCTATTTACCACTTTCCAGAACAGGCCAAGATCCTTCAGAGCTATGGCACGTTCTAACTCTTCCCAGGCTTTATCTTTAAGTTTTATCTTACTATCCCTCAAGGCCCTCTTATATTTAAATCTAGCTTATTTTACGAGGACCCAATCTCTAGGATATTTCTTAGTAGCCATCTTCAGGTTTGCCCTTGCAACATAGCAGGTCTTATCATACCAACCACAATTACGTTTGCTAGGTAGGCTGCCTACTGGAAAAAAAGGCAGTCTCTCACTGCTGCATTTACTACTGTTGTTGCATTCATAACAGGCTTAGGATTAGGAGCCTCTATCAAGTGTGTCCATAAATATATGTAAATTTTCCCCCACCACCCTTTCTACAACTTTTAGGGAATCCACTTGCTTCCACCCAAGCCGCCTACCTGGTCCTTTATCTCCACTGCTACCGGCCTACCTCGTCCTAATTTGTGTAGGGCCCCAGGGAGTTTAAAGGATACTATAAGGGGATTATGATCACTGAAACTCTCACCCATCCAATTCTTCTGTCAAACAAAATATCATTGAAATCCTTGCATGAGAAATCACAGTTCTTACTCAACCAATATCCAGCCTTATTTGTGAGTTGGGCCGTGGACTCAGTTACCCCGGGGGCAAGAGCAGGTACATTCGTCAACACCACCACATAAGGGGCACAAGCTGGGGGGAGATCCAAACAGGTCAATGCAGGCCTGGCCGTCGGGAAAATCAGATTATTATTCCCAACCAGCTGTTGGTCAGCCCCCCCCCCCCCCCGTTACCACAAATTCAGGATCAGGCTGCCTACTACAGCTAGGCCTATTGATAATCCTATCCGCCCTTAATATAGAAGTCAGTGCAGCCAAGTTAGTCCAAGTCCAGTTAACGGTCCTCTTTTCCTGCCCATTTAAAAAAGATTTGAATAACGAATGAAACAGAACAAATTAAAATAAAAATTAGAAATATTAAAAGCCCACAAGAACCACTAAAAAAACCCCTCGTAACCGCCCACGCGTCCGCAGAACTACAACCGGTGGTAGATCATTTTCGCTCCTCGCCGCCAAAACGTGGAACACTCTTCCCACACACCTGTACCAGACCAAAGACCTCCTTACCTTCAGGAAACTTCTCAAGACCTGGCTGTTTGAGCAGTAGCAGCACCAACCCCCCCCCCCCTCACCTTCTCCCCAGCACCTTGAGACCCTCACGGGTGAGTGGTGCGCTTTACAGATCCCTGATTGTTGTTTGTAGATCTCTACCATATCAAGCTCCTATTTTGTGCACTTAAAAATAAATTGAATCTTTTTATATATTTATATATTTTTTGTTTACTCTCCATGTCAATTAGCACTCTGTTTTAATTTTTGCCCTGGAATCCCTCTTTGGTTGGCATAGTAATGCATTAAAGCAGTGGGACAAACTGAGTAAACCAAAGGTGGTACTCTCCTACAGGAGCGCTCCCTTAATCGTCTCTTTGCTGCTATAGTTTGCCCAGACAACACTCAAAAAGGGAACTATTTGGACCCTCCTCCCTTGCTTGGATATGCCTCCTTTGCTGTTGACCAATGGCAAGAGTCAGGGTCACTGGCACCCTCTGTGGGGAATTTGACCTGGGTAGAGGGACCTGCCAGGCCTGTCCCTTGTATCCCTTATTAATGGCAGTGGCACTTGGAGCCATTGGCAAACAGGCTCGGGGCCGGCGGATGCATTATTGAGAGGACTCTGATGGGACAGAGACTTTAGATGTCTCCTTTTATGCTGATGATCTCCTACTCTATCTTGCAGACCAGGACTACTGCCACCCGAAAATTATTACGATCTTTGAGGTTTTGGCACATTCTAGGGTATTTGGATCAACTGGAGGAAATCGGTAATGCATCCCCTCATATCATGACACCCAGGAGCAGGGTTGTCCAACTCATTGATCTGGCAGAAGAGATTTACTTACCTAGCAGCTGTTCTACAAGAGTAACCTGGGCCTGGTACTGGCAAATGTCTGCCAAGATGTGGCGCCACCTCCCCTCTCACTACAGGGGAGGGCTGCACTATGCAAAATAAACCTCCTTAATTTTCTTTGCATTCTACAAAAAATGTACCATTCTTAGAGGTAGATGCTGTAGGTAGAACCCTGCTTTGGCTCCCCTAGGCCACCCTCACTACCCTTGTAGTGTAGCCATTTTTAATGTAGCTTTTTGCGCGTTTGCTTAAAGTATTAGGCCTCTGTGTACTTTGCCCTAGATGCATTTTATTTAGCCTCGCACTGTTATTTTACATTAACTGGTTTCACGGTCTTGTTTTATTTTCTTCTATCACACTGTTTGAGAACTCCAGTGCTGAAGTAAGCTAAACAATACATTCTTGCTCGCTCTGTGCTTCAGTCAAGGATACAGTCTGGTACATTGCCAATTGACGTGGTAGAAGTTTAGTCTTTAGGGTTCGTAGAAAGTACACATTCTTCCGTAGGGACGTTTCTTAGAACACCGGCGTGTTATAAAAACACTTCCTAGTCCTGGTACACGTAAGAGGGAGATTCCGACCAGGAACCCACAAATAGACGCTGACTGCCCTGTTGCAGATGCTGATCCTGATCACAGGCCTTTGCTCAGGTATGAGGGTCGATGTCCTCCCGGGGGAACCTGAAAGGCAGGCTTAGAGCTTAACATTCTGTGCTCAAAATAGAACTTAGAAGAGAGAACGTAATCTAGTTGCACTATGATAGCGTTATTCTTATGTTTCACTCTCCTCGTTACTATTTCAATCCTACTGTGTTGTATGGTTCTGGTTATTGCGGCTCACGCCTTGTTATCTAAAATGCAGTTGTTTTATTAAACCAATCTTTAAAACTCAAACTGCTTTTGTCATATATATATGAGACCACATTGTGTATGAGAAAACTAGTTGGGATCTGAGTGACCACGACTTCCCTGGGAAGCACTAAGATGTCATGCACTCAGCTGCCCAATTGTCTCTTCCCTTTGGGAGAGATGAGGCACTGCTAGTTAGCCGGAGCTCAACCCGGATTTGGGGTGACAAGGGTCCTTCTCTGTGAGTTAAACTTAGTCCCCCACACTGAACGATCTTTCAGCCCAAAAATCCAGTAGTCTCATTAGGATAATGAGAGCCTACGCAACACCCTGACCAGAAGAGGGGGAACCTTGTGAAGGCAGCCAGTACCTCGAATTTGGAATGCTTTAAGGAAGAGGTAGTAAGATACTAAAATACATTCTGTTCCAGTTGTGTAATAATACCAGGGTTGATATTATCGCCTCAACTTTAATTTCTCTTAAGTTGATCTCTTGGTTCTGGGATATAGAAGTCCAAACCGAAAGAGGCTTCCCAGATGTAGGAGTCTCTGATCCCGGGAACAAGAGCTAATGTTAAAATACAGCATACTGCAAAGATGTATATCTTTCTATTTACAACAATTGATAGTTCACATGAAAATGCATTAAACTGAAACTCATTTTAAAATTAAATGTCTGTTGTTGCTAAAAATGTATTTTCTCCTTTCTTTCCCTGTGTACTTTTGATATTGCAAGGCCTGCCTGCTTTAAATTTTCATTTATTTTTAAACGCTTGTTTCTCTTCCTGACAGCCCTAATAAGTCAATGGCAGCAAGAATCGAAGGAAAAGGTGATCTCCCTTCTACTGTCACACCTGCCATTGCTTCAGCCTGGAAACACAGAAGCCAAGTCAGAGTACATGAAACTGCTGCAGAAGGTGCTTGGGTACTCCATCGAGAGCAACCTCTTCACAGAGGAAAGCCGGCAGCTGCTGTCATATGCCCTAATCCACCCTGCAACCACTTTAGAAGACCGCAACTCCTTGGCTCTCTGGCTCAACCACCTAGATGAACGACTGTCCAGCAATTACATGAGTCAGAGCAGGAGTAGAACGGACTCAATTTATCACCCCCGTCAAGGTTCTGACGAATGGCAAAGTGACACCAGCCTTGGAGAGGCTGTACACAGCTGGCAGGAAAAGCTTCCCCGGGAAAATGGACACTTGTCATTTCATTCATCTATGTCTGTGCCAACTACCATCAACAGTGTGGGCAGCAGCACCAATGCAGGTGAGGTTTTTCAGGTATTGTGAGCATATTAGAATCCGCTTTCCAGAATTATCAATGCAACACTTACGTCCTGCACTTTATTGGCACACTTAAGTCCTCAAAGACATCAAAATGTTTTGTTACTTAAAAAAAGCTTCATTATTTCTTCTTCATTGTCTGCATTTAAAAACGAAGCAGTTTGAGTCTATTGCAAGGTCATTCTTACGGTCTGGTTTGACCACAGCTGTTTCAAGACATTTTAGTGAGAATCCCTGAAGGAGCTTTGCCTACGCCCAGATGTTGTGAGGCGGGACTACATGTTTTGATTGGGGAGAAGTTGTGTGCTTTCACAAATAATTGCTTGCCCTCCACGCAGCTGTGATCATTTTATTTATCCAGATGGCAGATTTAACTTTCAGGGACGGACACACATGACATGGTAATGCAGTAAAAGTGTTTTAGATAAATAGTTTGATGTTACTTTCTCTGGCAGCAGCACATATGGGGAGGAGGGCAGTTATTAACCTGTATAGGTTTTTAGGTCTGGCTTGATATTACAACAGTCACCTAACCCTTGTAACCTACACTAATATTATTCTATGGCTCTTTGCCACAAATATATATTAATTTCAGTGTTATTTATTTCTAATGCTTCACATAACTTTTTAACATTCATTTAAAGCCAGACCTATTGACATTGCCAATGCTTGTTTTACTCCTGTTGGTAGTCTGCCCAGTCTATTAGAATATATTGTTCACTGATATTGGGTATTATTAAAATATATTGTTACATGCCACTACATTGTTTAATACTCTTCTTGCCCTGAGGTGCAGCACACGGAGTAGGTGGGATCGGATCCCACAATTGCAGGCAGTGTTTGCTGTTGGAGTGTGACTGTGACATGGCTTCTACATTGTAGAAAGGTATAGATTCAACTAGATTTCAACTAGATTGCATTAGTTAAGGACTAAACTTGTATAGCCGTGCCTCTCGTTTTGCAGCATGAAATTGTCTGAACTGCTGGGTTCACTCTGTTCTCACCATCTGAAGTGTCGGCAAGGGGGCAGGGAGTCTCTTAAACACTGTATTCCAGTGAATAATTAAACAATGCATGGTTTCATTACCCAGAATATCCATTTCTAGTTTAGAGTTTAAGGCACAAGGGACAGAAACAAGAATAAATGTTAAGAAATTGAACTTCATTTTGCTATTTTAGTATCAGCCTTCTTTAACAGTAAATCCTGATCATGCATGGGTTGAAACTTATTTTATGGCTATAGCATATGATGTGCATCATCTGACCTTCCCAGACAGTGTTTGCCTTACCTTAGGGCAACCTAGCCATCATTCAAAACCTCTATAGCCAAGGTGATGCCCCTATCTGTTGATAGATTCTGGAATAGTAATTTCCATTCTTAGATCTTCTAAAACTGTACAGTGATCGCATTCAGTCATTAGGAGAACTGAGCTTCCAATCTATTCTGGCCATCAATACTTGTATTTTGGATTCTAATTGCTCGAGAGGATGATGTACTGTGCTTCTATCTAGATTAGTCTAAATCTGTATGTACAAATTTAATAATAAAATACAGTTGTGACTTATTTGTTTTTAAATCAAATTGCTCAGACTAGCATGTGGAATGTTGATGCTTTATGAAATAACTAGAATATGGCATTTAATTTAAAACCTTGTTTCTAAACTTACTCTCTTAGAAACTATCCTTACTTTTGTTCATTCTTTAAAGAATGTGGGCACTCATGTCCTTGAGGGTGTTGTCTTGTCACATAGTTATTGGCTGTGCTCTTATTGCTTTTAACTTGTGTGATGATGTTGCTGTTATTTTGATCCTGTGAGTAATAGGATTGTGTTCTCCTAGTGGCAAAGATAAGCCCAGCAGTACCCTCTAGGGGCTACATATATAATTATACTTCTTTTTTCTTCCTGACAATCTGTTTTCATTTCGTTAGGCCCTCTAGGGGCTGCCTATATGGTTGCATGACCTTGTTTCTTACAAATGCTATTTCAAATATGGTGTCCTCTAGGGGCTTTTCTGAGCATTACTGTCAAGATATTACAATATTTGCTGCACTCAGGGAAACTCCGTTTCCCCCGTGATGCTTTGCTGGGCATTTAAAAAAAACATTTTTGCCCATAACTCAGCCAGTGGTGTTCCTAGGACAATAGGACTACCATCAAAACGTTCAGCACCACTCACTTTTAGTCTAAGTGATTTCTGGGTCCCCACACTAGGTTTGGGGGTGGGGTCGAGGTTGTTGTAACCACTCCCACCATTCAATGTCTTTTTAAGCTCTCTCATGGCTGTAACCTTTATTTTATAGCTGTGAGTAGTTCGAATTTTAAGGGCCTTCTTTGCAGTAGGGCTCCTAGGCCTCGATGTGTAAGGCACTACGCCCTCTAGGGGCTACATATGATTACACTGTATTACTTTCTGCTGTTCTGTTTTCATGTCGTTGTGCCCACTTGGACCTGACTATATGGTTACATGACCATGTTTTTTTCCCAATTGCTGTTTTTATTGTGGTGCCCTCAGAGGGCTGACTAAATGGCTACATACATGATCATGTTTCATGCAAATGCTTTTTTTTTATTAAGGTATCCTCTAGGGGCTCTTCTGAGCATTACACAGTGAAAACACGAAGAAGGTAAATGGAAGTGGTTTATGCAGGAAAGTACCCCTTTTGGCATGGTTATCCCCCCCCCCCCCCCCACCCCACCCCCTTTTGCCTGATATCTGGTGCTAGCTTTACTGAGTATGTGCTGGGATCCTGCTAACCAGGCACCAGCACCTGTGTTCTTTCTCCAAACTGTACCATTGCTTCCACAATTGGCACACCCTGGCACACAGCTAAGTCCCTTGTAAAAGATACCAGTGGTACAAAGGCCCTGTGACCAAAAACCCTACGACAAGAAAACATCCTGCAGGACCAACGACGTCTACAAACCCCCCTCAGAGGACAGCCTGCCTTCCCTAAAGACCAGATCTCCCGAGGACAGCGGCCCGGTCCACAAAGAAACTTCCAAGGACTCCAGAGCCCTCTGGATCCGCGAGTACTGCCCGCTCTGCACCCATAGCCCATGTCCCACCTGACCAGAGAGAGCCCCAGGCGATTCAGACCTAGAGTCCACCATGGGTTGACACCTCCTGGCTACCATGCCTGCAGCCTGAATCCAGAAGGTACCCCTGCACTGGCAGCCCTCTGGTCTTGGAGAACCCAGCCAATGGTCCATCGACATGAAGGGGAGCCTCAACATAACTGTCTAGCAGTTGTTCTTCTTTAGCCGACCCCCTGGACCAAGTCTGCAGCCTCTATGTGAACCCGGAGTTCCTCATAGGAAAGCATTGGGCCTCCGATGCTGTGTTTGCACCCTGCACCTGGCTGTCCCTGTGCTGCTGAGGGTGTGTGTTTGGTGCTGACCTGTGCCCCATACTCCCCCCACCCCCCCTCTCCGGTGCTGATCTAAACTCCCCAGGGCCCATTCCCATAGGCCGCGAGTACTTACTTGCACACCGTTAACTTCCGAGTGCCCCACATTCTCCGTAGGATTCCATTGGGCGCCCAACACCAACTTTGACCTTTGCAACCGCCCTGCATTGCTGGTGGTGCACTCTTGGTATCTTCCTAAACTCTGCCCTGTGGACACCTTAAACTCTGAAGCCTGGTACCGTAAGTCTAGTTCTTATCTGTAAACTGGATTGCATTGCCTTCAATGAAAATTGCATTGTCTATTTTTGATATTTGAAAAGTATTACTTACCTGAAAACTGTTTTAGCTGTGAATTACAAAGTGCATTTGATACTTGAAAGTGATACATTCTCGAAACTGTACTTGCCTGCAACAAAGATCCTTTTGGTTCTAGAAATAAAGTAACTAACAATATATATATTTTTTTGATAAATACAATATTGGATTGGAATTAGTCATTGTGTGCCTTATGTCTTGACTGCATGTGTACAACAAATGCTTAGCATTACTCTCTGATAAGGTTACCTGTTCCACACACTACCACAAAAGCGCATTAGTATCTACTTTAGTCTTTGAAGTCTCTGGTGATCCACTGGAGTCGGTGCACTATATCTTACTTTGGTATCGTATAGACCGAGCCAGCTTCCTACACTTTAGTTAAATGCAGGGCCACTAGAATTTTGTGGCAGAGAGGACCAAATTATGTGGCTGGAAAAGTCCATTTATGTGTTTACCGGGCCAATAGCTGTAACTCAAGCAAATGTGTGACCTATTGCATTGCAAATGCTTGTTACTGTAGCATTCGTGAGGCAGTTTTCTAGTGACTGGACATAGAGCTTTATCAGGGTTTCACTTAACTCTTGTCAGTCACTATTTTTTATGTTGTGCGTAAGCGTACGGCCTCTTGTATTCTTATGACACAAAGCGATTTCTTTTGTTGGTTGCAGTGTACTTTAAGGATCCTTGCTCACAAGTGGTCAGTTCTGCCTCTGTCACTCCTTTTTCTCTTTCAGAGCAGGGACCAACTACTGTATAATTCCACCTTTTTCTTTATTTGTTGCCTTGATGGTCTATTTTATTATTTCTTTAACATCAGAGCGTTGCACACTTTATGGCTGGCGCTTCATCTTCATCATGCTGGCTGCTTCGGGAAGCTGCGCAACTTGTTCCACCTGGATCGCTCTCTAGTGCTTTACATAGCTTTCAGATTACGTTGCACAAGGTTGATTTCAGTTATTTAGTTTTTTGGTTGTTACTTGCCCATGTTGTCTTGAGTTCAGCCTTCCCGGTGCTGCTTTCAGCTGACCCACCCACTTATGGTTGTTTTAACCCTCCTGGTCTTCCTGTCTAGTGTTGAACCAAGGCAGATATCCTTCCTGGCTGCTTCTGCTCTCTGCCTTCCAATATAATGCATTAGCTGCTCTCTGCTCTCCCAATCATTGCAGTCTATGAAGCTGGACCACCGGACAAGATGAACAGGAATGCCCGTATCCTCTGCCAAGATGGAGTGTGCGGTTGGGCTTTTAAAGTGAGTGGGACTGCTTGCGGGCAATCCTTTCCAATTAAAGCACTACTCTGAAACAAAAAAAAACAGCTGTTTGCCACTTTTACAAATTCGGACACAGCATTCACGTTTGACGTTGTTTTTTTATACAGTGATCTGAAAGTTCGTCACTTTTAGAAGTAGGACACAGTTTGCTTTGCAGATTTAACTTTGTTTGTTTGTACATTTCTCCTTCAGGATGCACCTTGTTGAAGTCAACAAATACGTCGACCAAAAAAAAAAAAAAAAAGCTAAACAAGCACTTGCAATGCAATAGGTCTTGCATTTGCGAAGGTTAGAGTTATTGGCATTGTAAATGCCTATGTGGCAAAAAAGTCCAGTTATGCATTTACGCCAGTAGCTTTATCTTTCGCGAACGCAAGATCTTTTGCATTGCAAATGCTTGTTTTTTATTTTATTTTTAGTTGTAGTTGTAATACATGGTTTCTATTTATGGTATCAAACAGGTGATAGTTTTCTTGTGACCACTTAAAGTGATTCTTTATTGTCACTATTTCAGCACCATGTTCATTTTGAAGCTTTGAATGTTTTTTTTTTCTTACTGTGTCCACAGTCTGGAGGCCACTATTCTCCTTGGACTCTAGTTCTTATTTTTCTTTTCTCGCTCTCCAGTACTGTTTTCTTTGCCATGTTTCTCAAATCCTCAGGCTTTCATTTTCACATCCGGACTCATAGCCTCCTTTCACCACAAGTGTGAATATCTGGTTTGCTGCTACTGGAGCTCAGTGCGATGTTTTCAAGTCTTACATTGCACAATTTCCTCCTCCAGTGATGGCAGCCAGCCTTATTTTGCGGCACAACTTTCAAAGTTGATAGTGTAATTGTTTTTAGTATACTGTCTAACATTTGACTTTTTCAGTATGTGAAAACCACTTATTTGACCACTCCTTTCTGACCCTATATTTTAAGTAAATATGATGTAGGATAGTCTCACAATAGGTCTGTTTTATTCTATATTTTATTCACATATACAACTGGGACAATACTTGCCTGATGGATGCATGTTTTATGGAGTGTTGGTAGTAATAGCTGCCCCGTTGCAGGGAACCTCCAATGGGACCCTCAGACTTTTGGTGCTACACATGGTCCAGGCACTGTCCTCAGTCTTGTCGCCCATTGCAATATCGATCCAGCTGAATGATAAAATGTAGTCTTTATGACAAGCTACATCAAAACTTTCCATATTCAAGGTGCCCTGGTTAAAGAGGGCATTGCAGGAGATTGGAAGAGAAGCACAAATGTGCATATGGTAAGTAGACTGTTTAGTTTAGTTGGGGAATTCATTCAAAGTAAGATGTTTGGTGTGATTGGGAATATAAGGAGTGGATCAGCAAGCATGATTTGGCACCAGTTTCAAGCTGTAACAAATGTTTAGGTCAGTGGTAATTCAGCTGTCTCATACAGAGGGGAGAGACTGCTGTACTTTTCAAGCTGTGTCTGTGAATTGTCCACCTGTTTGCTATGTTAATCTTCTTTTGTGCCGATGGAGCCACAGATTCAAGTATTGTTGTGCCCCTTGGAACTTTCCATGGCGTGGTTCTGTTCACATGGTCGCCATGTTGTGGGTACAAGTAGCTTACCACTCCACCTCTAACTTAATCAGAATGCATTGGTGGGAACTTAACTGCTCTGCTTAAATATACATTATGATGATGTGCTTTGTACCCTTCCCACAGTGCTGGGCATCAAAGTAATAGGCAGAGATGTGAAAAGTGAAGGGGCTGTTAGAGGGGATTGTGCCAGTGAACTCATTTCACACTTTCCAAATTTAGCCTAAATCACTTTAGTTTATACGCTGGCATCCCATTTTCCCAAAAAAAAGCCGGGCTACTAAATTGGGTCTCCGTGTTCAGTACATCTCAACTATTTAGACCTCAAGTTCCTCGCTCAATTTTGAGCTTTCACCTTGTTGTAAAATTCATTCAGGGAAACACTTTGCATCTGTGAATGGGCATTTGTTTAATGAAAACCTAGCTATAAAAGGCTGGCTCTACTAATGTTGGAGGTTGGTGGGTGATGGGGAAGGCAGTTGAGGTAGTAGGATTCCAGATTGACTCCATTACTCCAAAGGGTCATGTATGGATGGTGTGCAGAAAGGTTCATGCATGTATAAAGTGTAGCTTGAGGAGCAGGGTTTCACATCTGTGCAGCAGGTGTGAACCCATAGTAAATCATGACGTTTACTATTTTTACAAGAGAAAGTGGTGGGTCTGGTTTAGGGAGATGGGAGATGGGAATGTTCCCGCAGTTTTTTTTCTTCTTTTTTTTGTATCTGAAGCCCAGACTGTTAAGTCGACCACTTGTAATATTAATCTTGCTTTCCAGACATGATGGTGTGCTTGAGTTGTAAGGCTTAGTTGGTGATTCAGCAGATTGTAAAGTTGATGTTTGCTCACAGTGGATACAACCATAGTTATCTGAGGATAAGTTGGAAACACAGTTTCTGATAAGAGACTTGTAGCAACATATTCCTCACCTCTTGAATATTCCCCTGCTTTCAGACTGGATCCGGAAACTTTTCAGTAGTACCTCGGTGCGTAGTCAGGTGATGCCGTGAGGCTCCACACAGATGCATCTTCCCTCCAGAAATGACTTGCGTGGCCCTTATAGATGCCCTACGCTGACATAAGTTCCTTTCTTTCTATGCCACCACATGAGGACTTTGTGTCTCTTAGACGCACTTCCTTGAATTTTTTTCCAGTATGCAAGAGATGTCTCCCCCAAAAAACAAAAGGTCTCCAGCCCTGTCTCAAGGGACTGTTGCAAACGGATGGATGTCTTTTTCAGATCCTCACCAGGTATGCCTGTTGTGTTTGGGGTTGAGCCATGATTCCAAGGCCTGCAGAGACTGTCGATAAACCTGGAAGTCATCAAGGACCGCAGTCTAAGCTCTACGTCGCAAGCACAAAAACACTCCTTGCTGGAACTGCTACAGATTTGTATTCCTTGTCACAAGTTTGATCTCATAATAGATCTCAGTCATTGAAGCTGCAAGAGAGGTATATCTTTGTTGTTGTCAAAATCAGCTGAAGTCTGAGAAGCATCATGAGAAAGGGAAGCGGGATTCTGCTCTCTTGTACCCCTCTCCTTTGCTCGAGAAGGGGTGGGCTGCACTTCTTGATGCTACTACTAAAGTAAGCCTACTTCAGTGTCAATCCCACAGTTAGTTTCAGCAGAACTCATGTTTCCAAAGCCTTCAGACACGCCACAACAAAACTAAGAGTTCTGCGCAGCCATGTTCCAGCTCTTTTGGATTCTTAACCATCTCCCTCTGGCCTTCTTTGGGTCCCAATGAGTCCAGAGGCTTTACATCTTGATTACCACTGGCGGGTTTGTCCCGGACACCTTTTAGACCCTCCACTCCCATCTTGCCTCCAGCTCCACTTCCAAGTCCTGCTTCTGGAACCCTGACCTTCTGTCTCTGGGATTTTTGATGCTGATACAGACTCCATCAATGCTGGAGGAGGTCCCAATAGTCCTCTGCAGCATTGGCCTGAAGTAGAGTAAAGTCATGCCAGATATTCACCCAAGGTGCCTCTTCCCCCCACTATATTTGCCACCCCCTTAAGTGAAACACACTTTAAATTCCCTTTTTGGGACAGAGATGGACAATGATGAGTGAGTTAGCTCAGCTCTTCCAGGATGATAATTGGTACGAGGATCTACAGGAGGCTAGTGGTCTTGATACCTCTCAAACTCAGCCGCCTCAACAACTGGACCTGCCATGGAGGTAAAAACAGCAGAGTACACTGTTCAGAAGTGTTTAATTCTGCTCTCACCCAATTAGGGGAGAACTGCCAGGTCACTTAAGTACTTAATTGCTTAGAAGCAAGAGCCCTCGCTTACTAATTGGTGGCATGCTTCATCATAGGGCCTGCTCCTCGTCCGTCTGGCGTTGCAATGTGACGGGGCTCTTTGCCAAAGATCTTTTTTGAAAAGTGCCGATGACGACACCTACAGGAATATTCTAAAACCTGTAGTTAGGTATGGTGAAGGACTGGAGTGTGTGATTAAAATTGGATATAGACAGATTAAGAGGTACTTTATTAGATCCTTAGGTGCCTATGTCAAGGTTAAAAACACCGGAAGGTGGGGGTCATGGAAAATGTTTCTACACACTCTAACTAAGCTGTGCATACAAATGTTACATTATACTGGTCGGACCTGTTTTACACATTTTGCATCCATATCAATCGAGCAGCCGTTGTTCAGGACCAATAGAAATAAATTAACACATAGTCCTCACTATTAGGTGAGTAAGTATACTCTTTGTGTTAATATATCATGCAAGTGTAACTTAAACTAGTTTGTAGATTCCCTAATTGGGGTGACCTGGAATAAAACACAAAAACGGACATGCAAACGGTTTAGCACAGTCACTAAACACGACTTGTGGCACTCCAAATTGGTGTCCACATGCATACACTTTGTTAGTGAATAATACTTGTGAAAAACACCCTTCAAACTCATGCTAAAATAATGTTACTACTTATGAAGTAGCATGTGAAGAGGAATTCTTACCCTCCTAAGGTAAGGAAAAGGCCCCTTGGGAATTTACGAGCCGTTGAGCTGCTGCAAAACTGCAATGTACATGTTAATAGATGTCATAAGCAGGCAGATAGGAAATGGATATGTAAAGCAGCTAAAAATTATAACATCAAGTTACTTCTGTAAGCTAGGTGAAAAGAGATGACAGTCCAAGCTCAACAAGTCTTCTTGGAGAAAAATATGATGTTGGTTACACCTGGAATCTCCAAACAGTAAGCCACAGACCTACCCGCACAAAACTACATAGCGGTGTGTATCGCCAATCTTTCAAAAACAATTAGCACAAGGATAGAGTAAGATTGTGCCATAATAAAAGGATCTGGTCATGAAGAAAAATATTGTATTGGGTGCTGACATTTAAAATAGGATGTAAGTCAAGCGGTAATACTAGACATCATGGAACCTGTAGGAAAGTAGCATCTTACTGACCTAGTTACCCCCACTTTTGTGCCTGGTGTCGGTGTGTTTAGGCTGTAGTACACTGGGATCCTGCTAAACAGGACCCCAGTGTCTGCCCGCTCACCTCTAAATTTGGCTGTTGGTAAACCTTTACACACACAATTTGCATACTGGTGCACCCATGTGAGTCCCTAGTATATGATACTTGGGTACTCAGGGCATTGGTAGACCACAGGTGTATTATACCTCCCATGGGGTCCCATGCAAAGTGTCTTCAGGCCTGCCATTACAGCCTGCATGAAATGGTGAATGCACCTTTTACTTCTGATATAAGGCTTGCCTTATATCGCAGTCACTGCACCCTTGGACACTATTAGTCACCCCTCTGGTTGGCCCTTCAGCCCAAAGCATGGTCTATGTCCCTAAGTGTGAGTGTACCCCTGCATGAGCAGTGTACCTCTACAAATTCCATTCTCCATTATCTGGGCTTTGTAAGTTTGGGGAAGCCATCTTAAGGTATGGAGTGGACACTGGTCAACACGAGTGGTTCAGCTACATAATAGCTTCCCTGAACCTAGGCATGTTTGGTATCAAACGTGTTGTAATCATGCAGCTACACCGATTCCACTGCTAATTGCATGATTCCATGTACTGGTTTTTTTTTTGGGGGTGGGAGGGCTGCGTTCCTTGGAGGCTCCCCCGGTTCTCTGTGTACAGTCTTGCGGGGTCTGGCTGCCAGCCTGTGCTCCTGCCAACCACAGACACTGTTCTGCCCTCATGCTGATGAGCTTGACTCAAGCAGAGGAAGGCAGAACAAATTAATTCATGCAAGAGAGAGGTGTGACCACCTCTCCCTTTGAAATAGGTGTCTCTTAGCTGGGGTGGCCTCTGAGTGCCACCAAACTGCTTTGAAGGGCACATTTGGTGCCCTTCTTGCATAATCCGGTTGGCACCAGTTCAGGAATCCCCAGATCCCACTATGGTGCAAAACCACACAAAGGACAAGGGACTGACCACCCCCCATTCAGCTCCTCCCCTAGTGAGGTGCACAGAGCTCTGCCAGGTGGCCGATTGATTCTGCCGTCTTGGAAGCAAGGTAGGCAGAGGCCCTTGGGAGCATCTGACTGGTCAGGGCAGGTAGAGGACGTCCCTGACCCCCTCTGATAGGTGAGTCACTACACAACAACCCCGTTTTAGGGTTACTTAAAAGCTCCCCCGAGGGTGGGGTCTTCAGGTTCGTCGAGCAAGACTCTACAAGGAACTCTCTGCAAGACATCTTCTGATCCTGGCCTCCGGATCCGATGCTGGTCTTCTTTTGGAACTGCAATATTGTTTCTCAAGCTCCTGCAAGATTTCTGCTTTGCATCCTCCTGGGTCATAGGGACTCTGTTTGCACCAGGAAGCAAGAAAGAATCTCCCTTGGAGTGAAGGAGTCAATCCCCTGCATCCGCAGGCACCTCAAGACAACGACCGGCTGGTGGATTTTGCTGTCCCATGGACAACAAAAAGGCTCTGCTTGCAGGTGGTTTTTCTGTGGCCCTCTCTGGGTCCCCCTTGTCTTCTGACCAACTTGGGAGAATTGCAGCCACTGGGAAAAAAAAACCCTGTGCATTGTGACTGTTGCTCTTGCCAAGGCTTGTTTTCTCTTCTCCAGGAGAAATTCATGCTCCAAGAAGCGCCAGCCTACAGCACTCTGCAAGTCAAAATCAGATTCCACTGTGCAGCTCCTGCAACGTGGGACCCCTATTTTATTGTGCTGCTGAGGCTTCCCTGTACCTGCTGCCAGTGGGTCGCTTGTGGGGGCTCTTCTGAGTCCAGCTGGCTTTCTTCCCTGCTGAAGGCTTGCCCTGACTCTTCCAAGGGTAGTCCGTAGGACCTTGCTGGCCCTCAAAAACCTACAATCTTACTTGCAACAACTATTTGCCTTTTCCAAGGCTTGTTGGTGGCCCTGCCAACCAATGACTGTCCTGCAATCCAGCGATATGGGACAGCTCGTGACTGACTCAAAGGATCTTCTGCATCCCCTAGACTCCGCAGCTGGACTACTTCTTCCACCGTTCTGCAGGAACTGCACCTCCAAGAGGCTGGGCATTACCTACCTGCACTGCCTGGACACTGCCCCCTTCTTTTTTCAGGTTCTTCACATCCAGAATCCACCTTTGGGTTCTACCAGCCTGGTTTATGGGTCCTGACAGTAGCTGGACGAATGAGGCTTCCATTGACTTCAACAAGGGTGACTGACACCATTTCACTACTATACACCTGGGCTCCATGGTGTATAACCAGTCTTCTGGATATCCACGGATGAAGGGGGCACTCCAACCTTCTTTGTGCCAAGTGATTTCCACGAGGTCCACTGCGAAGGGTCCTGATTCCATAAAAATCCAACCATGACGGTCCTCTGTTAGCTTTTTGGACACCCTGCTCGATAACCACTCTGCACCCAGTCGCTTGTCGTATTTCTAGTACTTACCTCTAGTAATGCCCTACTCCCCCAGCCCCTGGAATTCTAACATACTTACCTTGGTTGGACACCTCCATTCTTGTACCATTTTCCTAGTATTCCTCTGCTTTTCCTGCTTGTCACTAAGTGTATATTTTGTTGTGTAGATATTTCCAAGTGGAATTATACCAATGTTAGAGTAATCGTAGTGTTGTAATAAAGAATACTTTATTTTTGCGACACCTGGTGGTGTTCTTTGTTGTGAATTGTTACTGACTGACTATTGTGGTATTGCAAGTGCTTTACACTCCTCCTGGATAAGCTTTAGCTGCTCACCACAGCTACCCCTAGAGAGCATTTGTTATCTGGACACCTAAGCACTATCACTAAGAGTTGCCTTGACTGCGTATAGGGTGCCACACCATAGGTGTACACGTAAACTGAGCCAGTCTCCTACAGACCTTATAAAGTGTGATATGGCGCTGCATCACTCACACGGGACACTAGCTATGCATGTCTATTCCGATTATGGCACATTTTCACTTTGATACTGCACTTACCGATAAACAGCAAATGGAGGGTAGTATTGAAACAAATATGGACATAGAGTAAATAGAAGTCGGGTAACATCAGTACAGTGTAGGTAATCCCCGCATAGGACAGCCCCTGGCGAGGTCATCGTATACCAACATAATTTTGCTAAATAGTATATGCCATTTTATCAAGGTAAAACCTCAGATTTGAAGATTGACGTGAAGGAATCAAAGTGAGATCCTATTCATAATTAGGCCTCGTGCACCCCCGCCATTATGCTGGCCCTGTCAGTGTTAAAATAAATTATGGTGCACATTTGCAGTGTTTAAAATGCAACATGGTGCTGCATCACTGTCTCTACCCCGGGACACTAGGTGGACATGTCAGCCGGTAAGTACAGTATTAAAAGAAAAAATGTGCCGTAATCAGGACTATTGGTGAAAGAGTGGTGATGGGACAAATATGAACATAGTATAGAAGTCAAGTAACACCAGCGTTTTGAAGATAATCCCTTTAAATGTCAGCCCCCCGCCAAGGTCACCGTACATGATCTAAATAGTGTAGGTCAAAAGTATCAAGGTGTGAATAAATAAAAGCGAGAGGTCTGCGTATACAAATATAATCAATTGTGGCCAAACATAATAAACACAGCTCAGTCTCTGTCGCTCAATGAGCAGTAAACCAATTAAATGCACCCCAGGTGGGGAAGTAGGAGTAATGCAAAGAAACGAGTAAACCGGACAAAGTCGACACTTAAATTTTTCCTCGTCAGTTCAACCTGGGATCCTACCCACAGGCTGCCAACCCAGAAGTCAACGGGAAGAGCGAAGCAGTGGTTCTTAAAGAGGCAGTGTGGAAAATGGACACTGTGATTGGTCCTTAGGTGTGTGACAGGACAACTAGTTTGCACCCGACCTTATGTCCCAGAAGGGGAGCCTACTTTGTAGTGATTTCCTGGTGCCCTCCCCATAAGAAATACGATTAGTATCCTAGCCAGAGGATTACAAATCAGAGAAAACCGGGAGGGTAATGGAAGACAGTCAAGCTCGCGGTCCAGGGGAAACCATCCTGGTAAAATAAATTGTAGAAACCTACCTTGGAGGTATCTGCTGTCTACGCCCTGGTAGTGATGCTTAGGGCGGCTGAGGTCCTCAACTTCCAACTCCCCACCATAGAGGTTAAGACAAACATCTTGACAGAAGTCCTCTAACCAGTGCAAAAGTCTTCTGAGCCCCTCCTCCTTTTTTAAAGAGGCAGTGACAGATACCTTATTGTGGGAATGGGTTAAACCTTGCTCCATCCCGTCAGTCATTTGAAAAATTGCCAGGTTCCATTGCCCTGCTCCAGACGACCATGCTTTATTTTCACAACACTCTTTGCCTGACAGCCTGGTGTTGCAAGGTTCCACCTGTTGTTCAAATTCTAACACCATTCCCACCACTCCCTGACGGGAAATCTTAATGGGTAGAAACATTTGGGAAACTTATGTTTTGCAGTGTGACTCTTTTCTGGATTCAAATGTTGTGTGTTTTTCCACCATTTAGTTACTGGGTCCGGAATTCTCCAACTTTTTTGTTGTCTTTAGTCCTAACTTTGTTTTTTGTTGTTGCTGAGAATCGATGGATCTGCCCATTTGGTGCTTCCTATGACAGTTTATTCCCTCCTCCAGAAGCTCCCACCTTTGCTCTCCCATCTTTTTTTTCGCCGCCGAGTCTCGAAGCTTGCTGAAGGCTCTCCAATACAAGAAAGAAGTTTTGAGGAGAAATTTGAGAAATTCTTCAAAGTTCACCGAAGCAGTTTAACTTCACTGACTGAACGGCACTGGAAGAGAATTCAGGCACAAAAGGTGATAATTCTCTTTCCCCCCCCCCCCAGTAGACTTTAGCGAATGCCAGTCCTGTGGGCTCCCAGAAGGGCCTGATAAAGAAGACACCATTTCAGTTTTGCAAGAACTGCCACCACAAGTTGTCACACAAGGGCAAGCACTGGCTCTGCAGTCTCTGCCGTCCCTTCGACGACTGAAGCAAAGACTGCAACGCTAGCTTGGCATTCACATCAAAGATACGGAGGGTGGGAGGGGGAGAGATTTTTGACTACTTTCCTGAGATTGTTGTAGACTGCATTAAGAAAACTGTGCCTATGGGGTTGTCGCTTCACTTATCATAATACCAGAACTACGCACTTCAGGATAGTTTAGGACACAATGTGAATCAATCGCTCTCATACACCTTAGTAAATAGAATAATCAAGTTTATTTATGCAGCAAGTTCTTGTATAGCAAAACTGACCACACTAACATCATGAAAAATAACATGAAAATAACTGCGAGAATATAAACACTCTGTGATATCATGAAAAATAACATGAAAATAACTGCAAGAATACGTGCGTATTTTACACACACACACACACACACACACACACACACCATGCTTATAAATTGAAAGGCTTCACTGAAAAGAGATTCTGCATCCCTCCGCCGCACACCAAGCCGGGGAAACCAAATTGACTGGTGCAGGGAGTCTCGTTCGGGACAATCAGTCCTTCTGGCGTTGCGTCCAACCCAGAAGAGAGTTCCTAAACCAGTCCATCAGGGCTCCTGTCCTTTATAGTATTTACTAATGCCCAGGAGTCTTTTTTTTCTAGAAAAAGACCCCCTCCTTTACAGATTGTGTTATCAGCGGTACCTTGTTCACCCTTCGAGATGTCTCCTCGGAACGGGCCAGGTACCCAGAAGAGGGCTCCAAGGTGAAGCTTGCATTCCTCCTTGAGTACAGGGTTTTGTTCTAACTGATAGCTCGTGGAATATAAATGGCGCCCTCTGTACCAGGCAGATGGAGCGAAGTTGAGCTGAAAAACACTCCACCCTGCAGCTTGCAGAAGCTTGTGGAAAAACACCGAACAGTGCTTTACGCACAGTGCCAGACGCGACAAAATGGAGTCGTGAGCCAATGTAAAATGGAAGCAGAGGCCAATGGTCCATAGTATATTTCATTGCCCTTACCCTGCACCACTGTTCACCTTGCACGTAGTGCATGTAGCAATACAGGGGTAGGGCCATATCCGTGCCCCTCCCAACTACATTTTATTCATCATTTGTTTTGAATGCTTGGATGCCTTGAAAATGCCCTAGGCTTGCATTCTGTAAAGGGACGAAACACATGTTGTCTGTTAGCACTGTAAGCCTGTGGGAAGAATTTCAACATGAATTATTGAATAAAAAAAGATCACACCAGCCTATCATGCATCGTTCTTGCAGCTACACCTGGGATTGTCCCTGGATCTAACGATACTGATCAGTTCGACCCTGAACATTTGTTATGGTTTTGGTTGAATGGGTAAGGGGAGGGGGAGGGTGGGGGATGTCACCCATTCTGAAGGTCTAACTGTCTCTCGAATAATCCTATTATAACTGGATGATGGCGACACCTCCATTGTGGCTCCTCAATGTTGGGCTAGAGCAGCTCATTAAACACCTTTTTGTGCCCTTTCACATAGTAGAATTAAAATAGCTCACTTGGAAGACAGCACTTCTCATAGCACTTAGGCCAGTGAGCGACTTTCAGGCATTCACCGTAAAAGAACCCCTCTTTCAATTCAGGTCAGGCAGTGGATCAATCCTAAGTTTTTACCGAAGGTCCCTTCAGACTTCCACTTGAAAAGAACCAATGATACTGCATTCTTCCCAGATCCTCAAACTGTTGCAGAGAAGTCATTACGTTCTTTAGATGTCAAATCATGTCTCAAATTCTGTTCACAAAGGACTCATATTTATTTGTGACCTATGGAGACCTAAGAAAGAGTTTCACATTTTTTAAACAGATCATTGCCAGATAGATTGCATCCCAATTTTGTGACAAGTGGAAAGACCAATGCAAAGTCAAGGCCTGTTTCACCAGAGCTGTTTCAGCTTCCACAACTGCTTGCGCTGGTGAGCCCATCCAACACATCTTCCATGCAGCAACATGGTCCAGCAGGCACAAGGTTACTTAACATTATTGCCTGGATGCAGCTGATTAGACTAATGCAGCTCTGGGACAAGCAGTGTTGTGACGCCTGTTCCAATCAGGTGAGCCTTTGATACTTTCTTTCCCACCGTCTGCTATGTTATCATGCTTTTATTGTTGACTAATCATTACTGCTAACTATTCTGATTCAAGCATGGGAATCTGGTCCAATTCATGGAGAAGAAAATTAGTTACCTATAACTGTAGTTCTCTAATATTGTTTTTTTCATAGGTTCACATGCAACCCACCCTCCTCCTGTGAGAGGTATCTTGAGATTATTTTGTTGTACTTCAGGGGTGTGGAATTTAATGAAATATCCACTTGTCAGTGTGGCAAGTTGCTTCATAAATGTGCTTGTTAAAACAAAACAAAAAACAAAAAATCTGCTTGTCCCTTTGGTACCTTGTAGTGCGGAGACAAATTATGGCAGCAATCTCATTATATAAGAGCTCCAGTAATAGCCACTGTGAATGTGCAGGGCTAATTCTATAATTGGGCTTGAATATTAGCTTCTCACAAGGGCAGAAGTAAAAGGGAAAGTTAGCTTGTAAACGCCCAACAGATTTTCACATGAGCAAATCTACACATGCATATTTGCTTGTGCTGCAATACAGTTCACAAATATTTTCTATGACTACAATTTCGTAGTCTACTTGTGTAAGTCCTTGTGAATTCATGAAATATGTCTGCACTAATGTGAGGACCATCTACCCCAGGTACACTTTCATGACTTTCTTTAAGAATTGAGCCCCTAATTAGGTCTTGAGTTAACCAAGGCTTTTTCGTTCGTATTAAAATTATATCTTTTTTTCTATCTGTCTGCTGCCTTCACTGTGAGTGATAGCCATCTGCTCTTTCACAAGGAGTATATTGGCACACAATAGTTGTGTTTAGTTCCAGGAACTACTGTGGCAATGTGTGGTTTTTGAGGCCAAAAATTTTTTTGGGCCAATATTTGTTCAGAGGTGATGGCCCATCAGCTCCAACAACAATAAAGTTTTATAAAAGCCATGTCAAAATAAGATATGCATTAACAAAACCAAGACTGACCACCAATGTCAGACCTATTGGCTTTGCCAATGCTTGTTTATTTTCATGTTTCCCATGTTCATCTTGAAACTGCATACCCTGGTTTTCCATTATGAACGTACTCTGGAAATACTATCATACATCAACATATTTTACTAAGTGAAGCTTCAAAGAAATGGTACCCAAACCTTCACAGGAATTTAACAATCATTTTTCTCCTAATTGCATTTTTTGTGAACATTTCTTTTTTAAAGCAATCTTGCTTTCAAGCTACTGCAAATATTTACATCTGAAACGTAGCAAACTTTTTTTTATTTTTTAAACTGGAATTACTGTCCGTGCAGTCCCAATTTAGATTTATTTAGACTGCGCATCCTAATAATAAAGGCTTTTCATTAATGATCCATAAATACAAGTTCGGACAGCCTTAACCCCTTCGCTGCCAGGCCTTTTCCCCCTCCTGTGCCAGGCCTTTTTTTTGGCTATGTGGGGCAGTTCGCGCTTAGGCCCTCATAACTTTTTGTCCACATAAGCTAGCCAAGCCAAAATTGCGTCCTTTTTTTCCAACATCCTAGGGATTCTAGAGGTACCCAGACTTTGTGGGTTCCCCTGAGGAGGCCAAGAAATTAGCCAAAATACAGTGAAAATTTCGTTTTTTTCAAAAAATTGGAAAAAGGGGCTGCAGAAGAAGGCTTGTGTTTTTTTCCCTGAAAATGGCATCAACAAAGAGTTTGCGGTGCTACAATCACCAGCTTCCCAGCTTTCAGGAACAGACAGACTTGAATGAGAAAACCCATTTTTTCAGCACAAATTTGGCATTTTACTGGGACATACCCCATTTTTACGATATTTTTTTTGTGCTTTCAGCCTCCTTCCAGTCAGTGACAGAAATGGGCGTGAAACCAATGCTGGATCCCAGAAACCTAAACATTTCTGAAAAGTAGACAAAATTCTGAAGTCAGCAAGGGGTCATTTGTGTAGATCCTACAAGGGTTTCCTACAGAAAATAACAGAAAAAAAAATATTGAAATTGAGGTGAAAAAACAGCAATTTTTCTTTACGTTTTACTCTCTAACTTTTTTCTGCAATGTCAGATTTTTTAAAGCAATAAACCGTTACGTCTGCTGGACTCTTCTGGTTGCGGGGATATATAGGGCTTGTAGGTTCATCAAGAACCCTAGTTACCCGGAGCCAATAAATGAGCTGCACCCTGCAGTGCTTTTTCATTCTATACCGGGTATACATCAATTCATTTGCTGAAATATAAAGAGTGAAAATGGCCTAAAATAAATTTGCCCCCCAACCCGCCCAGGAGCGACCGTTGCCTACTGGGTCACTCCCCTTGCGTGACATTGGCGCAAAAAAAAATCCCCGGTGCCTAGTGGTTTCTGCCCCCTTGGGGGCAGATTCACCTAAAATCGTCTGATCTGCCCCCAATGGTCTAAATACAATTTGCCGCCCCCAAGCGGAGCGACCCTTGCCTAATGGGTCGCGCCCCATCTCTAAAAACACACAAAAAAAAAAAACAATTTTTTTTTGCCCTGGCACCTGGAGGTTTATGCCCCCCTGGGGGCAGATTGGCCTAATAACAATAGGCCGATAGGAGGGGGGGGGGGGGGGGGGGGCAGAAATGGCCTAAAATAAATTTGCCCCCCTTTGCATTTCTTTCGGTCGCGCTGGAAGCCCAGGAGGCCCTTCTGTGATTGTCAGCGCGCGATGGGGTTGGGGGGGGGGGGGGTTGGGGTTGGGGTTGGGGTTGGGGGTGGAAGGGAAAGGGATTCCCCTTCCATCCACGATGGGGGTGGGGGGGTTGGGGTGAGGGGGGAGGTTGGGGGGGTGAGGGGTGGGGGGAGGGGTGAGGGGGGAGGTTGGGGGGATGAGGTTGGGGGGGAGGGGGGAGTTTGGGGGGATGAGGGGTGGGGGGAGGGGTGAGGGGGGAGGTTGGGGGGAGGGGGGAGGGGGGAGGTTGGGGGGTGGGGGGGTGGGGGGAGGTTGGGGGGTGGGGGGGTGGGGAGGGGGGGTTGGGGGGAGGGGTGGGGGGGGGGTTGGTGAGGTGGGGTTGGGGGGAGGGGTGGGGGGGGGGGAGGGGGGGGGGGTAGGGGAGCCCATGTTCCCGGGTGCAGGACGAGGTGATCTCCTTTACCCTGTTAATCCCACCAGGATTATTTGAATACGCAGAATATATATTTCTGCTTTTCTTTTGGAGATTCGGTGCTATAAAAAATGAGCAGTGAGTAGGGAGGAATTTGAGCATCTTGGTAAAGACTATCAAAAATCATTAACGTTGCGATTTGGTTTTCTGGAGGAGGGGGAGACAATTGGGGGTGTAAGGTGAGAAATGACAAAAATAAGCACAGTTGATTTAAAGGTGTTTTTAGACTATGAAATGGCTAACTAGTACTGTATCTTCTGTTTGACCCTGATCTGAGCTAATTTTGACACTTTACCATCTCTTGTTCCAGTTCTTTCCTGCCAAATCCACCCCAGCCCACTGAAGCGCTCCATGTCACTGATCCCCACGAGTCAGCAGGTCTCCAGTGACTGGATGGGAGCAGATGAGCTGGGTGCCAGATCTGCTTTTATTTCCTCCGACCATGCACCCTTATCCCCTCAGAGCAGCGTGGCATCATCTGGCAGTGAGCAGACTGATGAACAAGGTCGCAATACATTTCAAGAGGAAGGAAGTGGCATGAGAGGTGAGAGCCTGCTTTGGTCTTAAAATGTCCAGTTTTTCAGGTGGAACATGTTATGGCAGTAGGTGTAACATCCTGTGGTGTGGGTGGAGGGTAGTCTTGTGTCAGGAATGTGTGACCGGTAAAATAAAGGTCAGCTGTTGCAATCCTATTGTAGGGCTCTTCCTTTTTAAGAGCGGTGGTATGAGATGTGAGTGCCTGAAGTTTACTTTTAGGGTCTTTTCATATAGTGGTGTATAACACCCTACAACGTATTAAGTTTCTGATGGATCAGTCTATGGTTTTAAGGACTATGGGGACATTCCATTAGTTTCAGTGTGCCCTCTGATATCACATGCAGTCATACAAGGAGCGGTGACATTTTTTTGTTTTTTTTTGTTAGCATTGTATGATGGCAGGGTAATAAAATGGTGAAGGTCCAGAATGGGATGCATTCACACTAAGTGCTAAGACGTTATGATATGTTAAACATAGATTGCTATATGACTGTCTAATGGGGGCAGCGGAAGATGTGGTAAGATGTGAGGCTTTAGTAAACATTTGAAGTCTTTGTACTGCTGTGCCAGTTGCTTCAGAGGTACCTTAAAATATTAGTCAGGTCTTTGTAAGTCATTGGCAATGGGATTGGATATGAGGCCATTCAATGCAATAGTAGTTGTGTTTTTTTTTTTTTTCCTTTTTTGTTTTTGGTGAGTCGGTGGTTTAAAAAAACAAAAAAAATTGAATAAAATGATTCCTTTGGATTCATTAACAAATGCCTGGTGCTGTCAGAATGCAGGTGCATCCAGGGCTGCAAGCCTTTAAAGATTTTATTGTGATAATCTTACACTGGGTATTGGTTAATTTTTAATGCCTCTCTGTAGGAGACTTGAGTGTAGGGTCTTACTTAAAGGATATTTTTCCTCAAGGTACTTTGCATATGTTTTCTGATGGATACAACTACCTGTGCATTCCTCACCTAAAGAATTTTCCCCACGCGCCAGCCCTCGACGGAAATTTTCTTCTAGCTCTGCATGTCGACGATGACGTCACAATTGCCTGACTCCACGTAACGCCGTATGACGTCATCCAGGCAATAAGAAGCCTGCGTCGACGTGCAGACGTCAGTTCCCTTTTTTCCATGCCTTCGAGTAACGTTTTTTCTTCGAGACTACCAGGGAGCTACAGTTTCACTCTGTAACTATGTTGCAACCGAGGAAGTCTGGTTTTAAACGCTGTAAACAGTGTGGCGGTCGCATGTCGGTCACGGACCCACATGAGAATTGCTTGTGGTGCCTTAGTTCCGACCATGAAGTAGAGTCATGCGGTATATGCCAACGCATGAATCCTAAGGCCCTGAAAGAACGGGAGGCTAAGTTGTTTCTTGTTCGTTCTAAGAAGAGGAAAGAGAAGCATCATCATAGTCTTCTTCAAGATCCTTGAAGACTCATCAGTGCCATCGGGATTCTTGACGTCAACATGGCTCACTTGAGGGTGCCGATTGAGCAGAGATCTCCCGTCCGAGGTCGCCATCAGCTCGCCGCCGACCGATGTGGGAGATCAGCCTGACTGTCACGCCTCCAACGACTCCAGCTTCTCTGACGTCTCCACTGTCGGTGTATGAAGTGGATCCGCATCAAGAGCTGAGGGCTTCTCCGGAGCAGGAGATTCCTGGGCCGTTATCGGCTTCACCTCCGGCGCCGGTTCCTCAAGGTTATCCTGCTTTCCCGGCACCGGGCACGGACCCCACAGCATTTCTGAATGCTATGTTTAATATTTTTGCCGCCTGTGGAGGGCATGTGGGTCCGTCAGGTCCTTTGGCCTTTGACTTGGGTGCTCCGGCTCCTTACAAGCAGACACCCTTTATGCCCTTCCTTCCTTCTGGAAGTACCGCTTCGGCGCCAATGCCTTTGGCGTCGCCCAGAAGACTGGTGACGACGTCCACCGTCCCCACGCCTTTGGATTCACCACAGATCCAGTCGACCTTGAAATTGCCTATGGCGCCGGGGGATCCCGCACCGGATGGCTCAGAGGGTCGGCGTCAGCTCTTCGGCGTCGGGTGGCGCCTTATCGACGCCGGGGCTCGAGTCCAGGCTCCGCTCCAGGAGGTTGGCGCTAAGGCTGCTGGAAGAACAAGAATATGAGAGGCAGCACTTGGAGGAAGGAGAAATCATGGAGCCTTCAGGGGACCTGAAAGGCTTGGATACTGCAAGCAGCCTAGACACTTCCCCGAATGGGACCTGGCTTCTCCGGGGGAGTATACAGAGGAGGCTGCTTCTTTTCATGCTGTAGTGAGGAAAGCAGCAGACTTTTTGGACCTTCCACTTCCTGCTGCGGAGGTGAAGACCAACCTCCTGACCGAAGTGCTGCATCCGGCATCAGCTATGGCGGAACCCCTTCTTCCTTTCAATGAGGCTCTTTTGGACCCTATTAAAGAAGTTTGGAAGAAGCCAGGGACTTCGGCTGCCGTGAACAGGGTGGTGGCGAGACGCTATTGTGTGGCCCCAGGTGATCTGGACTGTTTGACCAAGCACCCAACTCCGGAGAGTTTGGTTGTCCAAGCGTCGTGCTCCTCCCGTTCTGCTCCTGGTTCGTTTCCCGGGGCTCCAGCGGACAGGGAGTCTAAGAGAATGGACCAGGCAGCTTAAAAATCCTTCTCTTCGTGCAGCATGGCTTTAAAATCTACTAATGCTACTTGCATTTTAGGTCGTTACATTTATGCCCTTATTGATGAGGCTAAGGGCCACCCGGGATTGTCACAGGAGGTGTTGAACCTTTTGTCGGACCCTCAGGCGGTGGCGACCCATGTGATTCAATCTGGGCTGGACACCACGGACTCGGTGGCCAGGGCTATGGGCACGTCCATAGCGACGAGATGGCAGGCCTGGCTGCGATGGTCAGGGTTCTCCCCTGATGTTCAGACTACTCTCCTGGACCTGCCATTTGATGGAGACAAACCTTATGGACCAAAAGCTGACTCTGCTTTAGAACGATTTAAAGAGAGTAGAGCCACGGCGAGATCCTTGGGTCTGCAAGCAGCCACATCCTCTGCTTTGAAGTCATTTAGGAGCTTTAGAGGATTTGGTTGTGGCGCTTCCTTTTGTGGCAGGCTCCATGCGGCAGGACAGCAATCTGCAGGAACTCTTCCTTTCTGATCCTTCAGGGGCAGGGGTAGAGTACGCACAAGAGGTGCCACCCAGCAGCACTCTGCCTCTTCCTCCGGAGGGGTGCAGCAGGGAAAGCAGCCTTAGTCCTCCATCACTCCCTGCTCACACGTCTCCTGTAGGGGGGAGACTTACTCACTTTCTTCACATGTGGGAGTCAATAATATCAGACTCCTTGGTCACCGACATTGTGGGGAAAGGGTATGCTCTTCCCGTTTGGGAGTTTCCTCCTCCCTTCCCTACCCGCCCATCCTTCTGTTCGGACGACCATCTTCTGTAACTACAACAGGAGGTGATGTCCCTTTTGTCAAAGGGTGCAGTGGAGTTGGTTCCAGAGCAGGAGAGGGGTCAGGGCTGCTATTTAAGATATTTCCTGATCCCCAAAAAGGATGGTCGGTTGAGGCCAATCCTGGACCTGAGGATTTTGAATTGGTTCCTCAGGCAGAAAAAGTTAAAAATGCTGACCCTGTCACAGGTTCTTTTGGCGTTGAACGAAGGAGATTGGATGGTGTCTGTTGATTTGCAGGATGCGTACTTCCATATTCCGATCCTCAAGTCACACAGGAAGTATCTCCGGCTTGTGGTGGGGTCGCAGCACTATCAGTTTGCGGTCCTTCCGTTTGGTCTTACTTCGGCACCTCGGGTCTTCACAAAGGTGGTGGCAGCGGGGCTCAGAAGAAAGGGAATAGCAGTATTTCCTTATCTGGACGATTGGTTGATCAAAGCAAAGTCTCCGGAGCTCTTGCGGCATCACCTGCAGTCGACAACTCAGTTGTTGTTCGACCTGGGTTTCTCAGTGAATGTGCCCAAATCTCACCTTGGGTCCTCTCCTGTTCGGGCCTTTCCTTCGCTGCAGAAGGTTCAGGACATTCAGGCTTTGATTCCAATGTTTCCAAATGGAGCGGTCGTTCCAGTTCTCAAGGTCCTTCATCTGCTCGGTTTGTTCGCTTCTTGCATTCTGCTGGTCACGCATGAACGCTGGCACATGAGGGCTCTTCAGTGGTGCGTCCGCAGGCAGTGGTTTCTACACAAAGGAGATCTCGGACTCGATAAGGATCTCCAGAGATGCTGCAGTCAGCAACCTGTCGTAAGGAAGGCCGTTCTCGCTACCTCTGCCAGTGGCCACAGTTGTAACGGATGCTTCACTCTAGGGTGGGTAGCTCATCTGGGGGACCTGGAGATCAAAGGTTGTTGGTCCCCAGTGGAACAGAAGTTTCACATCAATCTTTTGGAATTGCGGCTGATACGTCTGGCTCTCAAGGCCTTCCTCCCTTCCCTTCGCGGTCCGTCGGTTCAGGTCCTGACGGACAATACTACTGCGATGTATATAAATAAGCAGGGAGGAGTGGGGTCGTATCTTCTCTACAGAGAAGCTCTTCGGCTCTGGTCCTGGCTTCAGGACCATATGATTTGCTTGGTAGCAAATCATTTGGCCGGAGTTCTGAACGTGCGTGCGGACAGTCTGTCTGCTCATCTCGACCGATCACGAGTGGCGTCTTCATCCAGATCTGGCCCTTTACATCTTCCAGAGGTGGGGATATCCACAGATAGATATGTTTGCCACTCGGGAGAACGTGCACTGCCCGTCGTTTTGCAGCCTCCAGTACCCAGTGCAAGGAGCTTTGGGGGGGACGTGTTTCAGATGTCCTGGAAGGGTCAGTTGCTTTATGAGTTTCCTCCCATACCCTTGATTCCTCTGGTTTTGAGGAAGATCCGCCATGACCGGGCACCAGTGATCTTAATAGCCCCGGATTGGCCAAGAAGGGTATGTTACTCGGATCTTCTCCAACTCTCTCTGCCCTCCGCTCTGTCTCCCGTACAGGGCAGACCTCCTCGCGCAGTCGCAGGGGCATGTTCTACACCCCCACCTCCAGAGCCTGCACCTTCATGCCTGGAGATTGAACAGGGCAATCTGAGTTCCTTTTCTCTCCCGCCGGAGGTGGTGAAAGTTATTTTATCGGCCAGGTGACACTCCACCAAATCGATCTATGCAAGCAGGTGGGCCAGATTTGTCAGTTGGTGTGGAGAGAACCAAATTGATCCCTTGAAGGCCCATTTGTCTGATGTATTTGCTTTATCCTTGGCACAGAAGGGTTGTGCAGTTGCCACAGTTAAGGGTTATTTATCAGCGCTGTCGGCTTTTCTGTGCCTTCCAGACCAACCCCCCTTGTTTAAGTCACCTGTTGTATTGAGGTTCATTAAGGGTCTCACTAATAGGTTTCCGCCCACTCCGTTTGTTATGCCACAGTGGGATCTTAACTTAGTATTGACCTTTCTTATGCAATCGCCATTTGAGCTGATCCACTCTTGTTCCTAAAGATTTTTAGTTTTGAAGACTGTTTTTCTAGTGGCCATAACATCTGCTAGAAGAGTGAGTGAGCTCCAGGCTCTTAGTGTAGAGTCTCCATATATTTCCTTTTTCAGGGACAAAGTGGTGTTACGGACCAACGTGGCTTTCCTCCCGAAGGTTGTTATACCCTTTCATTTGGGACAGTCTATTACTCTCTCTTCCTTTTATCCTCCAACTCATCCATCCAAGGAGGAAGAGAGGCTTCACCGGTTGGATCCACGAAGAGCGTTGAGCTTCTTTGCCGACAGGACGAGGGAGTTCAGGCAAGACGATCAGCTCTTCATTGGTTACGTGGGGAAGAGGAGAGGCAGAGCTGTCCACAAGAGAATGCTGTCCAGGTGGATCATTCTCTGCATCAAGCTTTGTTATTCTTTAGCAAAGAAAAAACCTCCTGTAGGGCTCCAAGCCCATTCCACCAGGGCTGAGGCTGCTTTGTCGGGCATCCCTCCATACATTGGTCAAACATTATTGTTTGGACTCTGAGGTCAGGAGGGATGGCCATTTTGCCCGCTCAGTGCTGCAGGATTTCTTGGTTTGACCATTCAGGCACCCACCTCCTGAGGTGGTACTGCTTTGGGACTCTATTCTTTAGGTGAGGAATCCACAGGTAGTTGTAGCCATCATAAGAACAAGTTACTTACCTTCGGTAATGCCTTTTCTGGTGGATACACTAGCTACCTGTGGATTCCTCACGGTTCCGCCCGTTGCCCGACTGGTCTTACCACGAATTCCTTGGGTGAGCACCTGTATATTGTATATATGTATATGATAATGCGATGTGTATATATTTCTTTATATATGTGTATATTTCAAAGGAAACGTGTGGATATGTGTACATATATAAATATTTATATGCATAATTTGTGTTGTTGTTTCCATTAGTTTTGCTTCATATTATTGGAATAAAAGTTGATATATAAGTTTAATTGATGTACTTATATCACTCTGTAATGTCAATGTTCACCTGTTCACCTGTTCGCCTCAAAGGCACTTAAAAAAATGGTGATAACTGATGTCTGCACGTCGACGAGGGCTTGTTATTGCCTGGATGTCGTCATATGGCGTAGCGTGGAGTCTGGCAATTGTGACGTCGACGTGCAGAGCTAGAAGAAAATTTCCTTCGAGGGCCGGCGCGTGGGGAAAATTCTCTAGGTGAGGAATCCACAGGTAGCTAGTGTATCCACCAGAAAAGGCGTTACCGAAGGCAAGTAACTTGTTCTTTAAGGCCCTTGCGCAGGTACTTGATGTCTCGGATCAGCAGAAGAAAATCACTAGTTGGCATGAAACGTTGTCCTTATGTGCTCCCATTTCTTCAGGTAGTTGGAAATACAATATTTGCAAATGTTTCCTTTCCCAAAAGCGAACTCAATTAAGTGAAGTGTTGTCAGAGCTTTGAGCGAGAATACCTTGATATTACTTACATTTACCTTATGTGTGGGCACAAATGAAAGATTTAACAAGTGGCATAATTGCAGATATAAACATGGAGCAGTGGTATGAAAGGCCAGCATAGGAATGTATTTTTTTTTTTTTTTAAGCTCCCTTGTCTGTTTCGCTCTACCATTGTATTCCTGCAGTGTTAAAGTGTTAGAAAGCGCATTACGGATATGGGTTTAAGAAATTGAGCACGTGCTGGCGGTGGCCCACCAGCCGTGCCCTGCCAAAGGTTAGTGCACTGGGCCTCTGGATGAAGCAAGAGTCCTGCTGGCCAATAATGAGCATTTCTACTTCATTAATTAGGAGACTGCCCAGGAGGAAGAGAGGAGGTCCTTAGACAGATACCACCTGTCCACAGCTGGAGACTACATTGACACAAGGGGCACAGCACTACTAGTAAGCAGTTCCCACCCTGGCATTTGGGGTGGGGCGAGCACTCCCTGGAGAGCCTTTAAGGGGGGTAGATGGGGCAGACCAAGGCATGCGGGGTAGAAGGAGCCTGGTGCTTGGACTGGGCAGTGTACCCCAGTATGGGTAGCCACATCGACTTGCATATAAGGTAATAGTTTCCTCTAACAGTCTGCTCAGGAAGACTGGAGTGAGTTACACATATACTCCTCCTCTGAACTGCAGCTGCAGAGGACTTTACCCAAGTGGCTGTGGTCCTCTGCTGAATCAGGAGTGGCCTTGAGCAGTTCTCTGTGGAAGAGTGGGGCCAAGGTGTCCGTGTGCAGTCAAGAGACTGAAGCAGGGACTGCACCTCAGTGAAACCAGGCATCGCAATATAGACCAGTTGAGGGCAAAGTGACCGACTTCCCCAGAAGGAAACAAGCAGCCCCTTAGAGAGTCTGAGCTGGTATTTCAGCACTTGGCATATACCCAAGGCAAGAACTCCACGTGTCCTGATTACCGCTTGGACCCACCTTGGGTTCCGTTTAGCTTCATTTTTCATTTCCTAATTTATTTGTTTAAATAAGGCTACTTTTAGCAAATATTTTTTTGCATATTTTATCAGTTTGCTTTTATCTTAGAATATGGAGAACACACTGCTTGTTTAGTTAGCCTTTGCACGACATGTAATCATAACTTTTTGTCCTGGGCTAGGAACACTGCATGACGTGCTAGTTTGTGTTGCCTGTTTAGACACAGCATTACATCCTGACAATGCTTCCAATACGTTATGGTTTTATTATGTGAGTGATGCACTGACCCCAGAGGGAGAGAAGGATTTCTGCCCATGTCCTGTGAAGAATGCTGTTTGCATGCTGTTCGGCTGGCACTAATCTACCAGTACCCGAAAGGATAGCCATCTACACTGCAGGCCGACTCCTAATACTGTCTTCAGGTATGGGGCTCGGTCTAATTCCTTAGATCTGGCTAGGCAGAAGGGTATACCCGCTGTACTCTCTAGTATATTTTTAAGGTTAGGTAGGTACACTTCTAGCACATATATAATCACTTTCACGATGATTGGACTGTTAATGTTCTTTACTGTGTTTAAAATTCTGATTGCTTTGCTTTGATTAATCTGCTTATTTATTGCAGGTGGGTTGCTTTTGTGCTAGATTGCAAATTTATTGTTTCTTTTTTTTTTTTTCTCCTCAATAAATGTATTAAAAACTGATCTCACATCTTGTGTTTTGCCTGGGCATTCATGAGTAATGCAACAAAAGGGCAAGATCTGTTTCCATGATGTCCCTGGGGAGTCAGTGTGTCATGTTCAGGTTGCCATAATTACCTTTCACCCCGGTTGGTTTGGGGTTTCAGGTGAAGGACTGAGCTAGCCAGCAATTGGACCAACAGTTTGACTCTGTGAATGGACTCAGTCTCCAACGTTCTGAAGTTCTGTTGTCCTGATACATAGTCCTATTAGCATAGTAGGAACTGTATAAGATGGCACCACCAGTGTACTAAGCTCAGGCACCTATTTAATGGATCTGACAAGGAACCAATGATAGTCACAGGAGGAGAATCGATGTAAGCTCCTAATGCTTACCTACAGGTGTTGCCTGCCAATATTATGGAAAGGTCAAACCAGGGGAGAGAGAAACATATTTGGCATTATTGTGTACAAATTCAGCCATCCACAAGAATTCATGCTATTAATTCTCATGATCCAGAGAAACAATCTTAGATACTGTTCTAATTCTTGATTAGTTCTCTATCTGACTGTCTGTTTCAGGATGGTAACTGGTCGAATTTCTTACTTCAAAACTCAGTTCTTGCATGAAAGCCTTCCAGAACCGGGAAATGAATTGGGATCCTCTATTGCAGATGACCACTTTGGGAACCTCATGAATCTTAACTGAATAATTGAATTGTTTAGCGAATTCTTCAGCAATAGGAATGTTCTATAGAGGAATACATTTACTTATTTTGGTGACTGTATCTGCAAATACCAGAATAGAGTTGTAACCTTGACTGGCGGGTAGTTCACTATAAAGTCCCTAGTCACAGTATGCCATGGGTGGGGTGGTGCTGGTAAAGGTTGCAAATATCCTTGGAGCTTGCTTATGTTTTTCCTCAAGCACATTTTCCACAGGTAGGTACTTATTGTTGAATATGTGAATTCATCTCTGGCCACCAAAAATGTTTGACTAGATCTGTAGTTTTATGGATTCCTTTATGACCAGCTAGGCGGTAATTGTGACATTCATGTAAGGCATCTCTCTGATGTTTTCAGTAGGTAAAAACAGGGCTCCCTTGAAATACTGCAGTTAATTTAAAACTTCTCTTCCAGGCTCTTGTTCAGACCAGGTTAAAATCTCATGAGTTATTGCCTTCTTTACTTAATCTTCACAATTAGCCAACAAGGCAGTATGTATATTCTTTGACTCTGGAATGATGAGTTGTTTGACTAAATGTTCTTGTGTCTGTTTGGATTCTGGATAGGGCATCAGCTTTTCCATGTTTAATTCCTGGGTGGTAGGTGATGTCAAAGTCCGCAAAATAAAGAGACCATTGCAGTTTTTGGGGAGCTAAGGTTTTTGCTGTTAAGAATTGGAGGTTCTTGTGAGCTGTGAAAAATATCACTGCATTTTTCGCTCCTAGTAGTTAATGTCTCCATTCATTAAAACTCTTGACTGCCAGCCACTCTTTCTCAGTGATGTGTAATCTCCACTTGATTCAGTTTTCTCGCTCTATAAGCTAGTGGATGTAACTAGCTGGTTACCTTGTGACGTTGAGAGGGCACCCACTCCCCGCCCCAATGGCTTGATCTGACACATCTGCCTCCAAAAAGAAGGGTTCATTTGGGTTACCATGAAGTAAAATAGGGTGAAAGTGAATGCTCTCTTCAGGTATTTAAATCTTTGTTCAGCTTCATCTGACCAGTTGAAAATCGTTCCTTTTTTCAACAGTTTTGTGATTGGAATATTTTTTGTGATGATCCTTGGATGAACGTCTGGTAAAGGTTAGCAAAGCCAAGTGATCTCTGGTCTTCTTTTACACTTTATGGCCAATCGATTACTGCCTTAGCCTTCTTGGCATCCACTGTGACTTCAGTGGACAAAACAAACCCCCAAAATGCCACTGTTCTCATGCTAAAGGCACACTTCTCCAAGGTGATGAATAAATCATTTGTATGCAGTCTCTCAAACTGTTTTCTGTTATCGTTTGTATGTGTGCATTAGGTATTCCCTTGTGGTGAAACAAGACCGCAACTAAACAACAACAAGAAGAGAAATAGGCAGCGTAGCAGAGATGATTAATAGTTGTCTTTTCTTCCAATCCCATTCCACCTGCGAATCCAGTAGTTATTCCAGTAAATTGTAGACTTTCTTTCACATACTTACTTCAAAATCGGCTACCTAATGGGGGTAGGGAGGAATCACTCGTGATAGAGGCACGCAATGCGTACAAAACTGAAAAAATGTCCCCATCATTTCATACATATGCAGTAGCAAACGCTCCATAACGTTACAGAGAAAGCAACTATATAGAAATACCATTAATATTGCAGGAATATCAGAATTGGTTCCAAGGTGCCCTATCAAACTTTGTTGAATACTTTAGATTGGGTCCCCTCTCTAATGATGGGTCCTCATGGCCAGTTCTAGTTGCCTACACAGCATATAGAAATATTCAGTTATATAGACGTTGAACGCGATTTGTTATGTGAACATTGAACACTTCACCAGTGAGGGCGGCTCAAGCTTCCAACCACAATTGGCTAGACCTGGGATTACCCCAGCACTATAAATGCTATTATGGGTAAAGAACACACCAGAAGGGAGGACTTTCTGTTCTGATTGCTCAAAAGACAAATCGGCTTTAAGCAGTATCTCTCCATACAGAACCCAAGATAAACATAGATTTCTTACAATGTGCTTGCCACTCTGGATGGTGCCCTCTAGAGAGGACTGTGCAACATGGGACACAGTTTGTTCTGCAATATATACCATGACCCATACTACACAGTCTCTTACTGTTTTACCAGAATTGTTGAAACAGATACAAAATGAATACCCCTGCCCTGGATTTGGGGATGAAGTTAATTGGTTATCTTTCCACAGTGTCAATTATAATTGAAAGAAACCTAAGAGGGGAAACAGCTGCATTGGCAGTTCATCAAAATCTTGCACAGGTTCTCTTAATTGATCAGGAACACGAGCTACCAAAAATTGCCAAAATCTATACATGCATAGGTCGCAGTAACTTAGAGTCCAGACCAAATAAGCCTCAGCGTAAAGGTAATCCTGAAAAGGATAATGCCAAACAAGCACAAGAGTCTTCTTAAAAATTAACAAAATGCTGGGGCAATCAAAAATCATATAAAGACAAAGTGAAATCATGGAGAGACCTCCGCAACAGTAGAGCCCTGAAAAACATTATTATATACATAACTGTGATCATTTAATACAACATGACATGTATCTGTAGACTGATACACGCCCTTCTTGTTCCTTTTTAGGACTCAGCCGACAAACAGTCCGTGAGCGGGGTGGTCAGAGTGCAGATAAGAAGAGTATTTGAAACTGAAAAAGGACTCAACGCTCATATGACATACTAAAAAGGGAAGAGAAACTTCCTCAACAAAAGTCCCAGTTCGAAAAGGTTGCAGGAATTTCTGCAAAATATGCTTCACATATTGAGAACATTACTGCGGAACAGAACGTGGGCAGTGATTCTGCTAGACAGTGTGTCAGAGGTCATAGTAGTTCCCCTGAATCTTCAAGAGTTTCTGGATTTGAGAGTAGCTAAAAGCTACTTAGAAGTAAAAAAAAAAACTCAGACATGCAAGTCTCCCCTTCAGACCCATAAATATAAATTAAAAATAAAAATTAAGAGGGACATATTTTGCACAATTAAAGTAATTTTCTGGACATCTCAGCTCTGATATACTCTTGGCTGAGAAACATTGTCCACCAGAGTTCGTCAGAACACTCACAAGGGAAAGATGTGATTTTACTGTCTTTCCCAATCCTCGTTCTTGAGCAAGTAAAGCAAGCTTATCCTGCAGATTGGGCTCTTCCAGAATCCGCAGCACAGTTCCGCAACCAAGTGGACTGGGATAAGGGACTCTCTTTATCATGTTATACCCATAAGGACTAGCCCACAAGCCAACTACAATATCACATAAAACATGAAGCAAAAGACCTTGTGAGAGAGACTCAACTTGAGTTCCAAGGAGAAATGTAACCCTGTGTACCCCTTGTTATTAACCCCTTGTTATTAACCCCTTGTTATTAACCCCTTGTTATTAACCCCTTGTTATTAACCCCTTGTTATTAACCCCTTGTTATTAACCCCTTGTTATTAACCCCTTGTTATTAACCCCTTGTTATTAACCCCTTGTTATTAACCCCTTGTTATTAACCCCTTGTTTGCCATAGCATTCCTATGGAATAGTCTGTTACTCTCGCACATTAGCAATACAAAATTCACACAGTACAGCATTAATGAACAATATTGTCTGGAAAAAATACAAAACGGCCCTGGATATTTTCAACAGGATTTTCTACCTAAATAAAGTGCCTGAAAGCAGGGATCTAACTGTTTTTTCTTCCAGCTCCATTTTTTTGCAGCTTCCCCCAAGGGTATAAAAACAGTCCATGGCTGTTCTCTGATTGTGTAACATTAATATTACCTGTTATTTCAAAAGCATTGTCCTGTTGATGACTTGCACTTGACGGATGATGACTTAATGCAATCTACTCTGACTAACTAGATGTTTATTTTGGGATTTGCAATTTTAAGATGACACCACTGAATCTACATTGGTATATCCTTGGCAAGGGGCCTTTAACTGCAGTAGAGGCCTCTATGTAGCATTCAGATATGGTTTAGAGTAAAACTAAGACATCACACTTACGGACTTGCTGCCCAAAATGGTGTGAAGAAAACTGATTTTACCCCCCCCCAAGTTGCATGTAGAAGGAGGTGCTGTTCAGGCTCTTCAGCAATCAATGAGGAAGATACAGAGTCCCTTATCTAATGCTCCTTCATTGAAGGCCACTGTTCAAACTACCCTGTGGTAACGTCAAGCATGATGTGACCGAGTTGGGCCTTGGTATATTGTGGATCCAGTCTATTTCTTTATTAGATGTTTTCATTATTGTTTCTACCCGGTTTGACTTATTGCTTGTACTTTCCACCATCGCTCCTGAACACTTTTTCCTCAGTCTCTTTGCCCACAGCCTTGTTGTTCTAACCTTATACTTTTCTCATACCCATTTACCTCCCAATATGGCCGCCTTTTTCTTCTTTGGGCCTTTGTGTCTTGTGGAGCCAGTCCTTTTTTTTACTCCCAACATGGCCGCCGCCTTTTCCCACCGTGGGCCTTGGTATCTTGCAGAGCCAGTCATTTTCTTCCATGACTTAGTCTGTTTTTTATCTCTCTGATGTATGCCGCTACTTATTCGGTTTGTACTCCGAGCGGTTTCATAACTTGACGAAACTGACACACACGCCGCTACCCTACATTTGGTAAGTGCGACGCGTGGCTACGTAGGCTTAGACTTTTTCGTTTTTACTTCCCACCTGGGTTTTTGTAATCCTTACCCTTAGTAGTGAAGGGAACTTCCCTTGGCCACCGCGTAACTCTGCATTCAAGAGTTTTACGGATTGCAGCTATCCTTTTTAACTTACGGGCTCATGTACTGCACAAATTCTACCTAACATTTTAGTCCTCGGGCACGAAAGCAGGCGGTTACTCGCCTTTTGACGGGCTAGCCCTCCAGTTCTCATTATTACGAATAATTTCATACTAACCTCTCTTTTTGCGCAGTCTCATTCCTACTACTATTTTAATTCTGGTAAATCTTTAATAAGGGCTTGCCTTCACTTTTTAGACGAGGGGAACTAGTTTCAACTGGGTACCTAACAGCCCCTTCCTTATAATTGTTTCTCCGTTAAGTTTATTTAAACACCTTCACTCTCGTAATGACTCTTACTGACTTGTCTGTAGCCTTATTTCGGAGTCTGCTACTCCACTATTCTTTCAACTTATATTCTCTACAGAACTTAACATGGTTCACCTGGATTCTTCGTGAACATCAGATGTCTCTTCTCTCGTTTTTTCTTGACACGATCTTCTTGGGACACCAGAAGCCTGTATCTGTTCTACTGTTTCCTAGGACGCACTCACAGGTACTTTTTTGTGATTCCCTCGCCCCATTTCTTTGCCCTGCATATACTCTTTTCACTTAAGACTACTGACTTTATCCCGCTTTTTATGTTTTCCTTCTGCTTTTGGGCTCTCCTTCCTTACATTTCTTCAGCGAGAGAACTTGCATCGTCTCATCTGGTTGACTCCTGGACTCTCAGGGACCATAACGGTACGTGATTACAATAGATTTTTCCAGCTTCCGCATGGCTGCTGTACTCTCTTGTACCTCACAAGTACACTTTTCTTTCTTTATGGCTCTGCTCTCACTACTTGGACGTACTTCTACACCACACTTTCTGATACTAACTTGATGGTCGGGGTCCTTTTTTAATTATACTGTGTCTTCTTTCGATATGTGTCACCTACCACTCTACTCTCTTGCGCACTAAAGTTTGTTTCTATATGCTTAAACTTATGTTTTGGTCAAGTAACATGTAAGGAAATGCCTCCTTGGCATGGTTACCCCCTGACTTTTTGCCTTTGCTGATGCTATGTTTTGAATTGAAAGTGTGCTGAGGCCTGCTAACCAGGCTCCAGCACCAGTGTTCTTTCCCTAACCTGTACTTTTGTTTCCACAATTGGCACACCCTGGCATCCAGGTAAGTCCCTTGTAACTGGTACCCCTGGTACCAAGGGCCCTGATGCCAGGGAAGGTCTCTAAGGGCTGCAGCATATCTTATGCCACCCTGTGGACCCCTCACTCAGCACAGACACACTGCTTGGCAACTTGTGTGTGCTGGTGGGGAGAAAATGACTAAGCCGACATGGCACTCCCCTTAGCGTGCCATGCCAACCTCACACTGCCTATGGCATAGGTAAGTCACCCCTCTAACAGGCCTTACAGCCCTAAGGCAGGGTGCACTATACCACAGGTGAGGGCATAGGTGCATGAACACTATGCCCCTACAGTGCCTAAGCAAAACCTTAGACATCGTAAGTGCAGGGTAGCCATAAGAGTATATGGTCTGGGAGTCTGTCAAAAACGAACTCCACAGCTCCAGAATGGGTACACTGAATTCTGGGAAGTTTAGTATCAAACTTCTCAGAATAATTAACCCACACTGATGCCAGTGTTGGATTTATTAAAAAATGCACACAGAGGGCATCTTAGAGATGGCCCCTGTATTTTACCCAATTGTTCAGTGCAGGACTGACTGGTCTGTGCCAGCCTGCTGCTGAGAGACGAGTTTCTGACCCCATGTGGTGAGGGCCTTTGTGCTCTCTGAGGACAGAAACAAAAGCCTGCTCTGGTTGGAGGTGCTTCACACCTCCCCCTGCAGGAACTGTAACACCTAGCAGTGAGCCTCAAAGGCTCAGGCTTCCTGTTACAATGCCCCAGGGCACTCCAGCTAGTGGAGATGCCCGCCCCCTGGACACAGCCCCCACTTTTGGCGGCAAGTCCAGGAGAGATAATGAGAAAAACAAGGAGTCGTCACTGGCCAGTCAGGACAGCTCTTAAGGTGTCCTGAGCTGAGGTAACTGACTTTTAGAAATCCTCCATCTTGCAGATGGAGGATTCCCCCAATAAGATTAGGGATGTGCCCCCCTCCCCTCAGGGAGGAGGCACAAAGAGGGTGTAGCCACCCTCAGGGTTAGTAGCCATTGGCTACTAACCCCCCAGACCTAAACACACCCCTAAATCGAGTATTTAGGGGCTCCCAGAACCCAGCAAGATAGATTCCTGTAACCTAAGAAGAAGACTGCTGAACTGAAAAACCTGCAGAGAAGACGGAGACACCAACTGCTTTGGCCCCAGCTCTTCCGGCCTGTCTCCCCACTTCTAAAGACACTGCTCCAGCGACGCGTTCCCAGGGTCCAGCAACCTCTGAAGCCTCAGAGGACTACCCTGCATCTAGAAGGACCAAGAACTCCCGAGGACAGCGGCTCTGTTCCCCAAAGACTGCAACTTTGCAACAAAGAAGCAACTTTGAAACAACACACGTTTCCCGCCGGAAGCGTGAGACTTTGCACTCTGCACCCGACGCCCCCGGCTCGACTTGGGGAGAACAAACACCACAGGGAGGACTCCCCGGCGACTACAAGACCGTGAATAGCCAGAGTTGACCCCCCTGAGCCCCCACAGCGACGCCTGCAGAGGGAATCCCGAGGCTCCCCCTGACCGCGACTGCCTGCTTCAAAGACCCAACGCCTGGTAGGGACACTGCACCCGCAGCCCCCAGGACCTGAAGGATCCGACCTCCAGTGCAGGAGCGACCCCCAGGTGGCTCTCTCCCTTGCCCAGGTGGTGGCTACCCCGAGGAGCCCCCCGTCTTGCCTGCCTGCATCGCTGAAGAGACCCCTTGGTCTCCCATTGCTTTCTATTACAAACCTGACGCTTGTTTGCACACTGCACCCGGCCGCCCCTGTGCCGCTGAGGGTATACTTTCTGTGTGGACTTGTCCCCCCTGGTGCCCTACAAACCCCCCTGGTCTGCCCTCCGAAGACGCGGGTACTTACCTGCTGGCAGACTGGAACCAGGGCACCCCCTTCCCCATTGAAGCCTATGCGTTTTGGGCTCCACTTTGACCTCTGCACCTGACTGGCCCTGAGCTGCTGGTGTGGTAACTTTGGGGTTGCTCTGAACCCCCAATGGTGGGCTACCTTGGACCCAAACTTGAACCCCGTAGGTGGTTTACCTACCTGCAAAAACTAACACTCTTACTCCCCCCAGGAAATTGCACTGTCTAGTTTTAAAATAGCTATATGTCATTTATGTGAAAACTGTATATGCTATTTTGCTAATTCAAAGTTCCTAAAGTTTCTACATGAAATACCTTTCATTTGAAGTATTACTTGTAAATCTTGAACCTGTGGCTCTTAAAATAAATTAAGAAAATATATTTTTCTATACAAAAACCTATTGGCCTGGAATTGTCTGAGTGTGTGTTCCTCATTTATTGCCTGTGTGTGTACAACAAATGCTTAACACTACTCCTTTGATAAGCCTACTGCTCGACCACACTACCACAAAATAGAGCATTAGAATTATCTCTTTTTGCCACTATCTTACCTCTAAGGGCAACCCTTGGACTCTGTGCATACTATTCCTTACTTTGAAATAGTGCATACAGAGCCAACTTCCTACATAACACCATACCCTTCTCTCTTCCAATTACTTGCCACTCGCATTGTCATGTCAGTATTTCTCACATATACAAACTCTGACTCTTAAATATGCCGTTCCTTCTTTCCAATATAAAGCTAATATGTGTATAAATTATATTCTTTACAGCCTTGAAAAAGTCACTGTGTGACAAAACACGTGTTGGCTGTGCTTACTTGCTGTACATATTGGTACACAACCTTTGATCCAATAAACCATCTCTCTGGAATACTAAGAGGAGGACTATACTACTCATCATATTTGTATCACCTAATTCTACTTTTTTGTACCTCACCAACTCTACATGCTTCTGTGTGCTGTGGTCATATGTATATATTTATCCACTGTGTATACCATTATACACACTGTGTGCCTATAGGTGGTAGGGCACTAGACCACTTGCACCATTGTTCGATATAATTATTCACCTAACTTGGACACTTTTGTGGAGGTGCATTAACGATTACCAGTACTACCATTATCGTTTTTCATTTGCTGAGTTGGGGCAGTGTCTTCACTGAATGGCTTCAGGAGTGACAGAGAAGATAGAGACTGTACAACATCTGTAAGACCTGTTCAGACAGATTAACCTGAAACAAAGAATTGGAGATTCACCTAAACAGAATACATCAAGTGAGCTTGGGCTGTAAAGCCTCATTTAATATGTGCACTGATCTGTTCAGCAGAAAGTTTTTCTCAAACGTGCACATGTCCTATGGGAGTTTTGATTATTTATTTTTTAGGCACATCTCAATTCATCAACAAAATTATCGGCGGAAATGGAGTCCATAACATTCTCAGTTCATTATCTTTTACATTACACATCTCAGACCACAAAGATCTGGTAACAGTTGGAAATTTGATAACCTACTTGCACACAAACACCACAAAGCAGAATACCGGTCGTTTTAAACACTCCCTACAGGGCAATGAATAAAATGGCACCAGTGCAGTGCTATTATGAGACACATTAGAGCCTTTAGTGAAGGGCCATCAATTAATAGTCATGTTTTACAAAGATAGAAGGAAATAAGGGTGGAACTGGAAAGCAAGGTAGACGAATTAGAGGGAAGGCTCAAGCAAGCAGGCATATGCTGCGTATGGCAGATAGTCAGAGGCTAGAACACAGCTTAAATCCTATGGACACAGCTGGCTATATGCTGCTCCACACGCTGAAGACATACTTCAAAGAAACAAGCAAACAGGTTACTTGCCAGTAGGCTCATGGCCAAGGTAAATTGGGACAAGGTGACCGGGATCAAGGCTTGCAAACAGGATAGGATTAGAGGATTGTGGTAACTGACGGGGCCCTGCAGGAATCTTACAGGGACCTAGAGACCACTACATGGTTGAAGAGGTCCCCAGGGACACTAGTGACTAGATTAATAAATTCCTGAGCTACTGACTCAACAGACGGATGTACTAGATTAGGACACAGCCATAGACTAGATTATCACCAATATTACCAGACTGCAAGTTAATAAGGCCTAAGGTGCAGATGGGTCTAAAATGTTTTGCCATGTTTTTGCTCCACTCCTTGCCCAACTCTTTAACTCATTTCCTGTTGCAGGAATCTTAACAGTCAGTGGACAAGGTGGTAATAAATTTGAGGACGAGGTGGTCAGAATCCCATGAAAGGTCACACTTAACTGCACCTCCTGCAGGCTCATTTCTTTACTGAGTGTGGATGCCAAAATGTTCACTAGACTTTTAGCTAAGAAACGAAGACTGCACATGCAGGGGGCTATTTGACCCAGTTCAAATGCACTGTAGAAAATACAAAGCTTGTTCTAGAAGTCCTGGACAAGACGAAGCGCACCCACATTGCTGTCTTTCTGTTGTCTATTAACAGAGAAAGCCTTTGACAGAGTGCACCGTCCAGTCCTGAAGAGGGTTCAGGACAATTTAGGCCTGGGACCTAGATTTAGGGCTTGGGTACTGTGTGGATATGTTAGACCCACAGGTTGAGTAAGGGGCAACAGGATGACCTTGGATCCTTTTGTTGGCCCTTGGGAAATCAAACCCTGAATCCCAAATAAATATGCTTACCTACCACTTGACTGGTTAGGCTGCCAGCCAAGGAAACCCTGACCATGGAACCTGTACTCCTCCCTAATTAGAGTTCCTTGGCTGCCTGGGATGAGGTGGTGATCATGAAGGAGCTAATTACCTTTCCTTCTCTGCAATGCCTATCATGGGCAACCCGGATTTCTCCTGAGCTGCAGCAGGAGATGCTTTGCATGTATGGCAGAAAGCTGGCATTAAAAAAAATTAGATTTTGTTTGCAAGCAAATAGGTCTTTAGTACGTTTTACTTAGTAAGAAGGACTTTGGTAACCAGGAGGGGAGAGACTGGAATACCTTCCTATTAAGCATAGTTACACAGGACCCAGTCATACCGGTAGCTAGTAGAACCCTGTGAACACCTAAGAAGTGACTTCTTACAAAAAGACTACTAATGATTGGTCTCTTACATTTTCGAATTTCTCACACACAGCACTCACATAGGCAGATGCCCAATGTAGAAGAGGTGGGAGGAAGAACTTGGCCATTCACGTACAAAAACAGAAGAGTCACATCTTCTATAGAACACAGAAGACAGACACAAGTGGCACTGTCAGAAAAACTATGCAGAAAATCACATTTTATTGAATCTATACATCTGCAAGGCTATGTGCGTAGGACCCCACGAAGCCCGGGGTGTGCTAGTGAAGGTGTGGAGTGACTGGTACTATGCTGCTTTTAATGTTGGTGTGTTCCAGGTTAAAAATAAATAAAATAAAAATACTGGCAGAACATATTAAAGATGAACTGCCCACAGTTCCTATCATACAAAATATTGGCAATCTTATCCACTTGTGTTCAATTTGACTTTTTTAATGTCAGTTCTTTGGGTTTCAAACTGCAGGTATCTGTAGAATACAACCTCCTTAAATCCAACATCTTGCACTTTCTCTACTTCTCTTTAGGCCAACCATAGCAGCGCATGAGCGCTGCTTTTCTTGACATGCAATCTATTCCTTGGGCTTTAACCACACCCATTACTTTCTTTTGTTCCTGGGTCTGCCTTTCAAAAATTCCTTGATGTAGTTGGTAAATACTTTACGTTTGTCCCGCCTTCAAGGCTGTTTGGTTACCACCTTGGAGACTGACTGTTACATGGATTTTTTGCGCGATCAGCCATGTAACTTGGTGTGGGGCACTATTTTTTCCTTTGGCCTCGCTGCCTTGTGCTCATGGTGGTATGTTGTTTATTCCTCTTTCTTGTTTTCAGGCATCTTGTTGTTTCTTTACGATGTCTGAGGGGTCTTTTTTATTTTATGTTTTGCAGTTTTATCTAGCGCGAACTTGATTCAAAGATATTACAGTGCTTTACATGAATGCCAGTTACATTACACAAGAACACATTCATTTTTAGTAACAAGGGGAGATTAAGTGATTTGTCCACAATCACAGTATGTTGAGCTGGCGCTGAGGCTCGAACCGTGTTCCCTAGCTCCAAAGTCGGCAGCTCTGGACCTTATTCCACATCCTCTCCTCTAAGGTTCTTTGTCTGGTGCGTGTTGGGGCAGTCTGGGAATAACTTGCTTTTTTTTTTTTTTCCATAATATAGTGCTTGGTAATACAGGTTCTGCCATTTCATAGCGATGCAAAGCAGGTGCCATTCTTAATAAAATCACTATAATTTGCATCACTCTGGCTGAGATCAAGAGGTGACAAAGCTATGCCAGGATTGTGATCGCTTGCACACAAACTGGGATGACTGAGGCGTAAAGGTGTGCCATGCTAACCTCAATTTGTGTCACTCGCACATCTATTCAGTGGCGCGCCTAAATTTGGAACCTAGAGTTCGTTTAAAAGAAATCTTTCTTGTTTTGACCCTTCCTATTGCAGAAATCCCAAAGATTTGTGCGAGGTGGGCTCACTCAAGTAATGTGACATGCTTCATCATTGGCCACCTCGTCCCACCCTGGTAAGATACTACCAGGGCGGACTCAATCTCAAGTAGGAATATCTTGAGGAGGTTCCTTAGATATTATCTAACTGGACTGGAGGTTCAGGTCCAGATGCAAACATAAAAATATCTAGGGATAAACCACGAAAAATGTCCTTTCATTAAGGTGGTATCCTTGATATGATTAAAATAACTCCATCAGGAATTTATCAATGGGTTATAGTGGAATATTATGCCCACTTTGTAGCCCTGTGCGTATTGCCTGCCGACATGTTTCTGTCCATTTGTTCTCTAGCCTAAGAAGGGCTTGAGCATTCCTCAGGGCTTCACTCAAGGATCTAAACCTACAAACGTATTTCAGGTAGATGCATTAAGTATAGAAGGTGGACCTACCTTACTTATGCTGTTACTTTGTGGTAGAGTACCCCTAAATTATTTGGCCTATTCGCCTCATGGTCTGTTCTGAGGGGGCATCTCCTACAGGAACAGCAGACCGAGTTAAGAAAAGGACATTTCGTGGTTTATCCCTCGCCCACATCTTTGGGATTTTTGGAATTTCCGGATTAGGAAGGGCAGGAACAAGAGAGATTTCTTTTAAAAGAACTACTTTAGGTTACAAATTTAGGAGTGCCATGCAATAGATGTGGAGGATTGTAGTCTGTGACATTCTCGTTCTGTTAAGACCTCTACAGTGGGTGCATTAACCATCTGACTTACCTAGAGGTAAACACTAGGTGATAGCACATGCTCCTCATAACCTTTGGAGGGTCACCAACAAAGCACATAGGTTCTTTCTAGGCAAGACGATGGTGAAAGGTGTTGTCTCCAAAATGGTGGAAAAGGTGTGATTTCAGACCCCAGCACTTCACAGCTTCAAGCTTGATAACAAAAAACATCTAGCCTTTGGATGTAAATTGTGCCTCTTCAAATAGAGTTCAGTTAATGTGAACTCTATACAAAGGTATTACAGCGCTTTGCATGAGCACCGATTACATCACCCAAGAAGGAGACACTGCATGCTTAATGTGGGCTGCATAAATGATCGTGATAATTTTATTATTATTGCTATTGTATAAGTTGTGCGATGGGGTTATAAAGAGGAATTCATATTTTATGACTGCACTACCTATACATGATGCAGTCTAGGTTTCCAACACAGGAGTTAGTATTTTCTCTAAAGTAATACATGATTCCTATTTATGACTTGTGAGGCACTTAGAATTTGTTGCTGGTGCAACATCTATTCATGCTTCCCAGACTTGAACACATCTGCTCTCAGCATCACCACAACATTGATCTGTTTCAGAGCAGCTGTTCATATCATCTTCAAAACATGCAAATATTCCTGGCACTTGAACAGACTTTTTCTGGAGTTTTCTTAGACTTCAGAGCCGAGTCACTGCCCTAGAAGGACGTGACTGTCTTAGCTTATCCTCATTGTGTGCTACAACTACACATCAGAAGTACACTAATGCTGTATGCTTTATATTTCTTGCATTAGGGGATGCACACGTTCTCCTTCAGGGAGTATATGATCTAACTAAGCCCTTTGGTGTAGTGCCTTATGGAGTCACCTAGTGGTTAGGTGAAATTTTTGCCAGTTTACTTTAAAAACCTATATGGGGACTGCACCATTGCCACAGTTCTATTTTGCCCAATGAGTTGAAAATTGCACTACTCCCTGGCCCAGCTGTTCCAACAGAACGTCCATTGAATGGCTGGGCCAAATCAATTCTCAGATGGTTTGACCCAGTCTGTAATGGCACAGACAAGCTAAAACAATGGAATGGAATGTGCCTCACCATGTCTTAGAATATTGTATCCATAATTACCATTCACACAGTGCTGCTTCCCAGCTGGAAAAGGTCTGTCATTTCTCATTTATGGCTGTGACACACAACCAAACTGTGTCAAAACTGGAAAGGGGACCAGGCATCAGTGTGATATAACATAAGTTGCCACCACTGCGGTATTCAGTGCCAAACAGTGGTGTGGACAGTGGCCACCCTTGGCTGGATCAATGTCCACATCCTGTATTTTGAATGCAATCCTTTTTCCAGCACCTAATTTGGTACCATGAGATTTACTTGTTAAATGATCTCCTGGAAAGCAGGAAGTTGGGCTTATGTGCTCCCCAGCACTCATTGTCCGATTCACAGCCATTTGCATGTATAGGTTCAACTTACTTGTGTAAGTGGCTTGACTTACAGAAGTGGAATATGCATTTGAGCTTATATCCCAGTTCACACACACATAATAGAACATCTGTATTATGTAACAAGTTTGGAGTAGATCTGCTCTCCTGAGTGTGGAGTGTGCATTCCACGGTTGGGATGTCCTAGAGTTTGTGCACACTGCTGATGTTTGAATTGGTAACTACTCACAAACCTTTTCAGCCCTGGAAAGTTTAGAGACATCCTGTTACAAACAGGAGTAATTAATTTCTCAGTAGCAGAATGAAGCAAAACATCCCTACAATTTGTAGAGTTGTAGGAGATGCAACTTTGCTACAGAGAAACACACATTCCTGGTAGAAAATTTGGGAAAAGGTTAGAAAAGGTAAATGTCTCAGTAATCATTTTTTTCTCATAGGAAATTGTTTTCCATGAACAGTTATGTGTAGCTGCTTACGATTGTGAGTACTTCCGATAAGTTGTGACTGTTGAAAGCCCCCAGGATTACTTCTGGAATTCTTTGAGAATTCCAGTATCCAATTAAAAAATCTCTCCATTAACGTAGGCGTAAACTTAAGACTGTAGGTTTTCTTAGTGAATGTGGCACCTTGTGTCTGCAAAAAATCAATCAGTATTTGTAACACTAGAAAGGGTTGCATCTCTAGGGTATTACAGTCTGTAGGAATGAGGCGTAAGCACTCCCAAGATGCCAGCCTTGTGTCCGCTGTCCTGCAGCAACAGGCCTGGGAAGGTTGCTGTGGCACCTGACATACATCCACTGCACTCCAAACCAAAACACATAGGTAAAAGACATTGTCATTTATAACACGAATAGCTTTAACTCTAACTAAATGCGAGACCTATTGCATTGCAAAAGCTTGTTTTCAGATGCATTAGCGTTGCCGACCCAACATTTACCTCTTTGTAGAACACACCATTGTGAAAGTGGGAATGTCCAGGGCACTGTGAATGACTACAAGCCTTGAAGCAGATCTTGTTAGAACTGGATCCCACCGACATGTTGGATTGCCACAAAGTGGGATACGGAATTGACTTAAATGTGGTCCCACTAGAATCATTAATGTAGTGACATTTTTCTGACTACTATCCCTGATGAGACCTTGCATATAAACGAGGGTCAAAACGTCCATGATAGATCCTCTGTTAATTGATTGCTTGAATTGATATCGACGTAGGACTGTGACTCTAAACAGAACCCTATCTTGCTTAGCTAGAGGATACCCGAGATTATTACTTTGTTGCATTATGGTTTTAATCGTACATAATCACTTGCGCCCTTCACTTTCATTGTGTTGTTGGTACTTAGCAATTTGATATGATACATTTGTCTTCCACCTTTGTGATGTTTGTGATGCATATAAACGACTGTAAATTGAACTATGAAGACCCCACACTGTATCCAGTATAAAGAAATTGAGTGGTTTTGGTCTCATTCAATGTTCCTCAAATTGAGTTTGTGCTGATACCCACATAATGAAAAGTCTCATGGGACCATTTTGATTACTATTGCCAACATTACCCCACAGCACCATCACAAAATGGCAAAACCTAATATTGAAATGAAGAAAGTTGCTCACTTGTTCCCTCCTGTAATGTAGCATCATATCTTTGTTTCTATATGCCCTGCCGCGCTCATGACCCCTCCTCTCTAGCAGCCCACTTGTACTGTTCCATATCTGTCTCAATCACTTTCTCACATAAGATGCCCTTCATCCCCATCAACCACCCTCTGCAACGCTACAACCCCACGACGCAAAACTCTACAACAATAACAACTCTTAGCCATGCTGAATGGGAGCAGCACTGCCCTACAACATGTCTAAAACCTATTGGCAAAGATAATAGCTCTAGCATAGGCGAGACCTATTGGCTTTGCCAATGCTTGTTTAACCTTAGAAACCTCTCAGTTCAGTTGCAACTTAGAACATCCTTAATTTAAAGCCCTCATGGTCGATGAGAAATGCCTAACTCATAAACTGTTGTATCCGAGGCATTATCTCCCTAAAGAACAGTGATAGATCCGCCAACTATTTTTTGCGAAACTCTGGGAGCCAGAGTAGAAGTGAGTGACAGCCTCTTCTGCTTTAAATCAGTACTATTCTAATCTGCTTCCCCTGCTTTCTGTATGTGTTAAAATTGAGGACATATGTGTAGCTGACAGTAAGGCTTCATTGCATGCATTTAACGAATTACCGTGTACAAAATGATTCCAGGTTTGGAACGTTTCTGATATTATTTTTGCTTCGAAGTCTCACATTTTTTCGTTCTGTGATTAAGGTAGTGGAAAAGGCTAGTTAAATTACTGTTCCATGTGAGCTCTATGGTTCTGCTTTAAGTTTTCACTGACTAGCTCTGTAATGTTTAAGCAATAAACTCCAGAACATTAGGCATTGTAGAGTGAGCAATTTTGTAAATACGCTCCGCCTTTTCCCAGTGAGCATTAATGTAGTGCAGTGACAGGTGTTAATGTTTTTTGGTTGCAAATCATCACTGTTCTTGGAAGCAAAAACTGTTTTTCAAATGTACTAATCCGTTTTAGGAGCCTGTTTTTATACCCCTAAAACGTTTTTGTGGTTCCTTACCGAAACACTGTTTTAAAACCGTGAGTTGCAGGCGTTCCTTCCAAATAACGATTTGGAATGAAGTGTATCCACATTTTGGGACCGAAATGTGATTGCAAAGCATTGAAAAGTCATCAACACCTGATTAGGGGGTGGTAAGTTGTTAAGGAAGGGGATCCACTTGGGACTACTTCCCTTTTCTGAATGTTTAAACAACAGTTTGCTGAAGTTGGCAGTGGTCTAACAGATCACTGCCAACTCCAAACTTTATTATTATTTTTAAAATTTAAGTGCAGCATCGTGTACCTGGCAGGCCACCATTACTGTGATGGTCTGCAGTTGATAGGAGTCCCTGTTTGCAACCTACCTTCTCAGTATTCATGAGTTAGGGTGGATTGCGACCCATGCATCAGAATTTTATAAACAAAACTATTAGTGTACAGGTAGGTTTGTAAAACATTTTACTGGACTTAAATTGAAACAAGATTTTTACAGCTAGTTTATAGTACATCTGGCCCATAGGACCATAGTGTTTAGGATTAGAATTTTGCTGAGAAGTACTGGTCTCTAATTTTCTAATAATGGGGGTCTCAACATTTAAAGCTTCAGACATGAAGCCAGAAGCAGTGAGTTGTCGTGGTTATTTGCCACTGAATGTCCTGTCCTGTCCTGTCTTTTTTTTTTTTTTTTTTTTTTTTTTTTTTTAAACACATTGTGTGGCTGCATGCAAATCCGGGGCCACTGTTTTTTTTATTTTTTATTATCACTTAGAGCTGTCACAAGCAGTAACACTAAAGTTGTTGTTACGGTCTTGACATATCACCCTGAGCTTGCTGACCATGCTGGGATTGCATTGTGCCTACTAAAAGCTAAGCGGTCTGTAGACAGTAGCCTAATTCCGTGCTTGTGCTCATTGTTCCCAAAACACTTGTGTCTCCTGTCAGATGTTCCCTCATGGCTGAAGAGCCTGCGTTTGCACAAGTATGCCTCTCTCTTCTCCCAGATGACGTACGAAGAAATGATGACTCTTACGGAGAAGCACCTGGAGTCTCAGGTGAGCCAGGATTCACTTGGAAGACACAGCATTAACCAACATGCAAGTTACAAATTCATTTATTTCTTTGTCAGATTCTAAATGTAGTAAAAAAGTGTGTTGACTACCATTTCCCCTGCCAGCTTTTGGGCTCCTAGTCCTTTTGCTATGAGTGGGTTCACCAGACCTCAAGAGTCTTAAGGTGTGCTTGGCTCAAAAGATGCTTGTGGGAAATCAGCTGTTATTGTGGAGATGCACTTTCATGCGTTTTAAAAGTGTTCTTTACACATATGTTTGCTTTACAAAATAAATTTGCAAACCGTTATCAAACCATTTTTTTCTTGCTTGTCATAAAAGGAATGACTTGTCATCATTAGTTTAATTGCATTGTTCTAACTTTTGTCTGTGATCCTTACCAGTGGATGTGTTCTAATTGCACTCTCTCAGGAGCTTACATTTTTTAACAGTTTGCATGTTCTGTGATACAAATTATATTTAATAGTTTGTTCATCATCTGACCTTGCAGTACTGACCCTTGGCAAAACTAAAATCAATAGCTAGTGACAAGAAGCTGATCTGCAGGGAAAAATGCCTGTGTGCTCTTAATAGATTTTCCACAAGTTTGAGAAAGCACACAAGATATTAGGTTATGTGTGCATACGGACTTTGGTGCCTAGTCCAGTGGTGTTTTTGCTGTAGTACATCCCTGACCTCACTATGGGAATTGACCTTGAGAAATCATGCTGTGGGGCACAGCAGTATGATAGTTCCTATGATCAGTCTGCACAAAACGTTGAAGGATGGAATAAAAATGAATTATGCTTTTTTTGAACCTTTAATTGGTACCAATGTTGTCAGCTAAATAAATTGTACTTTTCCTGTGACTAGCAGATACAATAACTAAAAGTATTGTGGCTTTTTTTCACAGTGTCCAGCTTCTTTGCTCTGTTTCCATTGCTCACAGCTTTCCACCATGCCCAGCATGCTCTTGACTACGTGTGCACTTTGGACTGTGACTCTGTTCAGCTCAGAGTTCCACTTCGCCTCTTAGACTTGCCCTATCTTTGTAATATTTTTTTGTGGATATTTTTAGAGCTAAAACTCTACAGATTACCAAAACTTTGTAGGGCTGTTCACTGAATCCCTTAAGCTTTTGGAGAAATGGCTTTTTGCTCTTCTTGAGATGAGTAAGTAGTAGTACTTTTGGATATTGAAGACATGAGCTTTAATATCGACCTCACTTACACAAAAACTGGCATTCCGGGTAACCAAGCTAAATTCCCTGTGTCTAATTAATTTATGTAATGTGATAGATAGATATCTATTTATCTATCTATATATGTATATATATATATATATATATATAAATCAGTCCAAAAATATAAACCGAGATACGCACACTCAGGACTTCTGAAAAAAGAAGAAAAGTGATGAGCTTTAGTCACAACGTGTTTTGCCGTCCTTGGCCACGTGTATTACACATCCAATCATTAGCAGTTAAATACAATTGTATTCAGTCACATTGAAACAGGACCAAAAAGAAGGGAAGGGAAACAGAATGAATAGTTAAGTGTGGCTTATCGTACTAGAATGAATACAAAAGTAGAAATAAAATCCATGAATATTTCATTGATACAAAGTATTCAAACCTAAGTAAAGGGAAAATGCAGAAACACTAAAATATCTATAACAAGCAAGGCTTACATATAAATTTAGATTAGTTATCGTTCCTCCTCAAGCCAATGCATTGATACATATAAAAATAGATCACATCAACCCTATAGCTAGCTTACACTGTATTAATAAATTATAAGAAATCCCAAATACCCTTCAAAAGTTATATAATAGCCTGTTCATTATTATAATGTCCCAATAAACTGTAATACAATTACTCAGCATGCTAAGAAAAAGAAATATGTGCAAAACATCTTATCGTTATACAAGATACCAAGTGCAAAACGTGTGGTTAGACATAGAGGAGGAGGAGTAAAGACAAAGGAAATCCACATAATATCCATCTGGCCCTCTTCTTCCTGTAAGGACATAAAAATATAAAATAAATTTCTTAAACAATCCTAATCAAATAATCATCCAATTCCAAAAACCTTATATATCTATCAGTCAACAAAGTTAGTCACCGTAATGCAGCACTCTGCAGCACAGCGGACCTGGTCGGCGCAGGGAACGCCCAAATATAAACTATCCAACGCTCTTTCCACGTTCAGAAGATAACCAGGACACCTGCGTATATACGTATCAGGAGTTTATTCACAGAAAACACAAATCCAATGCGTTTCGGCAATCTGCCTTGATCACGGATAAAGCAACATTTCCCCCTCACATTTAAATATCCTAATGCAAAAACATAAACGAAGGACTACTTCGAACCATATCAGGGTCGGCCATCTTAGAGTACCTATTTGCAGCTTCTGTTATACAATATATCCAGTATATCTTTCTAGTTTGATTTTCTAGTACTTCATGTCTTAATTTTTTACACAATTATTATCAGAACACATCATTTACTAACAATCCTGCTTAATTTAACTCCTATTGCAATTAACTTCCAAACATGTTTCACATAATTCCTGTACAAACATACATTCAATCTTTTATAAGAAATAATACTGCCCAAGTGGGCAAGATTACTTTACCATACTGCTGTTCTGGTCCTAATTTTTTGTATTAGCCTGTCCTCTTATTCACGATCTATTATAGTCCTCATCTTCTGTGAAAGAAAAACTGAAAAAATATTAAAAGAAAGAAATATAACTCAACCCACATCCAAATTTCAAGAAATGAATACACCTACAACATACACTTTGTTTATGCTAAATTTGTGCTTAATTCGTCACTGGAATTCAGCCCCATAGGGTCTAATGTCTCAAAATCTATAATATAACGTGACTCCATTATCCTCAACATACGTTCTCTATTGCCTCCCCGTTTACTCTGTTCTACCTGATCAATAACCACAAACTTCAAAAGATTCTAATTTCCTTCATGGTGGCTAAAGAAATGTTTTGCCACTGGGTAACTCTTATTATTTTTGATTGCCCTCATATGCTCCAACACACGTTTCTTAGCGGTATTTATCGTGCTTCCTACATATAATTTGTTGCATGGACATATAAGACAGTACACACAATATATTGTCCCGCAACTATAGCTTCCTTTGATGGCGAATACCTCTGCTCTCCCCGGTATTATCAACTTTTTACAATTGTTGCTCGTTTTACATGCTTTGCACTTCATACAGCACGAAAATCTGCTTTCTAGGTTTGCCCTAGTACCTTTCTCCCTTGATATCTCATTTCTGCATAAATCATCCCTGAGCGACCTACTCCTCCTAAACGTTATTTGTGGTCTTACTTCAGTACATTCATCCAGTAGTGGATCAGTTTGTAGAATATGCCAACTCTTATTGAATATCTTCCGTACCTTGTATGCTAGATTGCTAAATGTTGTTACTAATCTAACCTTATCCTCACTCCTGTTCTTGTTCTTATCACCATGGTAGAGTAAATCATCCCTCCTCAATTTCTCCACTTTGCATCTCGCTTGTTCAATAGTCTCAGCCCCATAACCCCTCTCCTTAAATCTCTCATACATCTTATCACATTCTTGGTGGAAATCCAGCTCATTGCTACAGTTTCTCAGAGCTCTTAATAACTCCCCATAAGGGATACTCTGTATCAAACTTCTCGGATGTGCACTGCGAGCATCCAGTAAACTATTTCCCGCTGTTTCTTTTCTATTCAATTTTGAAATCAAACCATCAGTGGTTGCTGTAATTTCCACATCTAAAAACTGCATGTCTGGAATGTAGATGTTTTGTGAATCTCAAATTGTACTCCTTTTCATTCAGTTTTTGTACAAAGTGCACTGCTGACTTCTCATCACCTTTCTAAATCACAAAGATGGCATCTATAAAACAACACCATAATATTACATCCCTGTCAAATTCTGTCATTGTCTCTGATACCTGTTCCTCCCACCAGCCCATAAATACATTTGCGTAGCTGGGGGCAAAACATGTACCCATAGCTGTACCCTACAACTGTTTGTACAGTTTGTCAAAGATAAATAAATTATTCCTAAGGCAGAACTGCATTGTTATCGCACAGCATTTCTGAATGAACGAACAGTGATGATCTTGCCCTTAAAAAATGTTTAGTAGCATTCACCCCTAGATCATGATCTATACAAGTATATAAGCTGGTGACATCTACAGGGAGTGCAGAATTATTAGGCAAGTTGTATTTTTGAGGATTAATTTTATTATTGAACAACAACCATGTTCTCAATGAACCCAAAAAACTCATTAATATCAAAGCTGAATATTTTTGGAAGTAGTTTTTAGCTTGTTTTTAGTTTTAGCTATGTTAGGGGGATATCTGTGTGTGCAGGTGACTATTACTGTGTATAATTATTAGGCAACTTAACAAAAAAAAATATATACCCATTTCAATTATTTATTATTACCAGTGAAACCAATATAACATCTCAACATTCACAAATATACATTTCTGACATTCAAAAACAAAACAAAAACAAATCAGTGACCAATATAGCCACCTTTCTTTGCAAGGACACTCAAAAGCCTGCCATCCATGGATGCTGTCAGTGTTTTGATCTGTTCACCATCAACATTGCGTGCAGCAGCAACCACAGCCTCCCAGACACTGTTCAGAGAGGTGTACTGTTTTCCCTCCTTGTAAATCTCACATTTGATGATGGACCACAGGTTCTCAATGGGGTTCAGATCAGGTGAACAAGGAGGCCATGTCATTAGATTTCCTTCTTTTATACCCTTTCTTGCCAGCCACGGTGTGGAGTACTTGGACGCGTGTGATGGAGCATTGTCCTGCATGAGAATCATGTTTTTCTTGAAGGATGCAGACTTCTTCCTGTACCACTGCTTGAAGAAGGTGTCTTCCAGGAACTGGCAGTAGGACTGGGAGTTGAGCTTGACTCCATCCTCAACCCGAAAAGGCCCCACAAGCTCATCTTTGATGATACCAGCCCAAACCAGTACTCCACCTCCACCTTGCTGGCGTCTGAGTCGGACTGGAGCTCTCTGCCCTTTACCAATCCAGCCACGGGCCCATCCATCTGGCCCATCAAGACTCACTCTCATTTCATCAGTCCATAAAACCTTAGAAAAATCAGTCTTGAGATATTTCTTGGCCCAGTCTTGACGTTTCAGCTTGTGTGTCTTGTTCAGTGGTGGTCGTCTTTCAGCCTTTCTTACCTTGGCCATGTCTCTGAGTATTGCACACCTTGTGCTTTTGGGCACTCCAGTGATGTTGCAGCTCTGAAATATGGCCAAACTGGTGGCAAGTGGCATCGTGGCAGCTGTACGCTTGACTTTTCTCAGTTCATGGGCAGTTATTTTGCGCCTTGGTTTTTCCACACGCTTCTTGCGACCCTGTTGACTATTTTGAATGAAACGCTTGATTGTTCGATGATCACGCTTCAGAAGCTTTGCAATTTTAAGAGTGCTGCATCCCTCTGCAAGATATCTCACTATTTTTGACTTTTCTGAGCCTGTCAAGTCCTTCTTTTGACCCATTTTGCCAAAGGAAAGGAAGTTGCCTAATAATTATGCACACCTGATATAGGGTGTTGATGTCATTAGACCACACCCCTTCTCATTACAGAGATGCACATCACCTAGTATGCTTAATTGGTAGTAGGCTTTCGAGCCTATACAGCTTGGAGTAAGACAACATGCATAAAGAGGATGATGTGGTCAAAATACTCATTTGCCTAATAATTCTGCACTCCCTGTAGTGTTAAGAGGAGATAATCATCCTCCCACTGGATACCCTCTATGATCTTCAAAAAGTGTGTTGTGTCCTTTAGATAAGATGGCAATGCCTCAACAAAAGGACGTAAAAAGTAATCTATGTACTTAGATGTGTTCTCTAAGAGAGAGCCCATGGCCGAAACTATCTGTCTACCTGGCAGGTTTGTCCTGTCCTTATGAACCTTTGGTAGAAGATATAACAATGGGATCCTGGGATGGTCACATTTAATATATATGTATATGTATAAATATATATATATGTATATGTATGTATATATATGTGTAACAATACATAACATATCACACTTCAATAACTTACTCCACTATTTAAAATAAAATTGGCAAAAAATAATTTTGTAAATCGGCAATTCATTAGCCCCTCGTACAGGTGAGTATTTAATTCCTCACCTGTGTTCAATCCCTTAGGTATCTTTGTTTCCAAATCCAGAATATATCTGGATTCCTTTTTACGTAGGATTAATTCTCTATTCCCACCTCTATGGTAAGATGGCACATGCTCAATACCAAAATATGACAGCAAAGAATTAACAGAATTATGTTCGTCCTGAAAGTGTCTAGCTACTAGGTAGTGTGAGTCCTTAGATGCAGTAGCTCGCATGAGTTTTTTTCACACTGTTTGGTACTTCCCACATACCACCGATGGCAAGGGCATTCTAAAACATAGATAGTGAATGGAGTACTGCATGTCAAACTGCTTAATCTGTCTCGAGTCTCCCCGTTTACATGTGGGATATTCTTTCCGCATCACACTATTGCGGCAAGCTTTGCAGTGTTCACATGGAAAAAACTCCCTGTAAATTATGTTCCCTAATTTGAGGGATGGTAGTGATGTCATTAGATCTCAAAATATCACAAAAACTAAGTCCCCTTCTAAAGGTAATCTGTGGTCGTCTTTGAATTGTAGTACCAATAATGGGATCACTCCTCCAGATGTTCCAATTCTTTGAAACAATCTTCCTAATCTGTGCTGTATCCTCATTAAAAGTCATAATAAGTCTGGTCTCATCTGTGTCATCTTTCATTTTAGAGTTATTATCAAATGGGGTCTGTATTCTTTTTACCCCTTTAATTTTATCAGTGGCCTTCCTAATCACTCAATTGGGGTAACCCCTTTGTTGGAACCTCATATTAATGTTTTTTGCTCATTCTCAAACGCCTGATCAGTGTTGCTATTTCTTAGTCCTCAACAATTCTCCTTACGGAATACTCCACTTCAAATTACCTGGGTGCCCACTAGATGCATGAAGTAAGCTATTGCCTGCCATGGACTTAGGAAACAGTTCTGTGTGTATCATCTTATTGTTAATCTTTATTTGCGTATCTAAAAACTCAATCGATTTACTCATATTGTGTGTTAAGATGACATTAAAATCGTTATTAAGATTACCAATAAACCTTTTGGCCTCTTCATCCGTACCTTTCCAAATAATAAACAAATCATCAATATATCGAAGCCATAAAATGGCCTGTTTTATTTCAGGGTACCTGCCTTGTCCTTGAAAATCTCTTCCCACCATCCTAGGAACAGACAAGCAAAGCTAGGAGCAAAGCAGGTTACCATAGCAGTACCGAGAATTTGTTTGTACAGTACTCCATTAAATAAATATTATTAGTGAGACAATATCTAATCATGTCAGTATGTGCCAAATCTCATCGATCTTGTGTGTAAAAAAAAAAATGTCTACACGCTTGTATACCTTTCTCGTGTTCAATAATGGTGTATAGGGAATTAACATTTCTGGTTATCAATATAAAGTAATCTTCCCATGAAATACCTTCAAGTTTACCCAAGAAGTCTTTGGTATCGTAAACATACGATGGTAAATTAATTACAAATTCCCTCAAAAAGAAATCAACATATTTTGAGACATTTTCCAGTGCACTATCACATGAGGATACTATTGGTCTGCCGGGAGGATGGTCCTTATGTTTGTGAATCTTCGGATATATAACACAGGTAATTTTGGAAAATCTTTTTTAAGAAAGCAATATTTTTCCCATGATAATAAACCTTTATCATTCCATTCTGTCAGGTATTGCTAAATTCCTGTAATGCTACTGGTGTATGTCTTTTTAGTCACAATCATGTAAAATTGTGTATTACCTAGCTGACGCATGACTTCATCAGTGTACATTTGTCTTCCCATAAGTACTATATTACCACCTTTATCAGCCGGCCATATAATAGTATTGCTGTCTTCTGCCAGCAATTTTATAGTTGCTATCCGATCATACGTCAAAGTTTGATGATATCATCTTAACCCGTGTTCTATGCCGAAACTGTACGACATTCTGAAAAACCACATCATGAAATGTATCAGTGTTGTGATGGTTCATATTGGGAAAAAACGTAGATCTAGGTTTAAACCCCGAAGGGGCTGTGAGATCATATGTGACACCTAAATCCGAAGTTTGATATAGATCCTTGGAATTATCCCGTATCAATTCATTATTTTCTAACTCATGAAGAGTTATCAAAGTACCCTTATCACTGATACTCAACACATCCTGACTATCATAACTGTTAGAACATTCTATACTGGTACTGTTCTGATTTTTAAGTTTAAACCATTTTTTGAGTTTTTTTTTTTCTGATAAATTTAAAAATATCAATACGAGTCTCTGCATAATTAAAGCGTTCAGTAGGACAGAAAGAGACCCAAACATAACGTCAGTTTGTCATCCTCTCTCAATACATGATTCAACAGATTAATAATTCTTATTCACCATATCTCTATCCATTATATCTGTACATTGGAGCTTCTTGTTACATTTCACACATGCCCCTGATTTGAATCTGTTTTTGTTCTGATTTCTATGTCTCTCTCGCATCTTCTGGCTCTGCCCTGTCTTCCTCTTCGGCCCGTTGTCGGGCACCTGTACTTCTGTGTTTCTCCCTTCTGATTTTTGGCAATCTGCCTGCCATGCCGTAGCAGGTGATATTCATCTACAAAAGCCGCTGGTTTGTTGTTCACTTCAGCACTAGATATCTCACTGTCCGTTGAACTCAGTCTCCCTCACACTTCCTTGGTCACTCTGAGGTTGAGGGCTGACTATCTGTCTACGGGCTAATAGTCACTGATTTATATAAATGATCATATTTTCTATTCAAAGTTAAGATCCTTCCGCTCTCATAATCTCCTATATCTCTATGTAATTTCTGTTGTTTCTTGATATCATCCTCATATTTTCTCAACTTTATGTTCATTGTCTCCATAAATTTCGAAATAGTCTCTTTCTAGTCTCCGATCCTAACCCGCCTTCATCTTTTCAATATCGTGTAATAAGATCTCTCTATCTCACCATGCATATTTTATTAAAATTTCAAGGATACGTCTCGAGCTGACAGCCGGATTCTCTGCCCATTCTTTCAACATATCAGGATTAGGTGATTCATGTGATGGAGTGATATGGATTCTGAGACCTACATAATTCTGTAAAAATGTAGCTTCCAACCATTTTGATATTTCCATTATGCATAATTTTCCCAATTTGTGTAACAATGTATTCAGGTCATTGCTGCAATCTTGGTCCTTTGCAGAGGATCTCTATTTCATGGAAGTCTTTGCAAATAGTGCATGTGCAGCCAGTTTTCTTTTGTTGTCCGTGTCATCATTCATTGTATCAGAGGTTCAATATAATTCAATTCAGAGAGAATAACGTAAAAAGGCTCACCACTCTACAGATATCTGCAGACGTTTCGGAAGTCCCCCAAGTTAAATACCTGGTTCCCCTTGCTGCACCACAACAGGCTGATCCAAATAATGTTTCTATTAGAGATCCAATACAGGAAACCGCTGGTCCGTTACTTAGCGCAATTATAAACATGCTCCTCAGTGGAGCCAAAAATAACCGGTAAAGTGGCACCTACCTCTGCATCATCAAATCCACAGCAGTACACAGTAACACGTTTCCAAAAGTGCTGTAGTGCTGTAATCTGTATTGCTGCTCCGCATTACCCGGTCCCGGGCAATGATACAGGAAGCAGTCAGTTTACAAGCACCCGGTGCCATCCGGCACACGTCTAAACGGCAACTCCGTCTGTGATGGTGGCCCGCCAAGACGAGTCCTTCACAATAAATCCAGTAAAAGTGCTCGTTCCGAGCTCAGTGCGGCGCACGAGGGGTGGTGCGCAAACTGGCAGAACAAGCCAGTAGAAATCCTATCAATCCAAAAATATAAACCATGAGATACGCACTCAGGACTTCCAAAGAAAAAGTGGTGAGCTTTAATCACAGCGCGTTTTGGCTGTCTCCGCAGCCTTGGTCACGTGTTTTACACATCCAATCATTAGCAGTTAAATACAATTGTATTCAGTCACATAGAAACAGGACCAAAAAGGGCAGGGAAGCAGAATGAAATAGTTAATACAGTGTGGCGTATCATATTAGAATGAATACAAAGGTAGAAATAAAATCCATTAATAATTCATTGATACAAAGTATTCAAACCTAAATTAAGGGAAAATGCAGAAACACTAAAATATCTATAATATTTCTGTAACAAGCAAGGCTTACATATAAATGTAGATAAATTATCGCTCCTCAAGCCAATGCATTTATATGTATAAAAATAGATCACATCTATCTATCTATCTATATATATATATATATTCATTTCACGGAGTGCGGAGTCTTCTGTGAGGATGCAGCATGAGATAAACATATATATATAGATTGTAATGTAAGAATGTCTATTGCACCCTCAATTGATGTACTCACTTTTAATCCTAATCTCCTGCCTGGATTGGTAGATGGTGCTATGTTGCTTTCCAGCTATTATGATTACATTATTCAGGTACCAACACATACAGCCTCAGACTTATGTGTTCCTCTGCTGTTGGAAATGACTCATCTAATCCACTTGTGGTCTTTGCAGTTGCCTTTCCCAGCTAAGTATATGTAGCAGAAGAGGTGGTTCATGAATGAATGAAACCAAATTGTCAGCCAATTTGCGTTTACATTCAATATTCGGGTTTATGAACCCAATTGCAAAACAGATGCCCTCCCTTGGTTTAAAGAGTCCTGTCATGACTAGCAACTCGTTCTGTAGTAGAGGGCTAAAAGTTGAGGGGAATGCAGCTGCAGGGCTTAACTTTATACATTCCTAATGTGTTTGCCTAATTCTGTCAGAAAATAAAACAAACCTTTGACCAATATCGGTGTTTTGTGGGGAGCTGTGGATAAGTGTAACGTTGGATAACAAACAGAATGCAAGGATGTGGCGAAAATGCAGGGTAGTATGTGGCTGGGCCACGTCAACGCTTTAAAATAAATAAAAAAAAAAAAAGCTAAATTAAGTTTTGCAGGCTATTACAGTAGGATCCTCACACTGGGGTCTCAACAAATGTGCATTTTCACCCAGTTTTTGGGCAAAATGTAAATACTTCACTTGTCATATTCCCTTCCTGAACCTCACAGTAAAATCTCTACCTTGCATGATGAAAAGGCTTGCTTTGCAGTTAATATATGTTCGGTGGCATGTGTAGCTGCAGATACACATGCTGTGCATAGTCCGCCGTCTGGTGTTGGGTCGGAGTGTTACAAGTTGTTTTTCTTCGAAGAAGTCTTTTCGAGTCACGAGACCGAGGGACTCCTCCCACTTCGGTTCCATTGCGTATGGGCGTCGACTCCATCTTAGGTTGTTTTTTTTCCGCCATCTGGTTCGGACGTGTTCCTTTTTGCTCCGTGTTTCGGGTCGGAAAGTTAGTCAGAATCAACGGAAAATTCGTCGGTATTGTTTCGTTCGGTATCGGGATAGTTAGGGCAAATCGACACCGAGCCTTAAAGAGCTCTGGTAACCCTTCGGGGTATTTTCGATCCCCCGTCGGGGCCTGGTCGGCCCGACCGCGTGCAACATCGAGACTGATGGAACGGACCCCGTTCCGATTCTGTCCTAAATGCCACAGTAAATATCCTTATACACACCAACATTTGGTCTGTAACTTGTGCCTGTCCCCCGAGCACAAGGAAGAGTCGTGTGAGGCCTGTCGCGCGTTTCGGTCGAGAAAAACGCTCAGGGACTGAAGAGCCAGGAGGTTGCAGATGGCTTCCACGCCGACAGGACAACAAGGGTTCGAGGAGGAGGAAGAAGAAGAAACTTTCTCCATCCGCGAATCGGATTCCGAAGAATTCGATGTCGACGAGCAACCAACCGTGAGTAAGACGTCGAAAGAAAGATCACACGAACAAACAGACAAAGCCCAGGGGACGCCACTGCCAACAGGCCATGGCATAACCCATAAAGTAGGTGACCGTCCATCGGCACCGAAAAAGGGCGAGCTGGTGCCGAAGTCGTCCGACTCAGGTCGAGACACAGGCACGCAACACTCTTGGGACCGAGAGAGTGGTGCAGAAAAGGCTCGACACAGAGACAGCGGCACCGAAGCTACTCGACACAGAGACAGCGGCACCGAAGCTACTCGACACAGAGACAGCGGCACCGAAGCTGCTCGGCACAGAGATAGCAGCACCGAAGATGGTCGGCACCGAGAGGCCAAGACACCGAAAAAGAGAAAGATCTCATCGGAGCCGAAAACAACTAAAGACACGGTTTCGGTGCCAAAACACCCGGCAACCGAACCAAAAACCAGTTCCTACTCAGAGGAACAATCACTGTCCTCCCAACTAAGAAGACACAGATTTGAGGAGGAATTACAAACTACAGAGCTAGATCACACGCAAAAGCGGATCTTTATCCAAAGGGGTACAGGGAAAATCAGCACTCTTTCCCCCCCCCCCCCCCCCCCAATCAGAAGGAAAAGGAAACTTGACTTCCAGCAACAAGACAAGCCACCACAAGCAAAGGTGGTAAAGAGGGTAACTCCACCACCCTCTCCACCACAGTCAACGCATGTATCACCGGCACAGACTCCACCACAATCACCAGCTCATACCACCATGAGCCAGGATGATCAGGAAGCATGGGACCTCTATGATGCTCCAGTATCGGACAATAGTCCAGAGTCGTACCCAACTAAACCCTCACCACCTGAGGACAGTACAGTACAGCATATGCACAGGTGGTAGCTAGGGCAGCCGAATTTCATAATGTATCTCTACATTCGGAGCCTATTGAGGATGACTTCCTCTTTAACACCCTGTCCTCCACCCACAGCCATTATCAAAGCCTTCCCATGCTCCCGGGAATGCTAAGGCACGCTAAACAGATTTTCAAGGAGCCTGTTAAAAGCAGAGCAATAACTCCAAGGGTGGAGAAAAAATACAAGGCACCGCCCACAGACCCTGCTTTTATTACATCACAACTGACACCAGATTCAGTAGTCGTAGGAGCAGCTCGTAAAAGAGCCAACTCGCATACATCAGGCGACACACCACCTCCGGACAAGGAGAGCCGCAAGTTTGATGCAGCTGGGAAAAGGGTTGCAGCACAAGCTACAAATCAGTGGCGCATCGCCAACTCGCAAGCACTCCTAGCGCGATACGACAGGGCCCATTGGGACGAGATGCAGCATCTCATCGAGCACCCCCCCAAAGAATTCCAGAAATGAGCGAAACAAGTGGTTGAAGAGGGGCAAAATATCTCCAACAACCAAATACGTTCTTCTATGGATGCAGCAGATACAGCTGCAAGAACAATAAATACTGCTGTGACAATAAGGAGGCACGCATGGCTGCGCACATCTGGCTTCAAACCTGAGATACAACAGGCAGTGCTCAATATGCCGTTCAATGAACAGCAATTGTTTGGCTCAGAAGTGGACACTGCAATTGAAAAATTAAAGAAGGACACTGACACAGCCAAAGCCATGGGCGCACTCTATTCCCCGCAGGGCAGAGGCACATTTGGCTCATTTCGCATAACAACTTTCAGAGGAGGGTTTCGAGGTCAAGCCACAGAAGCCAGCACCTCACAAACAAGACCACCTACCTACCAGGGACAATATCAAAGGGGTGGTTTTCGAGGCCAATACAGAGGGGGCCAATTCCCAAGAAACCGGGGAAAGTTTAAAGGTCCCAAAACCCCTCAAAATAAACAGTGACTCACAGGTCACACAACCCCTTCACACATCACCAGTGGAGGAAAGACTAAGCCAGTTCCACAAATCATGGGAGGAAATAACAGACACTTGGGTCTTAGCAATTATCCAACATGGTTATTGCATAGAATTTCTCCAACTCCCTCCAAACGTCCCACCGAAAACACACAATATGTCAAAACAGCATATAGACCTTCTAGGACTAGAAGTTCAAGCATTACTGCAAAAAGACGCAATAGAATTAGTACCAAAAAACACAAAAGAACACAGGAGTTTATTCACTGTACTTTCTAATACCGAAAAAGGACAAAAGTCTGAGACCAATCTTAGATCTCAGAACACTAAACACCTACATCAAATCAGACCACTTTCACATGGTCACGTTACAAGACGTAATACCACTACTGAAACAGCAAGACTACATGACAACGTTAGATCTAAAAGACGCGTATTTCCATATACCGATACATCCCTCGCACAGGAAATACCTAAGGTTCGTATTCAAAGGAATACATTACCAATTCAAAGTGTTGCCATTCGGAATAACAACAGCACCAAGAGTCTTTACAAAATGTCTAGCAGTAGTAGCTGCACATATCAGGAGGCAGCAAATACACGTGTTCCCGTACCTAGACGATTGGTTAATCAAAACCAACTCGCTAACAAAGTGTTCACACCACACAGATTGTTATACAAACCCTTTACAAACTGGGTTTCTCCATCAACTATGCAAAGTCACACCTTTTGCCGTGTCAAACACAGCAATACTTAGGAGCGACAATCAACACAACAAAAGGGATAGCCACTCCAAGTCCACAAAGGGTTCAAAATTTTCACAAGGTGATACAAGCTATGTATCCAACATAAAAGATACACGCAAAGATGGTATTAAAACTCCTAGGCATGATGTCCTCATGCATAGCCATTGTCCCAAACGCAAGATTGCACATGCGGCCCTTACAACAGTGCCTAGCATCACAATGGTCACATGCACAGGGTCAACTTCTAGGTCTGGTGTTGATAAACCGTCAAACATACATCTCGCTTCTATGGTGGAACAGTACAAATTTAAACAAAGGGCGGCCTTTCCAAGACCCAGTGCCACAATACGTGATAACAACAGATGCTTCCATGACAGGGTGGGGAGCACACCTCAATCAACACAGCATCCAAGGACAATGGGACGTACATCAAAGAAAGTTTCATATAAATCACCTAGAATTGTTAGCAGTATTTCTAGCGTTGAAAGCATTCCAACCAATGATAACCCACAAATACATTCTTGTCAAAACCGACAACATGACGACAATGTATTATTTAAACAAACAGGGGGGAACACACTCGACACAGTTGTGTCTCCTAACACAAAAAATATGGCATTAGGCAATTCACAACCACATTCGCCTAATAGCACAGTTTATTCCAGGGATCCAGAACCAGCTAGCAGACAATCTCTCTCGGGATCACCAACAGGTCCACGAATGGGAAATTCCCCCCCAAATCCTGAACACTTACTTCCAAATTTGGGGAACACCTCAAATAGATCTATTTGCAACAAAAGAAAACGCAAAATGCCAAAACTTCGCATCCAGGTACCCACACCGGCAATCTCAAGGCAATGCTCTATGGATGAATTGGTCAGGGATATTTGCGTACGCTTTTCCCCCTCTCCCTCTCCTTCCATATCTAGTAAACAGATTGAGTCAAAACAAACTCAAACTCATACTAATAGCACCAACATGGGCAAGACAACCTTGGTGTACCACACTACTAGACCTGTCAGTAGTACCTCATGTCAAACTACCCAACAGGCCAGATCTGTTAACACAACACAAACAACAGATCAGGCATCCAAACCCAGCATCACTGAATCTAGCAATTTGGCTCCTGAAATCCTAGAATTTGGACACTTAAACCTCACACAAGAGTGTATGGAGGTCATAAAACAAGCTAGAAGACCATCCACTAGACACTGCTATGCAAGTAAATGGAAAAGATTTGTTTGTTACTGCCATAATAATCAAGTCCAACCATTGCATGCATCTCCAAAAGATGTAGTAGGATATTTACTACATTTACAAAAATCAAATCTAGCTTTCTCTTCCATAAAAATACATCTCGCAGCAATATCTGCTTACCTGCAGATTACTCATTCAACTTCCCTATTTAGAATACCTGTCATTAAAGCGTTTATGGAGGGCCTAAAGAGAATTATACCACCAAGGACACCACCTGTTCCTTCATGGAACCTCAACATTGTCTTAACAAGGCTCATGGGTCCACCTTTCGAACCCATGCATTCTTGTGAAATGCAATACTTAACGTGGAAAGTTGCATTTCTCATTGCCATCACATCTCTAAGAAGAGTAAGTGAAATACAGGCGTTTACCATACAAGAACCATTTATTCAAATACACAAAAATAAGGTCGTTCTAAGAACAAATCCAAAATTCTTACCAAAGGTTATCTCACCATTCCACTTAAACCAAACAGTGGAATTACCAGTGTTCTTCCCACAGCCAGATTCAATAGCTGAAAGAGCACTACATACATTAGACATCAAAAGAGTGCTAATGTACTACATTGACAGGACAAAAGAAATTAGGAAGACAAAACAACTATTTATTGGCTTCCAAAAACCTCGTACAGGAAATCCAATTTCAAAACAAGGTATCGCCAGATTGATAGTAAAGTGCATCCAAACCTGCTATCTTAAAGCAAAGAGAGAACTGCCTATTACACCAAAGGCACACTCAACCAGAAAGAAAGGTGCTACTATGGCCTTTCTAGGAAATATTCCAATGACCGAAATATGTAAGGCAGCAACATGGTCTACGCCTCATACATTTACTAAACACTACTGTGTAGATGTGTTATCTGCACAACAGGCCACAGTAGGTCAAGCCGTACTAAGAACTTTATTTCAAACTACTTCCACTCCTACAGGCTGAACCACCGCTTTTGGGGAGATAACTGCTTACTAGTCTATGCACAGCATGTGTATCTGCAGCTACACATGCCACCGAACGGAAAATGTCACTTACCCAGTGTACATCTGTTCGTGGCATTAGTCGCTGCAGATTCACATGCGCCCACCCTCCTCCCCGGGAGCCTGTAGCCGTTTAGAAGTAGATCTTGAACATTTGTACATTTGTAAATATATTACATTAAACCTTCATTTTGTACATACGTATTTATTCCATTGCATGGGCACTATTATTAGCATACACAACTCCTACCTCACCCTCTGCGGGGAAAACAATCTAAGATGGAGCATGTGCAATGGAACCGAAGTGGGAGGAGTCCCTCGGTCTCGTGACTTGAAAAGACTTCTTCGAAGAAAAACAACTTGTAACACTCCGACCCAACACCAGACGGCGGACTATGCACAGCATGTGAATCTGCAGCGACTAATGCCACGAACAGATGTACACTGGGTAAGTGACATTTTCCTTCCCCATCCAGTGCAGTCTGCAGCCTTTTTTCATGTGTGAAGATGGTGGCACTTCCTGGTAGTTGGGTCAGAAAAATTATGAAAATAGCTCTGCTTTGTCACATATGGTCATTCTTCACTCCTCCCTTATTTCAGCACCAAGAAGTGGCATCCTTGGCTGGAGGCATCCATCCTCACTTGGGTTGGTTTGTGAGTTTGTGTTAATGGCAGATCTGCTGTATTCCAGAATATATTTTTGTTAAATATTATATATTGGTATGTTTTTTTTTTTTTTACTTCTTCCCAGGACCAATAGTACGGTGTGTCTAGCTAGTTTATTTGCCCTGGCCCATCAGGATCCCTAAAACCGTTTTTAAAAGCAATTTGTATGAAATGGGATTATTAATTGTTGGGTGACCACCCACCTTAAGGAATAATGGCAGCCCTCATCAGGGTAAACAGCTAAAGTCACTCAATACACCTGAGCTCAGTCTCCTCATAACAGTGGCTCAAAGAAAACTGGTTTAATGGAGAGGCAATGTGTGAAATACGTATGCTGTACCAAAGCAGTAAAAAAGTCAAATACAATACGCTTGCCAAATGGAGTTCGGCATTTGAGTAAAATCTAATAAACCGAATGATACCAGGATAACTACACTAAAATCCAATCAGAGGAACCAGAGATATGAATGTTTAAAGTTGTAATTAGGAATAGCGCCAATAAGCATGAAGTGCCAGTGATAGTCAGTGGTTGTGGTAGGCAAGGACGTACGAGCTATTTGATGGTGACTGTGATGCAGCTTGGTTTTATAAAGCAACCATGTTCGTTCTAGTCAGAGTTTTTACCTTACATTTTAGTCCTTTAAGCCCCAATCCACCACAAAGGTACACTTCTACAGCCCTCAAGATTTCCGGGGAGACATGTAGACTTCCAGGGTGTCGGGCAGAGGCCAGTAGCCTGCAGTCCAGGTCTAGTTGCCACTTATCTGCAGGGCAGTTGCAGGAATGTCAGCTTGTTGTATCCCTGTAGCTTGAAAAAGAAGTCAGCTGTATATCCCTTAGCATCTACTACTTTTTCCTGAGTGCAAGATGGAGGAGGCCCAGTCCTCTGGACTCTTCCCAGGTCGCAGGCAGCATCCTCTCCTAATCTTGCCCTGGCCCAGGAGTGTGTACCTGGTGTTGTCAAATTTATGCCTGGAACAAACTAGTCTGTGTGAATGACTCCTGGGCATGCCCTAAGCACTGGCAAAAATGTTTCTGGGTCCACTCCTACCCACTGTTGGCGTATTCGAGATGCAGAATGTCTTTGGCTACTATAAGCTTGGTCTCAGAGTGCTGCAAGTATGTTTCAGGGGAGCTTACTTTGGTATTTCTAGTTTCCTCCCACACCTAACACCATAATCAAGTTTGAGGTAGTCATGATATCCTGAATAAAAACCCAGAGACAGAAGCGTGGTATACCAAAGCTGTGCTTTCCAGCTATCGGAGAGTAGATACGCAAGAATTGTTATGGCATCCTTTCAGGTGTGCCCTCTGTTATACGTGAAAACCCAGACACCAAAGTCTGGTGGGACAAAGCAAATCCTTCAGTAATCAGGCAGTGTATACATAAGAGAGGTTTTGGCATTATGTACCCTTTCCTTTTAAGTGTGCCCCCAGAGTTTGTAAAAACACAGCATATCCGTCAAGCAGGCTCTGACACTTGAGCAGGCTCTGATACTATAATGTCAGAAAGGATTCCTGCAAATCCCACCCTCCATATTCTGGGCTGCTCAGAGGAGTCTTCTCTGCCTATTCATGGAAGCCTATTGTTTGCTTCTTGGAAGCATTTCACCTAATCATATGCTCATTAGTGGTGGACAGAAGTGGGAGAGCAAATGCAAATTTAGCCTACAGTAATTTAAGGCAGGGCAAAAATACCTTTCTAAGTTTGTTTTACTTGATATTTATTAAAATCTAACTTTACAATTCAATTGAATTTTAATAGCTATTAAAATGGTTGTTAAATTATTTTTCTAGCGAGTCCCATTTTTTATATAAAGTATTAGGATTTTTCATTTGTATTGTGCTTTTGTACATCGGACAGCTAGGCTCGTCACAGTGAAAATTAGCTTTGAGTGCTAGTCATTGTAAGGACATTTTTTTTCTTTCAGTGTTTTTGAGTTACATGGATTGTCAGTGTTGTATAGCATGTCCGAAAAACAAAGAATCGTCAATATAGTACATCCCTAAACATTTTTCTTGAAACCTCTAAGGCAATTTGAAACAACTTCCAAATGCCCCCTCCCCGCCCCTGTTACCCTTCTGCTTGGTTTGCCCATGTCTGTCCACTCCATCCAATGGTAATGAAGAAGATATTAGAAGATATTAACATGTGGTACACCTCCTCCAAAAGATTAAATGGGGCAACAAATCATTCCTATAATCTACTTCCCAGACCAACTAGTTGGGGGGATGTGGTGGACACCACCACATAGAAAGAAAAGTACATGTTCGATGGCATCTGTCGCTGTAGATACGCATGTTTTGCAATAGCTCGCCATCTGGTGTTGGGCCGGAGTGTTACAAGTTGTTTTTCTTCGAAGAAGTCTTTCGAGTCACGGGACCGAGTGACTCCTCCTTTTGTCTCCATTGCGCATGGGCGTCGACTCCATCTTCGATTGTTTTTTTTCCGCCATCGGGTTCGGACGTGTTCCTGTCGCTCCGAGTTTCGGAACGGAAAGATAGCTAATTTCGGAAGATTTTCGTCGGTATTGTTGCGTTCGGGGTCGGCGTAGTTAGATTCAACACCGCGTCTAAGATCGAAGAGCTCCGGTGCCCTTCGGGGTAATTTTTTCGATCCCCCGTCGGGGCCTGATCGGCCCGACCGCGTGCAGAAGAACGCCGATGGAACGGACCCCGTTCCGTTTCTGTCCCAAATGCCACAATAAATACCCCTATACAGACCAACACTTGGTCTGCAACCTGTGCCTGTCACCTGAGCACAGTGAAGACACCTGCGAGGCCTGTCGTGCGTTCCGGTCCCGAAAAACTCTCCGAGACCGTCGAGCCAGAAGACTTCAGATGGCGTCCGCGCCGACAGCCCACCGGGAGTTCGAGGAACAAGAAGAGGGAACCTTTTCGATCAAAGAATCGGACTCCGAAGGATTCGACGATACACAAACCGTGAGTAGGACGTCGAAAACCACTCAGAAGAAGATTTACAAGGCCCAGGGGACGCCACTGCCACCAGGCCATGGCTCGACCCATAAATTCGGTGACCGACCGTCGGCACCGAAAAAGGCCCAAACAGTGCCGAGATCGTCCGACTCCGGTCGAGACACCGGCACGCAGCCTTCTCGGGACCGAGAAAGTGCTGGAGACAAGCATCGACACCGAGATACCGGTGTAGACACGGCTCGACGCCGAGACAGCGGCGCCGAAGCAGATCGACGCCGAGAGGTTTCGGCCCCGAAAAAGAAAAAAGTCACCTCGGAGCCGAAAAAAGATGCAGACAGGGTTTTGGTGCCAAAACAAACTGCAACCGACCCAGTTTCAGGCTCTTATACAGAAGAGCACTCGCTAACCTCCCAAATGCAAAAGCATAGGTTTGAGGAGGAACTACACAACGGATGTAGACCATACGCAAAAGCGTATTTTCATACAGCAGGGGACAGGAAAAATAAGCACCCTTCCCCCTATTAGAAGAAAGAGAAGATTGGAGTTCCAAACTGAACAAACACCACAAACAAAAGTGGTGAAAAAAGTTACCCCACCACCCTCTCCTCCACCTGTGATTAACGTCTCACCAGCACAAACTCCATCACATTCCCCAGCTCACACCACCATGAGCCAGGGTGACCAAGATCAGGACGCATGGGACTTATACGACGCCCCAGTGTCAGATAACAGTCCGGAGGCATACCCTACGAAGCCATCTCCACCAGAGGACAGCACTGCGTATTCTCAAGTGGTGGCTAGAGCAGCACAATTTCACAATGTAAGCCTCCACTCAGAACAGGTCGAGGATGACTTTTTATTCAACACACTTGTAAGGAAATGCCTCCTTGGCATGGTTGCCCCCTGACTTTTTGCCTTTGCTGATGCTATGTTTACAATTGAAAGTGTGCTGAGGCCTGCTAACCAGGCCCCAGCACCAGTGTTCTTTCCCTAACCTGTACTTTTGTATCCACAATTGGCAGACCCTGGCATCCAGATAAGTCCCTTGTAACTGGTACTTCTAGTACCAAGGGCCCTGATGCCAAGGAAGGTCTCTAAGGGCTGCAGCATGTCTTATGCCACCCTGGAGACCTCTCACTCAGCACAGACACACTGCTTGCCAGCTTGTGTGTGCTAGTGAGGACAAAACGAGTAAGTCGACATGGCACTCCCCTCAGGGTGCCATGCCAGCCTCTCACTGCCTATGCAGTATAGGTAAGACACCCCTCTAGCAGGCCTTACAGCCCTAAGGCAGGGTGCACTATACCATAGGTGAGGGTACCAGTGCATGAGCATGGTACCCCTACAGTGTCTAAACAAAACCTTAGACATTGTAAGTGCAGGGTAGCCATAAGAGTATATGGTCTGGGAGTCTGTCAAACACGAACTCCACAGCACCATAATGGCTACACTGAAAACTGGGAAGTTTGGTATCAAACTTCTCAGCACAATAAATGCACACTGATGCCAGTGTACATTTTATTGTAAAATACACCACAGAGGGCACCTTAGAGGTGCCCCCTGAAACTTAACCGACTGTCTGTGTAGGCTGACTAGTTCCAGCAGCCTGCCACACTAGAGACATGCTGCTGGCCCCATGGGGAGAGTGCCTTTGTCACTCTGAGGCCAGTAACAAAGCCTGCACTGGGTGGAGATGCTAACACCTCCCCCCGGCAGGAGCTGTGACACCTGGCGGTGAGCCTCAAAGGCTCACCCCTTTGTCACAGCCCAGCAGGGCACTCCAGCTTAGTGGAGTTGCCCGCCCCCTCCGGCCACGGCCCCCACTTTTGGCGGCAAGGCTGGAGGGAACAAAGAAAGCAACAAGGAGGAGTCACTGGCCAGTCAGGACAGCCCCTAAGGTGTCCTGAGCTGAAGTGACTCTAACTTTTAGAAATCCTCCATCTTGCAGATGGAGGATTCCCCCAATAGGGTTAGGATTGTGACCCCCTCCCCTTGGGAGGAGGCACAAAGAGGGTGTACCCACCCTCAGGGCTAGTAGCCATTGGCTACTAACCCCCCAGACCTAAACACGCCCTTAAATTTAGTATTTAAGGGCTACCCTGAACCCTAGAAAATTAGATTCCTGCAACTACAAGAAGAAGGACTGCCTAGCTGAAAACCCCTGCAGAGGAAGACCAGAAGACGACTACTGCCTTGGCTCCAGAAACTCACCGGCCTGTCTCCTGCCTTCCAAAGATCCTGCTCCAGCGACGCCTTCCAAAGGGACCAGCGACCTCGACATCCTCTGAGGACTGCCCCTGCTTCGAAAAGACAAGAAACTCCCGAGGACAGCGGACCTGCTCCAAGAAAGGCTGCAACTTTGTTTCCAGCAGCCTTGAAAGAACCCTGCAAGCTCCCCGCAAGAAGCGTGAGACTTGCAACACTGCACCCGGCGACCCCGACTCGGCTGGTGGAGATCCAACACCTCAGGAGGGACCCCAGGACTACTGTGAGTACCAAAACCTGTCCCCCCTGAGCCCCCACAGCGCCGCCTGCAGAGGGAATCCCGAGGCTTCCCCTGACCGCGACTCTTTGAATCCAAAGTCCCGACGCCTGGGAGAGACCCTGCACCCGCAGCCCCCAGGACCTGAAGGACCGGACTTTCACTGGAGAAGTGACCCCCAGGAGTCCCTCTCCCTTGCCCAAGTGGAGGTTTCTCCGAGGAACCCCCCCCTTGCCTGCCTGCAGCGCTGAAGAGATCCCGAGATCTCTCATAGACTAACATTGCGAACCCGACGCCTGTTTCTACACTGCACCCGGCCGCCCCCGCGCCACTGAGGGTGAAATTTCTGTGTGGGCTGGTGTCCCCCCCGGTGCCCTACAAAACCCCCTTGGTCTGCCCTCCGAAGACGCGGGTACTTACCTGCAAGCAGACATGAACCGGGGCACCCCCTTCTCTCCATTCTAGCCTATGTGTTTTGGGCACCACTTTGAACTCTGCACCTGACCGGCCCTGAGCTGCTGGTGTGGTGACTTTGGGGTTGCTCTGAACCCCCAACGGTGGGCTACCTTGGACCAAGAACTGAACCCTGTAAGTGTCTTACTTACCTGGTAAACCTAACAAAAACTTACCTCCCCTAGGAACTGTGAAAATTGCACTAAGTGTCCACTTTTAAAACAGCTATTTGTCAATAACTTGAAAAGTATACATGCAATTTTTATGATTTAAAGTTCCTAAAGTACTTACCTGCAATACCTTTCGAATGAGATATTACATGTAGAATTTGAACCTGTGGTTCTTAAAATAAACTAAGAAAAGATATTTTTCTATAACAAAACCTATTGGCTGGATTTGTCTCTGAGTGTGTGTACCTCATTTATTGTCTATGTGTATGTACAACAAATGCTTAACACTACTCCTTGGATAAGCCTACTGCTCGACCACACTACCACAAAATAGAGCATTAGTATTATCTATTTTTACCACTATTTTACCTCTAAGGGGAACCCTTGGACTCTGTGCATGCTATTCCTTACTTTGAAATAGCACATACAGAGCCAACTTCCTACAACACTCTCCTCCACCCACAGCTCCTACCAAAGCCTGCCTATGCTCCCTGGTATGCTCCGGCACGCAAAAGAAATCTTTAAGGAGCCGGTCAAAAGTAGGGCAATCACACCAAGAGTGGAAAAGAAGTATAAGGCGCCTCCTACAGACCCGGCTTTCATCACTACACAGCTGCCACCAGACTCTGTCGTTGTAGGAGCAGCTAGGAAAAGGGCCAACTCCCACACATCTGGAGATGCACCACCCCCAGATAAAGAAAGCCGCAAGTTCGATGCAGCTGGTAAAAGTCGCAGCACAAGCTGCAAACCAGTGGCGCATCGCTAACTCCCAGGCACTACTTGCGCGCTATGACAGAGCCCATTGGGATGAGATGCAACATCTCATTGACCATCTGCCCAAGGACCTACAAAATAGGGCAAAACAAGTGGTTGAGGAGGGACAGACCATTTCCAACAACCAAATCCGCTCCTCCATTGACGCTGCAGATACAGCTGCACGGACAATTAATACATCTGTAACTATCAGAAGGCATGCATGGCTCCGAACGTCTGGATTTAAACCAGAGATTCAGCAAGCAGTTCTCAATATGCCTTTTAACGAAAAAGAACTGTTCGGTCCAGAAGTGGACACAGCGATTGAGAAACTCAAAAAAGACACGGACACTGCTAAAGCCATGGGCGCACTCTACTCCCCGCAGAGCAGAGGGAATTACAGCACATTCCGTAAAACACCCTTTAGAGGGGGGTTTCGGGGTCAGAGCACACAAGCCAGCACCTCACAGGCAACACCGTCCAGTTACCAGGGACAGTACAGAGGAGGTTTTCGGGGACAATATAGAGGAGGGCAATTCCCTAGGAATAGAGGAAAATTTCAAAGCCCCAAAACCCCTACTACTAAGCAGTGACTCACATGTCACTCACCCCCTCCACACAACACCAGTGGGGGGAAGAATAAGTCATTATTACAAAGCATGGGAGGAAATCACTACAGACACTTGGGTTCTAGCAATTATCCAACATGGTTATTGCATAGAATTTCTACAATTCCCTCCAAACATACCACCAAAAGCACAAAATTTGACAAAACATCATTCCAATCTCCTGGAGATAGAAGTGCAGGCACTATTGCAAAAGAATGCAATCGAATTAGTGCCAAACACACAAATAAACACACTTTCTGATACCAAAGAAGGACAAAACGCTGAGACCAATCCTAGACCTCAGAATAGTGAACACATTCATCAAATCAGACCACTTTCACATGGTCACACTACAAGAAGTATTACCATTGCTAAAACTACACGACTACATGTCAACTTTAGACCTCAAGGACGCGTATTTCCATATACCAATACACCCATCGCACAGGAAATACCTAAGGTTTGTATTCAAAGGAATACATTACCAATTCAAGGTACTGCCTTTCGGATTAACAACCGCACCAAGAGTCTTTACCAAATGTCTAGCGGTAGTCGCTGCACACATCAGAAGGCAGCAAATACATGTGTTCCCATATCTAGACGACTGGCTAATCAAGGCCCATTCGTTAATAGAGTGCTCAAATCACACAAATCAGATCATACAAACCCTCTTCAAACTAGGGTTCACCGTCAACTTCAAGAAATCCAACATTCTGCCGTGCAAGGTACAACAATACCTAGGAGCCATAATAGACACAACAAAAGGAGTAGCCACTCCAAGTCCCCAAAGAATTCAAAATTTCAACACCATCATACAACGCATGTATCCAACACAAAAGATACAAGCAAAGATGATATTACAACTCCTAGGCATGATGTCTTCATGCATAGCCATTGTCCCAAACGCAAGACTGCACATGAGGCCCTTACAACAGTGCCTAGCATCACAGTGGTCTCAAGCACAGGGTCATCTTCTAGATCTGGTGTTAATAGACCGCCAAACTTACCTCTCGCTTCTGTGGTGGAACACCATAAATTTAAACAAAGGGCGGCCTTTCCAAGACCCAGTGCCACAATACGTAATAACAACAGATGCTTCCATGACAGGGTGGGGAGCACACCTCGATCAACACAGCATACAAGGACAATGGAACGTACATCAAACAAAACTGCATATAAATCACCTAGAACTTCTAGCAGTTTTTCAAGCACTAAAAGCTTTCCAACCAATAATAGTTCACAAATACATTCTCGTCAAGACAGACAACATGACAACAATGTATTATCTAAACAAGCAAGGGGGGACACACTCCACGCAGTTAAGCCTGCTAGCACAAAAAATTTGGCGTTGGGCAATTCACAACCAAATTCGCCTAATAGCACAATTTATACCAGGGATCCAAAATCAACTCGCAGACAACCTCTCTCTAGATCACCAACAGGTCCACGAATGGGAAATTCACCCCCAAATTCTAAACACCTATTTCAAACTCTGGGGAACACCTCAAATAGACTTGTTTGCGACGAAGGAGAACGCAAAATGCCAAAACTTCGCATCCAGATAACCACACAAACAGTCCCAAGGCAATGCACTATGGATGAACTGGTCAGGGATATTTGCTTACGCTTTTCCTCCTCTCCCTCTCCTTCCTTACCTGGTAAACAAACTCAGTCAAAACAAACTCAAACTCATATTAATAGCACCAACTTGGGCAAGGCAACCCTGGTACACAACGCTGCTAGACCTATCAGTAGTACCCTGCATCAAATTGCCCAACAGGCCAGATCTGTTGACACAACACAACCAAAAGATCAGACACCCAGATCCAGCATCGCTGAATCTAGCAATCTGGCTCCTGAGATCCTAGAATTCGGGCACTTACAACTTACCCAAGAATGTATGGAAGTCATAAAGCAAGCCAGAAGGCCATCCACCAGGCACTGCTATGCAAGTAAATGGAAGAGATTTGTTTGCTACTGCCATGTTAATCAAATACAACCTTTACACACAACTCCAGAACATGTAGTGGGCTACTTGCTTCACTTACAAAAATCTAACCTGGCTTTCTCTTCCATTAAAATACACCTTGCAGCAATATCTGCATACCTGCAGACTACCTATTCAACTTCCCTATATAAGATACCAGTCATTAAAGCATTCATGGAGGGCCTTAGGAGAATTATACCACCAAGAACACCACCTGTTCCTTCATGGAACCTAAATGTTGTCCTAACTAGACTTATGGGTCCACCTTTTGAACCCATGCACTCCTGCGAAATACAGTTCCTAACCTGGAAGGTTGCATTTCTCATCGCCATTACTTCCCTAAGAAGAGTAAGCGAGATTCAGGCGTTTACAATACAAGAACCTTTTATACAACTACACAAGAATAAGGTCGTCCTAAGGACTAATCCTAAATTTTTGCCAAAGGTTATTTCACCGTTCCATCTAAATCAAACAGTGGAACTTCCAGTATTCTTTCCACAGCCAGATACCGTAGCTGAAAGGGCACTACATACATTAGATGTCAAAAGAGCATTAATGTATTACATTGACAGAACAAAGAACATCAGAAAGACTAAACAACTATTTATTGCATTTCAAAAACCTCATGCAGGAAACCAATATCAAAACAAGGTATAGCCAGATGGATAGTTAAATGCATCCAAATCTGCTACCTTAAAGCTAAACGACAGCTGCCCATTACACCAAGGACACACTCAACCAGAAAGAAGGGTGCTACCATGGCCTTTCTAGGAAACATCCCAATGCAAGAAATATGTAAGGCAGCCACATGGTCTACGCCTCACACATTCACCAAGCACTACTGTGTAGATGTGTTATCCGCACAACAAGCCACAGTAGGTCAAGCCGTATTAAGAACATTATTTCAAACTACTTCCACTCCTACAGGCTGAGCCACCGCTTTTGGGGAGATAACTGCTTACTAGTCTATGCAAAACATGCGTATCTACAGCGACAGATGCCATCGAACTGAAAATGTCACTTACCCAGTGTACATCTGTTCGTGGCATCAGTCGCTGTAGATTCGCATGTGCCCACCCGCCTCCCCGGGAGCCTGTAGCAGTTTGGAAGTTACCTTCAACTATTTGTATATGTATCATCTCAACCTTAAATAGGTACATACTTAGTCACTCCATTGCATGGGCACTATTACTACAATTCAACTCCTACCTCACCCTCTGCGGGGAAAAACAATCGAAGATGGAGTCGACGCCCATGCGCAATGGAGACAAAAGGAGGAGTCACTCGGTCCCGTGACTCGAAAGACTTCTTCGAAGAAAAACAACTTGTAACACTCAGGCCCAACACCAGATGGCGAGCTATTGCAAAACATGCGAATCTACAGCGACTGATGCCACGAACAGATGTACACTGGGTAAGTGACATTTTCATTATGTTGGGGGCAGTCAAGGTGGCTGTATGCCATCTTTAGTAGTGTTTTTGTACTGTTCCACGGTATGTCTGTCCGAGGCTTGGGCAATTGGGTATTTACTTAGGCCAGCTTGCTCCTCTCTATGAAGCAGGGTTCTTTCATCTTGGCCCCATGAGAGTGCAGTTGTACCCAAGTTGTTATGGTAGGGATCATTTTTCTTCTTTTTAGAGCATTATAATATTCCGCTTTGCCAGGAGCAGAGTCATGTCAAAGAACCTGATCGCGAGTCTCTCAAGCTTAGGTTGCAGGAAAAGTCCCAACAGTACCCCTTTGGAGAATTTCTGATTTTGAGGCTTGTCGTGGTAGTCGGTATGCTTCGTAATAATGACCAATAGATCAGAAGCTGTGGTCAAAACCACAGCATATGAAGGTCTGCATTGAGGAGTGAGTAGTAGCGGTATCTCACTTTGGCCACTGGAAAAAGGTTGTTGATCCAGGCTGGTGTGAGATGAACTCCATTTAGAAAATTTAATTGAATGTAGGTAAATTGGGAGCCCCGAAACACTATTTGAGGATATTTCAGCTGTTTACTCCAGTCAGCTTTGTGGAGTAATTTAGCCAGGTCAGCTTCCCAGGCAGCCCTCAGTAGGGCTTTTGATCTACCTACCTGATTCAGGAATGCCCAGTAAAACCGTTTTATCAATTTAATATACATGACAATTGTGTAAAGTGGGTGGTGTAATTTGTGTCGCTGTGGTTGTATGAATAGTATGAGATACTGTGAAATGATTGTCTAATGTATTCGTATGTGAGGAACTGTCAGAGGGAGGGGATTAAGAAGGTTATAATCTATTATGGTCGGGCGTTCTATCGTCTTGCTGTTAAGAAATAAGTTGCCAGTTGTAGAGAGTTCATAAGTGTGCCAGTGCCGCATTTGTCTTGGTCGCAACTGTCCTGTTTTGGCAGGCCTAATATTGAAGTAGCAGGAGCAAAGGGTGTCACCATGCCAGTCAACTTGTCAGGTTTGTTAAGCAGGCCTAGGCTGTGCGAAGTAGTCCTATAGAATGCGGATACAGATGGGTGGTGGTGAATAGGAGGTAGTACAACAGGCCGCCTTTGAACTAAGCAGTAGTGAGCCCAGTTATGGATACAGCACATCTGGAGAGCCAGTGAACTGCCCCTTGCAGCTGCTCAGCTAGGTAAGTGTTGAAAATCTGGGAGGGCCAGCCCTCTTGCAGTCACTGGGAGCTTTAGCGTTGCATCGTCCTGTCCCCCAGAGCTGTATAATCATATAAGTCCAGTTGAGAAAAAAACAAAAAAGTGTGGGAAGAGCAAAGGCATATTAATAAGGTAATAAAGGTAGCGAGGTAAAATCACTATCTATACCAATGCTACCTTCTGATCTATCACTGATGGGGGTAGAGAAGATCAAACGGCTATATGAGCTCAGCCCAAGTTCTGTCATGTAAATCTTAGGGTGAATGACAAATGTTGATTCCCAGATAGCTAAATGTGCCCCTTTTGCACTGTAGTCTGGGGTCTAGATGTGTTTGTAGCGGAAGCTTGCAGCTCAGTTGTAAGGGGTAAAGGATTTGGCTCAGTTTACCTTCAGCCCCGAAAGAGTCAAAAATGTTGTTAATATCAGAGTTATACAGGACAAGTCAGCTTTTGTATCCCGAATGTACAAGAGGTCGTCATCAACATATCTGATAGAGACTACTGTATCTGACTGTGACGCGCGGGTTCTATCTTCCTCTCCTGGAGGCACAGAGTAGAAGGTTCTCCCTTTATGAAGCACCTGTAAGCTCCGCCCGCTGAGCCACGCCCCGTCCACCCTCGAAGTAGGTAGGGAATTCCCGCCTCTTGCCAGGATGACGGACAGCTTTCCAAAACGACCCCACTGCGTTTTACCGCCGATTCCGGTGGTGTGTTGTTGATGCGCAGAAGCACGAGGACATCTCCACAAAGACGCACTAGTAACAATAACATTGCCAAAGGCACACAAGGTTGCTGGAGACGTTTACCCCGTGGCCCATCACGTACCCCTATTGTACAATATAAACAGGGTATATAAAACATGCTAGGTAACGCTTACTGACATACTCGTAGAAAATACTCCGGTTGTGTAGGCCACGATGCTCATTTTACAGAAACTAAACCTCAAAGGAAGCACTTACCAATATAAACGTAGCAGGTGCCGCAGTCGAAGCTCAGCTTCTGGAAAGGACAAGCCACCCTAACTCTCGGGCTTGGCAAAGATAAAGCAAGGCTGTGCGCTCAGAGATCCCATAGCAGAGGAAGATCCAGAATCCTTCCTGGAGGTGAACTGATGATGTACTGGAGCGTAATCTGTATCTGACTGTGACGCGCGGTTTCTATCTTCCTCTCCTGGAGACACAGAGTAGAAGGTTCCCCCTTTATGAAGCACCTGTAAGCTCCGCCCGCTGAGCCACGCCCCGTCAGCCCTCGAAATAGGTAGGGGAATTCCCACCTCTTGCCAGAATGATGGACAGCTTTCCAAGGCGACCCCACTGCGTTTTCCGCCGACTCGCGTGGTGCGTCGTTGATGCGCAGGGGCGCGAGGACATCTCCGCGGGGACGCACTAGTGACAATGACATTGCCGGGGGCACACAAGGTTGCTGAAGACGTTTTTGCCCCCGTGGCCCATTACGTACCCTAGTGTACAATGTGGACGCGGCAGATGCCGCGGTTTGAAGCTCACCTTCTGGAAAGGACGGCCCACCCTGGCTCTTGGGCTTAGCAGGGATGGGGCGGGGCTGTGCGCTCAGAGATCCCATGGCGGAGGGGATCTGGAATCCTTCCTGGAGGTGAGCTGATGATGTGCTGGAGCGTGGTCTGTGTCTGACTGGGACGCGCGGTTTCTGTCTTCCTCTGCTGGAGACACAGAGTGGAGGGTTTCTCCCTTTGTGGAGCACCTGTGGGCTCTGCCCGCTGGGCCACGCCCCGTCCACCCTCGAGGTAGGTGGGGGAGTTCCCGCCTTTTTACCAGGATGATGGATGGACGACTAAGTATTTTTTACCCATGTTTCTAATTATGTATTGTATGTGCAGATGTGTGTGTATAGTCGTGTGTGTGTGTGTGTATAAATATATATATATATGTGTATATGTTGTTTCTGTGCCTGGCATGTTTCTATGAATTTCTGCTCTCTTTTTATCACACTTATCTACTCATCGCTCTTATGTCATGTCTCTATCAAACTATCCTCCATTCTCACTCTGACTCATCCCAAATCCCTTCGACCACTTCCATCTCCTAAATATCTCTGCCTAAGCTCATCCCTCCACCCCCACATCTAACTCACCAAACCTCACTCTACCCCTGTGACCTCCCACACAACCCTACTAAATTCTCCTGCATTCATCTCACCCTGCTACTATGCTCTCCCTAACCCTTCCACATCCTCTTTCCCCTCCGCCCCCCTTTTATTCATCTCAAGCCTTTGGATTGAGCAAATGAAGGATAAACTCCCAATTAACACTTCTGGATTTCTTTCCTCCTCCACCCCTCCATTACTCCAGTCAATCTAACTAACAAACTCTCATATCCGCAACTCAAATTAACTCATAATAATACTAAAACTGTACTCCTTATTAAATTATACTAATCCATCACTAATTCTTGTTGGGTACCGGAGTAGCGTGCTACTCATCGAAAAGCGCTTCGACGCCTCGTCAGGGGTAGTAAGCGCTATATAAATACGATTACAATACAATACAATACTAGTTGCAGATTCCTTGCCTTAGAATTTCCCCCAGGTGTCAGACTGGATCTGGGGATTTTTCTTTTAACAATACCCTTGCGCGTTGGTTGGTGGCGTTGGTCGACTCTGCGGGCATCGTCGTCACTGTGATGACGTCGGGAGTAGTACATAGACGCCGCTTCAGCACAGTGATGTCAGTTCTTTTCTTTCTACGCCTCAGGCTGATCCGGAGAGACACACCCTGGTCTCTTTTTGACCAACTTTGACCCTTTTGTCAAGTTTTCTGTGAGTTTTTGGGTGCGTTGAGAATGTCCCAGAGGACCGTTTTCAAGCCGTGAGGACTGTCACCGCATGATGTCAGGTTTGTTTGTGGTGCCTGGAGTGCGATAATGACCTGAAGTCGTGCTCAGAGTGCTGGGCCATGCACCCGAAGTCCTTGAGGGAGCGTTATCTCAAGCTTATGGCGGCCTGGTGCACGACTGTGCATAGGTCCCGGTCTCGCTCGAGCAGAAGGTCTCGAGGCCGTTCGCTGCATCACCACCATTCGTCTTCCTCCAAATCTTCGGGCACAGGTAAGAAAAAAGTAGTCAAATCGGTCCCGACGCCTGGCTGATGTGACGTGGGAGGAGCATCAATACTCAAGGCCTCCGTCCTCGGAGCCGCCTTCTGGCACCACTCCCCACTTCTCTGAATTTCCAGGAGCTGGAGCAACCCCCACCTAACTTAAAAAGTTCTATTAGACCATGTGCCTCATTTTAGGGTGAACCGACCCCAATATGGTGCCTTTGGGCCCAAGGGGTTTGGTTGAGGGTCCTTTGGGTTCTGTGGTGGCGGCGGCTTTGGCTCTGTCCATAGAGGTCTGCTCTGGATCTGCTTGCGGATCTGCACCAACGCCGGTCGTACCACTAAGACCTTCCCTGGTGACGGTTCGATTGTTGACGCTCCCGAATTCCGTACTGCCCTCTAGCGACATCAACCCAATTCTTATCCCAGACTACTGAGTCGGAGCGGTGCCGGTCTCTGCCCCTCTGTCCTTGATGGGGCCTCCTCACCCCAGATAGGATTTGGACCAGTTTTCCTATGGGTACGAATTTGGGGAAGTATTGGAGGGGTCCCTGGACCCTTATGAATACTAGGATGACCTATCTTTGTCTGGGCACAGGAAGTGGGGGATGCCAGTGGACTGGACACTTCTCCAGACGCTGTCATGCTGTCTCCTCCTACCGTGGGCTCCTGTGAATAGGACTATGGCACTGTAGGAGGCTGGCCTGGCTTGTAGTGGGTACCAAGGGGTACTTACACTCTGTACCAGGTCCAGTTATCCCTTATTAGTGTAGAAGAGGTGTTTCTAGCAGCTTAGGCTGATAGAAGGTAGCTATAGCAGAGCAGCTTAGCTCCTACTATACCACTGGTGTCATATGCACAATATCATAAGAAAACACAATACACAGATATACTAAAAATAAAGGTACTTTATTTTTATGACAATATGCCAAAAGTATCTCATTGAGTACCCTCATATGAGGATGCCAAATAAACACAAGATATATGTACACAATACCCCAAATAAATGTGCAGTAATAGCAAAAGGAAGTAATGCTAGCAGTGTAAAGTTACAATAGATTGCAATAGGAGCACATAGGTATGCCCAGACGTGGGTCCCGTGCTTCCCATGCCACTGGATTCAAGCTAGCCTGGCTGATGAGGGGTGAAACCCCGAAACCGGTCCCAGGATGCCTGCTTCCAATCCATGGAAGACCTGGCCTAGCAGTTCGGGCTGGACTGTTCCCATGGGGAACAGGGTCAAGACTGATTTGCATATGGCTGGGTCCAAACTGGAATGGCATGGGCAGCAAAAAAACGATGGATTTAGGCCCAGATCACTGTACTGGGGGTGAATGTTTGACAATGTTCAGCATTCCGTCCATCACTTGTTGTTTTTGCACATAGGTATAGGGGCAACACAAACCATATATTCCAAAAGTGGAATGCGAACCACAAATGGACCCCAAACCTATGTGAGCTTGTAGAGGGTCGCTGGGGCTGTAAGAAAACAGTGAGGGTTAGAAAAATAGCCCACCCCAAGACCCTGAAAAGTAGGTGTAAAGTGCACCTATAACCCCCAGAGAGCACAGAAGTCGTGATAGGGGGTTTCTGCAAGGAAGACCAACACCAGCAAAGCAGCAACAGTGGATTTCCGGACCTGAGTACCTGTAAGACAAGGGGACCAAGTCCAAGAGTCGCGACAGTGTCGAGAGTGGGCATATGCCCAGGAAATGCCAGCTGAGGGTGCAAAGAAGCTGCCACCAGATGGTAGAAGCTGTGGATTCTGCAAGAACGAAGAGGGCTAGAAACTTCCCCTTTGGAGGATGGATGTCCCACGTTGTGAAGAAGCTTGCAGAGGTGTTCCCACGCAGAAAGACCTCAAACAAGCCTTGCTAGCTGCAAGGGTTGCGGTTAGAGTTTTTGGATGCTGCTGTGGCCCAGGAGGGACCAGGATGTTGCCAGTTGGATGAGGAGACAGGGGGGGGAGTGCGCCCAGCAAGTCTGGGAGCCCTCACAGAAGCAGGCAGCACCCGCAGAAGTACCGGAACAGGCACTTGGAAGAGGAGTGAACCAGAGTCCACCCGAAGTCAGAAAAGGGAGTCCCACGACGCCGGAGGACAACTCGGGAGGTTGTGCACTGCAGGTTAGAGTGTCGGGGACCCAGGCTTGGCTGTGCACGTAGGAAATCCTGGAAGAGTGCACAGGAGCCGGGGCATCTGCAAGTCACGTGGTACCCAGCAATGCAGTCTAGTGTGGGGAGGCAAGGACTTACCTCCACCAAAACTTGGACTGAAGAGTCACTGGACTGTGGGAGTCACTTGGACAGAGTTGCTGAGTTCCAGGGACCACGCTCGTCGTGCTGAGAGGGGACCCAGAGGACTGGTGATGCAGTCTTTTGTTGCATGCGGTTGCAGGGGGAAGATTCCGTCGACCCACGGGAGATTTCTTCAGAGCTCCTGGTGCAAGGAGGAGGCAGGCTACCCCCAGAGCATGCACCACCAGGAAACAGACGAGAAAGCCAGCAGGATGAAGCGATACAAGGTTGCAGTAGTCGTCTTTGCTACTTTGTTGCCGTTTTGCAGGCGTCCTGAGCAGTCAGTGGTCGATCCTTTGGCAGAAGGTGAAGAGAAGTGCAGTGGAACTCTGGTGAGCTCTTGCATTCGGTATCTGAAGAATTCCCCAAAGCAGAGACCCTTAATAGCCAGAAAAGGAGGTTTGGCTACCTAGGAAGGAGGATAGGCTAGTAACACAGGTAAGAGCCTATCAGAAGGAGTCTCTGACGTCACCTACTGGCCCTGGCCACTCAGAGCAGTCTAGTGTGCCAGCACACCTCTGAATCCAAGATGGCAGAGGTCTGGGGCACGCTGGAGGAGCTCTGGGCACCTCCCCTGGGAGGTGCAGGTCAGGGGAGTGGTCACTCCCCTTTCCTTTGTCCAGTTTCACGCCAGAGCAGGGCTGGGGGATCCCTGAACCGGTGTAGACTGGCTTATGCAGAGATGGGCACCATCTGTGCCCATCAAAGCATTTCCAGAGGCTGTGGGAGGCTACTCCTCCCCAGCCCTGACACCTTTTTCCAAAGGGAGAGGGTGTTACACCCTCTCTCTGAGGAAGTCCTTTGTTCTGCATTCCTGGGCCAGGCCTGGCTGGACCCCAGGAGGGCAGAAACCTGTCTGAGGGGTTGGCAGCAGCTGCAGTGAAACCCCGGGAAAGGCAGTTTGGCAGTACCCGGGTCTGTGCTAGAGACTCTGGGGATCATGGAATTGTCTCCCCAATGCCAGAATGGCATTGGGGTGACAATTCCATGATCTTAGACATGTTACATGGCCATGTTCGGAGTTACTATTGTGACGCTATACATAGGTAGTGCCCTATGTATAGTGCACGCGTGAAATGGTGTCCCCGCAATCACAAAGTCCGGGGAATTTGCGCTGAACGATGTGGGGGCACCTTGGCTAGTGCCAAGGTGCCCACACACTAAGTAACTTTGCACCCAACCTTCACCAGGTGAAGGTTAGATATATAGGTGACTTATTAGTTACTTAAGTGCAGTGGTAAATGGCTGTGAAATAACGTGGATGTTATTTCACTCAGGCTTCAGTGGCAGGCCTGTGTAAGAATTGTCAGAGCTCCCTATGTGTGGCAAAAGAAATGCTGCAGCCCATAGGGATCTCCTGGAACCCCAATACACTGGGTACCTCAATACCATATACTAGGGAATGATAAGTGTGTTCCAGTATGCCAATGTGAATTGGTGAAATTAGTCACTAGCCTGTTGGTGACAATTTAGAAAGCAGAGAGAGCATAACCACTGAGGTTCTGGTTAGCAGAGCCTCAGTGAGACAGTTAGGCATCACACAGGGAACACATACATATAGGTCACAAACCTATGAGCACTGAGCACTGGGCCCTGGCTAGCAGGATCCCAGTGAGACAGTGAAACCACCCTGACATATACTCACAAACAGGCCAAAAGTGTGGGTAACAAGGCTAGAAAGAGGCTACTTTCTCACAGGCACGCAGCCATTGGCCCGTCCCAAACAACCCTAAATTCCTGTCACAACATCCCTCGCCTGAGAGTCTGATCATCCAGGCTTCCTCAGGCGCATTTCCTTCTGCACCCCCAGATAGGGAATGAAAAAGGCTGAAAGGCTGAAACAATTTGGGAAGAATAGGTTTTCTATCTCCAGTCTCACGCTGCGGTCCGTGAACACTGTATGCCTTTTGGGCTGCTATACCCACTCTTTGTGGGATACGGTTGCGCAAGTTCTGCTGCAGATACCGGAGGAGGCCTGTGCTATCATCTCCCAAGCTGTCAATGATGGGAGAGATGAGGCAAAGTTCACGATCCGATGTGGGCTAGACAGGACCGACTCGCTGGGCAGATCGGTTGCTTCAACGGTGGCCTTGAGACACCATGCCTGATTGCATACATCTGGTTTTTCGGGGATGTCAAACAGTCTCTCCTGGACATGCCCTTTGATGGCTCCTGTCTCTTTGGAGACAAAGCAGACTCTGCCTTGGACAGATTCAAGGATTCTCGGGCTACGGCTTGGTCCCTTGGTCTTTCTGCTGCCCCTCGCCCTCAGCAGTCCGCTTTTCGCCCTTTTCGTGGCCACAGAAGGGGCTCCGTCGCATCGCCCACCCACAGTGCCACCCATGCTGTTCAGCCGCTGCTTGGCACCATAGGTCTGCTTAGTCCACCCCTGCCCCGCTGCAGTTTCCAAACCCTCCTAATCCGTCTCCTTACTCCGATCCAGTTGGTGACAGGATTTACCATCACCTGCCCCACTGGGAATCCATCACTATGGGCAGATGGGATTTGCAGATATTTTGAAAGGGCTATTCCCTCCCTTGCGAATCTGCCCCACCGGCCATGTCTCCATCACTCAGCCAACTTCCAGAGGATCATTTGGCACTTCTCTGCCAGGAAGTCGCGGCTCTCTTGGCCAAGGGAGCTATAGAGATGCACAATTGCCCCATGCAGCTCCTCACTTTCAAGACTGCCTTTCTTGTTGCCATCACTTCCGCTTGCCGGGTGAGTGAGCTTCAGGATCTTTAGTCCAAAACTCCATTCTTGTCTGTGCACCCTGACAAAGTGGTCTTACGCACTAAGACTTCAGTCCTTCCCAAGGTTGTTACACCTTTTCATGTAGGCCAGTCCATCACCCTGCCTACTTTTTATGCACCCCCACATCCTTCCCATGAGGAGAAGAGACTCCACCATCTGGACCAAAATAGTGCGTTGGCTTTCTATCTTAATCGTACTAAAGATTTCTGGGTGGGCATTCAACTCTTTATTGGGTATGTGAGTGCGAAAAAAGGGAAGGCAGGACAAAAATGTACCATCACACAATGGGTACTTCTTTGCATCAAGGTGTGCTTCACTTTGGCCAAGAAGCAACCCACTAAGGGCTTGCACTCTCATTCTACCAGAGCAACTGCTGCTTCCACTGCTTTAATACACAAAGTTCCTGTCCTGGATATCTGCCAGGCAGCTACGTGGGCATCCCTGCACATTTTTGCTAAACACTACTGCCTGGACATTTGGGGCCGTCGGGATGGCTACTTTGGTCTTTTGGTCCTGCAGGACTTTCTAGTATGATCTAGGTATCCGGGCCACCTCCAAGGATGGCATTGCTTGGGCATCTATTCTAAGGTAAGGAATCTGCACCTAGAAGTCTCTATCAGATGTACAAGTTACTTACTTTTAGTAACGAAATATCTGGTAGAGATATATTCTGGTTGTAGATTCCTTACCGACCCATCCTCCCCTTTTGCGAACTGATTTCTAGGGACAGGGATTCCCCCATCAGGTCCTTAGCTCTGGCGCACCAATCTCAGTGTTCTTAGCGGCTCGGCGCTTTGGCGTGGAAAGTCATTAAAAGAAACTCATGTCACTGCGCTGAGGTGGCATCTATGTACTACTCCCGACATCACGGCGATTGAGGCCCGCGGAGTCGACCAACGCCACCTACCGACACAAGTGTAGTGCTAGAAGAAAAATCTCTGGATCCAGTTTGACACCTGGGGCAAATTCTAAAATAAGGAATCTACAACTAGAATATGTCTCTACCAGATATTTTGTTAGAGAAGGTTAGTAACTTGTACATTAGTGCCAATATACAGTGCGAGTCGTGACCCGGACTGGTATCCCCCTCTTCTTATGAGACTTTGAGCAAGCTGCAAATGGCTCCATGCTCATGGCACATCATAATGTCTAGGGGCCACGCCACTGAGATACATTTACTGTTTTTTATCTATGGTGGGGGGAGGGTAGAGTATATGATTTGTACCCATTTCCACCAAATGTGCCTACCTCGAATAGATTTAACACTTTATGCATAAAATCACAGTGCAAGGAATCAAATGGCCTTCTCCAGATCAAGTGCAGTGCTTACAGTGTTGGAAAATGGTGCTGCCCAATCGTCTTTAATATGCCATAGTCTGCTAAGATTGAGGGAGGTGTTACATCCCTAGCGCAAACCCAGCTTCATCCTCGTAGCATTATGCCTGGCAGTTCTGACTATAGATGACAAACCAGCAATTTAGTCAAAATTTTAAAACCTGTGTTCAGTATGGACAGTGATCAGTTGGGTGCCATGTCAGTTGGGTCTTTTTGTGGTTTCATTAAAGTGAAAGTAAGTGCTTCATTGAGGGTCAGGGGTAGGGATCCCAAAGTGTAAACTGCATTGCACAAGTTTACCGGTCTGGGTGCTAGGGTTTGAGTGAACTGGGTGTAAAATTCAGCTAGTAAGCAGGGTCCCTCCGGAACAATGGGATCTCCTAAATCATAAAAGTGGTGAAGAGGGACATTCAGACCTCCTGAGATAAATGACTAAGTTTAGAGGCAACAAAGTGGTCAAACTTAGAGCGAGATTGGTAGCGGGGTGCCATATAATTTGCCATAGTAGGCATTGAAAGCACTGTTGATGGCCTGCTGGGTATGGGCTGTCTTTCTAGATGGTAGAATAATGGAAAGTGGGATGGAGCCATCATGCTGAGGTGCAACAGGTTGCCCTTGCAGATGGCTAGGCTTTTCTCTTTCATTGTGAGTCCAATTGAGGTAGGCCCCAAAACATGTCAGTGGAGTGACTCCACCTTATCAGGAAGCATGGCTTGTGCCACCTGCAAATAATGAAATTTACCAGACAGGGCTTGCATGCCTTGTTCCAGATCAGAATAGAAGTTTCCGTTTTTTTTATTTCTCCTAATAGTACCATTCGGATGGCTACTTTTGTTGTAAAGTGGCTACAAGTAGGTTATGTATTGTCTACTACTCTAAGAAATGAAAGAGCCTCTGTATTTTTCCTAACTAAGGTATTGATATATTAAGCGGTATCCGATGGAACACCATGTCCTTCAGCATCAAAACTGCAAGTGTCCAAGTGTTGATGGGAGGAGGCAGGTCACTGTAATGGCGAAAGGATTATGGTATGGCAGGTCTCTGGGTCGGTAGCATATGGAAACAACCTTTGTGTGAAGCAATGGGGAGAAGACAAACCTTTCCAATCATGAGTGCAGTTTGTGGACTGGGTAATAAAAGGAGTGTTTGTGGCGTATTGTTAGAGATGCCACGTGTAGCTTAGAGCCCAGTGAGCCAGCCATTGTTAGAGGTGTTCAGAGTGAATAAGTACAGGGGTTAGTGAAAGTGGGTGCGTTCTGTCTTGGTGAAAATTATGGACTCCCTCCCCTATAAAACACATAACTCTAGGCCAATCAACTAGAATAGTTGTCAATAGAGTCCAGAAGGCCAGTTGATTGACGTTTGGAGCATATATTGGACAAGTAAAAAACGACCTTCAGTGTCAGTTTGCACCTTGTCTACCTTAAGAGACCCCACTCTGATCCAGAGAACCCCACCCGCCCAAGCATAGGCAGAGAAACCAGTGCTGAAAATCCGACCTGCCATTTTAACTGCAGACTAGATACCTCTGCAGTTGTTAAGCATGTTTCTTACAAAAAGATAATTTGCACTTGACTGTTGAGTGGCACCACATGCACAATATACCGCTTTCCCAGTGAAATCATGCCCCTGACATTCCATGTATTCAAATAATTATACCAGTGGTCGAGACTGCTGTAAAGGGCATGTAGTTTGGAGTGTGTACTGTGCACAGTAATGAGCAAGGTATAGAGGGAAATACGGTATACAAAGGTAACCAGTTGCAGTAAACTGAGTAGGTGCCTATACGCAGTGGTTCAAACTTTTTCGACCCGAGGCTCCCTTGACCTGTTGGCCGCTGCTCCCCTTTGTCACTTTTTTTTTTGACGTGTGGGGAGATGTAAGCCAGGTGTCAAGAGCACTTCCTTTTTTTTCTCCCTGAAAATAATTGGGATGAAGCCGATAAAGGGTTTCTGCAACAGGGACTTGTCTTGTGTGACTTGAAGTACGCCCTGCCATTAACCTGCTGCTGCAGGCCAGTGCACAAGATTTTTGTCATGGGCTTTCTGCCTGTCAGCGCTTTCTCCTTGCAGGCTAAAAAAAAAAAAAAATAATAATAATAATTTTTGTTATTAGATCCTGCAGCACCACACTTGCAAGTCCCACACCCATGACAGTAGACCTGCTTCAGGCCTCAATGGGAGAAATACACTTTAAATATATATATTTTTTTTTTAAATCTCCCACTTTCCTCTTAAATGTTGGCATGTTTGTGATTTCATGATTACCTTCTTTTCCTGAGTAGCTGTAGAATTTGGACACAGTAACACTCCATCACTGTCCTGCTTGTGTCTGGCCCTGTTTAAGCAGATACGCTCGGTATTTGACAAGATGTCACCTGCTGGTCCAAACCATTCCAGACGCTGACAGGTGTGGCTTCCATAACTTCCCCACATAGCATTCCCACATGGGTTACTCGGGCCGCAAATTCACAATACAAAAACCTAGCAAGTTTGATTTATTTACACAGTGATGCTTTCTTTTTAATACTGTGGTGCAGTTCTGTTCTAAACATAATGTGTCTTTAGAATTGAGCCGAACGGTAGCATGAAAGATTGAATTGCAGTGCAAATAAATCAAACATGTTAGCTTTTTGTAATGTTACGATGTAAATTGTAAAACCCATCGTGTTTGATTTGTTTCCACTGTGTGGCACTGTGTGGCAAGTGTGTGGCACACCTGGTGAGTTCTGATGGCACACCGGGGTGCCACAGCGTACACTTTGGGAACAGCTGATAGGACATATCTCAACATTACCTTCCAACAAATATAAAGAAACCAGAAAACTCTAAAATGGGAAGGAGAATCGTAAAACGCAACAAAACCATGTCAGTTTGTAGGCACACATTCTAAGGGATCAGTTCGAGTGGTGTGGCCTTTGCAAAGGGATTCATGAACCCAATGAAGAGCCAGTGTAGCACCTGGGACCAGGCCCATCTTCACTATTGGGTAGAATAAGGGACAAACTGTCCGGTGGCCTCTGAGGAAGCCCAGAACACAGAAAAAGACTTATCGGAGTATGTTAATAATGCCCAGTGGTGCCCCATCTTAGTCAGTGGAAGGGGTGGGACTAAACTTTCTTGTTGAAGGTTTCCATTCAGCCCCATGCTGCCTCTGGCTGTGTTAAATTGCTTTTGTCGGCCATTTGTATTCCACAGTTTAGCAGGGAATAAAAAGCTATGTTTAAGTCCAGTGTCTCGCAGTAGAATAAGGGACAAACTGTCCGGTGGCCTCTGAGGAAGCCCAGAACACAGAAAAAGACACTTATCGGAGTATGTAAATAGTGCTATGTTTAAGTCCAGTGTCTCACAGTTTCTTCTTGACCTGGATGAACAGTGCTCTCTGGCACTGGATTGCCAGGGAATAGTCCAGGAAGAACATAACTTTTGCATTGTTGTAACTGATGATGCCCTTCTTGCGAGCTGAAGTCAGGATTGTATAGTTGAGTAGTCTTGTAACCATGCGACTGGGTGGGACACCCAGAGGTGGGCATCTACCTGGGACCTTATGTGCTTGTTCACTCACAAAGTGTGAGGTGAGGTCATCTGAGTGATAACTTGCTTCACTCAGCATTCCAAGGAGGCTACAGGATTATTCCTTCAGCGTCTTCTGGCACGCCTACAATACGAATATTACACCTGGAGCGCCCCTCCGCATCGTGCAGTTTACTTTCTGCTATGAGCGATCGTTCGAGGATCAATTGTCTGTTTGACAATGTATGGGCAGATGGGTGAAGTTATTCAGCAGACAAAAGGTTTCACCCTCGACAATATATTTTTTTTTCTTCTGGAGAATCACCAGGTCATTAGTGAAGGAGCCAAATTTTCCTTGAAGTCCTTCGAGGACTCAAACAGTGGTCTTCAAACATCTTAATGAGGTGCGGATGCCCCCCCCCCCCCCCACCCTCTCCTCACATTTGAAAAAAATCATATAAATCTCAGAATTGTTCACAATTTTATAAAGATGGCAAGGTTTAAATATGTCTAGACTTATTCAGACATTATAGTTAAGTACTGTTACCTTTTTAAAAATGCAATAAACTGTTTCTGTTCAAAACAAAGCACTGTTATCTGTAAAATGCTTCTTTTGGGAAGAGCCTAGCGCCCCACTGGGATTACTTCAGGCCCCCCCAGTTTGAAGACCCCTGCTCTACAATGACTTCCAGTATCCTGTCAATTTTATTTTTGGGGGATTGAGGGGTGGGAGACACTCTTAACGGAGTGTAGCTCCAGCCCCTCGGGTGGCCTGATGTAGATGTCATCTGATCCCACCTTGTTGAAACGTGCAGTGACTGAGGACATAGTGTCTGGATCGAGGAATCAGGAGAGATGTCTCTGTGGCCTGCGGGAACAGGCATTGTACCACTTTTTACACAAGGAAAAACATAGGGTCCATCACGAAGCAGAAAATATGGTGTGACCACACGTCGATGTCCGACAAAATTGTTATAAAAATGAACATTTTTGTGACAAAAAAAGGCTGAGCAGATGATTTTGCTCTTCATCTGCAAGACACTCAGTCTTTCATTGTCTACAGTACTCTACATTGCTTATTTTTAGCTCGAACTAGGAACTTTCAGACTCTCTCATCATAACACTCCTGGGCCTGTGGAAGATTCAGATGAAGGACTGCACTGCCAATTGAAGAAGGATCTGACCTGCCTGCCTTGATCCCAGGCTATTCAAAGTGCCTCCAAATGTCAGTTGCTTGACCTCCTGTGTGATCTACAGGGGCACAGCAAGCTTTAAGGCCTCCCTGGTACTGCCTAGCTGAATAGCTCCACCTGGACCTGCCTGAGCACTTTGACTGACGTCTGCTGGAGTGAGTTTTGATACCCAAAAGGTGTTCCCCCAGGTCCTGTTGGCTGGCAACAGTGGGAACTCCTCTTGATGAAAAGTTATAGAGTTTTTGGACTCCTGACAACTGCAAAGTGACCCCCTTTGTGTAGAGAATTAACTGCCCACAACAACTGCTAACATGAAGCTTCTGTGGGACTTGTTTTTTTCACCACCAGCAAAGGTCCGCAGCGATCACTCAGTGCAAAGCTTCAGTGATGACCAGCGTTTTGCTCCACAGCAGCAACCGTCTGCAGTGCTCGAACTGCTGTTTTCACCGACAGACTCCTTGTCGCTGCCCTGGCCAGTGCGAACAGCACCCTTCCAACTTGAAAAGTTAACTTTTCAGGGGGGCTAAGCTGGTCCTGGTTTCTGACCTGAACTTGTGACTTTCACCAAGTGTAGTGCAACCTGATATCAAGGAGAGTCCCCTGGTGCTTCATGCTGATCTAAAACATTAAAAAAAAAAAAAAAAAAAAAAAGTTTTTGTGGTATGAATCATTTCTAGATTCACATGCTGTGCATTATTTCGACATCTAGTGGTTGGGTCTGGAATTTTTGTATTACTAGTCCCTTTTGTGCCCCATTTTTTTTTTTTTTTTTTTTTTTGATGGGCGTTGACACTCCCCACCATTTGCTGCTTGTTCCATACTCTTCTTACTCTTGGTCACATTCTTCAGATTTTTTTTTTCCCCACTATTGGGTGTGGGAGCATTGAAGAAATTCAAGCTACAGAAGGAATGAGAAGAAGAAAAGTTTTTTTGTTGTTGAAGAAAATGGAAATAAAACTTTGTGACTTTCAAAGAAGTGTTATAGGAAGATCTCTGTGAAACCGCAGCAAAACTTGAAGTGGAGTTTTTTCATTGATGGCGGTGGGGGAAGAAATGCACAGACAGGGGGTCCCTGGTTATTGTGAAATGATTTTTGTCCACAGTACCACCACAAATTCTGACAGAGGGACAGCCGTCAGGTCTGCAGTCTTTGTCTGGCAGTCAACCACAAGTCAGAATCCGCAAGGCCTGCCTGGAGTTTAAGGCAGATACAGAATACTCGAGAGAAGCAACAGCGTACATGTTACGCTATAAAGGGGCAAAAGGAACCAACCTCACTCAGAGTTCGGATTTTCCAGTGAAGAAGATAATGAAGGAGAGTACTGTGATGTCGTAAAGAAAATAATTGATGTTGAAAAAGAACATAGGGGTTCAAAAGAAAAACTCGGACTGGGAACTCCAATAAATGATAATAGCGGTTGAGCTGAAAAATACAGACTTCTGAGAGTATGTGTATGCCTGGGTGCTGAAAATCTTGTGACCGAAAGCCAGGCAAGGCACCAAGATCTCCTCTTATCCTGTACCAAGGATACCATGGGTTGGAAAACTGCTGAAAAGACATAGACGTTGAAAGATCGGAGCCAAGACAAAGAAGAAAACAGCAGCTATACCAACAGCAGCTGAATCTTCGATGTTTGTTTAAAAAGATACCAACATCTACCATTGATACTAAGGGAACGTAATAGAGCACAAGAAAAGACTACTCGAACCCGCAATGGCAGCTATCCTACGAAATAAAAGGGAGTTTAACTCTTAGAGGCTTTTAGGATTCCATCAAAACCTTCGGCGGAAGGCTTGATAGAACAGAAGGATTCGGGGTAATTAGAACCCCCACTCTCACCTGAGCCTCAGGAAGAAGAGGAACAGGAACTGTTCTATGAAGAAGACAGAAGGACAGTGTCTGTACCAGGATGTTGAAGAATCAGAAGGCGTTGATACCAGTGGCAGGATCTCGAGACACTCCCCAGAATGAACCATACCCTTCAAGGCCATCGCCTCCAGATGTGACCATGTACAATCAGGTGGTCAAAAAGGCAGCTGAATGGTATGGAGTACAACAGGACAAAGAAAAGGCTCAGACCTGTTTCTTACTGAAGACACTGATAACTTCACACAACAGAACCCAGTTTCTAAAGCATCATGGATTATGGGAGACCGGCATTTAAGGAGCCAGCAACCTGCAGGGCAGTAACTCCCAGGGTATAGAAAAAGTATAATCACTTCTCTAAAGATCCACCATATATCCAGTGTAATATGGTGGCGGACTCCATCATAGCCATCGCCAGAAAGTGCACGTTTTCAACCACCTCAGGACCTCCTTCAGATAGAGAAAGCAAGAGAACAGAAACGAAAGGAAAACATTTCAGAGGAGCCTCAACTCAGTGGAGGGTAGCAAACTCCAATGCATTGCTAAATAGAAATGCCCATCAAAACTGGGAAGAAATGGCAGATTTAACGAAGTACCTGCCCGAACAATATCAAAAAAGAGCAAAAGCACTAGCTGATGAGGGAAAGGTATTGCCAATAAATGCTAAAGTCAGCATTGTACGCTGCAGATATGACAGGAAGCCAGTTGATGAACGTTTTTGAAGCTTGATATCCTTAGCCATGCATTGCGTCTTAATTCCGTCCCTAAGTGCGAGTCAACATGGTCAACAGCCTATTCGATGGTGTGCATTTGTTTGGCAAAGCAGAAGACAACATGCTGCAACAGATTTAAAAAAGACAATGATACTTCCAAGTCAATGGGGCCCTATAGTTTAGAGGCCAGCCAAAAAGGGGAATCGCTCTGACTAGAAGACCTGCAAGAAGAGATTGATTTCAAACATGGACATCTCACTAAAGTTTTCAAAGCATGAGTCACCCACAGTCAACATCATATCAGTGGCAATGCTAAACACCACAAAGACATACCTTTTATGGTAGAAGCCTGCAGTCAGGAGGGGTGGGGAAACAGGGTGACTCGCTAAAATTCATCTTCCATCCACACACACTAGTAGTGGTAAGAATAGGATACTTCCTCCAGGAATGGTGGAAGGTGACAGACTAATGGGTTCTTAATGTAGCCCAACATGGATATTTCATACAGTTGAAGAAACACCCATCAATACAATATATGCAAGGTGAAAAAACAGACAAAGAAAGAGATGATATATCTTCAAAATGAAGTTAAGGAACTGCTACAATACCAGGCAGCATACAAAAGTACCCTCCTAGGAGAAAAATCAAGGAGTCTATTCAACATATTTTCTAGTTCCAAAACTGGACAAGATGCTACAACCAATACTAGACCTCAGTTTTTTTAAACAAGTTTATAAGAACACAAAAATTCAAAATGACAACGCTACAGGAATTCATCCCTCAACTCCAACAGAGGAATTTTGTGGCAATCAGACCTAAAGGATGCCTATCTACACATCCCAATGAATCCAAAACCCAAGAAGTTCTTATGGTTCATGATAAACAGGACACATTATCAATTCAAAGTACTACTTTGAGCATAATGTCAGCTCCAAGACTTTTCACAGAGTCTGGCGACTGTAGCCGTGCCTCTGAGAAGAAGAGGAATACAGGTTTACCCATACTTAGATGACATGATGGTAAGAGCAAGCTTGGTGCACAAGTAGACTACATAAAAAGTGATGACAACACTGCACAAACTGGGATTCACGATAAATATGGAGAAGTCTATACCCACACCAGAACAGCAGAAACTCTTCTCGAGAACGAAGATAAACGCAATTTCAGCCAAGCTTTTCCATGCAGGGAAAAAAAGCCATAACACAAGCTGTCCCATGCCTGTAAGGTTCAGTCTCTGACAGTGAGGACTGTATGTAGGTTGTTGGGAATGATAACTTTATGCATACCACTAATAACACATGAAAGGCTTCACATTAGACTGATCCAAGAATTGGTACATAGCCAATGCTCACAACGGAAGGAGATTTAGGAGGGTCTCGTAGTTGTCACAGAAAAAATACAGGAGGAAATGAGTTGGTGGAACAAGACCAATATAACAGCAGGAAGACCCTTTATAGACCCTTTATGACTACAGCTCCAACACTGACCAATTAATGCAGACGCCTCGCACATCGGATGGGTAGCTCACATGGGGAAACTCAGTCGGGAATATGGAAACCACAATAATCAGTCCAGCATGTATATCTGCTGGAGTTGAAAACGGTGTTCCTAGCCTTAAAAGCCTTTTATCAGCAATTGTGGAACAGATCAGTACAAATACAGACAGACAAGACAAAGTTTTACCTCAACAAGTAAGCAGGAACAAAATCATTTCCCCTGTCAAAGGTGGCACAGTAGATATGGAGATAGGCCAATCAAAGACAGATAACAGTGATACATCTACCTGGTGTTGACAGTGTGTTAGCAGACAAACTGAGAAGGTAAGCATCCATCTCCTGTGTGGAATCTTACACAAACAGTGATAGAGTTTTACCAAAGGGGGGAACTCCAAAAATAGATTTGTTCACAACACACAAAATGCATAAAGCAAGTAATTTGCGTCCAGACATCCATATCCTCAGCCCATAGGGAATGCATTGTTGGTAAATTGTTTAGGGAAATTTGCTTATTCTTTTCCCCTGATATCACTACACTCAAGTGTAATCAACAAATGCATACAGTCACAGATGGCGCTCATACTGATAGCTCCACAGTTTGCAAGACAGACTTGGTACTCCGATCTAATGGAGCTGGCACAAGAAGTGGAATAGTTGCCAGTATTACAAGATCTACTCTCTGGCTCTGAGTGAAGAACTCTTCCCCTTTCCACAAACACAGTGAGTCTAGCAATGTTGCTTCCAAAGACATAGAATTTGGTCATTTAATACTACCAAAAAAATCACGGGCAGTCCTCAGAGAGGCATGAAAACCAACAACTTGAAAATATTACACCTCCAAATAGGAAAGCTTCACATATTGGTGCCAACGAAACAATCTGCTTTTAAAACAAGACATGTGAAACTACAGTAATCATACACTTAGCACATCTAACACATCTGTTAGAAGCTGTTAGAAGAAGGCCTAATGTATGCTTCTCTAAAAGTACATCTTGCAGCAATAGTAGCCTCCACAAGGGGCTACATAGGACAAAGTTTGTTCACTGTTCTAATAATCAAAATATTTCTAGAAGGGGCTAAAAGAATAGCACTACTTAGGAGTGCACCAACACCCACATGGAATCACAATGTGGTGCTCACACAGATAATGAAGGAGCCATTCTAAAAATCTATAAAGCAACTTTAAAACGTATCATGCTAAAAATGGCATTTCTAGCAGTCACGCCTTCAGTATGCAGAGTAAGTAAATTACAGGCACTCGGCACAGGAATAGTACATACAAATACATACAGGGTAATCTTGAGAATTAATAATCCACAATCCTTCCAAAGATCATATCACAATTTCACATAAATCAAAATTCAAATTTCAAATGTTTTACAAAATCAGAAGACTCAAGCAGAGAAAGCTCTACATACAAGATAGCTGGCATTCAACTAGAAAGAAAATCAAGAGCACACTCAACAAGGAAGAAAGGAGCAGCTGTAGCTTTTCTAGCTACCGTTCTGTTAAACAACATTTGCATGGTCACCCCATGGCCATCAATACACATGTTCACAAAACACTATTGCAGTGATCTTCACGCAAATAGAGAAGCACAGGTGGGACAAAAGGTTCTGAAATACTGGTTTACAAGCTAAACCTCTTCTTCAGCAAAGCCAACACAGTAAAGAAAACTGCTACAAATTCAATGTACAGCATGTGATTCCAGAAGAGATTTACACCGCAAAACGAAATTGTTACTTACCAGTAGGAGTAGTTTTACAACTTTAATTTTCGGGATTCACAGGTGAGCCGCCTGCCTCCCAAGAAATGAGGCAATACTAGTAAACCGAGGGAAATTGTATATAACACTGATGGGAAGCTTACAAAAGTCTTCCTGGCAGGGTGTGAGACGTCGGAGGATGGAACAAACACCAAATGGTGGAGACTGTTGACTCCCAGCAAAAAAAAAAAAACAGGAAAGAGATAATGGGCTACTAGATTAAAAAAATTACAGACCTATCCACTAGGTGATGGAATAATGGACAGCATGTGAATCCAGAAAATTCTTCAAGCTGCAAAACTACTCCGACCGGCTAGTAACCATTTTGTTCTAGTTCTACTGGTTCGATTTTAACGGTTTTGTCATTTTATTTATTAGATTCAGCTCTGTCTAATTTGGTTTGGGATTTTTCCTGTGTTTTCACTTTATTACTGTTTGAGTGCTGGACTGCTTTGTGCCAAACTACCAAATGGTTACACATAGGTTAAATTAGTGACTTTTGCGATTCACCTTTGACAAGGACTGTGTTCGATAGTTGAGTGGGACTTCCACCCCTCACACCTAAAAACCTAATTTCTTTCAGTACTCATTTCAGAAATTCTAGACCTGTGCTATCACCTCATGTACAGCAGGTTCAGTGAGGCAGTGTGATCTTTCCACATGCAGAGCATGGGTCTTAGAACACTGTTACCTGTATCTGATGGAGACATCTAGTTTCAGATTCCTTACATTAGAAATTCCCCCAGGCGTCAGTCTGAATCTGGACATTTTATTTTTTTTAAGCAGTACGTCTGCGTGCTGTTAGGTGGCATCTGTCAGCTTCGTGTCAGTCGTCGGTGTTGTCTGCACCAGACATGTAGTAGGTCCTATGTAGGTGCCACTCCTGCGCAATTATATCAGTTCTTTTCTTCCTGTGCCAGCTAGCGCCGATCTGAAGAAGAGCTACCTCTCAGTTGCTTTTTTGACTGGTCTTTTTTTAAAACTTTTTGCTGAAGGATGTCTTCACGTTAGTCCTGTCGTGAAGCAATATCCGTGGCTGATCTACACTGCTTGTGGTGTCTGGAGCGCGACCTTCATCTAAAGTCGTGCTCTGAGTGCCGGGCCACAAGTTTGAAGGTTGTGAGGGAGTGGTCCCTAAAGCTCCTTGCGGCACTTGGCTTTGTGTAAGTCCTGATCTTGGTCCAGAGGACTTTCCCGGAATCAGTTGTGGAGCCCCTCCCCCCTCGTTTGTCATCTAACTGCCAGCCATCGGGACAATCGGGTAAGTCAGGGCACAAGAAGAAGTCACAGAAGACTATACTTTGACTCTAAGCCGGCTGGCAGATGAGATGAGGGAAAGGGAGTGTTGTCACTCTAGGCCTCTGTCCAGGGAGCCTGCGTATGAGTGTGCTCTGAACAACCCCTGCCCATATTGGAGTTTTATGAGGTAATGCACCTCATTTTTGAGCAGTCAGGCCTTGCTGGGGCCCCCTTGTGTTCCACGCCTGTGGCTTTGACCTCTGCTCCTGGGGGCATGAATCAGTTCCTGCATCCAAACTGGTGTCAGTCTTGCCACCTTCACCCTCGCTGACACTCGTTCTGATGTCGATGCTCCCGACACCGCCCGTGCCCCCTGTGTCTGCGTGCCTGTCTGTGTGCGCGCCGGTCTCTCTCTGTGTGCGCGCCGGTCTCTCTCTGTGTGCGCGCGCCGGTCTCTCTCTGTGTGCGCGCGCCGGTCTCTCTGTGTGCGCGCGCCGGTCTCTCTGTGTGCGCGCGCCGGTCTCTCTGTGTGCGCGCGCCGGTCTCTCTCTGTGCGCGCGCCGGTCTCTCTCTGTGCGCGCGCCGGTCTCTCTCTGTGCGCGCGCCGGTCTCTCTCTGTGTGCTCGCCGGTCTCTCTCTGTGTGCTCGCCGGTCTCTCTCTGTGTGCTCGCCGGTCTCTCTCTGTGTGCGCGCCGGTCTCTCTCTGTGTGCGCGCCGGTCTCTCTCTGTGTGCGCGCCGGTCTCTCTCTGTGTGCGCGCCGGTCTCTCTCTGTGTGCGCGCCGGTCTCTCTCTGTGTGCGCGCCGGTCTCTCTCTGTGTGCGCGCCGGTCTCTCTCTGTGCGCGCGCCGGTCTCTCTCTGTGCGCGCGCCTCTCTCGGTCTCTCTCTGTGCGCGCGCCTCTCTCGGTCTCTCTCTGTGCGCGCGCCTCTCTCGGTCTCTCTCTGTGCGCGCGCCTCTCTCGGTCTCTCTCTGTGCGCGCGCCTCTCTCGGTCTCTCTCTGTGCGCGCGCCTCTCTCGGTCTCTCTGTCTGTGCGCGCCTCTCTCGGTCTCTCTGTCTGTGCGCGCCTCTCTCGGTCTCTCTGTCTGTGCGCGCCTCTCTCGGTCTCTCTGTCTGTGTGCGCCTCTCTCGGTCTCTCTGTCTGTGCTTGCAAATTGTCCCAAAAGGGAAAAATCCCTTTTTTAAGTTTTTACGTTCACAGTTCTGCATCTAAAGAAGGGTATGTGTAACAGTTTCTTAAACAACCTATTAACCTTCCCATAAATAAAACAGCTAAAAACGGGTAGCATATAGCATGCACCATACTGTCAGTTTGCCTCACAGCCCCTGTTCTCTAATCTGGCTTGAGCCGAGATGATCTCAGAAGACGTTAGGGTTCAAAACCCTATTCTTTCTTAATAATTATCTGCAGCTTGGAAGTTTTTTCAACTTGGTTCAACGTTTTTACAGGTTGCTTTTCTGTTCTAGCCTTACTTTAGAATAACCCCTACGTGTCGGGCTGGATGTGGAAAATTTTGAGCAGCACCTCTTTGCGCCAGTACGTGGCATTGATCGGTTTAGCATCCATCCCGTAAGTGATGTCTGTGGTGCCTATATAGGTACCACCTCAGTGCTCTGACATCGTTACTTTTGTTTGTGCCATGAGCGCAGATCCAAAGAGACCTAGCTCTGTCTATCTTTTGGACTATTTTTTTCGATGTTTTGTAAACTTTTTGCTCCCGGTATGCGTAGATGTCCCCTTAAAAAAAATAAAAAAAATCTCTGTGGGTTTGAACCCTGTGGCTCCGGTTACAGATATGTGGTTTGCATCCGGTACCTGGAGCCTGTACTGACTGCTGCACCATGAATACAAAGGCTGCTCAAGAGTGCTCCTTGAAGCTTCTGATCACCTCACTCCAGTCTGCTGTGTGATACTCCTAGTCCCTGGCACATTTCTGGCTTTCTCCACCCAACTAGTTTTGAGGCTGTGCACCTCATATTTGGGGAGGCTGACCTCCTATGGGAGCGTCTTAAGGCCCCTTGGATCAGTTTGTGTCCAGATCGGACGTGGTTGTGATAACATGACCTTACTCTAAGCCTGTTCCAGTGGCATTGTTTCCAGCACCGCCCTAATTTTTATACCCAATTCTTATACGAAGCTGGACTGCCATTGCTCGCCAAACTCTGGCACTGGCCAGAACTTGGCCTTCTGAGCCTAGGTTTACTTCTTTCATATCAGAACCTGTGGGGGAGTACTGATGGTGGAGGAGATCAGAGAATCCCTTTTCTACCTCTACTCCATGCAGGTTAACTGGTCAGAGAAGCTGACTCATTCCAGTGGTTTTGTATACCTCCCAGGCACTGGCTTAGTTGCTCCTCCTTGTTTGGCTGTGGAGGAAGGGGCTTCATTTGGTTTGGTGCTGAGGTCCTGGACCTTATGTGCCTTCGGTGGCCCTCAAGACAAACGTCATGACAAAGGTGCTTCAGCCAGGAGTTGTCCCCATGGAATCTCTTTCCCTTTTAACAAACACCTCACCAGTGTCCTACTCGGGAAATGGGAAAACCCTACACAGGGGCTTATGTGCTCAGGACAGTGCTTGCCACCATTGCCCCTCTCCAGGGGACACAGCTTCCTCTCAGAGTACCACACCCGCAAAGGTGCTTTAGCCAGGAGTTGTCTCCATGGAATCTTTCTCTTTTAACAAACACCTCACCAGTGTCCTACTCGGGGAATGGGAAAACCCTACACAGGGGCTTATGTGCACAGGACAGTGCCTGCCGCCATCGTCCCTCTCCAGGGGACACAGCTTCCCCTCCCAGTACCACACACCGCAAAGTCTGGTTGTTCAGACCTCCACATTCAAAGTCACTATGGGTGCATTTCCTACCACACCACTGGGTAGGGAATCCAAGAGGCTGGACACCTTTGTTAAGAGGATTTTCTCTTCTGCCAACCTTGCACTTTTGTCCGTGAACTCTGCATACCTTTGGGACTGATTTTCCCACACAGTTTGGAGTTCAGATGCGTGAGTGCTGCCCATGGTGTCAGAGGCTTGATTAATCCTGCCCCATGCTATTGCTGGTGGCAGGGATGCTGCAGAGTACACAATATGCTCCAAACTGGATTCAGCCCCCTCACTAGGTTAAGTGATGGCGTCATCTGTGGCACTCAGATGCAATGCCTGGCTGAGTTCTTTTGTCTTTTCATGAGATCCCCAGGCATCCCTTAGGGCATGCCCTTCAATCCTGTCCACCTCTTTGGCTCGAAGGCAGGTTTAGAGATAGAGTGCTTAAGACAGCAGGGCCACCACCTGGTCTTTAGGACTCTCCAGGGCCCCTCACCAGCCCCATTCTGCCTTTCACCCCTTCTGTGACTACAGTAAGAGCTACCAGCTGTGTCCATTTCACCCAGCCAACAGGCTCCCCAATTCTTTTGTGGACTTGCAGGATGCTTTTTTTCACAGTCCTCGTCCACAGAAGTTACCTGCGGTTCAAGTTGCGCCACAAGAATTTTCTTTGCTGTGCTATTATTTGACCTTACCAGCTTCCCTCGGCTGTTCATGAGTGATGACAGTGGTTGTAGCCATTTTGCGAAGGTCCGGTGTCCCAGTCTTCCTCTACCTTGACGACTGACTGTTGAAGGTGGGCTGACTGAGGCTGCTGGGCCTTATGGCCTTCTGCGTCCTGCTGATAACACATGCCCTTTGGCATATGCAGGCTCTGCAGTGGAATCTGACATACCTGCGGTTGCAGCGATGGAGGAATCCCTCTGACCTGGTCCAGGTTTCTGAGGGGACTGTGAAAGATCAGCAGTAGTGGCTGACGAACCTCGAATGGTTCAACGGCAGACCCCTCCCTTCCCCACCCAGTGCCAACAGTGATGACCGATGCATCACTCGAGGGTTGTGGCTGCCACCTGAGAGAGGTGGTGATCAGGCACTCCGGTGTCTGGCAGAATCTCAGCTCAACATCAGTCTGTTGCAGTTGAGAGTGATTTGTGTGGCGTTGAAAACCTTTGTTTCTATTATTAAGGGAAGCCTGATTCAGGCGTTCATGAACAACCTCACCATTGTGTGATATTGCAACAAGCAGGGCTGGGTGGGGATCATGGACCCTGTGTCAAGAGGTCCTGCACCTCTGGACATGTCTGGAACCTCAGGGCTTATTTCTGCTCCTAAAAGACTGGATCTTTGAACTCAAGGGCGGATGAACTCATCAACAATGTCTTGTTTATCACAGATTGCCTCTCCACCCAGATGTGGTGCATGGTATCTTCTGCGACTGGGTAGAGCCTTGGTTTGATCCGTTTGCCACTGTGGAGCACACACAATGTCTGCACTTCCTGCACCGGAATTTTCAAGTCTGCTCTCACTTGGACTCATTTCACCCTGAGGCGACTTCAGGCCAACTGTACGCTTTTCCACCGATACCACTTCTGCCCACAGTTCTAAAGAAAAACAGTAATGACTGGGCTTAAGCCATTCTTGTGGCTCTGAATTGGGCACAGAGTTATGATATCCCGAAGTCCTGAGCATTGTGCATCAGTCCTCCGATCAGGCTGCTGCTTCAGGAGGATGTGCTGTTGCAGCAACAGGGCAGGGTTCTGCACCCGAACCTGGGCAAGCTCCACCTTCTTGGGCAGTGGTAGCTAACACCTTCATCTTTCTTCAGTAGTCTGCAACCTTTTTCTGGCAGCCAGTCATCCCTCAATTAAAACCGTATACGCCTGCTGTTGGGACAAATTTGTGACTTACTGTACAACTAAAAATGTTGATCTCCTCTCTGCACCTTTGTCTGAGGAATTGTTTGTTCTGCCACTGGCCCAGCAAGGCATTGCTTTGGGCATGTTTAAAGGGTATCTTTTACCCATATCAGCTTTCTTGTGGTTGCCGGACCAGCCCTCCCTGTGTAAGTCATGTGTGGACTCATTTCTTGTAAGGACTCCAGTACATGATTCTGCCAAAACACTTTGAAATGCCCCTGTGGAACCTTTAATCTAGTTTTCAGTTTGTGCGTGCCCTTCAAGCCCATGCACAGCTGCCCTTTACATGTCTTAACCATCTAAATGGGTTTCTTGGTGGCCATGATGATCGGCCAGTAAGGTTAATGAGCTTTCAGAACTCTGTGCACCCTCCTTACACCAATTTATTTCCATTTAAACTGGCTTTCCATACATTTGCCTCTTTCCTGCCTAAAGTGATGAAGCCTTTCTACTTGGGCCAAAATATCACACTGCTGATGTTCTTCACGCCACCCCACCATTTCAAAGAGGAGAGACTCTATCGGTGGGACCCAAAAATTGTGTTTTTATACATTGATCGAACCAAAGAATATGGGGTGGACGCCCAACTTTTCATTGGGTTTGCTGGAGCAAAGAAAGGGAAGACTGTGTGGCAGCAGACCATCTCTAGGAGGAATGTGCTCCGCATTAAAATTTGCTATGCATTGGCCATGAATAACCCACTGAGGGCCTTTGTCCTCATTTTATCAAAGTCAAGGCTTTGACCACTGTGTTAAGTTGTGGAGTCCCTGTTCTGGACATCTGTCAGGCTGTGGTATAGGTAGCTCTGCTCAGGTTTACTAACTATTGCTATCTGTTAAGTCCAGTCCATCATAATGGACACATTGTCTGTTCAGTCCTCCAGGACTTCCTGGTCTGAATCTGTTCACAGACCCACCTGTGGGGAGGTATTGCTTGGATATGTATTCTCTGGGTAAGAAATCTACTGCGAGAAGTGTATCCGATGATCTACTTACACTCAATAACACCTTATCTGGTAGAGAATTATTTCTAGCCACAGATTTCTTACTGACACGCCATCCTCCCTGTTCTGCAGATAGATTTTCGAGCTAGAATGGCACCTGTAGGTCCTTAGTTTCTGCACAGTGGTCCATCAGCTTTCTGTTGTAACTGTTTCTTGTGTGGAAATGTCACAAAAAGAAATTGTCAGTGTGTTGGGGTGGTGCCTATAAAGGCACGTCACTCCTGGCGCAGACACCGCTCATGCCAAACTAATCAGTGACTCCTGACGGCACACAGAGGTATTTCTCGATTAGTTTCTGAATCCAGACTGAGGCCTGGGGAATAGATATTTACCAGATAAGGCATTACCGAAGTTAAGTAACTTGTTCTTTAAAACATCAAGTGCCGCAGTGTTACTGTCCATATATGACAGAGCTCTATCGGAATCACTTTAGTCCTTCCCAAATGGCCTCCCAAAAGGAAAGAAAACAATAAGGACACATGATATCCAACCAATAAATCAGTGAGACTGCAGACTTTGCAGTAACTTCATACTGTCATGGCATCGTACTTCATCGAGCATCTTGGCTCAGACTACCAACTTTTGGAGACTTCTAGCTGCAGAGTCTTCATCTTTTGACTATTCCCCAGGCATGAGACAGGGTCCAGAAACGTTTTCATCAATACCTCTGCATGCCATTAGTTAGCGCCTCTGGCTCCACACTGATGCTGAATAAAAAAAAAAAAAACTACATGTGGAACCTACATAGAAGCCACTCCCTCACGTTGACATCTGTTCCTTCCTTTCCGTGCCAGCAGATGCAGATCTGGCACCTCTTGTTTCTTTTAGACCTATACTGTCATTTAAATTCTTTTTTTTGTTTTGTACAAGCGTTGCGTCATGTCACCTCTCAAAACAAGTTTTAAGCCCTGTGAGGAGTGCTGCAAAAGATTTGTTGACAAATCCTCACCATATTTGCCCTGGAGGTCGAGTCACAACTCTAAGGTCTGCAGTTACTGCTTGTTGATGAATCTGAAGGCCACACTAGACTGCAAGGTGAAATTGTACATTGCTGTATTTACTATCTCAAAGTGCGAGATAGTGTGCACAGTCCAAGGGTTCCCCTTAGAGGTTGATAGTGCCAAAATTAGATCATTCTAATGCTCTATTTTGTGGTAGTGTGGTCGAGCAGTAGGCTTATCAGCGGGTGGTGTTAAGCATTTGTTGTACACACACAGGCAATAAATGAGGAACACACACTCAAAGACAATTCCAGGCCAATAGGTTTTATATAGAAAAATATATTTTCTTTATTTTAGAACCACAAGATTCAAGATTTGAGGTAAGTACATAAAATGCAAAACTTCACACAGGTAAGTATAGAACTTTGATTTAAAACAGTAGTACACACAGTTTTAGTTAAAATGGCAAATAGCTATTTTAAAAGTGGACACTGCAAAAATCAACAGTTACAGGGAGAGGTAAGTTTGGTTAGCTTTTGCAGGTAAGTAAAGCACTTACACAGTCAGTCTCCTGGGCAGAGGCAGCCCACTGTTGGGGGTTCAAGGCATCCCCGAAGCCAGCGCACCAGCAACACAGGGCCGGTCAGGTGCAGAGGTCAAAGGAGGGCCCAAAACACATAGGCGCCTATGAAGAACAGGGGTGCTCCAGTCCTAATCTGCTTACAGGTAAGTACCTGCGTGCTAGGGGGGTTTTGTAGAGCACTGGGGGACACACATACAAGCCCACCAAACACAGCCTCAGCGGCAGAGGGGCGGGCGGGTGCAGTAGGCAAAGTAGGCGTCTGGTTTGCTATTGAAACAATGAAGGGACCCGGGAGGTCACTTAGGCGATGCGGGCAGAGGGGGGCTTCTCGGGCCAGCCACTGACTGGGCTAGGATGAGGGCCGCCTGCTGGTCACTCTTGCACTGGTAGGTGGTTCCTCTCGGTCCTGGGGGCTGCGGGTGGAGTGCTTGGTCCAGGCGTCTGGTTCCTTTGTTGACAGGCAGTCGCGGTCAGGGGGAGCCTCTGGATCCTCTATGCAGGCGTTGCTGTTGGGGTGCAGGGAGGTCGCCTCCGGGTGTCCACGTCGTTGGAGTAGCCTGGAAGTCCTCTCTGTGTTTGTTGTCCTGGACTCGAGCTGGGGGCGTCGGGTGCAGTGTGTGACATCTCACGCTTCCGGCGGGAAAGGAGAGTCTCTTTATAAGTTGTTTCAAAGTTGTTGCAGTTTCTGAACAGTGCTGCTGTTATAGGGAGTTTCTTGGTCCTTTAGGTGCAGGGCAGTCTTCTGAGTCCTCAGAGTTCACTGGTCCCGCTGGATGCATTGCCGTGCAGGTTCTTTGAGTCTGGAGACAGGCCGGTAGGGCTGGGGCCAAGTCATTTGGGGGTCTCCATCGTCTCTGCAGGGCTTTCAGGTCAGCAGTCCTTGTTGTAGGTTGCAGGAATCTGATTGCCTGGGTTCAGGGTCACCCCTAAATACTGAATTTAGGGGTATGTTTAGGTCAGGGGGATAGTAGCCAATGGCTACTGTCCTTGAGGGTGCCTCCTCCCAGAGGGGAGGGAGGCACATCCCTATTCCTATTGGGGGAATCCTCCAAAACTAAGATTGAGGATTTCTGAAGGCAGGGGTTGCCTCATCTCAGGGCACCTTAGAGGCTGTCCTGACTGGTAGGTGACTCCTCCTTGTTTTTCTCATTATCTCCTCCGGACTTGCCACCAAAAGCGGGCATCTTCACTAGCTGGGGTGTCCTGGGGTGCTGTAACAAAAGGCAGGAGCCTTCGAGGCTCACCGCCAGGTGTTACATTTCCTGCAGGGGTAGGTGAGAAGCACCTCCACCCAGTGCAGGCTTTGTTCCTGGCCACAGAGTGACAAAGGCACTCACCCCATGTGGCCAGAAACCTGTCTGGTTGTGGCAGGCTGGCAGAAACTGGTCAGCCTAGCACTAGGAGTCTGAATGGTTTTCAGGGGGCACCTCTAAGATGCCCTCTGGGTGAATTTTACAATTAACCCCACACTGGCATCAGTGTGCATTTATTGTGCTGATAAGTTTGATACCAAACTTCCCAGATTTCTATGTAGCCATTATGGAACTGTGGAGTTCATAATTGACAGACTCCCAGACCGTATACTCTTTATGGCTACCCTGCACTTACAATGTCTAAGGTTTGGCTTAGACACTGTAAGGGGTGTAGTGCTCATGCATCTATGCCCTCACCCGTGGTATAGTGCACCCTGCCTTAGGACTGTAAGGCCTGCTAGAGGGGTGACTTATCTATGCCACAGGTAGTGGATTGTGGGCATGGCACTCTGAGGGGGACTTAGTCATTTTCTCCCGACCAGCACACACAAGCTGTGAGGCAGTGTACATGTGTTGAGTGAGGGGTCCCCAGGGTGGCATAATACATTCTGCTGCCCTTAGAGACCTTCCCTGGCGACAGGGCCCTTGGTATCAGGGGTACCATTTACAAGGGCCTTTTCTGTGTGCCAGGGCTGTGCCAATTGTGGGAACAAAGGTACAGTTTAGGGAAAGAACACTGGTGCTGGGGCCTGATTTGCAGGGTTCATCACACTTTCAATCACAACTGGCATCAACAACAGGCAAAACGTTAGGGGGTAACCAAGGGAGGCATTTCCCTACAATTGCCAATCAGCGGAAGACTGCAATGAGACCGGTCCAAGTCGAAAGGTTAGTCCCAGCCCCATTCGAGATCCTGAAGTCACTGGAGTTATTTGAAAGATCTGCCTTCGTCTCAGTCCGAATCCTTGGGTGAGTCAAAGAAAAAACACACATCTAAACAGCCCTCAACCCTTTCCTGTCACTAACATTCTCCTGAAAGGATGCGTGGGCAACATACATCTCAAGCTTGCTACTGAAGTAGTTTGACTTCAGAGCCTATCCTGCAGCTTGTTACGGCACAATCGGAGTTTCTGGGGCCATCCCCCACTCCAAAATAGTTCTAAGAGTTTCGCAAGACCATGCTCTGACTCTTTGGATCCTTGCAAGACTCCCTTTGGTGCACCTGTGGGCCACACTGAGCCGAGAGACTCTCCACCTGGGTTACCGCTGGTGAGTGTGCCCTCAGTGCCAGTTAAACCCTGTCAGCCTAGAACACGGCCATCTCCTGCTCCTATCTTGACACGGCCTCTGGCCCCACAGTTCACACCAGTTCCTGGTGTCTTAATGCTGACTTCTTCAATGCCAGAAGGTGAGGCCCCAATTGTCCTTTCTGATGAATCTACAATAGTTCGACTTGGATCAAGAGTTGCTGTAGAGTCACCACTTGATCAGTCTCCACAGTGAAGAATGCACACCCTGTGTTCCTTGTTCTGCTCAATTCAGTCAATTACTATAAATTATGTGATTGAATTGGCCACCCACATCACTAGGAGAATTGGTAACCTGCAGGAGGCTAGTGGCCTTGATACTTCCTCTGAATCCGGGGCTCCTCTCACCCACTTGTCCTGCCAGTGGAGAGAACGCTTTTTGAACCATGGTGATGCGTAGGGCAGCGAAAGTTCTTGACCTGCAGCTTCCCACCTTGTATTTCAAGACCAGTTTGGGGACAGAAGTCCTCCAGCCGGTGCAAACATCTATTGAGCTCCTCTTACCTTTTAACAAGGCCCTTTTGGATGCCTTGTTGTGGTCATGGTTCGACCCTTACTCTAGCCCCTCTCCGTTCAGTCATCACACTGCACAACGTCACCACCTTACCACAGACAAACCTGCATTTCTATCTCGGCACCCCTTACATGAAGTCAAAACTGAAGGAGACCTTCTGGAAGAGTCTTCTCATCCAGCAGTTTGGTGCTTAAGGTCAGTAAATGTCCCCTGTTTGCCGAGGCACTATTCCCATATTCTTCGGAATTCAGTGGCTCACGTCCTTCCAAGTGTCTGATTATCTCTGACCTGTCTTCGCCTCTGCCATGAAGGACGGTCATGACGCTACCAAGTTCATAACTCATTGCAGCTTGGACATCACCAACTGCATCAGGCAGGCCATTGACAGCAGTACTGCCATTTGCTGCCATGCTTGGCTGTAGTCCACTGGTTTTTCTGTAGGGGTGGGTGAAAAATTGTGCTCCAGCTGCGAAGTTGGCAGAGTTTTGCCCACTCTGCTTGGAGCACAGAGTTCCAGTAAAACGACACCAACTGCTGTGTAGCATAGTTTATCTCACATGTCTTGCCAACGTTGCGTTGGTGAGTGAGAATTTCCATCCACTAGGGTGATTTAAAAAAAATAATAATAATTGGGGGCGCTAGAACACTTTTCGGCAATATTTCTCACTTTAGGCAGTCACAGCAGGTTGCGACCGTTCATGTTGAGAGAGCTGCCTCTCGAGTAGAAAATCTACTCTAGGGCAGAAAGAAGCACCCTCTGTCGTGCCTGCCTGATACAGGTCAGGCTGATTTTATAGCACTGAAGAAGCTCCTGGTGCTAAAGATCAGCACAAACAGTGCGATGTGTTCAGATGCAGCCCACTCACAAAACTCGCCTTGTGAATTTTTTATGGAACTTCTGTGGAATTCTGCGGAGTGTAAATCAGAGTTCCTCTACTCATATACATGACATTCTACGGTACCGCCTGTTTGGGGACAAGGCAGACTGAACTCTTTAGTGGTCCTTGGGCTTCTGCCCCTCCTTGCCAGCCACATCAGCCCTACTGCTCCTTTCCCTGTTTAGACAGAGGTATCCCGTACCGGCAGGTAATCAAACCCCCACGAGGTTTACAGCAGTTTCACGATCAAGGCTGTGGCTTTCACTGCCCTTGCAGTCAAGGTAAGCCTGCCACCCAGTCCACTACCTCACCCATAGTGCCCCACCTTTATAACCCCGTTACTGTGTCCTTAGTGGAGCATTGCCACCTGGTTTGAGGATGGGATCTGACAATCCTTGCTGGATAGGCAGGCCATTACATCAAACAGGTGTGTCCTACAAATTGCAAGGGCTACCCTCTACCCTTCCTTTTCACAGTACTGCATCTTCCATCCTCCCCCCACAGTGACAAACGAAGGACCATCTGTTTTGCACCTGGAAGCGGGAGCCCTTCTGGTCAAAGGGCTATCTAGTGTGCTTACACCAGAAGTAGGACATGGTTGTTATTCAAACTAATTTATGGTGCCTGAGAAGGACAGAGGCCTTTGTCTGATTTTCTTTTTTTTTTTTTTTTTTAGGCTTTTATCTTCTCAACTTTTTCCTTTGGCAGTAAATAATCAAAATGCTCACACGGGCTCAGGTCTTGTCAGCCCTCGACCCTTGTCTGCACTTCATCCTGTAGACTGGGTGGTGGTGTTGGACCTGCAGAACACCTATTTCTATATACCCGTCTTGCAGGCCCATAAACACTACCTGCAGTTTGTGGTGGAACTGGAACATTTAATGTTTCCTGTGCTCCCTTCAGGGCCCCTCGAGTGTTCAAGAAAGAAATGGCGGTAGTGACAGCCCATCTTAGGACAGGGGTATGAGCCTTGCCTTAAGTTGGCATCTGGCTGTTAAACCCAAGCTTGCTCCAGGCAGTTGTCAACCACCTCCAGATGACGGCAAACCTTTTGTCATCTTTTGGATTCTTTGTCAACATGCCAAAGGCACACCTAACGGCCCCCTTTGTTTGAGCTGTTGTGGGCAACGTTCAGTTTTTTGTGCCTTCCCCCAGGAAAGGGAGTACAGGACATTCAAACTATGATCCCGGTCTTTGAGCTTCAGTCCTGGTTTTCAGTGAGGTGAATTGAGGAAGCAGGAACTGATGGCTGCCAGCATCCTGCTGGTCACGCACGCCATGGGGAATATTCAGGCTCTGTAATCGTATCTGAAGTGAAGTCTGAGTGGACACATCAGGAAGATCTCTCCAACCACTGTTGAGCCTCAGCAGACCCCTCACCTTACTATACGTAGAGCAAACCTGGTGATTCATTCATTGGTTATGGGGACTGACAGAGGTGGAGGTCCGAGGCATTTGGTCTTCAGTGAAGGCCTTGCTTCTTATCAACTTAAGAGTTGAGGGCCATCTGCTTGACATAAAAAGCCTTCTTGACATTCATCAAAGCGGAGGTGCTTAGAGAGAAAATCACCACCATATAGTGCTGCAACAAGCTGGCGGGGTGGGGTGGGATGGTGGTCCTTGTGTCAAAAGATGCTACACTTCTAGAAGTGGATGGAACACCAAGGGATTTTCTTGGTGGAACATCACCTGATAGGAATCCTAAATGCCAAATGTTGCTGCTAACTCGTAGCGAATCACAATTTGCAGTTATACCAGGGGGTGGCACAAGTTTTTTTTTTTTTCTGTAAATGGGGAAAACCTCTGCTCAATCTTTATTATCACCTCTTACAATGTTTAATGTCCTTGCTTTTGTGTGCTGAAGTTTACCAGAATGTTCTCCTTCTCAGAGATTCGTTCCCCCTACAATGGAGCTCAGGACTTAAGAAGTCTTTTTCACTGCTAACTCTGCTGCCCTTAGTTCTGAAGAAGAGCATGAACAGCCAGCCCTGAGCCATCCTAGTGGCACTAAGTTGGGCATGGTGAATTGTTGTACCTGTAACTCCTATGTATGAGCGTCTGGTCTCCGATCAGGGTGCCTCTTCAGGAGGATCTTATATCGCAGTAGCAGGGTGAGGTTTTGCACCTGGGTCTGCACAATCTTCACATCCTTTCTTGGAGACAGAGTGGCAGCAATTGACTGCGTTCAGCCACGCTCTCAAGGTTGTGGATTTCATTTTGGCAGCCAGGAATTCCTCCACTAAATTGCTATACACCTGCTTGTAGGTCAAGGTTGTGGCTTGGTCTGATATTCAGTTGATTGACCTGCTTGAGGCCAAGCTTTCCTAAGTGTTCTTTGTGTAGTCCCTAGCCTAGTAAAGACTTGGATTTGTCTGCTCCTTTGTCTTTTTTTTGTGGGTGGCACATCAGCTCTCTTTAAGTCGCATGTAATACATGTTTTTTTTTTAAAGAGTTGCAGTCTACTTTTCTTCCTATTCCTTTCATTATGCTTCGGGTTATCATTCCATTCCTCACATGCACACCGTTTTCTCCTATACAAAACTGTATTATGGCTTCTCACCCTTACATCAGTTTTCTCATTGCCATAACGTCGACACAGTGTGTGTAGGAAGTTGGCTCTGTATGCACTATTTCAAAGTAAGGAATAGAATGCCCAGAGTCTGAGGGTTCCCCTTAGAGGTAAGATAGTGGCAAAAAGAGATCATACTAATGCTCTATTTTGTGGTAGTGTGGTCGAGCAGTAGGCTTATCAAAGGAGTAGTGTTAAGCATTTGTTGTACATACACACAGGCAATAAATGAGGAAAACACACTCAGAGACAATTCCAGGCCAATAGGTTTTTGTATAGAAAAATATATTTTCTTAGTTTATTTTAAGAACCACAGGTTCAAATTCTACAGGTAATACTTTGCATGAAAGGTATTGCAGGTAAGTACTTTAGCGTATATACTTTTCAAATAAAACACATATAGCTATTTTAAAACTAGACACAGTGCAATTTTCAACAGTTCCTGGGGGAGGTAAGTATTTGTTAGTTTTTGTAGGTAAGTAAACCACCTACGGGGTTCAAGTTTGGGTCCAAGGTAGCCCACCGTTGGGGGTTCAGAGCAACCCCAAAGTTACCACACCAGCAGCTCAGGGCCGGTCAGGTGCAGAGTTCAAAGTGGTGCCCAAAACGCATAGGCTTCAATGGAGAAGGGGGTGCCCCGGTTCCAGTCTGCCAGCAGGTAAGTACCTGCGTCTTCGGAGGGCAGACCAGGGGGGTTTTGTAGGGCACCGGGGGGGACACAAGTTAGCACAGGAAGTACACCCTCAGCAGCACGGAGGCGGCCGGGTGCAGTGTGCAAACACACGTCGGGTTTGTAATAGGAATCAATGGGAGACCAAGGGGTCTCTTCAGCGATGCAGGCAAGGGGGGGGCGCTCCTCGGGGTAGCCACCACCTGGGCAAGGGAGAGGGCCTCCTGGGGGTCACTCTTGCACTGGAGTTCCGATCCTTCAGGTCCTGGGGGCTGCGGGTGCAGGGTCTTTTCCAGGCGTCGGGATCTTAGTCAGGCAGTCGCGGTCAGGGGGAACCTCGGGATTCCCTCTGCAGGCGTCGCTGTGGGAGCCCAGGGGGGACAACTTTGGTTACTCAGTCTCGGAGTCGCCGGAGGGTCCTCCCTGAAGTGTTGTTTCTCCACCAGTCGAGTCGGGGTCGCCGGGTGCAGGGTTGCAAGTCTCACGCTTCTGGCGGGAAACGCTGTTGCCTTTAAGTTGCTCCTTTGGAAACAAAGTTGCAGTCTTGGGTGAACAGGGCCGCTGTTCTCGGGAGTTTCTTGATCCTTTTAGAGCAGGGGAGTCCTCTGAGGATTCAGAGGTTGCTGGTCCCTGGGGAGAGCGTCGCTGGAGCAGTTTCTTCAGAAGGGGGGAGACAGGCCGGTAGAGCTGGGGCCAAAGCAGTTGGTGTCTCCGTCTTCTCTGCAGGGTTTTTCAGCTTAGCAGTCCTCTTCTTCTTAGGTTGCAGGAATCTCAGTTCCTAGGTTCAGGGGAGCCCTTGAATACTAAATTTAAGGGCGTGTTTAGGTCTGGGGGGTTAGTAGCCAATGGCTCCTAGCCCTAAGGGTGGGTACACCCTCTTTGTGCCTCCTCCCAAGGGGAGGGGGTCACATTCCTATCCCTATTGGGGGAATCCTCCATCTGCAAGATGGAGGATTTCTAAAAGTTAGTCACCTCAGCTCGGGACACCTTAGGGGCTGTCCTGACTGGCCAGTGACTCCTCCTTGTTATTCTCATTATTTCCTCCGGCCTTGCCGCCAAAAGTGGGGCCGTGGCCGGAGGGGTCGGGCAACTCCACTAGCTGGAGTGCCCTGTGGTGCTGGAACAAAGGGGGTGAGCCTTTGAGGCTCACCGCCAGGTGTTACAGCTCCTGCCTGGGGGAGGTGATAGCATCTCCACCCAGTGCAGGCTTTGTTACTAGCCACAGAGTGACAATGGCACTCTCCCCATGTGGCCAGCAACATGTCTCGAGTGTGGCATGCTGCTAAAACCAGTCAGCCTACACGGGTAGTTGGTTAAGGTTTCAGGGGGCACCTCTATGGTGCCCTCTGGGGTGTATTTTACAATAAAATGTACACTGGCATCAGTGTGCATTTATTGTGCTGAGAAGTTTGATGCCAAACTTCCCAGTTTTCAGTGTAGTCATTATGGTGCTGTGGAGTTAGTGTTTGACAGACTCCCAGACCATATACTCGTATGGCTACCCTGCACTTACAATGTCTAAGGTTTTGCTTAGACACTGTAGGGGCACAGTGCTCATGCACTGGTGCCCTCAACTATGGTATAGTGCACCCTGCCTTAGGGCTGTAAGGCCTGCTAGAGGGGTGACTTATCTATACTGCATAGGCAGTGTGAGGTTGGCATGGCACCCTGAGGGGAGTGCCATGTCGACTTACTCGTTTTGTCCTCCCCAGCACACAAAAGCTGGCAAGCAGTGTGTCTGTGCTGAGTGAGGGGTCCCCAGGGAGGCATAAGATATGCTGCAGCCCTTAGAGACCTTCCCTGGCATCAGGGCCCTTGGTACTAGGGGTACCAGTTACAAGGGACTTACCTGGATGCCAGGGTGTGCCAATTGTGAAAACAAAAGTACAGGTTAGGGAAAGAACACTGGTGCTGGGGCCTGGTTAGCAGGCCTCAGCACACTTTCAATTCAAAACATAGCATCAGCAAAGGCAAAAAGTCAGGGGGTAACCATGCCAAGGAGGCATTTCCTAACACAACCCACCCCCCAAACGAAAGAGGATGAGACTAACCTTTCCCAAGAGAGTCTTCATTTTCTAAGTGGAAGAACCTGGAAAGGCCATCTGCATTGGCATGGGCAGTCCCAGGTCTGTGTTCCACTATAAAGTCCATTCCCTGTAGGGAGATGGACCACCTCAACAGTTTTGGATTTTCAACTTTCATTTGCATCAGCCATCTGAGAGGTCTGTGGTCAGTTTGAACTACAAAGTGAGTACCAAAGAGGTATGGTCTCAGCTTCTTCAGGGACCAAACCACAGCAAAGGCCTCCCTCTCAATGGCACTCCAACGCTGCTCCCTGGGGAGTAACCTCCTTCTAATGAAAGCAACAGGCTGGTCAAGGCCATCTTCATTTGTTTGGGACAATACTGCCCCTATCCCATGTTCAGAGGCATCTGTCTGCACGATGAACTGCTTGGAGTAATCTGGAGCTTTTAGAACTGGTGCTGTGCACATTGCTTGTTTCAGGGTGTCAAAGGCCTGTTGGCATTCTAGAGTCCAGTTTACCTTCTTGGGCATTTTCTTGGAGGTGAGTTCTGTGAGGGCTGTCACTATGGATCCATATCCCTTCACAAACCTCCTGTAATACCCAGTCAAGCCAAGGAATGCCCTAACTTGAGTCTGGGTTTTTGGATCTGCCCAGTCCAGAATAGTCTGGATCTTAGGCTGGAGTGGCTGAACTTGGCCTCCACCTACAAGGTGTCCCAAGTAAACCACAGTTCCCTGCCCTATCTGGCATTTGGATGCCTTGATAGAGAGGCCTGCTGATTGCAGAGCCTTCAAAACCTTCTTCAGGTGGACCAGGTGATCCTGCCAGCTGGAGCTAAAGACAGCAATATCGTCAAGATAAGCTGCACTAAAGGACTCCAAGCCAGCAAGGACTTGATTCACCAACCTTTGGAAGGTGGCAGGGGCATTCTTTAAACCAAAGGGCATAACAGTAAACTGATAATGCCCATCAGGTGTGGAGAATGCTGTCTTTTGTTTTGCTCCAGGTGCCATTTTGATTTGCCAGTACCCTGCTGTCAAGTCAAAGGTACTTAAGTATCTGGCAGCACCTAGTTTGTCAATTAATTCATCTGCCCTTGGAATGGGATGGGCATCTGTCTTGGTGACAGAGTTGAGACCTCTGTAGTCCACACAAAACCTCATCTCTCTCTTTCCATCTTTGGTGTGAGGTTTGGGGACTAAGACCACTGGGCTAGCCCAGGGGCTGTCAGAGTGCTCAATTACTCCCAATCCCAGCATCTTGTGGACTTCCACCTTGATGATTTCCTTAACTTGGTCAGACTGTCTGAATATTTTGTTTTTGACAGGCATACTGTCTCCTGTGTCCACATCATGGGTACACAGGTGTCTGACCAGATGTTAGGGAAAAGAGCTCCGCAAACTGTTGTAGGACCTTCCTGCAGTCAGATTGCTGTTGGCCAGAGAGGGTGTCTGAATAGATCACTCCATCTACTGAACCATCTTTAGGATTTGATGAGAGGAGATCAGGGAGAGGTTCACTCTCAGCTTCCTGATCCTCATCTGTTACCATCAACAGATTTACATCAGCCCTGTCATGGAAGAGCTTAAGGCGGTTCACATGGATCACCCTCTTGGGGCTCCTGCTAGTGCCCAGGTCCACCAGGTAGGTGACCTGACTCTTCTTCTCTAGCACTGGGTAAGGGCTACTCCATCTGTCCTGAAGTGCCCTGGGAGCCACAGGCTCCAGAACCCAGACTTTCTGCCCTGGTTGAAACTCAACCAGTGCAGCCTTTTGGTCATACCAAAACTTCTGGAGCTGTTGGCTGGCCTCAAGGTTTTTACTAGCCTTTTCCATGTACTCTGCCATCCTTGAACGAAGGCCAAGTACATAGTCCACTATGTCTTGTTTAGGCTCATGAAGGGGTCTCTCCCAGCCTTCTTTCACAAGAGCTAGTGGTCCCCTTACAGGGTGGCCAAACAGAAGTTCAAAGGGTGAGAACCCTACTCCCTTCTGAGGCACCTCTCTGTAAGCGAAATGCAGACATGGCAAGAGGACATCCCATCTCCTTTTGAGTTTTTCTGGGAGCCCCATGATCATTCCTTTTAATGTCTTGTTGAATCTCTCAACAAGGCCATTGGTTTGTGGATGATAGGGTGTAGTGAATTTATAAGTCACTCCACACTCATTCCACATGTGCTTCAGGTATGCTGACATGAAGTTGGTACCTCTGTCAAACACCACCTCCTTAGGGAAGCCCACTCTGGTAAAGATACCAATGAGGGCCTTGGTTACTGCAGGGGCAGTAGTCGACCTAAGGGGAATAGCTTCAGGGTATCTAGTAGCATGATCCATACTACTAGTATGTACATATTCCCTGAGCCTGTGGGAGGTTCAAGTGGACCCACTATGTCCACACCCACTCTTTCAAAGGGGACCCCCACCACTGGAAGTGGAATGAGGGGGGCCTTTGGATGTCCACCTGTCTTACCACTGGCTTGACAGGTGGTACAGGAGACACAAAACTCCTTAACTTTCTGGGACATGTTGGGCCAGTAGAAGTGGTTGACTAGTCTCTCCCACGTCTTGGTTTGTCCCAAATGCCCAGCAAGGGGAATATCATGGGCTAAGGTCAGTATGAACTCTCTGAACTCCTGAGGCACTACCACTCTCCTAGTGGCACCAGGTTTGGGATCTCTTGCCTCAGTGTACAGGAGCCCATCTTCCCAATAGATCCTATGTGTTCCAGTTTTCTTGCCATTGGACTCTTCAGCAGCTTGCTGCCTAAGGCCTTCAAGAGAGGGACAGGTTTCTTGCCCCTTACACAACTGCTCCCTTGAGGGTCCCCCTGGGCCTAAGAGCTCAACCTGATAAGGTTCTAACTCCATAGGCTCAGTTCCCTCAGAGGGCAGAACTTCTTCCTGAGAAGAGAGGTTCTCTTTTTGTTGTTGTGTTGCAGCTGGTTTCCCAGTTGTCTTTCCTTTCCTCTTGCTAGGCTGGGCCCTTTTTCCAGACTCCAGCTCTACTTTTTCACCCTGAGCCTTGCACTGTGCCCTTGTCTTGACACACACCAGTTCAGGGATGCCCAGCATGGCTGCATGGGTTTTCAGTTCTACTTCAGCCCATGCTGAGGACTCCAGGTCATTTGCAAGCAAACAGTCTACTGGGATATTTGAGGAGACCACCACCTGTTTCAGGCCATTGACCCCTCCCCACTCTAAAGTTACCATAGCCATGGGATGTACTTTAGTTTGATTGTCAGCATTGGTGACTGGATAAGTTTGTCCAGCCAGGTATTGACCAGGGGAAACCAGTTTCTCTGTCACCATGGTGACGCTGGCACCTGTATCCCTCAGGCCTTCTACACTTGTCCCATTAATTAAGAGCTGCTGCCTGTATTTTTGCATGTTAGGAGGCCAGGCAGCCAGTGTGGCTAAATCCACCCCGCCCTCCGAGACTAATGTAGCTTCAGTGTGACACCTGATTTGCTCTGGGTACACTGTTGATCCCACTTGGAGACTAGCCATTCCAGTGTTAGCTGAAGTGGAGTTAGAAGTGGTACTGTTCTTGGGACAGGCCTTGTCTCCAGTTTGGTGTCCAGGCTGATTAACGGTACGACACCAGGCCTTTTTGGGATCAAAGTTTTTACCCTTGTACCCAAAATTGTTTTGTGAAGAGGCTCTGGGCCCACCCTCCTGTGCAGGTTTTTGGGGGCCTGAAGAAGACTCTTTACTATTTTTGTTTTTGGATGTCTCAACACCTTTCCCCTGGGGAGGCTTTGTGACCCCTTTCTTTTGGTCACCCCCTGTGGAAGTCTTGGTCACCCTAGTCTTGACCCAATGGTCCGCCTTCTTTCCCAATTCTTGGGGAGAAATTGGTCCTAGGTCTACCAGATGCTGATGCGGTTTATCATTTGAACAATTACTTAATAGGTGTTCTTTCAGAAATAAATTGTACAGCCCATCATAATTATTAACACCACTGCCTTGAATCCAACCATCCAGTGTTTTCACTGAGTAGTCCACAAAATCAACCCAGGTCTGGCTTGAGGTTTTTTGAGCCCCCCTGAATCTAATTCTATACTCCTCAGTGGAGAATCCAAAGCCCTCAATCAGGGTTCCCTTCATGAGGTCATAAGATTCTGCATCTTTTCCAGAGAGTGTGAGGAGTCTATCCCTACACTTTCCAGTGAACATTTCCCAAAGGAGAGCACCCCAGTGAGATCTGCTTACTTTTCTGGTTACACAAGCCCTCTCAAAAGCTGTGAACCATTTGGTGATGTCATCACATCTTCATATTTAGTTACAATCCCTTTAGGGATTTTCAAAATGTCAGGAGAATCTCTGCCCCTATTTATGTTGCTGCCACCATTGATGGGACCTAGGCCCATCTCTTGTCTTTCCCTTTCTATGGCTAGGATCTGTCTTTCCAAAGCCAATCTTTTGGCCATCCTGGCTAGCAGGAGGTCTTCACTGAGGCTATCCTCAGTGATTCCAGAGGTGCTGGTCCCTCCTGTGAGGGAAGCAGCATCTCTGACTATCACAGTTGGAATCAGGGATTGAGGGTCCCTGGGTTCCCTAGTTAGGACTGGAAGGGGGGAATTCTCCTCCAAGTCACTAACATCCTCCTCTGGGTTGTCATCCTCAGAGGGGTTGTCTTTTTCAAACTCTGCCAAAAGCTCCTGGAGCTGTAGTTTGGAGGGTCTTGAGCCAATTGTGATTTTATTTAGGTTGCAGAGTGACCTTAGCTCCCTCATCTTAAGATGGAGGTAAGGTGTGAGGTCGAGTTCCTCCACATTCATCTCTGCACTAGACATTATGGGGGTCATTCTGACCTTGGCGGTCTTTTCGCAAGACCGCCGAGTTACCGCCGCGGTGAAGACCGCCGACCGCGGCGGTATGCCGCTGTGCGCATTCTGACCGCTGGGAGCGTTCCGCCGGAAAACCGCCAGCAGCCACACTGGCGGTCGGCGGGAAAGTGGAGACTGGTCAACCTCCACCGCCACGCCAGCAGAACACCGCCCACAGAATTACGACCCACATTTCTGTGTGGCGGTCTTCTGTTGGCGGTCTTCTGTTGGCGGTCTTCTGTTGGCGGTCACCTCCCCATGGCTCCTGTCACCTCCCGGAGGACCAACGCACAAGGTAAGTTGATCGTCCGTGAGGGGAGGGGGTGGGGGGGTGTTGTGTGATGTGTGCGTGCATGGGGGTGTGCGTGTGAGTGTGTAGAGGGGGTGTGTGAGTGCATGCGGGCGGGGAGTGCTGCTGTGCCTATGGGCAATGTGTGTAGTTCGGCGGGTGCGCATGTCGGCATGTATGTGTGCGGGTATGTGTACCGTTGTGTATGTGTGTGTGTGTGTAGGGGGTGTGTATATGTGCATGTTGGGGGTGTGTGCATGTCGGGGTGCGTGTATGTGCATGTCGGGGTGGGGGTGGGGAGGGGGTTCGTACCACCTCTGGGGGGTGGCAGGGGGGTGGAGGGTGTGGGGGGAGGACTCGGGGGGGCAGTGGGGGGTGGGGGAGACCCCTATCAGTGCCAGGGAAGGAATTCCCTGGCCCCGATAGTGCCTACCGCCATGGTTCGCATGGCGGTTCCCGAACGCCAGAAACCGCGGCGGTAAGCAGGGTCATGATACCGTTGGCGGTCTTGGGTCGACCGCCGGACCGGAGCGCGCAGACTCCAGCCCGTCGGTCATGACCGCCGTGGCTGTCGGAGTGGGGAAGTGGCGGTCGGTCGCGGCGGTGACCGCCGCGGTCAGAATGCCATTTTTAATACCGCCGGTCTGTTCGCGGTCCGACCGCCGCCTCTCCGCCGACCGCCAAGGTCAGAATGAGGGCCTATGTTTCTAAAAGTTGGAATACTTTTTAAGAATCTAAAACTAGTTCTAGAATCTAATTCAAACTTTCACAAAACTTTTAAACTCTAAAAGAAATGCTAAACAGGGACTAACACAAGGCCCTAGCAGGACTTTTAAGAATTTAGAAAAATAGCACAAATTGTAAAAATCAGTTTCTAATGACAATTTTTGGAATTTGTCGTGTGATCAGGTATTGGCTGAGAAGTCCAGCAAATGCAAAGTCTTGTACCCCACCGCTGATCCACCAATGTAGGAAGTTGGCTCTGTATGCACTATTTCAAAGTAAGGAATAGTATGCCCAGAGTCCGAGGGTTCCCCCTAGAGGTAAGATAGTGGCAAAAAGATATAATACTAATGCTCTATTTTGTGGTAGTGTGGTCGAGCAGTAGGCTTATCAAAGGAGTAGTGTTAAGCATTTGTTGTACATACACACAGGCAATAAATGAGGAACACACACTCAGGCAATTCCAGGCCAATAGGTTTTTGTATAGAAAAATATATTTTCTTAGTTTATTTTAAGAACCCCAGGTTCAAATTCTACAGGTAATACTTTGCATGAAAGGTATTGCAGGTAAGTACTTTAGGAATTTTGAATAATCACAATAGCATATATACTTTTCAAATAAAACACATATAGCTATTTTAAAACTAGACACTTAGTGCAATTTTCAACAGTTCCTGGGGAGGTAAGTATTTGTTAGTTTTTGTAGGTAAGTAAACCACCTACGGGGTTCAAGTTTGGGTCCAAGGTAGCCCACCGTTGGGGGTTCAGAGCAACCCCAAAGTTACCACACCAGCAGCTCAGGGCTGGTCAGGTGCAGAGTTCAAAGTGGTGCCCAAAATGCATAGGCTTCAATGGAGAAGGGGGTGCCCCGGTTCCAGTCTGCCAGCAGGTAAGTACCCGCGTCTTCGGAGGGCAGACCAGGGGGGTTTTGTAGGGCATTGGGGGGGACACAAGTTAGCACAGGAAGTACACCCTCAGCAGCACGGAGGCAGCCGGGTGCAGTGTGCAAACACACGTCGGGTTTGTAATAGGAATCAATGGGAGACCAAGGGGTGTCTTCAGCGATGCAGGCAGGCAAGGGGGGGGCTCCTCGGGGTAGCCACCACCTGGGCAAGGGAGAGGGCCTCCTGGGGGTCACTCCTGCACTGGAGTTCCGATCCTTCAGGTCCTGGGGGCTGCGGGTGCAGGGTCTTTTCCAGGCGTCGGGATCTTAGTCAGGCAGTCGCGGTCAGGGGGAGCCTCGGGATTCCCTCTGCAGGCGTCGCTGTGGGGGCTCAGGGGGGACAAATTTGGTTACTCAGTCTCTGAGTCGCCGGGGGGTCCTCCCTGAAGTGTTGTTTCTCCACCAGTCGAGTCAGGGTCACCGGGTGCAGGTTTGCAAGTCTCACGCTTCTGGCGGGAAACGCTGTTGCCTTTAAGTTGCTCCCTTGGAAACAAAGTTGCAGTCTTGGGTGAACAGGGCCGCTGTTCTCTGGAGTTTCTTGGTCCTTTTAGAGCAGGGGAGTCATCTGAGGATTCAGAGGTCGCTGGTCCCTGGGGAGAGCGTCGCTGGAGCAGTTTCTTCAGAAGGGGGGAGACAGGCCGGTAGAGCTGGGGCCAAAGCAGTTGGTGTCTCCGTCTTCTCTGCAGGGTTTTTCAGCTTAGCAGTCCTCTTCTTAGGTTGCAGGAATCTCAGTTCCTAGGTTCAGGGGAGCCCTTAAATACTAAATGTAAGGGTGTGTTTAGGTCTGGGGGGGTTAGTAGCCAATGGCTACTAGCCCTGAGGGTGGGTACACCCTCTTTGTGCCTCCTCCCAAGGGGAGGGGGTCACATTCCTATCCCTATTGGGGGAATCCTCCATCTGCAAGATGGAGGATTTCTAAAAGTTAGTCACTTCAGCTCAGGACACCTTTAGGGGCTGTCCTGACTGGCCAGTGACTCCTCCTTGTTATTCTCATTATTTCCTCCGGCCTTGCCGCCAAAAGTGGGGCCGTGGCCGGAGGGGTCGGGCAACTCCACTAGCTGGAGTGCCCTGTGGTGCTGGAACAAAGGGGGTGAGCCTTTGAGGCTCACCGCCAGGTGTTACAGCTCCTGCCTGGGGGAGGTGATAGCATCTCCACCCAGTGCAGGCTTTACTAGCTACAGAGTGACAAAGGCACTCTCCCCATGTGGTCAGCAACACGTCTTGAGTGTGGCAGGCTGCTAAAACCAGTCAGCCTACATGGGTAGTTGGTTAAGGTTTCAGGGGGCACCTCTAAGGTGCCCTCTGGGGTGTATTTTACAATAAAATGTACACTGGCATCAGTGTGCATTTATTGTGCTGAGAAGTTTGATACCAAACTTCCCAGTTTTCAGTGTAGCCATTATGGTGCTGTGGAGTCCGTGGTTGACAGACTCCCAGACCATATACTCTTATGGCCACCCTGCACTTACAATGTCTAAGGTTTTGCTTAGACACTGTAGGGGCACAGTGCTCATGCACTGGTGCCCTCAACTATGGTATAGTGCACCCTGCCTTAGGGCTTTAAGGCCTGCTTGAGGGGTGCATAGGCAGTGTGAGGTTGGCATGGCACCCTGAGGGGAGTGCCATGTCGACTTACTCGTTTTGTTCTCACCAGCACACACAAGCTGGTAAACAGTGTGTCTGAGCTGAGTGAGGGGTCCCCAGGGTGGCATAAGATATGCTGCAGCCCTTAGAGACCTTCCCTGGCATCAGGGCCCTTGGTACCAGGGGTACCAGTTACAAGGGACTTACCTGGATGCCAGGGTGTGCTAATTGTGAAAACAAAAGTACAGGTTAGGGAAAGAACACTGGTGCTGGGGCCTGGTTAGCAGGCCTCAGCACACTTTCAATTCAAAACAAAGCATCAGCAAAGGCAAAAAGTCAGGGGGTAACCATGCCAAGGAGGCATTTCCTTACAGTGTGTGAGTCCACAACAGGCTCTATCAACCTGCCCTACATGAATTTCTTTCTGGACGAGTTGGTCCTGAGGACCTGAGCCTCCTTTGTTCCAAATGTGGTGACTCGTTTACATGTTGCGCAAAACATTACCTTCCCAGCCTACTTCACTTTGCCTCCTCTGTTTGAGGAGGGGGGAAAGGCACCATCAGTTAGATCATAAGAGATCTCAGCATTTGCATTGATCATACTGAACATCATTGATCTGCTCTTTATTGAATTCACTGGGCAAAGCAGTGCAGAAAAGAGCCATCTCATATTGGATCTCAGTTTGGATCATGCCTTGTATCACTGTCTGCTGCACATTGACTAAGAAGCATCCCCCAAAAGGCTTATAAGCTCATTCCATCTGAACCAAGGCTGTTACCACTTCATTGGCACACGGTGTGCTGGTTCTATGTATTTGGCGGGCTGCTGCATAGACATCGCTTCATATGTTCCCAAACCGCTACTGCCTAACGCCAGGTATGTTGAGAGAGGCACTTTGTGTATTTGGTCTTGCAGGACCTTTTGGTTTGAGCCGGTTCACAAACCTACCTAGAGGGCTCTGCTTTGGTAGCTGTTCAAAAGGTGAGGAATGTGCGATAATAGCTGCATGTGTGGCTATGAATACACATGCTCTGCATACTCCTGCCATCTAGTGTTGGGTCTGGAGTGTTGCAAGTTTTTTTCTTCGAAACTCCTCAGCGGTGATACTGCGCATGGGCATTGACTCCTTTGTTAGATTGTCTGTCTGGTTTGGGCAGGTGTCTTCGCTCCGTCTTTCGACTTGCTCTGGTTAAAAACACTTCTTGCTGTTTTCTCTTTTTGACAGTTTTGTATCTCGATTGTGCATTCCTATCTTTGCGTTTGAATCAGTTCCTCAGTCGGGGCACTGACCGTGAGCCCTCTTGGACGTTCTCGTCCGTCTCAGGCCTACCTCACCATGTGGCACCGACCATTATGCTGAGTTGATGGAACAAGCTCAGTTTTGTTTCGTTCCTCTGTGCCACGCTAAATTTCCCCACTCAAACACACATCTAGTGTGTAACTTGTGCTTCTCCCCCGATCACTATGAAGCTACCTGTGATGCCTGCTGGTCCTTCTGGTCGAAGGAGACACTTCGGTACTAAAGAGGTCGTCAACTGGGGATGGCGCACAAGACTCTGGACAACACCCCAATCATCTTTTGGGGAGGAACGTGAGGATGCATTGATCCAGGAATCAGATTCAGACTTGCAGTCGGACATTGAAAGCCACGAGGTAACATCTGAGCAACCCATGAATTCTGTGACTTCTCCTACCTAACGCAAGACTATTAAAATGCCCCTTGTAGAGGTCGCCATGAATGGATCCAAAATCTGCTTTGGCTGCCCTGTCCTCCAACTATGCTCTGGAAATAGCCAAGACAAAGTCATCGTCTTCAAGTCTGACCTCCAGCACCTCAGTTTGAGACATCGCTTCCGACCGGGCTCCACCTTGTGCAGAGGAAATCGCACCAATGGAATAATTTGCTGCTTAAATCAATGGATCTGAAAACATCGGAGCAGAAAGACTCCAGTCTTCGGTCACACCTTCTGTGGAACCCTTTCTGGAGACTATGGCTGCTTGTCAGCGCCACCTCCATATCCAGGAGGGCACGAGATGCACTGTTGCTTCTCCCCCTGTACTGTTCAAAAGGAAGCTGTCTTTGCCAGATGCTTTCGACAATTCTCCACCTCCAAAGAATACTAGCAAGGAAAAGGCTACCAGCACACCTCACAAGCCTTCTCCACCTCCTCTTGATCCATCTTCTCCACCTCCTTCTCCACTTACCTCCTCTTCTCACTCACTTACTGCAGGAGATTATATCCCTCAGGGATCTCCTTTACATGTTTGGGAAGATTTGGGTGGGACACAGCATGACCCACAGTGGGACACATACATATCCATGGGACGTGTATGAGCCTGACCCTATCCTTACCTGTGATTCAGAGTTGTACCCTACACGTCCCATACCACCAGGGGATAGTACATTCTACCAGCTGGTAGTGGCAAGGGCAGGCCCTTTCCACAATGTGGAGCCCCCATACGTTTTGTGTGTATGGGCAAAATATTCGGGAGGTAGTATGGGGTAACCGCTCTCTCTCTCTCTCTGTGTGATATGAGCCACACAGGGACCTTATCGAACAAGACTTTCTGTTCGATACACTTAAATCCACCCACAGGGATAGCCAGTTTCTTCCTATGCTCTAAGGCATGCTTTGTCACGCTGGGGAAATTTTCTAAGAGCTAGTTAGCTCTAGGGTTATCACCTCGAGAGTAGACAAAAGCCTGCTCCCTCAGGTCCATTATACATTAGCATAGTGGCCACCATTGAAAAAAAACGTGCAAATAGCCAGACCACAGGGGACTCTCCTCAACCTGACAAGGAGAGTAAGAAAATAGATGCTTCCAGCAAGAAAATGGCTGCACAAAACAGGCAGCTAACCATTGGCATATCGCTGATTCACAGGCCTTGCTGCCTAGGTATGACTGGGCTCACTTGTATGAGATGGAGGAGCTCCTCCAGTTTCTCCCAGAGGAGTACCGCAAGAGGGCAGCAAATGATTGCTGAGGGCCAAACAATAACTAATAATTCCATACTCTGTGCGCTAGATGCCACAGATACAGCTGCATGCAGCATTAATACAGGGTTATTTCACCAAGGGTGCCTCCTGGAACATAAAAATTGTGCTTACCAGGCTCATGGGCCCTCCTTTTGAGCCATTTCATTCATGTCCTCTCCAGTACCTTTCAGTGTTCTGGTTTCAAACCTGAGGTACAGCTAGCAGTGCTTAACATGCCTTTAGATAAGGAGCATCGTTTTGGTCCCAGAGTGGTTTTTACCCTTGAGAAGCTGAAAAAAGACACAGTGAAGCCTTAGATGCTCTACAGTCCTCCACACAAAGGGGCACTTTTTGTCACTCCACCTTCAGAGGTGCTTACAAATCCACATCCCCTGAGGCGTCGTCTTCCCAAACCAGACAACCACCACCCTCATATTCTAGGGTTTTCTATAGGGGGGTCCTACAGAGGAAACAACAAGGGCAGAGGTAAGAGCACTGCCTCCCCAGGCTCTACATCCACTGCAAAGCAGTGACTACCTCAGTTAACCCTCGACCCCCTAACTCCTCCACCCACTCCCCCACCCCCAAATTCCACATCTGTTGGGGCACGACATCAAGATTTTCATCTACAATGGGTCAACATCACCAAAGACCATTGGGTCTTTTCTGTTATCCAACTTGGTTATTGTCTGGAGCTCATTACTTCTCCTCCAACCATTTCCCCCTTTCACTCACAGGCTATCCCACAAGCACCTCACCCTTCTCAAACAAGAGGCTGTCCTTTCTTCTTAAAAGGGCCATCGAGCATGTTTCCTTACAACACCAGAGATCAGGAGTATAGGTCCTATGCTTCCTCATTCCCAAAAAGATGGCTGTCCCAGGCCTATTCTGGACCTCAGACCATTAAACCAGTACATTGTCTCAGAACACTTTCACATGGTTACTCTTCAAGACATTATTCCACTTCTGCAACAAGGTGACTTTATGATGGCTCTAGATGTAAAGGATACCTACTTTCATATTCCCAGCCACCGTGCACACCAACAGAACCTACGATTTGTGGTTGCGATCAAACACCTGCCTTTCGGAGTCGCAATTGCACCTAGAGTCTTCACAAAGTGCTTAGCAGTAGTTGCCGCAAACCTCAGAAAACAGAACATACATGTGTTCTTTTACCTAGACGACCAGTTCATCAAAGCCAGCACATTACCACAGTGCCAATACCACTGAGTTCACAATGGATCTCCTTCTCGCACTGGGCTTCACAATCAACTTTACCAAATCCCACCCCAAACCCCTTCAGATACAGCTTTATCTAGGAGCTATTCTCAGTGCAGAATTTGGGCTAGCATACTCCAACCTGGCTCGTTTTCATTCTCTTCTCCCCTAGTCTCACGAGAATCGCACATACAGAGTCAAGACTATTATGCACCTTTTATGGATGATGGTGTCCTGCATTGCCATTGTTCCCCATGCCACACTCCACGTGTCCCCCTACAGCAGTGTCTGTCTCGTCAGTGGTTACAGTCACCTGGAAGATCTAGTATTGTTAGACCTCCATACTCAACGCTCTATGCAATGGTGGAACACCACCAACTTGTTGAAAGGGTGGCCTTTTCTGGGCCCTGTGTCTTGGGCCATTCTGACCACATATGCATTACTGACTGGTTGGGGCGTTGACCGTCAGGAACTCACAGGACAGGGCCTCTGGGATCTGTCACCAATCCCTACATATCAGTTTCCTCGATCTTCAGGCAGTATTTCTAGCCTGAAAGCATTTCTTCACCTGTCTCACAAGGTTTTCTTAGTCCGCACAGACAACATGATAGCCATGCATTACCTACAGAAATGAGGGGGACAAAGTCCTCCCAGTTGTCACAACTCCCACAGTATAGAAGTGAGCTCTCCACCAACACATTCACCTTGTGACAGAGTATCTCCCAGGAACCAACAACAGCTTTGCAGTTCTGCTCGGCAGGATGCAGCAACAAGTCCTCGAATGGGAGCTCCACTCACAAGTCCTTCAAACATATTTGGTAAAGTGGAGAACTCTTCAGATAGACCTTTTCGCCACAGCAGAAAATGCACAATGCCAAAACTTCACCTCCAGGTGTCCACACCCTCTATCCAAGGGCAACACTCTACGGATGAACTTGTCAGCGATATTTGCTTGCGCTTTTCCACCTCCATCTCTCCCTCTCCCTCTCATTCCATTTCTGGTTCAGAGGATTAGGCAAACATCTCTCATCATGACCCTTTTAGCTCCCATTTGGGTGTGTCATCCATGGTTCACTACACTTCTGGACCTATTGGTAGTTGCCTACGGAAAGCTCCCCATCAGGCCGGATCTTCTAACTAAAAAATCAAGGACCGCTCAGACGTCCAGACCCAAAGATGCTTAACCTTGTGATATGGCTCTTCAAGTCATAGGGTTGGTTACTCAAGGTTGCCTGCAGATTATATGGACATTCTCAGGGAAGCTCGTAGACCCACATCCAGAGCATTTTATGCTGCAAATTAGAAACGTTTTGTGTGCTGCCAACCCAAACGTATTAACTCCATTAAAGCTACTGTAAAAAGGCATTGTTTATTTGCTCCATTTACATTAAAGAAAATTTAGCTTAAACTTCCATTCACTTGCAGCTATAGCTGCACATCTAAAGAATAGACAACATACTACTTTCTTGAGAACCCCAATTATTAAAGCTTTTAGGGAAGGCCTTAAAAGGGTTATTTCATCCAGGGTGCCTCCTTCTCCCTCCTGGAACATAAAAATTGCGCTTACCAGGCACATGGGCCCTCCTTTTGAGCCACTTCATTCATGTCCTCTCCAGAACCTTTCTTTGAAATTGGTTTTGTTAGTTGCCATCACATCACTCGGGCTTGTCAGAGAGCTCCAGGTCGTAACCTTGGAAGAAGCTTTATACTAAATTCATAGACACAAGGTGGTTCTTTGCACACACCAGAAGTTCCTTTCTGAAGTGGTTTCACAATTCCATATCGACCAGTCCATTGAGCTTCCAGTCTTCTTTCCGCCGCCTGACACTGTTAAAGAAAGACCTCTCCACACTCTAGATGTCAAACAAGCACTTGCGTTTTACATTGACAAAACCAAAGACTTTAGTAAAACTGAACAGCGCTTTGTAGTTTTTTCACTACCTCCCAAGGGCAGTCCACTATCCAAAAACGGCATACCTAGATGAATAGTAAAGCGTGACAGACTTGCTATGCTAAGGCAAAGAGACAGTTGCTTGTTACTCCTAGAGCACATTCTACTATGATAAAGGTGACACTATGGCTTTCCTTTGAAACATCATTACAGCTGACATTAGTAAGGCAGCTACATGGTCTGCACCATAAACATTTACAAAACATTACTGTGTGGATGTACTAGCGCCAACGCAAGCCAGTGTAGGTCAAGCTGTGCTACAAACACTTTTCCAGTCAACTGCAACTCCCACAGGCCAGCCACCGCTTTTATGGACCGCTTTACAGTCTCTGCGGAGCATGCGTTTTTACAGCCACACATGGCATCGAACTGAAAACATTACTTACCCTGTAAGCATCTGTTCGTGGCATGTAGTGCTGTAGATTCACATGTTCCCTTCCTCCTCCCCGGACTCCTGTGGCCATTCCAGTTAATTTATATTTGTCTGTGGTTGTACATATGTAGTTACATGGGCATCTTTCTCTATACTTCCTCCACACCTTTTCTTACCCGCCTACGGGAAAACTATTTAACAAAGGAGTTGATGCACATGTGAGCAGTATCACAGAGAGAAATCTCCGCTTGATCCCGTGACTCGAAAAGCTTCCTTGAAGAAAACAACTTGAAACACTCTGGACCCAACACTAGATGGCAGGTGTATGCAGAGCATGTGAATCTGCAGCACTACATGCCATGAACAGGTGCTTACTTGGTAAATAACATTTTCCTTTTTCCAAAATTCTCCCATCACCTCATCCTGCGAAGTGGTCTCTTTTTCCATGTAAAAAGGTCGCACGTCTGGGGGTATACACACTGGTCACAATCTGTCTGCTGATGGACTGTGAGCCTTATGTGGACAGCCTAAAAAGTAACTGACAGTGCGCATGGATGGTGCTTAAATACAGCTCTGCATGTCACTTTCAGAGCATCACATTGTTGGTGCTGTGCTGTGCAACGCCACATCAATGCACAGGGGTAGGGCTGAATATTTTCTAGATCAAGTTTAGTGCAAGGAAATAGTCAAAAGGTGAGGATTCTGTGGTTAGATAGCGTACCCACCAGAAAGAGCATTACAGAAGGTAAGTAATCTGTTTAAATGTTCAGCCAGTATGTGGCAGAATTTTGCACAGTTTTCAAATTTGTAATAGATACAAACTTCTATTACAGTAAAGTAATATTTTAATCACAATTAGAATTCCTGAACTCGTTCTCCATTGTCACTCTTTCTCTATACAATCTCTAAACAAACTCAACAATCCCTCTGGAACTTTTATAGATGTCAGGTAAAGGACTGAGGTATTTTGTGTCAAGATGCATGTGTGGTCAATGCCTGTGGTTTGCATGCACTCCATTTCTAGGTTTGTAAGTTATGCAATACAAATGATTCTGTTGCCTTTTTGGTTTCTTGAGCCATCAACTGAGTCTGCTGGAAAAAAAATTATCACTATGGTAAGTAACTTCCTTTGACTTTACAGTGAATTAAGGAATTCCTCAGTATTCCTAGCAATTAGGCCAAATGGCCCCTAATGTGTCTGAGTTTAAACCCTGTTGATGTTGCCCCAAGATGATTTCTTTGTCCGATTCAAGACAGCACAAACTGATATGTGGATCTGACACATTCCTCTTGGCTTGCAGCTCCTGCTCCTTATGCTTTTAAAAGGCTACCAGGGAGTGCAGTACCATTTTGTAACATGGTGCACAAGGACAGCCAAAAGCACTGGAACCCCCCTCCCCCCCCCCCCAAAATGTCAACAGAAGGATATGGCCTCTTATTTCTCAAGTAAATGGTCCTGCTTCCGGGACCCTTTGTCTCTGCAGGGCAGTCGCCCAACATTTGCCTCTTCCTCATCTTTGTAGCAGATTCCAGTGAAGCTCTTGTTTCTGACTTTCCCTTCCAGACCTGCTCAGGTCAGTGCCTTCCAAATGGCCATGCTAGAAGTCTTCTCAAATATTTGGGGATTTCAAAGCTTCCAGTCGATGTTACCTGACTCTGTGCCTCAGCATTTATTCCAGAGAAGCAGCAAAAAATACATAGGCACTGGCCAATGTGCTGCTGATGCTGCTCTGAGAACCTGTTTCCGCTGAAATTATGAACCCTTCAAAATTGGATGATCTCATTGGTGTGATAAAGCAGGTTTGGGTCTGGCATTGGCATGCCCTTTGCTTAGTGACCAGACATATACTCTTAATGAGTGAATGTTTGGATAGGACTATGAAGCTTTGGAGCTCTGAATAAGGAATATAGGCACATGGAGGAAGGTGAGTCTGAGACTGACATACTTGTTTCTCGTTAAAATGCAGACCCTGATCTCAATTTGCACTTGAAAAAGCTAATGGCATTGATATATCTCCAGGTGACATCCCTTATCCTTCTTGGCCTCCTTCAGAAGAATTATGGTTTGTACCTCTCTGGAACCTAAAGTAATGGAGGGACTGGAATTTAACTTGGAGCTGAAATCAAACATACTCATGGAAATCCTGCTTCCTCTCTTTCAGAACCGTTGGCCCCTTTCAGTGAGAGCCTTTTCGAGGCAGTCCCAAAAATTGCATCTGCCAACCAGCAGAAACTAACAGTCCTCACAAATTGGTGTTAATTTTGGAAAATTACCCTTATCAGCTTTCCAGTACAAAAAAGAAAACCTTTTTCATATCTAGTTATTGGTGATCTAGATACTGCTCAACGATTTTGGAGTGCTGCTTGGACTTGGCCACTATGATTGCTTAAACCATGGCCCCAGTAGTTACTTTGCGTAGACGTAACTGAAATGCTCCACAGGCTTTTCAGGACATGTCCAGGAAACCATCATCGACATAACCTTTGAGTGAACAGGTCTTCTGATAAGTTTCCACCTCTTCGCTAAAGTGCTTTAAGAAGAGATGCACAGCTTTAACCATAGCCTGCTCACTCTGCTTGGCCTATTAGCCCTGCAGTTTGATCATCAGTACTACCTGTTTTGAGGTGCTTCAAACTTGAAGACTTTATGAAGTAGGCATCCTTTCCAGCCAATCCAGGCTTCCCAGATGTCATATTGCTTTTTCAAGCTATAGTGGATCTTAGTGATGCCATCATAAGCAGTTCCAGTCCCCACCATCTGCTTTATCTACTGCCTCCAAACCCTCTGACTTTCTCCGACCTCCACCATCAGGTAAGGGGGCGAGCTCACTTTTTCACTAATTAGATCATTATGACTGAGTGTTACTGCTTCATCCGTGATCTATGCCCTTGCCTGGTTTGTCATCTTTCCTCAGTGTGCTCTCAAGCAAATGCATCGATCCTGAAAGAGGTGCTTGCTCTGTTAGACAAAGACCATAGAAGTTTTGCCTGTGGAGTGGAGCACAGGATTTTACTACCTTTGTTAGGTCTCAAAGAATCTCTGGCCTCCTGCAGACTGCAGATTGGTTTAGTCTTCGTTTAGCAGTTCCACCCCCAGTTTTGTAGGATGAGTTCTGGGGTTGGTTGGTGTCTCTGGATTTCCAGGATGCCTACTTTCCTCTACTGATCCCTTCAGCCCGTAGGCATTACTTGAAATTCACCTGGGAGTTCCAGCTCGGTCACTTCATGGTTCTACCATTTGATCTGACTGTTTCACAGGTGTTTAGCAAGGAGATGGGGATGGCGGTGTCTTCACTCAGGAGGTTAGAAGTCATGAATTTCCACACTGAAATGACTGGTTGGTGAGGCTGGATCTTCTCTTGAAAAACGTTCAGCATGGCCCTCTGGCACAACTTGGGCTTTATTCTCAACATCCATAAGTCCCAACTCCTACCCATAGAGGCTGACTCTTGTTGGTGCCTGGTTAGACACTACTGGAAGGCCTTTCCTCCCCCGAGGTTTGCACACATTGAAGATGTGATCCCAATGTTTCTGATCTGGTTCTGACAACAATTCTGATGGAAGTCATACTGCAGTGACTCCTTGGTCTCTGGCATCCAGTTGGGCCTGCATGCATTGAGGGCACATTTTTAAAAAAATTTGTATACTTTCCAAACTTTTCCTTATTGTTACCGAAACCTTCCTTAATATCAGTCTCCTGGTCTGAATTCCTCCCCTCAACAGAGAGGAAATGCCTGCTAGTGCCACTGCTTTTATTCCATTAACAGTCCCTGCATTTATGCATCTGAGTCTCACTCCCTTTTCTGTTTTGTACTTTTCCTGTCTAGGTCATCTGTTAAAAACCTTTTCTTCCTCTTTGGTCTGGTTCATGGCCAGCACCTCCCATTAACACTCATTCTGTGGCCTGGCCCCTCCTGCTTCACACATTGGTGGTTATTGATTTCCTCCATGCCGTCATCTGGAGTCTCTATTTCCTGGACTTGTTAATGCGTTACTGTAATCCTGCTCCTCTAATATCCAACAAGATTAGACTTTGTTATGAGACTAACAGGTCAACGATGAGGACCTTCAGTCTCTGTGTGAGAAATGTGCATTGCTTTGAGTCCTTGGCGTTTCTATTGCCAAAGGCACTGTCTCACTATTTAATTGCACCATATGTAGGCGCAGGGGCTGCTCCTTGTTGTTCATTCTGCTACCTGAACTGCATTTCCTCCTAGCAGTCTTCCTATTCTGTGCATTTATACAGCACAGTGCTCTCATACGCATCCCACAAGACCATATGACTGCACAGGACCTGTAGTACCAGAACTGTGACTTAATATAAACATGTCAGTAGTTCAGCTGGTCCTGGTGGCCTTTCATATCATACAGGAAAAACACCTTCATTGGGCACAATAACAATAGGCTTGGTGGTGTCCTGAGCTAGTGTTGGAAGCCTTTTGCTTGTGGCACTGTGCTCCGAAGAAGGGCGTTTTCACGGTGGCAGACGGTCTTCTGGGTTGCCTGATTAAGTTCAGTTGCACCAAGTTGCCTCTAGCTCAAGGACCAAGTAAGGGAAGGCCATTACAAAGCGGCAGGTATTATGTTCTCCAGAGTGGTATGCCCACCTGGGTAGCTGTTTGCCACAGCCCAGTATAGGAAGTTTCTGCAGTTGTGTGCACAGCCTTAGTCTCCTAATGGCTGTCTGTGGATGTCTTTAGCATTGAAGAGATGCAGGGTCTGCTTCATATGTTTCCGCTGATCCACTTTTTTCCTCTATGGAAATGACTCTGGGTTGAAATCCTGTCTTTTTTTTTTTTTGCCTGCCATTCCTCCTAAGACAGGAACAAGCCTTATGCAAATCAGCCATGGTCCTGCTCCAGTAAGAGCACTCAAGTCTGGACTGCCATGCCTGGCTCTCTTTGAACAGGAATACCAGCTTTTCCAGACTAGTTTTGGCGTATTTGGGCCTCATCAGAGAGGCGCAACTTGGATTTGATGGCACAGTGACTATAATACCCATGTCTGGGTAGATTAATCTGTTATGCCACTGCTTCTATGAGTTTTCGATTTAGAGTGGGTATGTGTTAACTGCAAAATTGTCAGCTTCTCTACTCCAATTGTCTGACATTTTTTTGTCCCACAGTGTGAATTTACTTAATGTTACCCTTAATCATTGTTTCATCTCTCAAACTTCAGCAGTGTTGCCCTGTCCAATTACTGACATTGAAGAATTTCTTACCAGTAGAGGTAACGTTGGCTTGTAGAGTTGGCGAGCTCAGGGCCCTTCGGTCCAACCACATTTCACTTAGTTCTGCTGTGACAAATTGCTCTTTGAATTCAACCTTCTGTCTGAAGGCCTAGTCTGACTTCCTCATGGGCCATGTTATTACTTTTCCATGTATTTTCCTGCTCCTCATTCCACCAAGGAGGAGAGACCACATAGGCTGGAACCAAGAGTGTGGTGCTCTACTACATTGCCTGTACATGGTAAGAGCAGATCAGCTCTTGGTAGGCTTTGCTGGAGCCAAGAAGGCTGATGCACATAATGTGATGGGTTACTCTTAGCACAAAGATCTGTTATACTTTGGCCAAACACACTCTTCTGGCTGAAATCCGTGCCCACTCTAATAGGGCTATGGCAGTCTCTGCTGCTCTTCCTAGTAGTGTGACCGTGCCAAGCAGCCAGTTATTCATATTTGCATACCTTGCAAACTGTCTCAAAGCTCAGGCTTGCAGTAATGGAAATGTTACCAGAATCTTTTTTTTGCATTATTGGCTCTACTCTGTCCCATCTGTCAGGAAATGGATATTTCTTATGTCTTCATTCATGAAGTGAGGAGTCTGGGAAGAAGCATCCATCAGAAGTAAAGTTAAGTAACGTCTAATGATATTTCTGGTGGATAATCTATTTTCCTGCAGATTACGCTCCACCCTCACTCCTGCCATATTGAGATAACGAATGCCTTGGTTAATAAGATCCCAAAGATGCTATGGTTATTGTGGTGCAATCTTTATATCTCAGTGCACCTCATTGGGGTTCTGAAAAACCTCTGGGTACTGGTGCCAGCACATCAAAAAGATTATATATTCACTATAATTACCTTGTACCTGTGGCTAAAGCTGCTGATGAACCAGCATGGCGCTACCTGGCAATTCTCATGATGTATTGCTGGGTGAAAAAAGATTAACCACTGTAGCCTGATGGTTGGGGAATATTCATAAGGTGTAGTATATGATGGAGGATCTAGTATCCCCAAGAAGTATTGTTACCTTCTTCCAGTGATTATCCTTTGCTCTACACAATTCAGTTACTGTAGACTTCTTGAAGAAACATTTACAGTGATTCATTGCCTTTGTCAGGTAGTTACTCAGCTCAGATTGTTCCTCAGTCTGTCATGCCCACTGTATCACATGCCTGTTGTCATGGGCAGGACCATTGCCACTGAATCTAATGCTTTTACTTCACAGAATGTAACCAAGGGAGCCCGGCATAAAATAGCTTTAAGCATTCAGAAGCTGCGTGAGAGGCAGAGTGTGCTGAAGTCCCTGGAGAAGGTAAGGAAAATTTCTCTACCAATGTTGAGAAGCTTAATGGTTTGTGAGTTAATTGCAGAGAATATTAGCCGTACTCTTATCTTTCATTCTCTTACCTGCTGCCTTAGCTGATGAATTTGTAAAATATCTACTTGTGCAAGGACAGGATTCTTCCCACACTAGAACACTAGAAATTGTTGGACAGTTACTTATGAAAAGGGTGTAAATGAAATCATTTGTAGATTTTGTAAAAAGAAAAAAGGGGGGGGGGTGTAATAGGAAAGTGAATTTGCAACCGCTGAGCAGAATTTCACATGAGCAAATAGAAGTGTACATTTCCTTATTTGAAAATGAAATTCACAAAAGTGCTAGGAGTATGGTTTCCAGGTCTTTTTATATAAACACTTATGAATGCCTTAAATTTATATGTTTCCACTTATGCAAGGACATATACATGTAAGAGCACGTTGGAGACTTTTAGGCCTCCAATTGCATTGAGCATCTGTTCTTTTTTTTTTTTTTTTCTCTTTTTTTTTCTTTTCTTTTTAAATATTTCCATGCATCAAACAATGTTTTACTAAATGATTCCTCAAAGGGATGGTATTTAAAGTTGCACAATTGTTTAGCCGAACGTTTTTTTTATTTCTTTCAAGTTGTGATTTTATTTGTCTACATTGAACTTGAAAGCTAATCACCAATCCTGTTTTTAGGTATATGTAGCTGTATATATTTAATCAGAGATTATAAGAAGCTTCAGATTGTTACATTTTTCAAACGTTTTGCATGCATGTGTTTATGCTGATACCACTGTTTAGTTATGCAGGCTGAGCTCACTGGAAAGTGCATTTCCGTAGAGCACTTAATCGAATAGTAAAGACTTTTTAATAATGAACCTTCTATGCATACATTATGACAAAATACACATATCGTCACAAATCGTGATCTTCACACTGCCATACAGCAAGGTGTATTGTAACCTGGGATAAAAAGAGTTAATGCTGTGAGATGTCGGGCCTTCTTGTCCAGTGGACATGAACATCTTTTACCCTTGACCCAAACAATATGTCCTGGGCGTCTGGTGATGGCAATAACACATCCCTGGCTCATTTGCTTCTTCATCTGTGTATGTTTTCAAAGAGGGCCTCCTGACTTTGTCAGTGAAATCAAATTTATGAAAAGCCTATGTTTAACCTGCACAGTATTCACGTAGGGTAATGTACAATAATGTTCTTGATTGAAAAGTTATGATTTTACTATATGGAAAAAGAAATGATCTTTTATGTAAAAATAAATAAAATGTACTATTCTGTCAAGTCATTGAATTCTGCAGAGAATTAAAATTCTGTTCAAGAGAAACTGCCAAAGTTGTTGTTCGGTAGGTAACAACTCTTACTTGGAGAATAGGTAGGACGTAAAGAATGATGACATGGCCTTATGGAACCTTTTTGGTTAGGGCTTTCTGCGGGATGTTTAACTTGGGGACCCTCCAGTTGGGACTGCAACGTCCACTGCCTGGTGTACATTTCTGTTTTCCTGTCCTGAGCATGTCTGCGATCTTGGTTTTTGATCCTGGCCCTAGCCTCATATTAGTTTAGTGTGTTTAGAAGCCTCTGCCTTTTTTCTTGACAGGCATGTTATCCTGGACTGGTCTTGTGACATGGAAGGGTGTACCAAGCATACCCTCATCGGCGTAACTAAACCTATGGTGGGCTTCCCTGCAGAGTACATGAAGGGGCCCCATCTGCGCTCACTCAGGAGTCACTGGTCAGGGCACTGTGCTGTGGGAGCCTTTGTTACGCCACTGCATGCCCTCATTTTTTTGGATGGTGATGTGGGTTTAGCTTATAGGGTGGTAGTGTCAATGAGGAGTGTCTTGTGAATCCATAGTTGTGGACTGAGCTTTTTACTTGTCATTGAATTCGAGGACTACTGCCCTTAACCCAGAACCTATGGCTAACATCTCATCTTTGTGTGTGTGTGACCTGTGTGTTGCATGTGTGAGTGAGCTAGCACAATGGGGTCCTTTGAGTTCCATTTTGGAAGACCTTGGCTGGCATGTTCTTGGCACAGCATGGAGGTGAGATTGTTTGGGTAGTCAGTGCAGCCTTTGGAAATTCAATTAGGCCTTTTGCTTAGCCTTCCTTTAGCACTCCTATTTGGTAGGTGGTGGGCGTGATGGGTGGGACATCAGTGTCTGTTCTTAAAACTGAAAGGCGACCCTTTAGGTGAAGCTAGTCTCATGATTCCGCTGATCTCTGTTATGTGCGCCTATTAAGTTGCATGCCGAAAGCTCATATCTTTGTTCCTCACGGTAGCCTGACTTGCTGTGAGGAGCACCATTCGGCAGAAAGGCTGTCTGGAGAGTAGCCTGATAAGGACACTTGAAAGGAGAACAGACTACAACCAGTTCTGGAAGTGCAGATGGTGGATCCACATCTTAGGCACTACTTTCACTGTGTAAAACTGTGTAAAACTGGGAGCCACTAACACACTTATAACAGTTATAAGTTGTAACTAAGGGAGTGCTCCCAGATGACTCCTCTGCAACCGGAGCTTATGTCTGACAGCCAGCTACCCAGAGGGGACTTCAAGTAGCAGGGTCTCCTGTCACCCACTGAAGTATACATTGTGGTGAGCCTTTTTTGAGAGAACCATACTGAACTGATATTATCTGCACTTGAGCCTTGATTCATGCTGCACATGCACTAACCCTAGGAGGATCTGCCTAGGCTTATGAGAATCAGAACTCCCAGGTAAAGGGAGTGGATGGCTGTGTCCTAAGGCGAAGTAGCTGAAGTGCTGGTGCAGTTTATTTGTACCTGCAAATATTACCTGTGTGGTATTCAGTTTAAAGTATCAAGTGTTAGAACTAGCCCTTAGAATTCTGGACACAGTTGCTGCTCAAGTCCAGTCAGGGGTAGGATTAGCTGAATGAGAATTATCTGGCTTTCTTATTCTTTGACGGCTGTGGAGGTGGCAGGAAGCACTTTCTTTCCTAGATTCACACTTCTATTTTGTTCTTTTATAATTGTACCCTCAACGTTTGTGCATTTCTGTTTTTATTCATTTTTTTGGGTTAGTAAATCGCCATTTTTTTTTTTTAACACATGCTGTGTTCCCCCACCCTTTGTAGGATATTTTGGAAGGTGGGAACCTGAGAAATGCCTTTCAGGAGTTGCAGCAGATCATTGCTACTCCCATAAAGTACTACAGTCCCTCACAGATGGCGCAGAAAGATGGTCAAGGCTCTGAATGCCAGCCCCCTGCTGGGTCAAGGGCAAGGCAAGATAAAGCAAGCAGTGAGCCAGAGGAGAAAGACACAGCTGCTGACCGTTTCCAGTCCCCCCATGCACCTTCTCTGGATGGTGAATCTGCAGCGGCACCCATCGCTGAAGGAGACATCCCAGGGCAGCTCACCAGAGTGATGGGTAAAGGTAAGATAGTATCTTTCACAAGGTTTATAATTAGTTGCATTTTTCTACATAAGTTGATGTTTGGCGCATAGTCAGGCTCTTCGGTGAAGGTATATTGGGTTTTAAATTAATATTTCAGGTTAAGGTTGGTGAGATTTCAAATGTGCTGTATGGTCATGACCCCAGTCATTTACACAAGAATACCTAGTGGAGATGGGGTAAGCACTTGCACATAAGTGAGGAATGGGGCAGGCTCTCACTTTAGGGTGATGAGTTGAGGGAGGTCATTTGCTTCTGGGTAGACACTCATATCTGTTCCCTAGATAACATTTCTATATATTAATGGATGCTTTGCGCCACCTTTTTCACCACATGAGAAAAAAGCAGTTATCAGGGGTTCTTCATTGATGGTCATAACCCTTGAATAGATCTGTCCTTGTATGGGGACCCCAGAGCAGTTTTCAGTCTCATCTACTAAGCCTTAGTTTGGTTAGTCCAGGAAACATGTGACCCGTTACCTTAAAAGCAGGCTATATTGCCTATCTTTCTGAGGGAGGCTGGCCCAGTGTGCGGTGGACACCTGTGGTGTTACACCTTCTACTGAGTCCAGGCAACATTTATTAGTGTTCGTGTCTCGGTTGCCAGGGTTCTCTAGTGGTAGCAGTGGTGAGCAGCCAAGACTTACCTAGGAGTGTGAAGCACTTGCAATGACACAGTAGTTACACATTAACTTATCACATATGAAAGGAACCACACAGTGTTGCAAAAATAAAGGTACTTTATTACTGGAACACCAGACTTGATTACTATAGGTAAACCCCCCTTCTGAAGATAAGTACACACAAAATATGCACAGATAAGTATTATGAAATAGCAGAAAATAGCAAGGGCGCGGAGGGCCAAACCATTTACTAAAAAAGTGGAATGCGAGAATGAGCCCCCCCCCCCCCCACCAGAGGATATGGAGTAGTTAGCCAAGGACTGGGAGAGAGTTAAACCCCAAGAGGTAAGTATCTAGAAGACCTCCAGCGATCAGGAGAGCAGAGGTGTAAGTTACCTGGTTGTCCCATAGGCTAACATGGGGAATCGTAAATGGAATATTGAAAGAACAGGGCCAGGCTAGTGAAAACAATGGGGGATTCTGTATGAAGAGGATCTGCAAAAGAAGGGTACAAAGTCCAGTCCATACAGGAGTGTCCAGGTGGGGCAGGAAGCAATGCCCACCCTTCTCTAGGTGAAGAGCCAGGTCGATGGTGGTGGGTGAAGTCCAGCTGTGGAGTCCAGGAGCTGCGGTCAAGTCGCCTAGGAGCTGTCCGTGATGATCGCCGGATTGCAGAAGGGTCAGTGGTCAGGAGGACCACCAACAAGCAAATGCAATTGGAGTTGGAGATTTGCAGAGCTGGAGAGGACCAGCAAGGTCCTGGGGACTCAACCCTTGAAGGGGAGTCCAGGCTGACCCTAACAAGACAGAAGAACCAACTGCAGAAGCAGTCGGAGCCCCCACGAGCAAACCACTGGCAGCAGGCACTGTAAGTCTCAGTGAGGCCCAGGCAGCACACCTGAAGAGGAGTCCCATGTCGCTGGAACAGCAGAGAGGAGACTGTCCCTGTAGAGTTGAGTGCTGGGGGCCAGGTCTACTTGGAGCCTGAAGATCCCTCGGAGCAGGAGTCAACAAGCCTTGGTTGCTGCAACAGTCATGGTGCACAGGGATTCTGTTTTGGGAGAAGAGGCAAGGCTCACTGTCTCCCAAGTTGGACAGAGCCACCACCTATGTTGGAGAGACCTTGCAGGTCCAGAGGACAGCAGTTCCCAGCAGCCTGACGTTGTTGCCTTAGGTGCCTGGAGATGCAGGGGAGTGACTCCTTCACGCCAAGGGAGATTTCTTCATGGGTGTTTGGTGCAGCTGACGTCATGCCGACCCCAGAGGATGCACAGCCATGGAAATGTTGCAGGTTGCTGACAGTAACCATGGAAACAATGTTGCAAGGAGAGGTTGTCTCAGTGTTGCAGTCTTGTTTGGTTCATGTGAAGTCCAGCAGCGGTTCCTGTGGCCAGGAAGAGGTTGTTGCAGAGGAGTCCTGGTGGAGTCTTGCATAATGAATCTGGGGACCCACCCACAAAGAGTCCCCACCCCCCCCCCCCCCCCCCCCCCAAAAAAAAAAGAAAATCTCGGTCACTTTGCAAGGTGACCGCTTATCAGAGGGGGTCATTGACATCTGCCTAACCTGATTAGTCAGATGCTCCTAGAGGCCTCTGCCCATCTTAATTTCAAAATGACAAAATCAAATGGCCACCTGGAGGAGCTCTGGGTACCATCCCTGTGATGGTGATGGACAGTGAGTGGTCACTCCCCTTTTCTTTATGCCGTTTCGCGCTAGAACAGGGACCTGGTGTCCCTGGACTGATGCAAAATGGGTTATGCAAGGAAGACACCAAATGTGCCCCTCAGAGCAAGCCGGTGGTGTGGGGAGGCTACCCCTCCCCAGCCTTGTAGCGCCTATTTTCAAGGCAGAGGAGGTTGTACTCAGACTGGAAATCCTTTGTTCTGCCTTCCCCTGCTTGAGCTGGTCAAGCAGCATGAGGGCAGAATCCGCTCGCAGACCCTGGAAAACTGGTAGGAGAAATACGAGGGGACCTCTAAGGAGCCCCCAGAGTGCTTGTAATCATGCCACCAATACTGGCATCAGTAGTGGGGTATGATTCAGACATGTGTGATACCAAACATGTCTAGGTTCAGAGTTACCATTATGTATCTGGACCATAGGTAGTGACCTATGGCCAGTACATAGCTAAAATGGGCTCCCTGCACTTTCGAAGTCCAGGGAATCGGAACTGGAGTTCATAGGGGCACTTCTGCTCTTGCGGGGGGTCCAGACACACAGGGACGTGCACCCTGCTGTTAAGGCTGAGACGGCCTCCCATATGGGTGGCTTACAGTGACCCGGTGTGGTGACCAGCAGTTAAAGGGTGCCTGCACCTTTTCACACAGGCTGCAAATGGTAGGCCTGCAGACAGTTTGAATGGGCTCCCATGGGTGGCATAATGCATGCTGCAGCACATGGTGGACCCCTGGTGTACCAATGCCCTGGATACCGAAGTACCGTATACTAGGGACTTATAGGGGTGCACCTGTATGCCAATTGTGGGGTGTAAAGAGTAACAAGACAACCACATTTAGAGGAGTGAGCACCATCACTGAGGTCCTGGTTAGGAGAATCCAAGTAAAAACAGTCCAAGCACACTAACAACAAGCAAAAGATGGTGGTAACCATATCAAAAGGTGGGACTTTCAGTTAAGTGTTATACTCTTAAGTCACTTAGGTAAAATTAAATGTTACCTTTTTTAAAACGGCCTTCACAAACACCTTTTACTTTTTCAAGTAAAATGAATAATACATAGCAATGTAGGTTTCAACACTGAAACAATGCAAAAAGGACACTGAACCTTTAAGAGCCTCTTGACCTCTATTGTCTTATGATGGCCTTTAGGTAGCCGTTTACGCAGTTCCTTTTTTTTTCTGGCTCCTGCTGACAAGATCTTGAGCAGAGCGCTGCCTTTAAGGTTTTTCACCAAAACGTTTTTATCTGTACCTTTTACAACACTGACTCACTTTTAAGGTACAGAGTTTTTTTAGGTCATTTACTGATTGGAAATATGTCTATTTTTTTGTCTTGTTTAAAAATTATAGCTATTTATTTGTTTGTATGAACTGCCGAGAGTGTAGCATGAAAATGGGAAACACAGAATCGCACAGTAACTATATCATTTGTTTGACAGACTCTCGTGAGCTCAAGACTTGTCGCCACTGCAAGTCTTTCTCTCTGCGTACTTTGAGGGAGAGAAAAAAAATTCTCCATGACGAAGTGGAGCAATGCAGATAGCAAGATTCCCTGACTGGTGATACAAATGAAAGGGGAAGAGACTGCTCCCTTCACCAATGCCCTTAAGTCACTGTCTGAGGACTCCTGCAGAAAGAAATCCAAAACGAGAATCTGGAGAAAATCATCTCATTTGACATTCAGAAGTAGTACTGCACCTACTTGATCGCCATTGAAGACTGGATCGACTTGGATACCACTTGCGACATTGAGGAGCCGAGCACCTTTTACAGCGAAACACTTAAAAAATCGAAGACTTCAACATCAAGAGATCAGTCAACTTCCTTAAATGAGTGGCTTTCACACATGAAAGCTTGCAGGCTTCCATCAGAGTCTGACTTAAAGTATTCTAGAGCATATTCGCCATCAAGACGTCACACTAGATCTTGCTGCTATAGGTCTAAGTCATGCTCAAGATCTGTATTGTCACTGTCGTCACTGATGGGGAAGATTTTTTTCCACCAGATCAAGATCCTCACAATCTCATCATGCTACTTCGTCCTTGGGTCTGTACTCAGCTACTCTGACAGATTATCACCACTGAGAATATCTCCTATAGATATTAGTACCTTTCAGGAGGTTCTCATCAGAGGAGCCAATAAGCTTAATATTGACTTACCAACTGCTGCCATCTCCACATTGGTAATCTTTGAGAAGCTACACCAAGGTCTGGACTTGTTGGAACCTGCTATGGATTTGTCTAACACCGGCTCCTGTTAAGGCTGCCACAGCACCAGTGTTCTTTCACTAAAAATGTACCACTGTTTCCACAATTGGCACACCCCTGGCACACAGATAAGTCCCTTGTAAAAGGTACCAGTGGTACCAAGGACCATGTGACCAGGGAAGGTCCCTAAGGGCTGCAGCATGTTATGCCACCCTAAGACACCTCACCTAGCACATGCACATTGCCATTGCAGAGTGTGTGTGTTGGTGGGGAGAAAAAGGCAAAGTCAACATGGCATCCCCCTCAGGATGCCACGCACACAAAACACTGCCTGTGGCATAGGTAAGTCACCCCTCTAGCAAGCCTTAAAGCCCTAAGGCAGGGTGCTCTATACCACAGGTGAGGGCATAGTTGCATGAGCAATATGCCCCTACAGTGTCTACGTCCATTCTTAGACATTGCAAGTACATTGTGGCCATATTAAGTATATGTCTGGGAGTTTGTCAAAACTAACTCCACAGTTCCATAACGGCTACACTAAATACTGGGAAGTTTGGTATCAGACTTCTCAGAATAATAAACCCCCTCATGACAGTGTTGGATTTATTAAAAACAAAAATTACACAGAGGGCATCTTGGCCTCCTGTATTTTACCCAATCCTCTAGTGTAGGACTGACTGGTGTGTGCCAGCCTGCCACAGAGAGACTAGTTTCTGACCCCCTGGGGTGAGAGCCTTTATGCTCTCTGGGGCCAGAAACAAAGCCTGCTCTGGGGGGAGGTGCTTCACATCTCCCCCTTGCAGGAACTGCAACACCTAGTGGTGAGCCTCAAAGGCTCATGCTTTGTATTACAATGCCAGAGGGCACTCCAGCCAGTGGAGATGCCCAGCCCCGGGACAAAGCCCCACTTTTGGCAGCAAGTCCAGAGGGGTAATTAGGAAAAACAAGGAGGAGTCACCACCTCAGGCAGGACCACCCCTAAGGTGTCCAGAGCTGAAGTGACCCCTTCCTTGCAGAATCCCCCACTTTTTTTGGAGGACAGGGACCTATAGGGACAGGAATGTGCTTCCCTCCCCAAAGGGAGTGAGCACAAGGAGGGTGTAGCCAACCTCAGGGACAGTAGCCATTGGCTACTGCTCTGACCCATAAAAACGCCCCTACATCTTGTATTTAGGGCTCTCTGAACCAAGCTAGTCAGATTTCCTGACTATCTCAAGGAAGGACTGCTGAGCTGAAAACCCAGCAGAGGAAGAGACAACAACTGACTCTGCCCCAGCCCTGCCGGCCGTCTCCTTCTGCAAGATGCAACGCGTTCTGCAGGACCAGTGACCCTCTGAAAAGCCTCCAGGGGACTGTCTGCACCACCGAGGACCAAGAAACACCTGTTGACAGCGGACCTGCCCAAAAAGAAGACAAACCATCTTTAAAGGGACTCTCACCTCACCCCAGAAGCATGAGTCTAACTACTCTGCACCTGATGCCCCTGGCCTGTGTCCAGAGAAACCAACTACCCAGAGAGGATCACCAGGCGACTCGGACGTGTCCACCCTGGGCTGACCTTGTTGTGTAGCCATTTTAACTATAGCTCCATGCACTTTATTTTAGCATACTAGGCCAGCCACTGTGCACTCTAACCTAGATATATTTTACTTGGGTTCATTTTTATTTATTGTTACAATAGTCACCTTTACGGTCTTGTTTTATTTTCTAGCTATCTAACTGTTTTGCCTAGGCCAGCACTCTGTTCTCAAACAAGACATCCTTGCTCACTCTATGCTTCTTCCAAGACTACAGCATGATACATTGCCGGTGAACGTGGTATAAGATTAGTCTCCGACATTCGTAGAAAACACACATCCTTACATAGGGACATTTTCTCAGAACATCAGCTGTTTTATTATAAAAACGTTTTGTCAGGAAATGCTTTTGGATAGGGCGTACCATCAGCCGTGGCCTTTACGGCAGCCCGTATGTCTGCATCTGGTTTCCTACTTAAATGAGTTACTGCAGCAACAGCAGCCGTAGCTACTGCTGACTTTGTGGCTTCATCAGTCACTTTATTCCCAGCAGTGTGTATACCAGCGCGCTGGACATTTGGTAGCGTTTCCTTTAGAATCGCTACTTTGCCCACAGAAGTCTGTGTTAGATGGTGTTGCCTTTAGAATCTCTGAACCTATTCTGGCGCCAGTAATGCAGGTATTCATTGAAGGACTGGACACAATAATACAAATCACAAACGGTGTGTACTGTGCAGGATCCGTACGTTCCAGTGCCATCACCAGAGCTTTCATCTCTGCTAGTTGTGCTGTGCAATCCCCTAGGGTTTGCGTAAAGGTATGTAGGGGACAAAATGTATTGTCTTCCATATAGCCGCTTACGACTGCGCAAGCAGCGGAATACTGATGTTTCCTGCCAATTGCAGGTTTTGCAGAGCCATCGATGACATGACTCTATGAAATTGTTCAGTAGGCAATGTATTTGCTGGAACCGGGTATTCTAGTTCGTACTGCAAAAATTCTTGAGTCTGTAACTTGGGTCAAAAGTGTAATCTACATCAGTGGCTGTCAAAGACGTGGCCCATTGTATCCAACATGGATGTAATGCTTTTGCGTTAGGAACACTTGTTTTTGTAACCGCTTCAAGGGCTGAGATTGGAGAAACGACAATTATGTGTTTGCCCTGGCCTAGAGGTCTTTCTTTGTTGACAGCCATCTGAACAGCAGTGAGAAGTTTCTCAGTGGGTGCAAAGCGTTGTTATCCAGCATTGGATCTTTCATAAATTCACATGCTTGAATCATCCCCGTCGTCGAAGTGGGAGTCCCCACGGTACATACAATAGCAATAATTAACAAATAAAAGTTTTTTGCCATAGGCTATAATGGAAACAGTAATTGCTCATATAGCGTATCCATGTTCTTTTGTGAAAAGGACCCAAACCTGCCTGCTGACCAATCAGGCACCAGCACCCTCTAGAACACTCTCCAGAGAAGCTCCTTCCCTCAGATTTTCTACTGCACGTCATGTGCAGGGAGTCTCCCTGAGCTCTGCTCAGTTTTCTACTACTTCAGAACCTTTTTTCTCTCAAAAGAATTGAAAATATGTCAGATTCTTCTAGAAAAGGCCTTGTCCGCCCTTGCAAGACCTGTCGAAAGAAAAGGCTCCATGTTGATGATCCACATAAAGACTGCTTGTATTGTCTCTACCCACAACGTCAGGTGAAAGACTGCAAGATATGTCGCACTTTCTCCACAAAAAACCCTCAGGGACCGTGAGGGTAAACTCCTGACATGGTTACAGGCTAAATCCTGTACTTCAGGTGAGGAGAGGGGGGGTCAGAGAGGCCACACAAAAGGTCCAAATCTGAGGACCTGGGCCAGGCAGAGAAATCTAGAAAGAGGCAGAAATCACATCGTGGAAAGGGCTTACAGACTTCAATCTCCTCTGAGCCTTCCTCTCCTCTTCAAAAGAAGGAGTCCTACCGTCTTTCTCCTTCTTCAGAGCCTTCTACCTCTAGAAAGGTGACTCTTAAAATCAAATCGACAACGACACCACCGTCGACGACCGTGACGACGGTACGAACAACTACCGTCTCCACTACATCGTCGACGAGACCATCGTCAGCATCGACTACTCCGACATCAACGGTAAGGGCTCCTATCCCTCTCAATCAAACCTCCGTCGACGAGGACTCCAGAACGGAGTGCGTCGTTGACATCGACGATAACATCGTCGCTTATAACACCGTCGACGACAGCCCCGTCAAAGAAGCCTATTTACATTCTGTATAATGGCAGCCTATGAGCTACACTGCCCTGCATTGTTTTATTCTCATGAGAGGTGTAAATAAAGTATGAGAATGTATTTTTTATTACATTTCTAGAATAAATAGTTATTTGAACGTGAATTTACACTACAGCTGTTTTTTCTTTTTAACAATTTGGTCTGTGTAGCTGTTCACATAGGCTGCACAGTGTTAAACGTGCCCAACAGGTTGTTGAGGAGGGCCAAACTATCTCCAACAACCAAATAAGGTCGGCTATGGACTCAGCAGACACGGCGGCCAGGAGAGTGAACACGGCAGTAACCATCCATAGACACGCATGGTTACGAACCTCCGGATTTAAGCCAGAAATCCAGCAGGCTGTGCTGAATATGCCTTTCAATGAACAATTGTTTGGGCCAGAGGTGGATACTGCAATAGAAAAACTGAAGAAAGACACGGACACGGCCAAAGCCATGGGCGCGCTCTACTCCCCACAGAGCAGAGGCACTTTTAGGAAGCCGCGCTTTAGAGGGGGGTTTCGGGCCCAAACCACAGTCTTCCACCTCACAAGTCAGACCCACATATCAGGGCCAATATCAGAGAGGAGGTATTCGAGGACAATATCTGGGTGGACCGTTCCCTAAAACAAGTTGGAAATTCCAGAGCCCGAAAACCCCACAAACCAAACAGTGACTTCAACACCAGTGGGGGGGAGACTTACAAATTATTACAACTGGAAACACAACTACGGACGCATGGGTCCTAGCCATTAGCCAACATGGTTATTGCATAAAATTCCTACATTTGCCACCAGATGTGCCTCCAAGAGCACACAGCATGTCCAAACACTTAGATCTGCTACAACTAGAAGTCCAAGCATTGTTACAAAAAGAAGCAATAGAACTAGTACCCAACCAGCAAAAAGGAACAGGTGTTTACTCCCTGTATTTCCTAATTCCAAAAAAGGACAAAACACTGAGACCCATATTAGACCTCAGAACACTGAATCTTTACATCAAATCAGATCACTTTCACATGGTGACACTTCAAGACGTGATTCCATTGCTCAAACAGGACTACATGTCAACATTAGATCTCAAAGATGCATATTTCCACATACCCATACATCCTTCCCTCAGGAAATACTTGAGGTTTGTAATCCAAGGCGTGCATTACCAATTCAAAGTGTTACCATTCGGCATAACGACAGCCCCAAGGGTATTCACAAAATGCCTTGCAGTAGTGGCCGCTCACATCAGGAGGCAGCACATGCACGTATTCCCTTACTTAGACGATTGGTTAATAAAAACCAGTACTCAGCAACAGTGTATTCTACACACAAATTAAGTCATAGAAACCCTTCACAAACTAGGGTTCTCTATAAACTACCAAAAATCACATCTACAACCGTGTCAAATACAACAATACTTAGGAGCAACAATCAACACACAAAAGGGGATTGCCACTCCAAGTCCACAAAGGGTACAAGCCTTCCAGAATGTGATATTAAACATGTACCCAGACAAACACTATCAAGTGAGGTTTATAATGAAACTCCTAAGCATGATGTCTTCATGCGTAGCCATTGTCCCAAACGCAAGACTACACATGCAGCCCTTACAACAGTGCCTAGCAACACAATGGACACAAGCACATGGTCAACTTCAGGATCTTGTGTTGCTAGACCGCCAAACACACACCTCGCTACAATGGTGGAATCATATAAATTTAAATCAAGGGCGGCTTTTCCAGGACCCAGTGCCTCAGTACGTGATCACAACAGATGCTTCTATGGTAGAGTGGGGAGCACACCTCAACCAACACAGCATCCAGGGACAATGGGACACTCAGCAGAAACAACTTCACATAAATCAGCTAGAACTACTAGCAGTGTTTCTAGCGTTGAAAGCATTTCAACCGCTAATAGCCCACAAACATATTCTTGTCAAAACAGACATGACAAAAATGTATTACTTAAACAAACAGGGAGGCACACACTCATCACAACTGTGTCTCTTAGCACAAAAAAATTGGCATTGGGCGAATCACAATCACATTCACCCAATAGCGCAATACATCCCAGGAATTCAAAACCAGTTGGCAGACAATCTCAGTCGAGATCACCAACAGATCCACGAATGGGAGATTCATCCCCAGATACTACAAACCAACTTAAAAAACCTGGGAACACCGCATATAGACCTATTCGCAACAAAAGAAAACGCAAAATGTGTAGCTGCAGATACACATGCTGTGCACTGTTCCTGCCATCTAGTGTTGGGCTTGGAGTGTAACAAGTTGTTTTTCTTCGAAGAAGTCTTTTCGAGTCACGGGACCGAGTGACTCCTCCCTTTCGGCTCCATTGCACATGGGCATCGACCCCATCTTAGATTGTTTTCTTTCCGCCATCGGGTTCGGACATGTTCCTCTTCGCTCCGTGTATTCAAATCGGAAAAAGACTAAACTGACAGAAAATCAGTGGTATTGTTTTCGATTGCGAAACATCTTGCACCAACACCTCTACACCGGCAAAACACAGCTTCGGTGGCCCTTCGGGGCTTCCGCGCCCAGCCAAGGCCTGGTCAACCCGACCACACAACATCGAAGCCTAATGGACCGGACCCCATTCCGTTTCTGCCCACAGTGCCACGCCAAGTAGGTCTACACAGACCAACACCTGGTCTGTAATCTGTGTTTGTCACCGGACCACAGAGAAGATATTTGCGAGACCTGCAGGTCACTTTGATCGAAGAAGACCTTGAGGGATCGGAGGGTGAGGTGACTGCAAATGGCGTTGAAGAGTTCAGAGCAGCTCGGCGTCGAGGAAGAGGAGTTGGCTATCTCCATCCAAGGTTCGGATTCGGACGACTCCGACTCCGACGCAGACCGACCACTCACAGCAGGCCAACAAGTGAAGCACGCCTGCCCCGACCCAAGCCCACAGTCAGACCAAGACAAAGCATATGGCCTTGGGGACGCCACTGCCAGAAGGCCATGGCTCGACCCATAAGAAATCAAGCGGTGACCAAGCAACACCTTCGGCACCGAAAAAGGCCAAAATTGTGCCGAAGTTTTCGGAGTAGAGAACACATCACCGAGAAAACTCGACATCGACTGGTGGAGTCGGCAAAGCCTCGAATGAGTCTTTCGAGGCCGAAGCCTATTGTCAGCATGGGCATTTCAGTGCCAAAAAAAACTGCTTCGGAGCCAAAAAAAAGCCTTGTTCACTGAGGAACATGGACTCTTAAAACAATTAAAAGAGATACATAGATTTGAGGAGGAACTTCACCAGATGGAGGAGTTTGAAGAAACTCCAGCAAGACTACAGATCCATAAGGATACTGTGAAGATCCAAACAGCGCCTCCTCTCAAATTCAAAAGGAAACTGTCTTTCCAATCACGTACGGATACTGAACAGCCAGAGGCTAAAGTCCCTAGAGAAAAATCTCCATTACGCCAGTTCTCCCCCAGAACATTCTCCTCCGCATTCACTGGTACAAACAATTTCACCTCTTGCCACGCCCACTGCACAGTCACCCACACGTACTGTGCAGTCGCAACAGGATGCAGACCCTTGGGACCTCTATGATGACCCTGTGTCGGACAACAGTCCCGAGTGCTATCCCTCAAAACCCTCTCAACCTGAGGATAGCACATCATACACTCAGGTATTGGCGAGGGCTGCTGCATTCCATAATGTGAGCATGCACTCAGAGCCCTTGGAGGACGACTTTCTCTTCAATACTTTGGCCTCCACGCATGCTTCCTACCAAAGCCTGCCGATGCTCCCAGGCATGCTTAAACATGCACAACAAATCTTTCAGGAGCCCGTGAAAGGAAGAGCCATTACACCACGGATGGAAAAGAAATATAAGCCGCCACCATCAAATCCAGTGTTCATTACACAGCAGCTGCCCCCAGACTCAGTAGTGGTTGGAGCTGCGCGAAAGAGAGGCAACTCACAATCATCTGGAGATGCACCACCTCCAGATAAGGAGAGTAAAAAGATTGACGCAGCAGGGAAGAGAGTAGCGTCAGTCTGCCAATCAGTGGCGCATAGCAAACTCTGAAGCCCTCCTCGCACGATATGACCGAGCTCATTTGGACGAGATGAGCAATATCATCCAACATCTCCCCCAAGGAATACCAGAAAAGGGCTCAGCAAGTGGTAGAGGAGGGACAAGCAATACCAAACAATCAGATATATTATGCATTGGATTCCGCTGACACTGCTGCAAGAACAGTGAACACTACAGTGACACTTAGTCGGCATGCTTGGCTAAGGTCGTTAGGTTTCAAACCTGAGATTCAACAGGCGGTCCTTAACATGCCATTCAATCAACAACAACTGTTTGGCCCACAAGTGGACACAGCCATCGAGAAAATGAATACGGCCAAAGCACTGGGAGCGCTCTACTCGTCCCAATACAGAGGGACATATAATGCAGTATAGGGGAGGTTTCAGACAACAGCCTGCAGAAACATCCACCTCTCAAACAAAACCCACCTACCAATCACAATATCAGAGATGGGACAATTTCCAAGGTCAAGGGGGAAATTTCAGCCCACTAAGCAGGCCACTAATAACAAGCAGTGACTTGCCTGTCAACCTCCCCCCAACACACATCCCCTGTGGGAGGAAGACTCAGATTTTACCACAAACATTGGTCAGACATAACCACGGACACATGGGTTCTATCAATTATCCAACATGATTACTGTATAGAAGTCACACATTTTCCTCCAGATATTCCACCAAGAGCGCACAAACTGTTGTCGCAACATCTAACAATGCTACAAACAGAGGTGCAGGCACTATTAACAAAACAAGCCATAGAACTAGTACCTCACCAACAAAAAGGAACAGGGCTTTATTTCCTATATTTCCTTATTCCCAAAAAGGACAAGACACTAAGACCAATTTTAGATCTCAGGACTCTCAACCTATTCATCAAATCAGAACACTTCCACATTGTGACACTACAAGACGTAGTCCCCTTATTAAAACAGGGAGAATATATGTCAACACTGGATTTAAAAGATGCGTATTTTCATATACCCATCCATCCATCTCACAGAAAATACCTCAGGTTTGTCATACAAGGAAAGCATTACAAATTCAAAGTATTACCCTTCGGGATAACAGCCCCCAGAGTATTTACAAAATGCCTCACAGTAATAGCGGCCCATATAAGGAGACAGCACATGCACGTATTCCCATATCTCGACGATTGGGTAATAAAAGCCAACACTCAACAGCAGTGTCAAAATCACAAACGTTATGTAATAGATACCCTACACATGCTAGGGTTTTCTATAAATTACCAAATATCACACTTGCAACCTTCCCAAGTTCAACAATACTTGGGAGCAACACGCAAAAAGCTATTGCCAGTCCAAGCCCACAAAGGGTACAATCATTCCACACCATGGTACCAAAGATACAACCAAATCGGCACTACACAGTCAGATTTGTGATGAAACTTCTAGGCATGACAGCATCATGCATCGCAATTGTCCCAAACATGCGGTTACACATGCGGCCCTTACAACAGTGCCTTGCAAAACAATGGACACAGGCACAAGGCAACTCCAAGATCTAGTGTTGATAGACTGCCAAACACACTATTCGCTTTAATGGTGGAACCCTGTCAATTTAAACAAAGGGCGGCCTTTTCAAGACCCTGTGCCTCACGCCATTCTCACAACAGATGCATCAATGATTGGGTGAGGAGCACACCTCAACAATTACAATTTACAAGGACAGTGGGACAACCAACAGAAACAACTACACATAAATCAATTAGAGCTGCTAGCAGTCTTTCTAGCACTAAAAGCTTTTCAACCTCTTCTAGCTCACAAACACATACTTGTCAAAACAGACAATATGACAACAATGTACTACTTAAACAGGGGGGAACACACTCATCACAACTTTGCCTCCTAGCACAAAAAAATTGGCATTGGGCAATTCACAACAATATTCGCCTACTAGCGCAATATATCCCAGGCATCCACACTCAATTAGCGGACAATCTCAGTCGAGATCACCAGCAAACTCACAAGTGGGAAATACATCCCCAGATACTACAAAAATACTTTTGCCAGTGGGGGACACCAGACATAGATCTGTTCCCCCACAAAACAGAATGCAAAATGCCAAAATTTTGCGTCCAAGTACCCACACCCTCAGTCCAAGGGCAATGTTCTAACTTGTCAGGGATATTTGCATACGCTTTTCCCCCTCTCCCACTCATCCTTTTCTAGTCAACAAACTCAAACTAATACTCATAGCACCAACGTGGGCACGCCATCCGTGGTACACCACACTGTTGGACCTCTCAGTAGTACCTCACATCAAACTTCCAAACAGACCAGACCTGTTAATACAACACAAACAACAGATCAGGCACCCCAATCCAGCAATGCTCAGTCTAGCAATCTGGCTTCTGAAGTCTTAGTTTGGCTATCTAAATCTTCCAAAAGAGTGTATGGAAGTCATTAAGCAGGCAAGAAAACCTCCCACCAGGCATTGCTATGCTAACAAATGGAAAAAATTAGTTTTCTACTGCCAAGCGAAACACATCACACCGTTAGATGCATCCATACAAGACCTCGTAGGCTATTTACTACACCTACAAAAAACAAATCTTGCTTTTTCTTCCATCAAAATACACCTCACTGCAATCTCGGCTTACTTGCAAATTAAACACACAAAATCACTGTTTAGAATACCAGTCATTAAAGCCTTCATGGAAGGACTAAAGCGGATCATACCTCCAAGAACCCCACCAGTATCCTCGTGGAATCTTAATATTGTACTTACACGACTCATGGGTCCACCTTTTGAACCCATGCATTCTTGTCAAATCCAATTTTTAACTTGGAAAGTGGCATTTCTAGTAGCGATCACCTCACTGCGAAGAGTTAGTGAAATACAAGCTTTCACTATTGAGGAACCCTTTATGCAAGTGCACAAACATAAAATTGTTCTCTGCACAAATCCAAAATTTCCACCAAAAGTAATTTCACCGTTTCATTTAAACCAAACAGTGGAACTCTGTCTTCTTTCCACAGCCAGACTCAGTAGCAGAAAGAGCCCTTCATACATTAGAAATAAAAAGAGCACTAATGTACTATATAGACAGAACAAAACCATTTCGTAAAACTAAACAATTGTTCGTCGCATTCCAGAAACCCCATGCTGGTAACCCTATATCCAAACAGGGTATAGCCAGATGGATAGTTAAATGTATACAAACGTTTTACCTTAAAGCTAAAAGAGAGCTACTCATTACACCAAAGGCACACTCCACTAGAAAGAAAGGAGCAACAATGGCCTTTCTAGGTAACATACCAATGACAGAAATTTGTAAGGCAGCCACTTGGTCTACACTTCATACTTTTACCAAACACTACTGTGTAGATGTGTTAGCAACACAACAAGCCACAGTAGGACAGGCTGTATTAAGAACATTATTTCAAACAACTTCAACTCCTACAGACTGACCACTGCTTTTGGGAGGATTACTGCTTTGTAGTCTATGCACAGCATGTGTATCTGCAGCTACACATGCCATCAAACGGAAAATGTCATTTACCCAGTGTACATCTGTTCGTGGCATGTTGCGCTGCAGATTCACATGCGCCCTCCCACCTCCCCGGGAGCCTGTAGCCGTTTAGGTTGCAATTAGAAATTATATATATGTAAATAAACACTACTTTAGCGCAAACTATGTACATACATATCTATTCCATTGCATGGACATCTTTACTATTCTCATTCTACCACTCCTACCTCACCCTCTGTGGGAAAACAATCTAAGATGGAGTCGATGCCCATGCGCAATGGAGCCGAAAGGGAGGAGTCACTCGGTCCTGTGACTCAAAGACTTCTTCGAAGAAAAACAACTTGTTACACTCCGAGCCCAACACTAGATGGCAGGAACAGTAGTGCACAGCATGTGAATCTGCAGCGGAACATGCCACGAGCAGATGTACACTGGGTAAGTGACACTTTCCATATATATATATATATATATATGTATATATGTATATGTTTGGTGACGTGTAGCGGTGTGTGTGTGTGTGTGTATATATATATGTGTGTGTGTGTA